>NC_000082.6:56470740-57081574 GCF_000001635.26 Mus musculus
TGAGTACATATTGTGTGAGTTCCTTTGTGATTGGGTTACGTCCCTCAGGATGATGCCCTCCAGGTCCATCCATTTGCCTAGAAATTTCATAAATTCATTCTTTTTAATAGCTGAGTAGTACTCCATTGTGTAAATGTACCACATTTTCTGAATTTGAGGGGCATCTGGGTTCTTTCCAGCTTCTGGCTATTATAAATAAGGCTGCTATGAACATAGTGGAGCATGTGTCCTTCTTACCGGTTGGGACATCTTCTGGATATATGCCCAGGAGAGGTATTGTGGGATCCTCCGGTAGTACTATGTCCAATTTTCTGAGGAACCGCCAGACTGATTTCCAGAGTGGTTGTACAAGCTTGCAATCCCACCAACAATGGAGGAGTGTTCCTCTTTCTCCACATTCTTGCCAGCATCTGCTGTCACCTGAATTTTTGATCTTAGCCATTCTGACTGGTGTGAGATAGAATCTCAGGGTTGTTTTGATTTTCATTTCCCTGATGATTAAGGATGCTGAACATTTTTTCAGGTGCTTCTCAGCCATTTGGTATTCCTCAGGTGAGAATTCTTTGTTTAGCTCTGAGCCCCATTTTTAATGGGGTTATTTGATTTTCTGAAGTCCACCTTCTTGAGTTCTTTATATATATTGGATATTAGCCCCCTATCTGATTTAGGGTAGGTAAAGATCCTTTCCCAATCTGTTGGTGGCCTTTTTGTCTTATTGACGGTGTCTTTTGCCTTGCAGAAGCTTTGCAATTTTATGAGGTCCCATTTGTCAATTCTCGATCTTACAGCATAAGCCATTGCTGTTCTATTTAGGAATTTTTCCCCTGTACCCATATCTTCGAGGCTTTTCCCTACTTTCTCCTCAATAAGTTTCAGTGTCTCTGGTTTTATGTGGAGTTCCTTAATCCACTTAGATTTGACCTTAGTACAGGAGATAAGAATGGGTTAATTCGCATTCTTCTACATGATAACCACCAATTGTGTCAGCACCATTTGTTGAAAATGCTGTCTTTTTTCCACTGGATGGTTTTTGCTCCCTTGTCAAAGATCAAGTGACCATAGATGTGTGGATTCATTTCTGGGTCTTCAATTCTATTCCATTGGTCTACTTGTCTGTCGCTATACCAGTACCATGCAGTTTTTATCACAATTGCTCTGTAGTACAGCTTTAGGTCAGGCATGGTGATTCCACCAGAGGTTCTTTTATCCTTGAGAAGAGTTTTTGCTATCCTAGGTTTTTTGTTATTCCAGATGAATTTGCAGATTGCCCTTTCTAATTCATTGAAGAATTGAGTTAGAATTTTGATGGGGATTGCATTGAATCTGTAGATTGCTTTTGGCAAGATAGCCATTTTTCCTATATTGATTCTGCCAATCCATGAGCATGGGAGATCTTTCCATCTTCTGAGATCTTTTTAAATTTCTTTCTTCAGAGACTTGAAGTTCTTATCATACAGATCTTTCACTTCCTTAGAGTCATGCCAAGGTATTTTATATTATTGTAACTATAAGATACAATTTGTTAAACACATGAAACTCAAGAAGAAAGAAGACCAAAGTGTGGACACTTCGCCCCTTCTTAGAATTGGGAACAAAACACCCATTGAAGGAGTTACAGAGACACATTTTGGAGCTGAGACGAAAGGATGGACAATCTAGAGACTGCCATATCTGGGGATCCATCCCATAATCAGCCTTCAAACGCTGACACCATTGCATACACTAGCAAGATTTTGCTGAAAGGACCCAGATATAGCTGTCTCTTGTGAGACTATGCCAGGGCCTAGCAAACACAGAAGTGGATGCTCACAGTCAGCTATTGGATGGATCACAGGTCCCTCAATGGAGGAGCTAGAGAAAGTAACCAAGGAACTAAAGGGATCTGCAACCCTATAGGTGGAACAACATTATGAACTAACCAGTACCCCAGAGCTCGTGTCTCTAGCTGCATATGTATCAAAAGATGGCCTAGTCAGCCATCAGTGGAAAAAGAGGCCCATTGGTCATGCAAACTTTATCTGCCTCAGTACAAGGGAATGCCATGGCCAAGATGTGGAAATGGGTAGGGGAGCAGGTGGGGGACTTTTGGGATAGCATTGAAAATGTAAATGAAATAAAAGAAAAAAGGTTGATTGGTTGATTATGTCATAGATTTGCCCTCAGAATGGATTACTGTCATGATCTGGGAGTGAAGTAATAAGATACTGAAAGTATTACAATAATGAATCTATTCTGTTCTCTAACATACTCTCTCACCTTGTGATACCTTCCACTATGCTAAGATTTGGTTCAAAGGGGGATCCATAGAGGGTGTGTGTGTTGTTTTTACAAATTATCTACTCCGTGATGTTTTACTGTGTCTTTATAATCTAGGCTGGGCCAGAAGGCCAACTTCAAAACTAAGAGATGGACCATTTAAAGACCATTTGGTCTTTCCAGACCAAAGGAAAAAAATTCATTTTTTTACAAGAAGAAGTGAAGCCTAAAGCTAGTGGTCAAGATGCCTTCTGAAAGATTAAAGAAGTACTCAAACACTTGTGTCCCTTTCTCTGCTCTGTAAATCATGCGAGAGAAAGTTTCATGCTCTGGCCAAGTGTACCCTCACTGGAGCGGATGCTTGTCCAATTGGATCATAAGTCTCATTCAAGACAAGTAATTATAGACATGAGATTTGGGCTGAAAAGCAGAATGCTGGGTTTCCCATTTAGAATGAGTCACATTAAAAGTATTTTTATTAGCATCCCAAAAAACCACAGCATATCTTCATATGTTATTAATTGAAAATGTATATTAGCTTTAAAAAAATCCTTTACCATGGTTTCTAATGTACTAGAGACTAAAAATAGTGGACTAATAGGTTAAATTTCTGCAAAGAGCTTCCAAGATTTGAAAGATTTATCTAAGTTTCAATTCAAGTCTAGGAATTAGTATTGAGCAATTAAAAAACTAGCTTGGAATGACTGAAAAACCATGATACCTATTTAGGTCTGTGTTGTAGAAGTCCTCTAAACTCAAGCATTTTATCCCCATCTCCCAAGAGAGTATATGTAGGTTGAGGCACTGTGACTATTGCACTATACACCATTAGCATCTACTGTTTGTAGAAAGGGAAAAGAGAACAGGTCTCCAGGTTCCATCTTCACCATGTGTATCACTTTCCTGACACAGCTTGTGTGCATAGGGACAGTTGGCTATACTTTACCTTGTTCCAGAAGAAATCAACACAGCTTACAAAGTCACATAAATTAAGACTCCGAGTAAAATACGCAAGAAATAAGGGTATGTGTGTGAAAAATGGAGCCAGCAATGATGCTTAAAAATGCACATCCTAACCTATACACTCAGTGTGGGTGGAGATAAATTTGGCACTGGTTTTCTAGGAATCTGACAAGAGAGAGAAACCCGGTTACAGTGCTCCAGAGATAAACACAGTTGCTCAAATAACTAGTCAGAGCAGTTTTGGAGAGAAAGATTGTCAAAGGCTTTCTGTAGTGTTGCAATCATGACAATGTATATGGTTCAATAAGCAACATCTAGCAACACAGGGCACACTGTGAGTCAAAACTAATCCTTACAGTAGACTTCAATGTAGGCTTTATAAGGAAGCATTCTGCTAAAGCAAGATCTAATAAAGTACTTGAAAGTAGTCCAATTATTGTCAGGTCTGCAAAAGTCTGAAATTTTTGCCATATGCACAAGTAAGCACTCGTTTGCTCATGGATGCTGGCCTGAGATGCAAGATTCCTGGGTTAAAGACAAAGGCCAGCATATTACTCATAGCAATAGCAATAGCTTGGATATTGTTTTCATCAGAGCTTAGACTCCCAGTCTCTCCAGAGCAACACAAATAATGGGTGATACCTGTATGTGATGTGGGTAATGTTACGGAACAGGAACACATCTTTTAAGCTAGGAGACGACATGTATTCTGTTTGCTCTGTAATAACATAATCCTGTCTTCCAAGGCTACTGCAATGTACTTTTTGGAGGAGGTAGTCTAACATAGGTAGTTGGTGCCTTTGATCATAAAATCTGAAGAAACAAGAGATTCCTCAAAGAACTGACCTTTAACAATTCTTTGTATTCCAGGGCTCTCTGCATTTACCTAGGACTAACTGTTAAAGAATTCTTAGGAATCTGTAGGTTTTATGACCTTTGACATTTGCTTTGCATGTCCCCATTGAATTCTTGTACACTGTGAGGGTGGTGATCAGTGAGACACGGAGGACCTGTATTCTTAGAAAAACCACAGGGTAATTATGACATTTTGTGTTCCTCAAATAGCTCTTCCTAAAGATTCTTTTGACTTATTACTTTTTTTTATGAATATTAGTGAGAGTGGGTTTGGTAGTCTCCTACAAGTATCTGGAGTTTGGTATTTCTCCACTTTCAAGTAAGACAGTCTTAAGCAGTCGTTCTTTAGTGAAGATGGAGAAACCAAATAGAGTCACACAAATAATTTCAAAGACATCTCCACGAGGTCCAAGGTCAGGTTCAATTTTTCCTTAAGAATAGCCTAAAACCTTCCTACAATTATGTGATCCAAACCCCAAGGCTTTACTCAATGCGAGAAAGGATGTATTCATCTTGTTTGTGTTGGGACTCTGAAGGCAGTAAAATTTATAGTCATTAGAAGATGAAATGAAGTATCCTGTGTGTGAGGTCCCTTCGTCAAGTCACTTCCTCTCCCTGGCCTGAGCTCTTATATTGTCAGTGTGTCTGTTGAATGCTCGTTTGTCCTACTAGCTAGAATATCTTTTCCTGACCAAACATTAGAGGCTAGCTTCTATTTAACTGGTGTCCAGTTGGTTCCAAGCAGCAAATAATAACTTCTAACATTGACTGGGCTTCATCTGCTCGCCAAGCAGAGTCTTAATCCTGAATTCCATTACCTAAATCTCCCACCAGGCTCACACTGTTTTGACCGAAGAGTCTCTTTTACAATATTTCTGCTAGGTTTGTTTCCTTTGAAATCTGTCGTTTCTTCTGATGCTGTGATCTTGTTCATGTAGCTTGATGGCTATGGGCTACAGACACAGAGCCCGGAAGGGTGAGTCTGAACTCAGGTTTGAGAGAGCTGCCTGTTCAAGCATAAAAACAGAGCTGAGAAAGACTTGTTAAATACCCCACCCCCTTCCATGGCCAGTGCCAGAACATTCTATTGGTGAGGGCTCAGGATGTCAGAAACAGATGTCGTGAACCGGTGCATCCTCTCACTTTATTTGAGAGATGTCATTGTCTCTTTAAGCTGCATTTATTTATTTATTTATTTATTTATTTGGTAAGCTACCCTATCATGCTTCATTTGACCCGTGCCATTCTATTTCCCTCTGACTGATTTTTGGCTTAGTTATAGCAACTGCTGAGAAAGGCTATTCCCAAAGACTCAATTTAAACATATAAACAGCAGTCACTCAGAGTTCGGTGGGAACCCAGCTGTCCCTGCTGTGTACTTGTGTTTGGGGCAATGTGATGCCATAGAAAAAGGCACACACAGGGACTTTACAGATAAACACTGTCGTTGCTATTCTTCTTAACTAAGGGATTTGCTGTTGTTGCTGTTTATTATTGTTTACAGTAACTTTATCGTGCGTGCTTTCTGCATGCCGGACACTACGAGAAAAAAAAAAAGCTGTTGTTGAATTTACAAACCTGGTGCTGCCCTTTCTTTTTCTTTGCCTGCAGGTGTGCCTATGTGTTTGTACACATGTGCACTTGTGCATGAATATACTATACTTGTGTCCCTGTGTGTCTAGGTGCCTCTGACGGTCAGGGGCTGACACTCAGTGTCTTCTACAGGTGTTCTTGTCCTTGGTTGTTTTGCTGAGTCTTGATCTCAGTGAGGCTGGTGGCACCGTAAGCCTCACTCCAGGGTTCTTCCTACCTCTGTCTGCTCAGTGCTAGTCCGAGTGCATGCTGTGGTGCTTGGCTTTTTACAAGGACAGTAGGACCTGAACTCAGCTCCTCAGCTTGAATAGCAAGCTACGGTTCTGGTCCTCATCCTGATTTTAGAATTTAAAGTTTAGTAAGGTCTACTAGATAGCTACGGGTCCCATGGCCTACTTAACTGGCTACCCTTGCTTATTTGTGCCATGATATTGGGCCTTTTTCTTCACCTCCCTCTGCTTGATTTTCTATCAATAATGGAAGTCATCGCAATGCCCTGCTCATGAGTGGATCTGAAGAATGATGCCTTAGTAATGTGTAAATTGAGTAGATCAATGTCTGTCATGAAGAAAGTCCTGTAACTTACATGGTACTGACAACATAAAGAAGAGGTTTGTTTAAAGCAGTTACGTGGGATCTAAATGTAAAACTCAGTGCTCTGTTACAAAGCCCGTCTGGATTCGGCAGACTCGACCTGCTCGGTTAGACCACCTCTTCTCTCTACATCTCAGCCTTTCTTACTAGTAAAATGGAGATAGATCACACCATGGCCCCAGCACAGCCACTATGGCAAAGGTCATTGCGGAGAGTAGCCCAGTGTGGGGATGAGGCACTGTGCTACCTCTCCGTCTCTGCATGCTCACCTATGGAATATGTTGATATACATAAAACATATATGTATGCATTTGTATGTGGGTATATATGTACACAGTATATAACTGCACAGCTTAGGACTCCATTGACATTCCTCATAAATTATAGCTACAGAATAGTTCAAAATATATTTTTATGAATTCACTTCCAGTTTAAAGGAAGGAATGGATTGGTTTCCTGGCTAACTAAAAACAGTTTCCATCTTAATAAAATATTCATTTTATATTTTAGTGTTTTGATGGGTTTAAGTGTACGTTTTTATTCTTTAAACTAGTTCATCAAATGTTTCAAAGTTGCCTGAGTAGTTCTTTCATGGATACAGATTGTTCATAATTTCAATTCTTACACTGCGAGGAAAGAGAAGAGGCAAGCTGTTGCAGCATTGGAGAGGGAAATGTGATGATATGTTTTTGCTGTTGTGCCTACTTTCTTTCTTTTTCTTTTCTTTTCTTTTTTTTTTTTAAGTGTGTGGGAAAGGGTGTGATGTCATCTTGTCTCCACCCCCTGTGAGTAAGCCCACAGCAGAGAGAGCAGCCTCCCGCCTCTGTCAGTGGAGGACGCCCACTTAAATGCAGTTCCAGGGTTGCAAGGCACCCAGCCGCATCACTCCCCGTGTGAGCAGGCAAATGCAACATGCTCTCCAGCCTGGGGTGTCTACTTCTCTGTGGAAGTATTGCACTTGCTCTGGGAAATGCACAGAAATTGCCAAAAGGCAAGTAGCTGGGATATTTTGTGTTTTAAAAGTAAGATTAAGAGTTGCTTGGTTTTCGCTGTTGATATGAAATGTGATCTGCTGTACAATATGGGGGAATTGAATTATTCTGCAGAGAGTCAAAGGTCCTATGTGTGAAGGGGGTGACTCAGGGGTTGTTTTCTCTCGCACCCCTGTGATTTATTTTGTGAGCTCAGCTTCTCCTAGCAGCTTCTAGTGGAGTATGTTCACACGGACTGGAGTGGTGTGGTTTCAAACTACAGTATCTGTCTATCAAATCTGATTATATAAACGACTATTGTGGCTTGTTAGAGTTATTTGGTGCTTTTAGCCCTGGCCACAGAGACGGTGGAGAGTGGCTTAAGCCCTGGGAGTAGCTTGTTCTGAAAACCGAAATCTTTTGCAAAAGTCACAAACATACCTGTGGGGTAGGGGCTGAGGGAGTCTAGCCAGGTCAGACTTAAATACAGTTTCGAGCTAAGTAGCAGACAGGGCTCTGCAGTGGAGTTTGGCAGAGAATTTGATTTGCTGGACAGGACACTCCCCCCTTCTCTTGACTAAATTGCTTATTTTAGTGTTGGTATTTTGTTTACAAAAGTCATCAAAAGAGAAGTAAATTTTCTAAGTTTAGACCCTAGGCGCAATCTTTGGAACTCATTAGCACTAAATCAGGATCGTCTTCCTTGTCCTGTCTGTGAACATAAATGTTGTGTGAACTTTTGCTTTTTCGCAGAGGCACTTTACGTCGGTGGAGGCTTTTTATGGCTACAGACTGCTGTAGTCAGCAGGATTATAAGGAAAAAAAAAAAAAAAAAAAAACCCACGGGCTGGAATTTACCGTACAGTTAGGCTGAAAAAATCTTAGAGGTAACGCACAGCACAGACTCATCAAAACCGAGTCTGAAAGAAAAGCTGGTCAGAACGCTTAAAGGACACTTCTGTGTCCTCTCTCTGTAGAGTTCGGTCTAGGATCATCTTGACTCAAAGGCAAAGCCCCCCACCCCCACTGGGTAAAGTGAAACTTGAATCCAGAAGGCTGAAGCATTTGGCTAGTTAGCTCACACGAGGATGGGAACTGTAGCAAAAGGCAAAGGAATCCTCAATTCTGATCAAATGATTATGCAAAGAAAGAAATATGAAACACCCTTAGGCTTTCCTCCTTCCACAAGTTTTATTCCTTGATCATAATAAACCCTGACTTAATCCATAATTAATTGTTCACATTGATGTAACTTTTAACAACTTTGACATTTGAAAAGAGCCGGTAGCACTGTTTTAGTTTCAAAAATTACCGGTGTTTTTATTTTACTCTGTATTTACTGTGTAAGAATGATAGGCAAATTTGGTTACTACAGAATTATGTAAACTCTAAATGTCTAAATTTTTCCGTTGTCATCATTAGATAGAGAACTTTTGGTACAAGTTGCCTTTGTTTGTAGTGATAAAGAAGAAAATATAGGTGCAAATACTTGCCACAAAAATTTTATCTCTTTTCTTTTGTCAACCAATGGTTTGCATCCAGGTTTCTCTTGTAATGTTTCAACAATCTATAGTTTTGGTTAGTCTGAACAAAACTGTGTGTGTGTATGTGTGTGTGTGTGTGTGTGTGTGTGTGTGTGTGTGTGTGTTGGGGTTGGGGGGTGAATTCTACAATGGATGTTACCATTCTATATGATCCAAGTATTTCTCAAGAAAAAAAAAGTAACAAGCCTTTTAACCCATTGTTTTCCAAACCCTTTTGAATGATAATTCCCTTTCTAATCGAGTAGCTATGACGTCTTTCCAGAGACTCTGTGTGTTGGAATAAGTGCTGGGATAGATAGATTCTTCCTTACATCCTTAGAGTTTAATATCTGTGATTTAAGAAGAGAATAGAATTTAGAGCCAGAAATTAATGATGGCTGAACATAGTCCATCCCAGACCTTTGCATTTGTGGACCAGTGAAAATGCATGCAGGTTTGAATAGCAGGGTCCTGTTAATAAGGGTCACAACTGACTTTAGCCTTGTGAGAATGCTCAAAGCCAGGGAAAAATCCTTGCTGTTCAGGAAACCAAGCCATTTTCATCAGTTTAAAGAAATAAGTGCATTTAACTAGACAAACAATTCAGTCTGGTGTCCATCTTTTTTCTTATTTTATTAAAGAGTGGTTAAAAACTCCATCAAAGGCCAATATTTGGAAAACACTGGCCTATCTTAACTGTTTATATAAATGAAGATACTCACAGTAGGGGAGATTTAGTAACTTTCCCATGTTAATGGCAAAACCAGGACCAAATACAAATCTTGCTTCCTTCTGGGTAAACAGAACTCCTGATCTATCCTATGAATCAGGTCTGCAGCACACATGGGAAAGCTAACTCTCCCTTAGATCATATATAGTTTCTCATACAGATGAAGGAAATCAGACTACAGCATACTTAAAACCATCTTTCAGAATTTCCTAAAAACATACCATCATTTTATATACTGGTATTATATATTATATAATATAAGCATATATATTTATAAGAACCCACTTGTTACATGTCATGGTTATTTGCATATCTAGTCACATATCTTATTTTAAAAATAAGTTGTTAGAAAATTTTTGTTTTTTAAAGTTTAATGTATCTTTTCTTGCTTTCATAAGTTGATGACTATATTCTTTGGTAGTTCATTTATTTGCATCTCCTGTCCAAACTGTGAGACATGTCCAATAGCATGCAAGGTAGCATGTTCTTGATGGAGAGGTGATAGGATTACCAAGCACTGTCCATATAATAACATAGGGGGAAGGTATCTACTGACTTGTGTCCTAACCATCCTTGGCTCATAGGACAGATGTGACTGTCCACAGGAAGTGGCACCTTTGCTCTACTGGCCACTGCTCCACTACTGAGAACCCTAATGGCTCTCCTGGTGAGGTTTACTTGAACTTATTTTTAAAACTTATTTCTTATATTTTTTGATCTTGGTTTTTTCCAGGAGGAAAATTAAACTATGACTCTCAGACACTGGAGAAAACTAGCATATTGCTTTGTGCTGTTGGGAGCCCCCGTGCTCCAGCTCCTTCTGGGACTTGACTTTGGCCACTATAGAATTGTCATCTTCCCTGACACATGTGCTAAAATAAAAACCACAGAGTACAACATGGTGTGAAGAAAGCCAACACAGTCTTATAAAGGGGCGCCAGAGGTTTGACAAATCTCTGTGCTGAAACTCCTGTGTATAGAAGGAAAGTGCTAGCTCTACTGGGCAGCTCTCTTACTTCTCATGAAATATGCAAAAGAAAAGTCACAGAGGAGTACTTGAGATACAGATGTGACAACATGACTAGGGGGACATAGAAGTCTTGGATACATGGGAGATAGTGAGCAAGTGGCACTTTGCCTTGAGTTCTTACTCAAACGAGTAGAAATTCTTGTCATATTTCCTAACTGCCCAGTCATCTTTCCAGTGCATCCTCTTTTCCCAGAGGACCCTCGTTCACTTCCCAGCACCTGTCAGAGCAGTTCACAACTGCTGTAGAAAACCCCCAAACTCCAGCTCTACAGAATCCAAAGCTTTTTTGGGCCTCAATGGATACAGGCACACGTGCTCATATCCATAAATAGACTTTGACTCTCTCCCCTCTCAATTAAAAACAAAGTCATCTTTATTTTTTAAAGTGGACAGATGAATAACAACAATCAGAGCTATTAACTGCTACCTATTATTCAATTGGGTAGTACCCTTCTAGTGAGCAATGTGGTAATTTAGTGTTACATATTATTGATGCAGGAAATCTAAGCAGGCATCTTGTTCCTCTCATTTTATAGAATATCAGATTATGCCTCCAGGTGTTTAAATAATTTGCTCCAAATCATTTATCCAGACAAAGATCCTAGCCTTAACTTCAACATAGTATCAGCTCCCTGACCCATGTAAAGAAATACTAATTAAAAAAAAAAAAAAAGCTGTGCGCCATGTCTGGAGTATGGAGACGAAGAAGATAAAGCATGGGTATGTCTTCTGGTAGCTGACTGGTGAGCAGAGCTGATGAGAGAGAAGCCCCTAGGCTTTGAGAACAGCTTGATGGACTCAATCCAGACCAGAGGCTGATCTGAGACACCCAAGACAGGGCTGAGAGACAAGCAAATCCGAGGGCAAGGAAGAATTTGGCTGAGAGATGAGGGAACCTTCTTACTTAGCCTCCAGTGAGCTTTCCAGCAACTCACCTTGGGGCTGGCTCTCACTTTCTACAGCACCCTTCTGAAGAAAAGGATACAGCAAAAGAATGTATCACTCAGAAAGCCTGGTCTGTCTCTCCAAGGGACAGATGACATTTGTGAGGCCGTGGGAAAATGGGAAGGTTAACACCCAATGGGTGAAGGGCTGATTTTATTTTAATTTTTGTTGTTGTTTTTTGAGACAGGGTCTCTCTGTGTAGTCCTGGCTGTCCTGAATCTTGCTCTATAGACCAGGATGGCCTAGAACTCAGAGATCTGCCTGCGTCTGCCTCATGAGTGCTAGGATTAAAGATGTGCTCTACCATGGGCTAAGGGCTGATTTTATTAGAATAATGTTTTTCTGCATTTCTGGGACAGTATTAAAGAGTACATAGGAAGAAATTATTTGGTTTTAAAAAGGTTGTAAAACCATAGTTGAGGCTAAGTTTAGAAACCAATGTCTTAAAATAAATTTTGCTGATGTTAATTATTCAATCATTAGTTATACATCCAATGGATTGCTCTATTGGGCTATAAGATACAAACTATTAAGGAATTTTAGCTCTCTGTTTTTCTTCATTGCTAATGGGTTGCAAGGCAATGTTTGAGAATACAGTTCATCAATATCATAGCAAAAAAGGTTAAGTTTTTTTTTTAATAGGTTAGTTCCTGACAGAACGTCTGTCTAAGGCAGAGGTAGAGTGTCTAATGCAGGGAGAGCCAGTAAGGACACATGACCGACCCAGAGTTTCTATGTCGGTGACCAGCCTCAGAAAGAATTCCCTTTGCTTGTTCTCTGATGGGCACTGATAAAAACAAGTGCAGAAGGAAGAGGAGAACTTGCTAAGAGTGGTCAGAAAACTAATGGAAACTTAAAAGGTAAGATAATCTAATATGAGGGGTCACTAGAATAGTAAAATAAAACCAAAACTTGTCTTTTTAACAAGCATAATAAATTAAAATAAATAGCATCAACTACAAAAGGTAAAGTGCTAAGTATAGAATGGGAAAACAATGGTAAAAGTGCATATATTTTATTAAAATAACATTAAACATATAATCAAATTGTTACCTAGCATGATGAGCAATTTATATAAATTATCCTCCCACTTATGATATATCTTATTAACTTAATAGTATATTGACATTAGAATAATAAACCTTAATCGTATATTATCTACTGCAGTATAAAAGTTTCCATGAAATTGGCAGCTCCAGAAAATGCATTTATTGTTGCAAAGTTTCTCGCTTAGAGGGAATTCTCTCATTCAGTGTCTTACAAAAGGCTGCAATGGAGGTTCTAGCACTGCATTTCATCCGAAGGCTTGGCCGGAGAAGGTTCTCTTTCTAAGATCTTATGGTTGAAAGTATTTAGTCCATGAAGGGCTGCTGGCGTAAGGGTCTATTGGACAGAAGTCACCTCAAGCTCTTGGCTGTGTTGGCCTTTCCTCCGTGGCCAAGTGCCTAGAACAGTCTGCAGTCGGAACATAAATCACACCCATAATTGCAGAAGTAAATATCTGAAACTTTCATTGCTGTGTGGTTTTGGTTAGAAGCAACTCAGAGGGTAGAAGTAGTTACATTCCTCAGGTTAACTTAAAATTATCCCACCGTAACTGCCCAAAAGGCTGTTTCACGTCCCTCCGTCATACGGTAGTACCGTGAACACAGGAAATGTTACTCCAGGGAACACACAGGTGTGAGCATTGACACTCCATCAGCTTCCCACAAAATTCAGCCTTCAGTGACAGATGCTTCACAGGAGAGGTGCCAGTCAGCTTCCCTATATGGCTGGAGTTAATTCTGAGCAATCCTTGAGAAGTGACATGAGGTCTTATTAGAAAAGTGAACGCGTCCAATGTGAACCTTATTTTCTGATTGAAAGGGTCCAGTCGCTGCCTGGATTCCTTGGTCTATGTGGAGAGACACATGAAGCACATTTCCCCAAAAATCTCTTTCCACAGATGCCATGTTTGTCAAAGGAGAAGACATAAGAAACAAGAGCTTCTTAAGAGACAAATTTTAAGTAGTCTGCACTCATGAACTTACCCTACAGTCCTCAGAATAACAGGCTTCTGAGAAGTTTGTGTGGTAGCTTTAAGAGTAAGCATGAATGGTTACCATGAGGTCAAGCTAACTTTGTGTCTTGCGGAAGGATATAGACATCATTACTGGATGTTGTGGAGAGAAGTTGGAAAAACTAAAGGACCTTCGTTCAGACACCTTTTACTGTTAATAAAACAATTATATGTGCTCTCAGCACACAAGGCAAAATTTCGATGGCACAAAGAAAATATTCTTAGCATGACACTGGATTATTTGATATCACAAAGTATGATGTTTGATATTAGGATGTCTATGGACAGTTTAATGTGAACACACCATGTGGCTTTTCCCACCCTTTGTGTCTCTTGTGCTGGGGTGGTTTAGAGAAGGCATATGGCAGGTAAGGGTGGCCCCATTGTCCCAGACCTAAGCGTCCTGTGGTCAGAAAGACTGATTTCCACTAAACCCTTCCATTGTAAAACAACCTTAGTGTTCTCCATGTTTTCCCATCTAATAAATCCTTGACCTGTATTCCTAGTCACTGGCATGGCACTTTGAGATGCTTAGCGCTACACTAGGGTCTGAGCTCCTCTCAGCCCATGAACAATGAAGTCTGCTACTGTTTGTCCTGTGGAATTCTGGAAATGAGGGAGAAAGGAGACACATTTGTACACAGATTGTCTTCATTTTCCCAACCAGGTGCTGTCCATCTGAGGCCCATCCAGTGGACAACCAAGGCAAAACCGCTCATTCTGACTATCTTCTGGTCAGGTTAGAAATTAATATTAGTGAGAACTGAGGCATAATTCATACTTTCCCTATGCCACAGCAATCTTGGCTATACATGGGCACAGCTGAAAGATTTCAGCTCAATCAGTAAGGCTCTGCCTCCGACTCAGTTTCTACCTAATTAGTGTGTTGTGAGAGGCTTAATAGATACTTCATGGATGGTTTGAGTGCGACTAAGGACTACCGATCAGTCTGGAGGAGTACGGTGTAAAAGTTAAAAGTTGCAGGTAAATTTCTTTGTTGGCTAAGGGTTAAGTTGTGAATTTCTATACATTTAAAAATGATTATCACTTTTTCCTCGTTACCTTATTTCAGGATTTTATGACCATGTTTTGTAAAAAGTTCAGACATCTTTGTCAGCTATAGAAGAGAATGCCTAAATTTGAGGCACAGTTTTGTTTTTCTTTTTTCTTTTCTTTTCTTTTCTTTTCTTTTTTTTTTTTTTTTTTTAGCATTAACACCTGGGTGTAACTGGTTTCATAAATCTCCTGTGAAATCCCATGACTATATGGCTCAAACACACCATCCTGTCAGAAAACCTCAGAAGCCAGGGCAGAGAAGCTGTGGCTGCTCTTCTATCTCAAGGAGTTTGACCCTGGCTCTATTTAAAAACATTGGGCATAGATGGTTCCACAGTTCAGGGCGTTCACTGATCTCCAGAATGCTTGTATTCTTCCCTTAACACCTACATGGAGGCTGGCTTCAGCCTCCAGAAAATAGAAGATCTGACACCTTCCTTTGGCCTCCACAGGCTCCTGCACACATGTGGAACACCTAAATTCACATACATAAACTCACACATGCATTCAGGAAAATACTATATTAGTAAATACATTTTAAAAAAAAACTTGGTCACAAAACATGTTCTTTTATAGGAATCTATTCTGTATCTTAGTTTGTGGATGCCCATGTGTACTTACACGTGTATGTGCACACGTGTATGTGACTGGTACATGCACATGTGTATGTAGGACATGCAGAGTCCAGAAGATGTCAGGTATTCTGTCACCCTCCCGCTTGGTTCCTTGAGACAGGGTCTCTCATTGAACCTGGAAGTAGTTGTTAGGCTAGCAGACCTCAGCCATCCTCCTGCCTCCATCCCAACTGGGGTAAAGGCACTTGCATTTCCTAATTTTTTTCATTCTCATTAAAGTTAACATTTCCAGGGTCAGTCCATTCTACTGTACACTCATATACAGAAATCTAATAGTTCTCATATATACAGAAAGATGACTTCTTTTGGTAACGTAGTGTACCCTCCCTTCCCACCAAGCCAGGTTACATGAGCTAACGTTTTTTTTCTCCTTTAGATCAAAGATACATTTTCTACCTCGTAGAATGCTTTATGATAGAATACATCTTTCAAACGCACGTGTCTGTGTCCCACATAAAATGGTGGGCCCTCCTGAATGAGGGAAGGAACCCTGGTAGAACCTCAGACCTCCAGCTTTGCATCCACTGTGCTGACAGGTGGTTTCCTTAGATGTCATCTTTTGATTTTCCCATTTTGTTAGCTGGTAAGAGATTTTCCTTGTATTCCAGGATCCTGCTGAGCATCCATTGTGCACACAGCATGTGGGTGGGGCAAGACCTAACAGCCTTCTTTCTCTGAGAGCTGCGGATCCTGCCCTTTAAGGAAAGGGTTAGGATGGCTGCCAGAAACTCTGGAATTCAGTCCTGTTCCAAATAGGCTGTCAGTGGTGTAGTGCGGTCTCCTTCCAGTTTCCTGGATGGAGTTAAGCTCTTCCTCGCCAGATTGTTCAGGAGAAAGCATCAACCCTGCATTCTTCTTCTGGTTCATCCTCTCCAGATACCCTGGTGACTGGGCTATCACTAACGTCTTCCCTAAACGCTCATATTTTCACCCGGCTCAGAATATTGTGCATGCAGCTCCACTGAGGTTTACTCTAATCTGTAGTTCGTTATGAATTGGAAGGATAAATGTTCAAAGATATAGGTTATGGGTAACTAAGAGAAATAAATAAGAGTTGCTAGTTAATAAACCCTCTTTGAACATCAGATTTTTTTCCCCTCTGAAAAGAGCATAAAATATCAGCTATTTTGCTTTTGCAAACAAATAACACTAGGGTAACTTTAATGAATCTTTTGATTTTTGTTTTGTATATCTGGTGTGTGTTTATGTATGTGCGTATGTTTATAGAGGTAGTGCTAGAAGTTGATATCAGGTTTCTTCCTCATTGTTTACCTCATTTGTTTGAGACAAGTTCTCTCATTGAATCTGGACCTCACTAACTAGCAAGCTGGCTGAGCAGTGTGCTCTGGAAATCCATCTATTTCTACTTTCCCAGTACTGGTATTATAGACATGTGCCACCGTGCCAGGCTTTTACCTACGTACTGGGGATCTGAACTCAGATCTTTTTGTTTGTTTGTTTTTGTTATTTTTTGTTTTTCTCGAGACAGGGTTTCTCTGTATAGCCCTGGCTGTCCTGGAACTCACTCTGTAGACCAGGCTGGCCTCGAACTCAGAAATCTGCCTGCCTCTGCCTCCCAAGTGTTGGGATTAAAGGTGTGAGCCACCACCAGATCTTAACTACTGAGTCATCTCCTCAACTGGGAGTTTTGTTCATTTTTTTACTCCTTTGAGAAATGAAATGAAGCTATGGACTCAATGAAGCCTTGGATGGTCTCAAACTCATTATGTAGACCAGTTATGGGGTTCTGTCTGCCTCAGCCTCCAGAGAGCTAAGATTAAAGTGCTGTACCATCATGTAGGTATTTGATAGTTACATCTCAAGTTCGGTGTAATAGTTATTTTTTTCACACCTGTGACTAAAATCCTTAAGAGGGGTTTCAGAGGGTTCATTCCATGGTAGCTTTGCCACATGTGCTTGAGTGGAACATCACGGTGATAGGAATATGTATATGACATAGGTTCTTCACCTGACTGCCAAAAGCAAACAGAGAGGGACACAGGAAAGAGCCAGAGACAAGGTGTCTAAAATCTACACCTATAACTATAGTAACTGCAACCTCCAGCTACTATATCCCCACCGTCTCTAATTTATGGAACCTCTCAAATTACTACTATCCCAGCTGGGGACCTTGACTTCAACTCGTGGGCCTGCAGAGAAATTTCATATTAAAAGTAAGAGCCTTGAACCTGAGGACCTCTTTGAAAACTCCATTCCCACCTTGGTAGAGGAAGATCTACAGAGCAGTCCACAGCTTCAGTACTTCTTGAGAAGATGCTGAGTGAAAAGAATCCTTGGTCCTATGGTATAGCAGCCCCACACAGAGACAGGACCTGGGGAGTGAAACCAAGGCTCTGCAGAGGCTTTGAATGTAACTTTAGTCACCAGTTTCCCACTGATTCTGTCATCCATTTCTTCCTGTGAGAGTTTGGAAGGTCCAGCTCTGGGAAGACTGGCCTCTTACTCTGAAAGATCTTGAAGAACAAGCCGTGGTCCTTGGTTAGTTTTTTCTTGCACATATTCGTGGTGTATAAGCCATTATGTGACCCGACTTTCCGCTGGGATGCCTGCTACTATTTGTCTGGTTCATGTACTTGATTGACTTGATCAGAGCCTGATGAGTCACTTCATGGAATTATTTTCCTGCCTATCGCGTTTTCTTTCCCTCCCTTTCTCCTTCTCCTTTTTTCTTCTTCTTCTTCTTCTTCTTCTTCTTCTTCTTCTTCTTCTTCTTCTTCTTCTTCTTCTCTCTGTCTCTCTCTCGTTCTTTCCTTTCTTTCTTTCTTTCTTTCTTTCTTTCTTTCTTTCTTTCTTTCTTTCTTTCTTTCTTTCTTTCTTCCTTCCTTCCTTCCTTCCTTCCTTCCTTCCTTCCTTCCTTTCTTTCTTTCTTTCTTTCTTTCTTTCTTTCTTTTCCTATTTCTTCTTTCCCCTAAACCTTCATCCCCATCTTCTTCTTCCTATAAAAGTCATCAGAGCTTTTTCTGGGTTTCCACTTCAGCCTGTGTTCTCTCCTCACAGCTGACTTTCCAGCTGCTTGGAATACACCAACGTCATCTCTTTGGAAGACAATGCACACTCTGTCTTGTTAGGGAGGAAGGTTGTTTCTATGTTTCATGCTAAGAACTTGAATAGATTGAAAATAGTGTTTCTTCTTCATTTATCTTAGCATCAGTGAGCTTGCAAAAGGATACATTTACATTCATCTGATGAGCTCTGTGTCTATTAGTCAACATAAAGCAGAATTGTTTCTTTATTTCATGGTGCATTCTTAAGTGACAGCCTTTTCAAGCTGTGTCATCAGATGGTGACTATGTGTTCAAATACATGAGCCTGTGCTGGACCTTTTATGTTCAAACCGGTACAGATTCTTTTTCTAACCTTACCCCATATTAATCATAAATATTTTAAAAAACCCATATAGTCATCCCTGCATGTTCTACTCTGAACCATCCATCAATGATAAATCTGATGTATTTGAAAGACGAACTATATTTGTACTGGATAATTATAGCTTCTTTTATTGCTACCATTCCCTAGACCATGCAATATAATCATTAAATGACAGCAGTTACATGTTATTAGGTATTATAAGTAATGAAGGGATGATTTAAAGTTTACAGAAAGATATGAATCAGTTACATATAAATGCAACACTATTTTATATTGAGATTTGTGTATTTGCAAATTTTGATATCTGTGGTAGGTCCTAGAATAAATCTTCAATGGATACAAGGAGATAACTATGTAAATTAGGTTTGTGGAGCTAGATGAGTGTATAATTGAGGTCACCCTATGCTAGGTTATTCTGTATTTCCTTGTGATAAAATAAGAAATAGCTTAAAGTCCAACTCTTTTAGTCAGGGTTTCTATTCCTGCACAAACATCATGACCAAGAAACAAGTTGGGAGGAAAGGGTTTATTCAGCTTACATTTTCCACATTACTGTTGATCACCAAAGGATGTCAGGACTGGAACTCAAGCAGGTCAAGAAGCAGGAGCTGATTCAGAGGCCATGGAGGGGTGTTACTTACTGGCTTGCTTTCCCTAACTTGCTCAGCCTGCTCTCTTATAGAACCAAGACTACCAGCCCAGAGATGGCACCACCCACAAGGGGACCTCCCCACTTGATCACTAATTGAGAAAATGCCTTACAGTTGGATTTCATGGAGGCACTTCCCCAACTGAAGTTCCTTTCTCTGTGATAACTACAGCCTGTGTCAAGTTGACACAAAACTAGCCAGTACACCAACAAACATTACATTTTGGACTAACATATTGAGTGTGATTTTAAATTGTTTTCTTTAGTCTTTCACTGAAGAGAGTGATTCTTAAAATTTGAGAATAGCAACTTAAATTTAAATACTGATGCTGATACTGAATAACCGGAATGACTAATGCATTAGTTTTCTCTTTTTGTCACAACATATTTGACAGAATCAAAGTAAGGAAGGAAATGTTTGTTTTGGCCTACAGTTTGAAGTACATTTCATAATGACAGGTAAGGCTCGGTGACAAGAATGGGCTGAGCTCTGGAAACAGGAGTGTGGGTTGCTGGTGCCATTGTGTCACAGTTGGGAAGCAGAAATGTTGGAATGCAAACACTGCTTGCTTCCATGTTCTTATTTAGCCTCAGATTCCAGTCTGTGGCATGGTGCTAACCACCTTCAAGATGTCTTCACACCTTAGTTGAACTTTCTGGAAATGCCCTCCCAGACATGCTTTCTCAGAGATTTTAAATCTCTTGACAATAAAAGTTAACCATCACAGATGATTAAAAAAAAGATCATGACCCCCTTAGCAGAGTAATACTATAAGTTAGTCAACATTCTTTTCTTGTCACATATTTTTGGTAAGAAAATCCACTCTTGTAGCTTGTTACCAACATGTCAGTGCTTTTTCTAATATTTTCAGGTACCCCTCTAGCTGTTTATAAAAAAAAAAAAAACCAATATATTTAGTTGTATAAACCCCTAAATTTGTCAGCTGAATTTTATTATATAACATTTCTTAGTCTGGCACTCAGTGCAAACATCTGTTCTCGCTTATGTCTTATTAAACTAAGATGAGTATTTACCGTGGTGTTTCCCAAAGTCATCACAGTCCATGGCTCAAGTGTCCTGTGCAAGGGCTTTGTGGTGTCCCAGTACCATTCATTTTAAACATTCCTTTTCATGGCTGGAGGTTCACAGGCCACAGAAAAACCACAGACATGAACACTAAATAAACTTCCTTTAAATTATAAAATAATCTAAAAGGCACTAAAAGATAAACATGAGCATATTTTGTGGACATGTCTCGTTAAAAGCAAAACCAGAAACCAAATGCCACCAGCACCAGCAAAAACTATTGATCTTAATTTGAACCAACTGTTCAACAAAATCTATTGATCTCAATGTGAAGCTAGTCTTCAGTCTCTTCCACCTGCTTGGCACTAATGGTATTTGTAGCCTACATCCATCCTTATGGCTTGCTTGGGGAAGATTATTAGATAGATGCAGTAAAACAACCTTATAAAGGGCTATAGAGGTAGCTCAGTGGTTAAGAGTGTGTTCTAGCTTTGTTCTTGTTTAGCTCTGTGCCCACTTAGGTCTTTAGAGTGTTGATTGTTGAGAGATAAGAAGGCAGTTGGGTACAACATGACTCAAGATTCTGACACTGGGCACTTTGTTTAAGGCATATTTAAGCACAGCACAATTTTGAAAAACATTCCTTGCTGATAATCAATGTGCACAATAAAGCTTATCGTATGACTAGATCTAAACTCTTTGTAAAGTACATTTGATCTCTTCCATAAAGATAAATTCTATAGATTAACTACAGGTTATATCTTAAGGATGGTGGGGTGGATCTGGTGTGGTTTCAGTTATACAGATAGTGCAAAGATCACCAGGCTATTAAACAACTTCTTTCCTAACCTTCTGGGTGGAAAACAGGTTATATATCTCTTCCTTTGAGGAGACAACCCTGTGTGTTTATTCATGGTTTCTCTATTACTTATCTGTGAGCACAAGAATCTCTGTGCCTCTGACACTAAGTATCTATGGGTAACTGATGGAATTAGCCTTGTACTGAGAGATAACTCCAATTTTTTTTTAATGTAATCAGGGTGAAGCACTAGGGTTCTGATTTGAAAGACAATGGTTTAATATAAACTTTGCTAGCATACTGTAGTCTTATGGGTTTGGAGAACCTGTGCATCCTACTGTTTTGTATGTGATACCCTTCTACAGGAGAAAGCTTATCTTGAGATAGTGACCTTGAAAGTTATCTTGAGATAGTTCCTCGATCTTATGATGAATTTGCTGACTACATTTTATACTTAGCAGTTTTGCCACAGCTTTTACGTTATATAACCTTGTTTGGTGGTGAGTAATGTTGAAACTTGAACTAATAGGTTCTGGTGACATCATGAATGGTCACGGGAAGCCATTGCGTGTGTGTATAGAAGTTAGATTCCTGCGAATGTGTCAACTACCACCCAACTCAAGGTCCACATTATATGCTGTGGACCAGTTACTCCACTAGGTCAATGAAGAGAGGAATTTGATGCTTAAGGTAAATATTTTCTGTCATTTTGACATTCATAGATTGTTAGCTAGACCTTAAGTTAATGTTGGACATTTGCCTATTACATTTGTGGTTGGAAGTGAGTTGTAAGTTTTACATTCAGCTTAAAAGTTTCTTTCCTTTGCTGAGGGGATCTATAAAATTCTTGAAGTTGTATGTACTATGGTGAACTTGGGTTTCTGTACAGTTTGGTGTTGCTTCTCAAAAAGTCCAAGAGTAATGCAAATTAAGAACTTTTTTTTGGGGGGGGGGTTTCGAGACAGGGTTTCTCTGTATAGCCCTGGCTGTCCTGAAACTCACTCTGTAGACCAGGCTGGCCTCAAACTCAGAAATCTGCCTGCCTCTGCCTCCCAAGTGCTGAGATTAAAGGTGTGCACCACCACTGCTTGGCCTAAGAACTTTTTTATGAAGAGCATTAGGATGGGTTAAATGCATGACTGTTCATGATGAGAGTTCATTAAGAGCTTCACATTTTATAACTAAGATGTGAATACGGTTTATTTTGGGTAACTGACCTCGATGCACTGCAAACAATTTCAGTGAGGAAATTCAGTGTCCAGGAGGAGCCTCTGTTATGCTCATTTCATATAATCTTGTATATAGAGTCCATTAGAGTAAAACAATGAAGATGTGCAACCTCTGAGGCTAGGTTATAAAAAACACTGAAATGAATTCCTTTCTTACCATCTTTTGGTCACACAATATGGCAAAGGTGAGTTGCCAAGTCTTGAAACACAGTTGCAGTCCTTGGTGGAGCCCTGGTTAAGCTAAATGGATCACAAACCAACCCAAAAGTCCTTAATTTGGGAAAGGGACTGATAGGGAGGAGGTGGGGTTGATAGGGGAGGGAGGGGAGGTAAGAGGGTGAAGAAAGAGAGTACTTAGAATGTATTATATACATATATAAAATTGTCAAAGAAAAAATTTAAAAGTACAGAGATAAATACATAATAAGCTTATTTATTGCACCTAGCTTCAGAAACATTGTCTTACCTATGGGAAAAAGATACAAAGGAATAAATTTGGGGGAGAATATTTAGAACAATTACCTTTTCCAAGACCACAACATATTAAACATAATTGCTACTCAAGGAGTAAATTGGAAAAACACACAACAAACATTCCTTTTTAAAAAAATCCGTAGAAAATATTTGATGGTTTAGAGCAGCTTAAAGAGTACCTTCTGATGCTCTCACAAATGGTCTGTGGTTTACTCCAGGGGCCATATCAGGTCAGGCCTGAGGCCAAGGGTGTGGATCTGCATTGCTTCTGCTAACATTTAACCTGTGCGCAAGATAGCTTACAGAGAACCAGATCAAGGACCCACCCTCTAGTTGACCTACATCCCCAAATTCCCTTTGAGAGCTAGATCTCCAAGGACAAACTTGATTGAGGCCCAGCTCTCATCAGCTTGGCCTTAGTTTTGACTCCATGGTCAAACTCATTCTTTATGTAATTACGTTTCCAGGATAGGCACTGAAAATGTCTTATCTCTTATAAAAGTCATTTTATAAACATGTTTTGAAGACTACAGATACAAAGAAGAAAAACCAAAGGGTTCAGGTGATAGTTCCTTAAGTAATGTTCTTGACTTCTGTCTTAGAGTTTGATTGCTGTGAAGAGACATCAAGACCATGGCAACTTATATAAAGGAAAACATTTCATTAGAACTGGCATACAGTTTAGAGGTTTGATCCATAATCATCATGGCTGGAGGCATAGCAGTGTCCAGGCAGACATGGTGCTGGAGAGGCAGCTGAAGAGCTCTAAATTAGCAAGCAGCAGGATGTGAAAAGTGAGCCACTAGGTCAGGTTTGAGCTGCTGAAACCTCAAAGCCTAACCCACAGTGACACACTTCCTCCAACAAACCCATACCTAGTCCAACAAGGCCACACCTTCCTAATAGTGCCATTCCCTATGGATGAATGGAGGCCAATTTTATTCAAACTACCACAACTTCCAAACATGAAGACTTTAGTTCAATCTCCATAACCCATGTAAAACGAAACAACAACAACAATAAAAACCATGAGGGTGGGTGTTTAGAATCTTAGTGCAGTGGCACTTGAGATAAGTAGGTTCCTGGGGCTTCCTGGCCAGCTGAACTAGCCTACGTGATGATCTCCAGGTTACTTAGTGATCCCTTCAAACAATCCAAGCCAACCAACCAACCAATCATAGTAGACATCTCCTGAGGAATGCCATTCTGACTTCTATATGTGTGTGACTATCCTTCCTTTATATACATGTACCCATACACACATGAACAGGCACACACATAGATGAGAAATAGATACTGTCTCAGGGTAGTTCATATTATAGTAGAATGGTGAAAAAGTATACAGGAGAATACAATACTATAATAGCTATGTCTGCAGATAAATAAAACTAATCTGGGTACAAAGAAAGGAGGTGCATATTATGCATGGGGAAGTCGAAAAGGTTTGAGTTAGGTCTTTTTGCCATTCTGCAATTTTTAATGACATTTCCACAAGTGTTTTGTTTTAAAAAGCTTCATAGAGAATAGATATGAGCAGGTAAACAAAGTTTTCTGACTCTAAACTAGACAGCAAAGTATCTGTGAACACAATTTAGAAGACATAATAGGAAGCATGTCTGTCAATCAGGGCTCTCCCAGAAGGTGGCATATGCCCCAATCCTCTGCCTTCAGTAGGCGTCATTAGCGGATGCCATTGTTGCGTAAGCCATCTACACTTGATTCTTTCGCAGACACAGCTTTATAAGATGTTTACAAAGAAGTATCAGACTCTTGGCAGCTAACAAGGCGGTAGCAAAGGCCTTGTTAGTGAAGTTGGGGGAAGGCAGTTTCTATGAAAAACAAAATTTCAGTCTGTATCCCGAGGAGTCTTTCACACTCATGTGTAAGATCCAGGGAATTGCAAGGCCTCATGTCATCTTTGGCTTTTGCACTGACTCAGAGTGTCTTGGATCTGACCTTCTCCAAGGCTCTTATCAGAGTTGCCAAGGAAGGGCTGTGTTAGCAGTGAAAACAACTCATTTCCTCTTTTACCCATTCTCAACAAACAAACCTCATTAAGCAAGGGCTTTGAAACAGTCTCTGTGAAGGATGCCGTTGACAAAGAAAACAGTTGATTCGGAGCAAAAGTTTTGAGTCCTACCACAAAGCTGCATCCCCTTAGGCAGGTACCACTAGAAAAATCATAACTTCAATGAAGTTAACTGTTGTGTGATCCTTTTCCTGTCCCCTTCATTCTAGAAGGCTTATCTTTTTTTTTTAATAATTTTTTAAAAAATTTATTTACATTTCAAGTGTTATCCCCTTACCTGGTTTCCCCCCTTCCACAAACCCCCATCCTACCCCCCATCCCCATGCTTCTATGAGGGTGTTCCTCCACCCACCCACCCACTCCTGCCTCCCCACCCTCAATTCCCCTACACTGGGGCATCTATCGAGCCTTCAAAGAACCAAGGACCTCTCCTCCCATTGATGCCTGGCAAGGCCATCCTCTGCTACATATACATCTGGAGCCATGTGTACTCCTTGGTGGGTGGCTTAGTCCCTGGGGGTGGGGGGTGGGTTCTGGTTGGTTGATATTGTTGTTCTTCCTATGGGGTTACAAACCCCTTCAGCTCCTTCAGTCCTTTCTCTAACTCCTCCATTGGGGACCCTGTGCTCAGTCTAATGGTTGGCTTCAAGCATCCAACTCTGTATTTGTAAGGCTCTGGCAGGGCCTCTCAGGAGACAGCTATATCTTATCTTTTTGATGGTTGTTAGATTCTCCTGTCCTCAACCCTTCCTCCATAATGTCTTTTAAGCCGTGGCATTTAAGCTCTGATTTTTGTTATCTAAAGTTGAATTTCAATATAACAAAATAGGAACGGCCTCCAAAAGATGAAAGGTTTTCATTTACAGTTAAATGTAAATACTTTCAATTTCTCAATATCTTTATCTTTTCCTGTCTTTTTCTAAGACAAGGTAAGCATAACAATGCCTTAAAAGAAATTCTGCATAGTGCTATTAATGCTTGGAGTATAAAAGTATTACATAATCTTCAGATTAGTAGAGTAAAAATTAATAACATCTTACAGAACAAGTGAATGTCTTTGTCTTACGTGGGGTCTCCTAGCAAACCAGGGTCTCAAACAGCACGTTGGTCAGATTTGGCTGTCTGAACTAGGGCTACCATCCCATGTTGCACCCTGCAGCTAAACACACCTCATTTTAGCATTACTCTCAGCGAATCCGTAAGTACTCATGCTATTCATTATTGTGAAAAACAAGCAAAGCATGACTTTTTATCTTCCAAAATTTAAACAAATGGTTAAAGGGGTCTTGTTTCCTAATTGTCTGCTCGATCCAATCTGAACACATTTGTAGCTTGTCACAGTTAATCAAGACGTCAAACACTTGCATGCCCTCAGAGCGTTCCATTGTGCACTGTGGTCAGTAATCTTCCTCCACCACAACCCCTAGGAAATGCTGCTCTAGTTTCTGCTCTACAGAAGTGTGTAGTAAATAGCCCTTTCATCTATTTTTTCCTTCTTAACAGAGTTTTAAATATTATCATGTAGTCATAGGCATTAATACTTTCTTCTAGTTCATTTTGTGCTTACCTCCCCAATGATAAATGGATTATTTGGGCCTTTTTCCTGCTTTAAGCAAAAATGAATAAATGGTCTCTAAGTTTTGCTCATGGGCATGTGTGCCAAAAACTAGTTTCACTTTTTTTTTCAGTAAATATGGTAGAGAGCGTTTTGTCATATATTAAGTAAATGTTCAACCTTAAGGAAAATGTCAACTTTTCCCAAGTGGCTATAACAGTTTCTTAATAGAAAGGTATGAAGATTTTAGATTGTTCTACACATTTTCCAGAAATTTATAGCATCAACATTTTGGATTTATTTATTTATTTATACTAATAATTATTTTAATAGGAAAAAGCCAGCTAAGTTTTTAGTCTGTACCACTATTCCTTATAGAGTTGCTTCCTATTTATTAAGCATCTTTCTTTACATATAAAGACACCCGGTTTAAAGGGTAAAAGTCAAATTAAATTGCTAAAACCCACACTGATTTCTTAGCAGGTGAGATGAAGTCTGGAGACTGGCTCGATTTACCTGGCACAGAGGCAACGTTCAGTAAAGCTTAGCCTTACCTCCTCTGCATGGAGCTTGTACTCACCAGCCTTCAGGAACAAAGTTCTATAAAGGGAATTCAACTGTTATGTATCTTTTCTTGAATTCAGCTGTTATGTATCTTTTCTTTTTTTGACTTTGTTGTTTCAATTTAGGCCTGATTTAAGCCCTTCGAAGACAATACTTTATTAGTAACAAGAATCTTAGTTAAATCCCTGTACCTATACCATGCAGAAAAGCAAGGCCACACTGCACTTGGAAAAGGAGGAGAGGTGATTGCTGGACTCGGGAAGGAATGCATCTGCGGTGACGCTTCTCCTGCTTCTAGCTGGCTGCGTGACCCCAGGGCAATTAAATATGTGTTTCTTGGTCTTGTGGATCATGGAATCTAATTCTGTTGATCCTTATTTCAGAGAGTAGTAAACATCTACAAATTTTCAGTTAATCCACGTTGTTGAATATTCAACCATTCTTTCTGGGTGAAGCAGTTGACTTCCTCTTAACCTCTGGCGGTATTTTCATCAGCAGACCAGTGTATCATCTTTTCTTATGCGTATTTCTCTTCAAAGACACCTTACTTAGTATACATTGTTGGTTCATTAATGTTAAATATTGGCTGATATATTGTTGTTCATGTCCAAACATTCCTCTAATTTCACGTTTTCTTTGCCTCCATAAGGCACATCTTAACCTTATCAGTAGAGATAGCATATAGCCCAACAGTAGTACATTCATAGATCCTTTGAAATCACCACAAAGGCATACTAATAGAGACCCTAATCACATGATAAAGATCTTGGTTGCAGTCTAAGGGTTGAAAGGGACAGGGTCTCGTTTTGTTCAACATTAGCTAGGAAGGTGGGCATTGAAAGCATCCAATCTTTCACTGAGTCACCCCTCCCTGTCCACAAACAACTGTGAGCATACATTCAATACTGGTTTAAGGGTTACATGTGCATTTTAGCAGGTAGAAACCTTTGCAAACACACAATCTGTTGGTAGTGAGGATCCTCTCTATCTGCCACATCTGTTCTGCTGGGCAGATCATGCCTGTTGGCAATGCCCCATTTACAAGATGATTCTGGTTTTATATGGCATGAACATCTTTTTCTATTTAAGGGCTGAGGCATCTGACCACTCACGAAGAAAGAAAGAAATATCAGCACTTAGAGATTGGACCTCTACTCCCCTAAGCAGACAAGGGGAAAGGAAAGGCCCAGTAGAAGTGCTCACTTGCTTTTAAAATGTGTGTTAACACAGTGATAATAACATCAAGATAAAGAGCCTAGGTTTGGGAAAAGAATAACTCCTGTTATCTGATTCTTTTATGAGATTAAGGACTTGTTTGAACATGATTGCTTTGTGCTCATATGTAGATTACTACAGAGCCACTTTTAACTGAGTGGTCATTTCTCTTTTTGGCCTAGGGAGTACTTTTTATATCTGAAAGGTACTTAATAAATATTTGCAGTCACTGGTGTATTTGTAGACTTCATTTCAGCCCAGATAAGAGGTTTTTATATATATATATATATATATATATATAAATATTTGTCTCTGCTTCTCAGTTTATAAAGAACTTTCACATACTTATCTCACTTCAATTTTCATAGTGTAACTTTTATTTTTTAACTATAGTGTGGATGTTTTAATGACAATGACCTTAGACTTGGGGAATCTAGGTACATCAGCTCATTGAGCTATGAGGTGAAGTTACCAGGTGATGAAATGCTTTTGTGGGCCTTGAGCTGTGGATGGAGGATGGCATTCCATTCTTAGTTGCCCTCCTTTTTTTTTACCCCTTTGGGAGGCTCACCCTTCTCAGCCCACATTTCTGTGATTTTTCTGCTGAGAAAGAGCATGCTGATTTGACTGGCAAGAACTCTCCCATCTCCTTTCTGTTTAAATTTCCATTCTCAGTTCTATTTCTGATAACCTTGTTTCTAATGCATTTTTTAAAATACTGCGTGGTTTTGTTAGAACAAAGAGAAACGAATACCTTGATAAACAAACAAGACACACTCAATAATCCATGAACACTTATTAAACACCAAAGACCAAACTATGCTTGGCAGTTTCTGTCATTTCTACTGTGTGAAATACATCTGTTCGGAGGTATTAGAGAGAGAAGATCCAGAGTGGGTGATAGGCATGTAAGTGGAAGCGTGTTTTGCTCCTCAGGAGCATCCATACTTCAGGGTCCATCCTTTGTAGAGCTGAGATGCCTAGCACCTGAAGACTTCTATTGCCCCATTTGGCATTACCTTGTGGCAGCAGTACTGTCAGCTCCAGACGGTCCCTTCCCACACTCAATCCAAATGCCCCAAGTCAGTACTTTGTTACCACTGCCTGCTCTCCTTCTATCCTAGTAACGTAAAGGAACTGTGCAAATATTGAGATCTAGTGTGATACCCCAATATATTCTCAACCATAGTAACGGGCTAATACTTGTTAATAGCTTAAGCCTCGTTCTCCTAGAACATATGTGTTCCCTCTAAAGACTCTTTGTGTAGATAAAAAATTAATCCCAGTGAGCCAGATTTGTTTTCTCTAAGGAGGTGACTTCAAACAACACACATACCCAAGAAGGTAGGTTTTTTAAAATCCAAGAGCCATCTTAACACCTCTTAAGTCACATCAAGTTAAGTGACCACTCTATTTACACATCATCTGGGTGCTGGAAAAGGTGGCCAGCAATATGTTCACTGTAGAATGTCCCGAAAGATACAAATGTTTGTTTAAAATGTGGGAGGGAGATGGTTGTGTGTTGAATCTAGAAAATGATATCACCAGTTCCCCATGTTGCCTAAAACCATTATGATTTTACCAAGAAAACAGATTTAAGGACCCTTTGCTGGACTGACACAGCACACATCTTGAAATAACACATCTTAAACTAGGATTTAAATAGAAAACTCTTGGCATGGAATATTTGACAAGAAACCTTGTGCATGTCACCTCCCAGAGATACTGGGATGAAGTAACAGGTATTTACCGACAGGTGGGGCTCACAGCCTTCCTGTTCTCGCCTTTCTCCTTGGGGTTTCCACACTCTAGGAGTGGGAGAACAAACACTGGCTATCCAGGGGAAATTTGCAGTACAGAAGAAGAACCCCTGTCTCCCCTGCTTGTGTTGAGGTAACAAGTCAAAGATCATGGCTCCTAGATAGGAGAAGAGTCTTTGGACTTCCTAGAAAAGTCGGTGAGAAGATGCAAGTGTAAGAGAAGTCATCTGGCTTGAAGTTCATGGGTTCTAAATAACTGAAAAGGTTTTCATCTTAAGTCCCATTGTGGGTCCGTACATAAATATCATGTGCTGTGACTGGATACCTGCCTGTCTATTTTATGAACTTCATCCTTTTTTTTTTTTTTTTTTTTTTTTTTTTTAGTGTGTGTGTTTTGGAAGGGACAATTGCTTGCCCCCAGGTATCCAGTTTGGGCTGCAATTTTCATGAGAGCAAAGCCCAAGACATTTTAATTTTTTACTGATTTTTTTTTTAACCAGTAAGCGCTATGACAGAGTTAGAGGATTAATCCCTGCCTCAAACAGAAAGTCAGTGATGCATCCCCTAAGTACTTGTGCCTTAGGTAGTTCAGGCCCCATGGGAGAGTGCGTGTGGGTAACGTCCTTTCCCTCTCTCTGGGGTGTACATATGTAGCTGTTCATGCATTCAGTTCACTGTCTAATCATGTAGAATGGAATCTGAGTTGCAGCCAGATTTTAGAGGCGTGGCCAGGACTAGTTTGACCTGTACATCTGAAAATAACCCCACAGGAGAATTTGTTTGGAAGAAACGCTATAAATCTTTATGTAATATAAAGTGTGCAAACAAGGGTCGCTTAATAATGATTTCCTTTGAGAAAGATTGCAGGACAGATTTGTTATCATTATCATTATCATTATTATTATTATTATTATTATTATGGTTAATGTTACATGAGTGGATATTGGAGAGGGAAGAAGTACACACAGGCATCTTCAATTAAATCTTTAAACAACACCCCTCCCCCAGCCTTCCTTCGCTGAGCTTCCCGGGGATTTCCTCTCCTCTGAATCTTGGCAGATGATGTACAAGAATGAGCTAACACCCTTAGATGTGGACTCTTCCCACTCCACCCTGACTGGATTCCAGCCAAGTCCACTCCTTTTCAGAAAAAAAAAAAAAAAAAAAAACCCACAGTTTTATTTTCTGTTGGTGACAGAGGTCTGCTTTTCCATCTGTTCTGGGCTCTCTGCTTTGAGATTTGGAGGTCCTGGGGGTTTTCTGTCTTGGTCTTTCAAATGTACACATTTGGAGCAAGATGTTGTTCTGAGTACAGATCTTAATATCTGTGATTAATGGGGATATTTTCAAGTTTCCAATAGAATCCAGAGTCAAGGGCTTGCTGCAGGACATGTGTATTGTATGAGCCCATTCCGTTCAGCACTTGGTATTGGCTTTCTCTGCATGGAGTAGTGGGTGGCTGGTATGGGGTTAGATGCATGGGCAGGATCCTGGTGCTTCAATTTTGGGCAATGTCACTACTCAGTTCTAGAGCCCTACATAAGTCACCTAACCTTATTTGGCTTCAGTTTCCTCTGATTTCAAATGAAGATCTTATACTGTACTCTTTCAGCCGTATCTCTAACATTCAGCGTGCTGTATCAGATCACTCTGGGCATTGACTCATTGCAGGCTGCATGTGTGGACATCTTGGCTTTGATTCAGGTCTGTGACATTTTCCCTTGGTGATTTGCATCACTTATGTCATGTCTGCACCTTCCTGACCTTTGTCTCATGCACTGGAACCAAGTCAATGAGGCACTACTGACAGGACTGGTACGAGACCTTTGAAGAAAGTCATCAGATCCCACAGGACCCATGTTTTCAGGGGACACTTGTTTTCCAGGGTAATCTGAAGGTGTTTTGGTACAAGATCTGTGAAGTGGATATATAGGATTTGTTGTTCTTATTATGATTCTAGGGCCCTAAGCTATAGATTATACTAATAGAAGGCTGGAAGCAACTTCCATTTAAATGGGTCACATTTGGGCATATTATCTTCCAGAACTTTTTAATCTTGCTTGTTATGGCAGGTCTATTCCTGAAGTCAGATCCTTCCGAATCTCATTAATTTTAGTGAACTTCGTTGTTTGTTTCTGGCAGAGTTTCACTATGTAGTATAGAGGCTAGACTTGAATTCTATGTTTAACCTACTGGGGTTAGTCTTGAACTTAGAAACCTTCTACCTCCATCTTCTAAATTCTGAGATTCCCAGCACCTTGTCTTTATTTTAGACAATCTTAAAAAAGCTATGTGGCTATTGACTTAGATAGGTTTTTGTATGATACATATTTTTATGAAAACTGGTGTGAATTTAGTAAAACTAAAAGCCAATTTGTAGATGAAAATTTTGTTACCTACATAATGTTATTGAGAGATTTCTATTCCTAGATTGGTTGGGTAAAATTTGAATGGCAAGTAAATTATAAACATAATTATGGAACTCAGAAAAGGCTCAAAGAGGGTAAAATAAATCACTATAAAATTGGAATTATGCCATATTCATATGTAGATTTTTGTTCACAGTGCTGGTTTTAAAAAGGCTAAGAAGCACCATTAATATTTTGTTTAACCAAACATATCTGTGAAGCACCATTAATATTTTGTTTAACAGTACCTTACTACAGAAATTGGATAGAGTCCTTACAATTGATGGGATTCAAGGGGATTTGACTTTACTTGAAGTTCAGAGCCCAGAGCCAGAGAGATTATTCAGTTTCAGCTGGTCCACTCAAGTGTGAGAAAACTGAAGATTAAAAAACATGAAGCTATGATCACATTATGATCACATTACTAATAAATGGATCTGTCTTGAGGTTACATGACCTATGGTCATGTCCTCTACCTGTGGAGGGGCTTGGGGCATTACCCTTACATGACTGATGGCCACAAATCTATGGAGGGCTGCAACCTCATGTCAGGAGCCCAGTGTCTGGGAACCAGGCAAAACACCTGCTGTTCCTCAGGTCACTAGAGTTTCCAATCTTAGCTCAACCAGGAACCAGGCTACCTTTCATGGTCCTACAATGTTCAATATTGTTATTTCATAAAAACCTTACAGATTCTTATCTATGAAACATGGGAGTTCTTTAGTGTAAAATCCTTTGCTCATCAGGGTGGAAGATGGAGAGATAAAGAATACATTCTCTTAGACCTAGAGACCAAAGCCACTATCTTAGCATGAATTCTAACTAATGCCTCATGCTCTAAAAGTGTAAGAAATATTTACATTTCACTCTTTTCCATGTGAGCTCAATAGGGGCACATAAAACCTTGTAAAATTCCTATCTGTGCTATGTTCATAGGTATAAGTAAGTTAGGAAACCAAGTTTTCCAAATTGTAGCAGCTTCTCTATTACAACATGCCCATATGTTGTTGTTTAGTTGGCTTTTAAGTATCTGGTAGCAAGATATTTTTCTGTGAAAGTGCTGTCAGTAAACATCAGAGTTGGTCCCAGATGGTATGTGTCATTCTCAACTCCGCTGTTTTCACTAAAACAGGTGGTGGACTGCATTTGGCCATGGGCAGTAGTTTGCCCCTTACAGGATGAAACTAGCAGACAGTGTCGCCTCACTGGCTCTTCACCAGAGAGAAGCTGGCCAGAGCTAAGCAGATGGATGAAGGTCTTACCTAGTTTTCTAACTAATCAAATTAAAGAGAGACTGGGCTTATTGATAACAGATCTCTTGTCTGCACTCATACTCCACTAATGAAGTCATAGTCCTCTATTTTCAACACAACAGCTGTGCACTATGGAAACAATGTTGTGAATCCAGTGTTGGGCACTAAAGGCATTTTTAAGTGAAGGATGTCTCTCTAGCTTTCCTGTATCTCTCCTGGGATTAAGTTAGAAGAAAAACTAAGTTAGACATAGAACTGGACCTGATTCATGGACTTTGTTTAGGCCCATTTGTATCCTTTTGAGAAGTCCTTCCTTAATATAGGGATGTGATAGGTGCATGCAGTCCTACATTTCAGATGCCTCTATGTCCATGGTAGCTCTTGGTATTTGTAAAAACATATCTACATTGACATTGACTTGAGCATGGTGAAGGTAAATACTTTGCTGTAACTCTAGCTGTGATACGTTGGCAAACACATTCAACAATCTAGGCCTCTGTTGAGCACATCTGTTATGATCCCCATGGTCCTTCTACTCCTTCAACTCCTTGATTTTATTTTCCAGAGCATCCAGAATAATGCAGGGGCAGAAAAGTTTCTCAGTAGACTTTTTAAAATTATTATTATATTTGTACAGGCTGGTTTTGTGTATCAACTTGACACAGGCTGGAGTTATCACAGGGAAAGGAGCTTCAGTTGGGGAGTGCCTCCATGAGATCCAGCTGTAAGGCATTTTCTCAATTAGTGATCAAGGTGGGGGGTGGGGGAGGGCCCCTTGTGGGTGGTGCCATCTCTGGGCTGGTAGTTTTGGGTTCTATAAGAAAGCAAGCTGAGCAAGGCAGGGGAAGCAAGCCAATAAGTAACATCCCTCCATGGCCTCTGAATCAGCTCCTGCGTCCTGACCTGCTTGAGTTCCAGTTTTGACTTCTTTGGTGATGCACAACGGTATGGAAGTGTAAGCTGACTAAACCCTTTCCTCCCCAACTTGCTTCTTGATCATGATGTTTTGTCCAGAAATAGAAACCCGACTAAGTCAATATTCAACACAATATATATTTTTATACCAATCATAAAAATGGCAGACATGTTATTAAATGAACATAAATAAAGTCTTTTGTTTGTTTGTTTTGTTTTGTTTTTAGTAGCTTAAAGTCTTGACTCTTACTGTGGTATAAACCCAAAATAAGAACAATTTTTAGACATTGGAGTTCTTTGTAATAAGGCTGTACTTCAGTGTCCCTCACATCACCAGAGGATTTTATCTCTATAGTAGCTAAGCTAAGAGTTGACACTTCTGCTGCACCAAGGAATGAATGTAGGCACGATTATTTGGATACAGATTTTCTGATATGATAAAAGCTATTTGACTTGAGTGATTGTCTTCATTCTCAGCCCACAGAGAACAGGTTACATTCATTTAAGAAATGGTGTGTGTATTAAGATGCTCTATCCATGAAGTCATTCATCAACTATTTCAATGAACAATGGTTCTGCTTGGAGGGTGGCACAGACATCAGGTGAGGGTAAGATTTTGGTTCATTGGCTGTGATGATTTTGAAAAGCATTCATTTCAGAAAAAGAGTAACTTATAAAGTCCTCTTCTTCAAAATTGATACAATAATTATAAATATCAGGCAAAGTCTTCAGTCTCACTCTTTGCTGTTCTCTTACAAGCCACCTCCCAAATTAATTGTCTGTTTCTTTTGGCTGTATAAGTATTTTTGAAATATGTAAGCTATTCTGAAAACCATAGTATAATGTAAAAACATCAAATGAACAATCCTACTAATACAGAGGCTGAGATAGGAGAAGCATGATTTCAAGACCATTATGTGGTACACAGCAAGACACTGTCATGTACAAACAAGCAGAAAGTATATATGGATTGCATAATATTGGACCTATTTCCCCATTACCAAATTAGAGAGACCATTGGATGACAGCCAACAAATTTCTAATTCCTCATATATTTTTTATATATTTTTTATTAGGTATTTTCCTCATTTACATTTCCAATGCTATCCCAAAAGTCCCCCATACCCTCCCCCCCACTCCCCTACCCACCCATTCCCACTTTTTGGCCCTGGTGTTTCCCTGTACTGGGGCATATAAAGTTTGCAAGTCCAATGAGCCTCTCTTTCCAGTGATGGCTAGGCCATCTTTTGATACATATACAGCTAGAGACACGAGCTCCAGGGGGTACTGGTTAGTTCATAATGTTGTTCCACCTATAGGATTGCAGATCCCGTTAGCTCCTTGGGTACTTTCTCTAGCTCCTCCATTGAGAGCCCTGTGATCCATCCATTAGCTGACTGTGAGCATCCACTTCTGTGTTTGCTAGGCCCCAGCATAGTCACACAAGAGACAGCTATATCTGGGTCCTTTCAGCAAAATCTTGCTAGTGTATGCAATGGTGTCAGCGTTTGGAAGCTGATTATGGGATGGATCCCCAGATATGGCAGTCTCTAGATGGTCCATCCTTTCGTCACAGCTCATTTCTAAATTCTAATTTTCTAATTTCTAAATTTCTAACTCCTCATATGTTTGAGTTTCAGTCAATTAGGATACGTTGGTAATATTAATTTTCATATTAGGAAATATTAAGGAAAGTGTTACTTCCAGTTATTTTTGTTTTTAGATGTGGAATTATGTTTGTGTTGGTTTGTTGAAAGATTACTTTCTTGCTTTTTATAGGGTGTAGTTTTTCTCCTTGTGTTGGTGTTTTCCATCTATTAACATTTGTAGGGTTGGATTTGTGGAAAGATATTGTGTACATTTGCTTTTGTCATGGAATATCTTGGTTTCTCCGTCCATGGTAATTGAGAGTTTTGCTGGGTATAGTAGCCTGGGCTGGCATTTGTGTTCTCTTAGGGTCTGTATGAGATCTGCCCAGGATCTTCTAGCTTTCATAGTCTCTGGTGAGAAGTTTGGTGTAATTCTGATAGGCCTGCCTTTATATTCTACTTGACATTTTTCCCTTACTCCTTTTAATATTCTTTGTTTAGTGCATTTGGTGTTTTGATTATTATGTGACAGGAAGAATTTCTTTTCTGGTCTAGTCTATTTTGAGTTCTGTAGGCTTCTTGTATGTTCATGGGCATCTCTTTCTTTAGGATAGGGAAGTTTTCTTCTATAATTTTATTGAAGATATTTACTGGCCCTTTAAGTTGGGAATCTTGGCTCTCTTCTATACCTATTATCCTTAGGTTTGGTCTACTCATTGCATCCTGGATTTCCTGGATGTTTTAGGTTAGGAGCTTTTTGCTTTTTGCATTTTCTTTAACTGTTATGTCAATGTTGTCTATGGTTATCTTCTGCACCTGAGATTCTCTCTTCTATCTCTTGTATTCCCTTGATGATGCTTGCATTTATGACTCCTCATCTCTTTCCTAGGTTTTCTAAATCCAGGGTCATCTCTCTTTATGATTTCTTTATTGTTTCTATTTCCATTTTTAGATTCTGGATGGTTTTGTTCCTTTCCTTCACCTCTTTGGTTGTATTTTCCGATAATTATTTAAGGGATTTTTGTGTTTCCTCTTTAAGGGCTTCAAGCTGTTTTTCCTGTGTTCTCCTGTATTTCTTTAAGGGAGTTATTTATGTCCTTCTTAAAGTCCTCTATTATCATCATGAGAAGTGATTTTAGATCTAAGTCTTGCTTTTCCAGTGTGATGGTGTATCCAGGACTTGCTATATTGGGAGAATTGTGTTCTGATGATAGCCAATAATCTTGGTTTCTGTTTCTTATGTTCTTATGCTTGCCTCCTGCCATCTGGTTATCTCTAGTGCTACCTGCCTTGGCTATATCTGACTTGAGCCTGTCCTTCCTGTAATCCTGGTTGTGTCAGAACTCCTCAGAGTCAAGCTGTCTATGTGATCCTGGGATCCTGAGATCCTGGGTGTGCCAGAGCTACTGGGAGTCAAGCTGCCTCTGTGGCCCTGAGATCTTGGTGTGATCAAGCTCCTGTGATCCTGTGATCCTGAGATCCTGTGAAAGTGGCATGTTAGAGTCCCTGGGAGTGGAGCTTCCTCTGAGTATTGTGCAGCTGGCTGTGGAGTTTGTGCCCAAGGTCTGCTCAGGGCACCGGCCCCCTTACTAGATTTTTAAAAAATGATAGATATTTAAACCCAATCCTTTCCTCACTAAAGCCCCATTTGATGGTAAATCAAATGCTTCCTTTGCTTTTGATAAAGACTTTCCAGGTGTTTATATGACTGCTTTGCAATGGTTTGACAATTGTTGACTATTTTGACAGTCATTAAACTGTAGTATTGAGCACTTTTAAATGAATGTTGTTATTGAAAGAAATGAGTGGTGATGATTTGAAGAACTTGGAGACTTGAGACAATATACACCGGATTTTTGGACTTTCTTTTTGTGTACATTCCTGCCCCCCACAGGCTCATTTATAGAATAATCTTATGGAAGAAGCATTTTCTTAATTTAGCTTCCCTCTTCTCAGATGACTCTAGCTTACATCAAGTTAAAACAAAACAAAACAAACAAAAAATGGGCTGAAGAGGTGGCTCAGTAGTTAAGAGCGCTGACAGCTCTTCAAGAGGAACTGAGTTTGATTCCCAGGAACCACACGGTGACTCACAACTATCTGTAATGGGATCTGATGCCCTCTTTTGGTGTGTCTGAAGACATTGACAGTGTACTCCTACAGAAGATAAACAAAAAATTCTAATAATAATAATAATAATAATAATAATAATAATAATAAAGCTAACCAGGACAAGGTGACTTAGAAATGATTAGAGACGAAAAGGACTAAACAGAGAAGCAAGTATTTGAGATGAATTTGACCATCAGTGTCCAGTGCTGTTTAAAGTTCACCAAGAGAAGAATCTACCAAAGCCAGTGCAGTGCAGACACTGCTGACCTTACAGAGTATACTTCTTTATGGAACTAACACAGGAGCAGTTTCATAGTGGGTTTCAGATGGAAGACTGGGTGAAACATAGACAGTGAGTAGACACTGTTGAGAAGTTGGTTGGAGAAGGGAGAAGAGACAGGAGCTGAGAATCTGAGGTCAGTTAAGAACGATGTCCTCTTGCTATAGTAAGAAGAGGGAAACTTGACTATGAAAGTCAGAGAAAAGTATAATGGAACTGAACAGAGTAATATTCCTGGAAAAGGGAGAGGAATAAGATGTAGACTATAGCCAAAAGAAGTCTCTATGTGTGAAAAAGAGGAGAGGATGGACCCCCTAATCAGAAGGACTTACAGTTTGAAAAGTGAGAGTCTGGGGAAATTCTTGTCCAATGGCTTCTGCTTTCCCATGAGTGTGGGGCAGGGCAGGAAAATTTGACATGGTTGTCAGACAGAAGACAAAAGCTACCTGTTTGGAGTTATGGGGACCCATCTTAGATTAGTGACTGTGGATTTGTCCGGATGCCATCAATGCTGTGTGATCTTCATTAGATATTGGAGGCAGGCTCAAGGAAGGGTTGATTTAAGATACTGGGCGCATTCAGGGATTCTGAGTGAGACATGGTCAGAAGCTTGTGATGAGGGAACGGGCAGTCTGCTGCTTGGTGGAGAAGTGGAGGAGCCACTGAGGCTGATTTCCAGTGATGCTCAAGAGAGACTGCAGCGGGACAACTTAACAGGCGAGCAGAGGTAATCAGACACAGATGGTTGAAGTGGTCATTTTGGAAGAAGGACGGATTTACTGGTGGAAATTTTAATGCTGTCTTGCATGAGAGTGTCTGACACAGAAAGTTATGTTTTTGGTAAGCACTGACATTTTCTATTTATTCTTTTGTGTCACAATAGAGATAATGTCTGGATCTGGGTTTGTGAGTTGCTGTATCCTAATTGCTAATGAAGCTTGACTTCCCTTTCTTGTGCTATCCCTTACTCTCATGCTGTGAGTCCTCTCTCTAAAAGCCCTTGGATGGTATCTATCATTGTCAACTTCAGCCATGGTACAATGAAGTATCACTTTCTATCACATGTGTGGTCTACACATGAGGCCTGAGATTACCCCGCACTCAGTGTCCCTTGGAATTTCTTTCTTTGAAATTTAAAGTTAGCATACAAAGTGATGGGTTTCCTTACAGCATCTTCATGCACATATGTAAGTATTTGTTGTTTACTCATTTATCTGTATAATTAACACAGGCTATCTCCTGTCTAACATTTGACTCATGACTGAAAATCAAGCTGTGATGTTGGGTAACTGGGGAGGTTAATTTCGTGCCTGAAATCAGACTCTAGATAATTCCCTTTTTCACTAGTGGGCTCTGTGGTAGGCATGGGAGCACCACTGATTTTGAAGCATGTTTTCCAGAAGTCAAACATAAAGACACTTAAGTAGTTTCAGTTGTTGCCATAACAAGTGACTACAAACTCAGAGGTTTCAAGAAGACCAGTGTGTTATCTCATAGTCTGAAGGTCATGATCAGGGTGGACCTGACTCGTTTCTTCATTTCAGCTCTTTGGAAATTAAAAGAAGGGTGTCAACAAGTACAGGAAAGTTCCAGAAGCTCAGAAGCAGACTCAGTTCTGAGCTCAATTGTGTTCTTCAGAAAATCATACCCCATGGTGATAGGACTAGAACTCTGTTTTCCTGTTGGCTACTGGCTGAGAGTCATTCTGAGAATCTTGAGGCCATATGCATTTATTGTCAAGTGGCCCTGTGATGGTTAGATTCTTGTCAACCTGACACAAGCTAGGGTCTTCTGGGGGGAAGGAGCCATATGTAGTTAAGAAAATGTCTTTGTAAATTGGCCTATATGGAGTCTGTGGGTGTGGTCCAGCTCACTGTTGGTGATGCCATGCCTGGGCAGGTGGTTCTGGGTTGTGTAAAGAAGTAAGCTGGTCACACCAGTCAGAATGGCTAGGATCAAAAATTCAGGTGACAGCAGATGCTGGCGAGGATGTGGAGAAAGAGGAACACTCCTCCATTGCTGGTGGGATTGCAAGCTTGTATAATCACTTTGGAAATCAGTCTTGTGATTCCTCAGAAAACTGGACATACTACTACTGGAAAATTCAGTAGTACTTCTCCTGGGCATATACTCAGATGATGTTCCAACTGGTAATAAGGGCACATGCTTCACTATGTTCATAGCAGCTCTATTTATAATAGCCAGAAGCTGGAAAGAACCTAGATGTCCCTCAACAGAGGAATGGATACAGAAAATGTATCCATTTATACAATGGAATACTACTCAGCTATTAAAAACAATGAATTTATGAAATTCTTAGGCAAATGGATGTATCTGGAGGATATCATCCTGAGTGAGGTAACACAATCACAAAAGAAGTTACTTGATATGCACTCACTGATATGTAGATACCCAAGATACAATTTCCAAAACACAAGAAAATCAAGAAGAAGGAAGACCAACATGTAGATACTTCATTCCTCCCTAGAATAGGGAATAAAATACCCATGAAAGGAGTTACAGAGACAAAGTTTGGAGCTGTGACAAAAGGATGGACCATCCAGAGACTACCCCGCCCAGGGGTCCATCCCATAATCAGCCACCAAACACAGACACTATTGCATATGCCAGCAAGATTTTGCTGATAGGACCCTGATATAGCTGTCTCTTGTGAGGCTATGCCAGTGCCTGGCAAATACAGAAGTGGATGCTCACAGTCATCTATAGGATGGAACACAGGACCCCCAATGGGGGAGCTAGAGAAAGTACCCAAGGAGCTAAAGGGGTCTGCAACCCTATAGGTGGAACAAAGATATGAACTAACCAGTACCCCCAGAGCTCGAGTCTCTAGCTGTATATGTAGCCGAAGATGGCCTAGGCGACCATCATTGGGAAGAGAGGCCCCTTGGTCTTACAAACTTTTTAATGCCCCAGTACAGGGGAATGCCAGGGCCAAGAAGTGGGAGTGAGTGGGTAGGGGAGCAGGGCAGGGGGGGTATAGGGGACTTTTGGGCTAGCATTTGAAATGTAAAAGAAGTAGGTTGGGCAAGTCATGAAGAACAAGCTAGTAACAAGCATTGCTCAGTGTTCTCTGCTTCAGTCCCTGCCTGTGTTCCAGCCTTGAGTTCCTGACCCTACCCCAATTCATTACATTCATTACAAGTAAAAAATTATTTTAAGTTCCTTGTGTGATAGTTCCAACATCTGTGCAACATCAATGTCAGGCTCTATTGCTTGTTTTGTTCTTTGCTGGTGTCGTATCTTCCTTTTTTGTAGTCTCACATTTATTATGATGATGGTAATGGTGATGGTGATGATGATGTGTGTGTGTTTATGGGGATACTTCTGCCACTGTGTACATATCAAAGCCAGAAGGTAGGTTTGTGAAGTTTGTTTTCCTTCTGTCTTAACTTGGATTCCAGAATCCAACCTAGGTTAAAAGGCTTGTGGGCAAGTGCTATCTCACTAGCCCATTAAAAAACAAAACAAAACAAAACAAAACAAAAAACAAAAAACAAAAAACAAAAAACAAAAAACAAAAAACAAAAAACAAAGAAAACCAAAACCGGCATCTTGTATAGGACCGCAGGGACCAAGAAAAGCAGCACACATTTTCTCTTGTTAAGCTGTTTGTGGGATGTATTGAGACACTAGGTTAGCAGTTTGTTGAACCGGGTTTGTAGTTTGTTGTTTCCATGGTTACACTCAGTGCATTATAAGTCTCAATTTCCTTCAACATTATTTTTAAAGTCAAGACTGACTTACTGGAGACTATTTCTTTTCTTTTTTTTTTTCTTTTTCTATTTAACCAGGGTTAGAGTTAATTAAGAAAGGCTTTTATATAGATCTAAGTAGGGGCTTTGAAAGAGAGAAAGATAGAGATGGAACGAGATAGAAATTGAAAGGAAGTGAGGACAGCTGCACCTCTCTCTCTCTCTCTCTCTCTCTCTCTCTCTCTCTCTCTCTGTCTCTCTCTCTCTGTCTTCTCATGACAAAATTTTTTTCCTCCCTCTCTTCTTCCTTTCACTCCATCATTTCTGGAATGGAGAGGTGTTATTTGTTATTTATTTTCAAACTGGGCCTTACTGTGACTTACCATGCCTGGTTTTGAATTCTTACATAGCCTACGATGAACTTGAATTCAACTACTACTGTGAACCCCATATTGGGGCTCTGCTTCTAGTCTAGTCTTTTCTTTTCAACCCCCCCCCCCCTCTCTCTCTCTCTCTCTCTCTCTCTCTCTCTCTCTCTCTCTGTGTGTGTGTGTGTGTATGCTTGTGTGTACTTGTTTGTCATGTCTCCATGCCCCCATGTGCATGCATACAGAGGCTGGAGGAAGTCAAGTGCCTTTCCCTATTGCTGTCTCCCTATTCTCTTGAGACAGGGAACTTCAGTGAATTGACACTAGCAGTTTCCTCTCATGGAATGCTGTCACACCTGGCAACTGTGAGGCTCAGTTCTCCTCTCTCATGAACCACACTTGGTGCAGTTACAAGTCTTTGAAGACTTGTAACTCTTCTTCAGATTTTACACAGAATTGTCGGAAATGATTTTCTCAGTCATGCTCTCTCCTGTTCTAAGTGGACACTCATCTATTACATAATGGCCACCACTCTGTGGCAGCTCACGCGTACCTATCAGAATGGCTTCAATGCACCTAGAGCAAATCTGATAAATGATTGATGGGACCTAAACATTCCTGAACTCACAGAGTCAAGGTCTGCCCAACGGTCTATAAATTTGTCTCAGTTTACCTCTAAGAGTGTATGTCAGGCCCAAATCATGAGTCCCTAGCTCTCGAGGGAGATTCTTTAGGAATTTATTAAAATTTTTAACTAACCAAATTCTTTTTACAAGCAGAAGCATCTTTCCTTGTGTGTTCCTATCTTTTCTTACACTTCAGGTCTTTCTATAGCCTTGGCTTTTATCAATTTTAAATATGATATGTGTTTATGCTTATCTTTCCACTTTTTATTTTCATTCTTATAAATCTGGCAAGGAAGTTCTCTTAAGCTTGTTAGATAGCACATGGAAATTAGAAGTTAAGTGTTTTCAAGAAGGTTTGGAACACACACACACACACACACATACACACTCCTGTATAGAACTGTGGATATGCAGAGAACTTTATTAATGGTAAAATTACTGTAGTTAAAAATTCTGAGTATGGCTTGTGTCTCTGGCTAAATATATCTCAAAGAACATTCTTCCTAATGAAGCAAGGCTAAGAAGAACATGTTTGTTTTCCTGGCTGTCGTGCCTGCCAGTTCCCCTGCCCTCTCCCACTCTCTCTTTTGTTTTCTGTTGTCTTGGTTGATTTATCATTATAGTGCAATCCACGTGTTTCCAATTAGGACTAATTCTATGATAAATCCCACCAACGCTAGCGAGCATGTATTCAGAACTCTGGTACAAACACTGTCTCACGAGCTGACCTATGAGCCCTTCGCCCAGGATGGGAGCCACACATGATTCCCCTTGGCAGGTGGCTTCCCATCTCGGGGCTTTTCCACATTTGTCTGCTGTTGCTCCGTGCTCACCGGCTGCTCTTCAGTCTTCTTTGCTGATTCATTCTCATCTAACCGGTTCCTTAAACTGGAGCGTCTCAGGATGGCGACATTGGATCTCTTCTCTTGTGTCCTAATTCTCTTGGTGATCTCATCCAGTCTCATGATTTTAGAACAATCTAAATACAACAAGCTGAAATTTCCTATCGCCAGCCAGGATCAGATCCATTGAACCGACTCCCCATTTAATATCTCTCCTTGGTTTTCTGACACCTAAGATCCAGCATATCTCAAGTGAGGTTCCAGAAAACATTGTACCCTAGCCTTTCTTCTGCTATGGTCTTTGCTAACTCCATTAGATACTCTGCCACCTTTCTGTTAGCTCACCTGAAGACCTCTAAAGACATCTGAGACTCTTTCCATTCTTCTCTCACGCATCAAATTCAGTGCAGTTACAAGTCTTTGAAGTTTTCTTTTTCAGATTTTACATGGGAATGTTTTTCTTTCTTTCTTTTTCTTAAAACTTATTCTTCTCTTACAATACATCCTGATGGCAGCCTCCCCCTACCTGCATTCTTCTCCTTCATGCTCCACCTTCCATTTCCCCAACATCCACTGCTCCTCCAGTTCCCTTCAGAAAAGGGTAGGCCTCCCAGGGATATCAGCTGAACATAGCATAACAAGATGCAGTCAGACTAGGCACAAATCCTCATATCAAGTCTGGACAAGGCAACACAGTAGGAAGAAAAGGGTCCCAAAAGCTGGCATAAATAAATAAATATCAGAGATACCCTAAACCCCCACTGTTAGGAGTTTCACAATAACTCCAAGCTAAACAACCACAACTCACATTCAGTACATACCTAGTACAGACTGATGGAGGTTCTGTGGTTGCAGCTCCAGTCCCTGTAAGTCCTTGCGAGGGCTGCTTAGTTGATTCTGTGTTCTCCTGGTGACCTTGACACCTCTTCCTCCTCTTCTGTGGCTAATAAAAGAAAATCTCCAGCACAAGGGGGGGAAACTACTCCCTAGAAAAAGCAAGAAAGTAATCTTTCAACAAACCTAAAAAAAGACAACCACATGAACAAAATCCCAACTCTAACAACAAAAATAACAGGAAGCAACAATTACTTTTCCTTAATATCTCTTAATATCAATGGACTTAATTCCCCAATAAAAAGACATAGACTAACACTGGTTACATAAACAGGACCCAGCATTTTGCTGCATACAGGAAACCCACTTAAGGGACAAAGACAGATACTACCTCAGAGTAAAAGGCTAGAAAACAATTTTCCAAGCAAATGGTCCCAAGAAACAAGCTGGAGTAGCCGTTCTTAATATTGAATAAAATCAACTTTCAACCAAAAGTTATCAAAAAGACAATTTGATAATTCATACTTACCAAAGGTAAAATCTACCAAGATGGACTCTCAATTCTGAACATCTATGCTCCAGATGCAAGGGCATCCACATTCATTAAAGAAACTTTACTAAAGCTCCAAGGGAATGTTTTTCTTAGTTATATTCTCTCCTATTCAAAGTAGACACTCATCTATTATGTTATTGCCTTCATGCTGTGACAGCTCACATGCTCCTTTCAGAGTAGCTTCAATGCAGCACCCAGAGCGAATCTGATAAACAAATGATTGGTGAGACCTAAACATTCCTGAGCTCACAGAGTCAAGGTCTTCCCAATGGTCTATACATTTGTCTCAGTTTACCTCTAATGGCTTCCTTCCCACATGTCTTCTCCAGCCATGTTCCTCTCTCTGGAATTCATGTCTCATGTTCCTTTCACCTTGAATGTTCTTCTTTGACATACCTGAATGATTGGCCCCTTAACTTCCTTTGTGCCTTCTCAAGCAGAGGCTGTGCGTCTGCACGCAGTCACCCCTCCTAATCAGCTTCCAGCTCCATTTTCCTTCATGGTGTTTTCCAAAGTCTGCACTTGTCAGATTGCTTAGATTATGTGTTGGTAACTATCTCAACTCCTGATGGCTTGAAAACAACAGAAGCACATGTATTGCTCAATCACATGTTTATTAATATGACTCGCTTTCTGTTCTTTGTAATAACCAGGACCAAGGCTCCCCCTGGTCAGTGTATTCTGGCCAGTGCAGGAGGGAACGCTAGGAAACGTTCTTACACTAACAGTTCTCGATGCTAACCTGACCTCTTCCCTTAAGTGAATGGCCTAGTACTGAGGGTTAGTTACATGACCATGACTAATCTCAGGGAGATGGAGACATACTCCTTTCATGTGCCCAGAGTAAGGAAAGTATTATTTGCTGGAGGAAAAAGTTGTATGCGTGTGTTGCAAGGCAAAAGTGGGTCAGCACAGTCATTGACAGTAGAGTTCGGCATCACAATTTTAAAAGTCCCACCCATATATAAGGGAGGATGGCTTCTAGGGCTAGGCCATGCCCTATCCTAATGATGCTGTTATGACAGTCCCTTGCCACACAGTGGGTCAAGTATGGACATGATCTCCATGTTTCCTTCCTGGGCCAAGTCTGCTGCTTTACTGGGTAGACTGCAAGCCCCTTGTGCTAGCATCAAACACACAGCTTGCATTCTCCATATGCAATCTTCGTCTCCTTCCTGCTGACACGTGTGCTGATTGCTCTCTGTGTGGTTCTGGAAAGATTCTGTTGATTTGATGAGAGGAGGCACGTCTTAATTTCCCTGTCTAATCCTCACCAGCCAAGTTTTATGATCCTGTAAAAACCTAAAAGTTAAAAGAAAATGCAAGGAATGATAAGCATATTTGCTCTTGCCTGGGTCTAGTGGAAACATGACGTTTCTGATAACGGTGAGCCACTAATAGGACTAATAGGAATTTCCCCACACGTGCCCCCATGCCTGGTAGATTCTTATCACAACTCAGAATGACAGGGGGATAGTTTGCATCCCATCAGAGCTAATACAGATAAACTAATCCTGTGGTACCAAACAAACACAAGTTTCCTTCTAAGACTGCCCCCCAAGATCTGATATTAGAGTCTCAGAACTGTCTGGGTCTTGTTTAGCTTCATGTGACTTGCTCTTTGGAAAGGGGTAGCTGCAATGCACTGAAAAGGACCTACAATTGCCTGGTTGAACTTAAGTCTACTGCTACTTCACTTACTTCATTGGATCACAGCAGCAAAGAGGGAAGGAAAGGACTAAAGAATGACGGGAAAGCTGCCATGGAGTCACCATCCTGAAAATAAGTGTAATGAAAGGAATGTAGGAAAAGTACACGATGGAAAATAATCCTGAAATTGATTATAAGTGACTCCATGACCAATGACTGGCCAGCAAACTTCTATCCAAAGGGCAATTCCAGGATTTTATAATTTCCAGCTCTCTTAATCCTGTCTTCTAGCTTTGCCAAAAGCCCCCAGAGTTGTTGCCTTTTCGTCTGAAGTTAGCGCTTCCTGTTTGTGTTGCTGATTCCAAGTTTGAGGCTATTATGCCACATTAGTGAATAGCTGTACGCCTTTCCGATGACCACTGAGTGAGTTCCAAAGACAAGCATTTCGTGCCTCTTGCCAAATGCCATGTTTGCAAGGAGAATCGACTGACGAACACCAGAACTGCTGTGTCTATGGCCAGTGAATCGAGGCCTCTGCTAATCAAACTGGAATTTAGGATGGAGAAAAGTGGTTCATTATAAAAAAAAAAAAAAAACAAAATCCCCAGTCTGGCCCTGGCGTATCTGCCCAGTGTCTTCACAAGAAGGACAGAGGAGAACAGAAAAAGACAGTTTCCAGATTTTCCCAACTCCTCTACTGCCAGTATTCACGAATATAATCCTTGCATCTCCACAGAGTGGATTATTTGCGTTTTGTAGCTATGTTCAGGATTTTCAGTTCTATGTGGGCTGTGCCTTGACCATTTTTTTTTTTTTTTAATGACTGCTGTTCCAAATCCTGGCTTTGATTTGACATTTATTCTCAAAGCTGAATTGAAATCCATTCTTCCCTATGAGGATTTCTCTGTAAAATACTCTCTGCTCTCTCTAAATTCTATCAATCTCAATCATTCCATGAACCGCTAGCCTCTCCAACAGTCTGCTAATGTGCTCCAGGACGAAAATAGTATTGCTGACTCTGAGTAATGTTTGGAAAAATACTGTCCTGCAGGCCTCAGAGAAAGATCTCTTCTTTCTTTGCAAACGTTTTGCTTGTAGCTGTTATTGTGTTTACAAAGTAACTCCTCAATTTTTATTTTTTTTATGTTGTTATCAGTGTTTTGTCCGCATGAGTGTATGAGCACTCTGCGCATGCCTGGGCCACAGAGGTCAGGTGTCAGAGCCCCTAAATCTAGAACTACAGACATTTGTGAGCTGCTATGTGAGTCCTAAGAACTAAACCAGGGTCTTCTGCAAGAGCAGCAAGTGCTCCGAACTGATGAGCCACCTCTCCATTCCTCAAATTAACTCTTTAAAAAAGTTTCCTTTCCTATGAGGTAGCAAACCCCTTCAGCTCCTACAGTCCTTGCCCTAACTTCCCCATTGGGGTCCCCACTCTCAGTCCAAGACCTCCCCAAAGCTCCCAGGGGCTAAACTACCTACCAAAGAGAACACAGGGGTAACCATGGCTCCAGCTAGATATGTAGCAGGGGATTTGCCTTATCTGCCATCACTGGGAGGGGAGCCCCTTGATCCTGTGGAGGCTCCATGACTGACGGTAGGGGAATGCAAGGGTGCTGAGGCAGGAGTGGGAGAGTGGGTGGGGGAACACCCTCATAGAGGCAGGGGGAGGAAGGAAGGGATAGGGGGCTTGTGGAGGGGAGACTGGGAAGGGGGTAACATTTTAAATATAAATAAGCAAAATAACCAATGGAAAAAAATAAGTTTCCTCCCTCCCTCCCTCCCTCCCTCCCTGCCTGCCTGTCTGCCTCCTGCCTTTCTCATGTGCACCCAGTATGGTGCACATCTGGAAGGGAGAGAACATTTTTTCAGGAGTCAGTTGTCTGTCTACCACATCAGACCTAGGAATTAAATTCAGTTCCTCAGACTTGATGGCAAGCTTATCTGTCTGGTGCACTACCTTGGGGGCTCTCAAATGAACTCTTTACAACTCAGCATCTCTCTCCACTGAGGTGTGAGGGTACACAATCTTTTATAGTCACACAATACTATTTACCCTGTACCTGCATCCTTATGCTGCTAGACTTTAATTTTTTCTCTATTTCTAAGTATAGCTTTTTAAAATACCTTTATTCTGTTAAGGATTAAGGGCTCAGCTACTGTTTTTTCCAGTGTCCAGAAAGAAGGAAAAGGAAGTAACCGAACTTGGCAGTGTTTTGTACTTGATCAACCCGGACTAGACAAGGGATGAGTGGGAAAGATGATGAGCACAAAAACGTGAAAGATTGATGGTCTTCGGGGCCTTCAGGTATTGTGTCTATGTAGAGTCTGGGACCTGGAGAAGTGCTTCCTCCTACAGGGGAGCAGGTACACTCTGAGGGCCATGATAGTCTATGCGACATGAGAAGAGTCGAATGTGACATCCAGGGAATACAAGATGAGGCTTTAGAGTTGGAAGGAGAGACGACAAAAGGAGAAAACAGAGCAAGTAAACATCTTAGAGGAGTTAAGGGGTTTACAGACATAAAATTAAAGTTAGTAGAGAAAATATATGTCTGCTTTAATGGAGAGACCGGCATTCAGGGTTGAAATGTCTTCATACTCCCAAGGTCTTACAAAGGAGCTTGCACAGGGACCTCTTCCTAAAAGATATTCAATTATAAAAATAACCATTCCTTTTAATTAAAAAATCAAAACAATAAATGTCGGTAGACCAAATTATAAATTTCATACTATCATTATAACAAATTATAATTAGGGTTTTTAGTACAAATAATATAGTAAACATTATATATATATAGATATATTCTTACTGTTCAATTATCTTTTGGTTGACAAGTAATTGTTATGCTTGTGGCATACAATGTGATGTTTTAAAACATGTAGCATTGTAGAATGATTAATTAAAGCTAATTAAAATGTTAATCACACCTAAAGATTTTTATATGGTAAGAAAACAGTATCTATCCAACATTTAAAAGTACATAATATGCTGTTAAGAGCAGGTTAAAAATGTTAATCATGTCTATAGATTTTTCTGTGTGTGGTAAGAAAATATAGTATATTCACCATTTACAAGTGTATAATATATTGTTAAACACTGTAGTCTAAAACTACCGTTTTGTATAAGAAATTCCTGAAACTTAAAAAAAAATAATAAAGATTTCATGCTAATTGAAAAGGAAGAGAGGCAGTTTTGACCAAAACATAAGAGATTATTTGTGGACTAGAGACGAAATGCCATTCCCTATTAGAGACAAGAGTGCCACCAGGGAGAGCTTTCACTGAGTAGCACCACGCACACTGGAATAAGCTGGAAACAGTAAGCACTGCCTTATGGGGAGGGCTAGGAAGGAAGGTGAGTGGGAATCCCTGGGAACAGAGTCATTTAAACTCAGACAGTAAAGCGAAATGGCTTTGGGGAGCAGAGGAGATTGGGTTGGAAGCAGCAAAACCTTCAGTCCATGTCAAGAGAGACAATTAAGTGCCAATTGCTTTATTTTTCATTTAGCTTTTGGCTAAAAGTAGAATTAAGACTAGTCAATTTGCATGGCACATTTGGTTTTCAGGGTCTTGGAGTGGTTGAGTTTCATTAAGCTGTGGTCTATGAGGTATCTTCAGTGCCTTCCATCTGAAAGTGCTTTATTTAAATATGGCTCGGAACCCGTAATAACAACAACTACTCTTCCCTCACTCAACACCTCTGCTCACGGGGTGTCTTATGGCCAAGGTCACTGCTCTGGCCCTTCCTTGCCTACACACCCTTGGGGTTCTGCTGACTCGTTCCTAACCATTCATTGCATGCACTGCCCCCTCAGGTCACAGCAATTGCTTATTGGTGGAAGACGGGACCATCTCAGTGGTACAATCTGGATTTTTATCCTGGTATTCGCCCATGTCTATTTCCCTCTACCAGTGGATTGCTATGTTGAGATCTGCCATTTTCTCAGTATCATGATTTCTACCACCCACTGGTCTTTATTATCTCAACCTCAACTCCTCCAGCCTGTTGTGTCTCTTTCTTCTCTCCCTGATTATTTTAAAACTCAATTTATGCCATGCTAGGAAATTCCATGTTCTGTGTCTAAGGAATGATCTCCCAGGAATAATTCTTGTAATACTTCAAGGAAATCTCATTCCTTTATTTAAAAATGTAGATTATTTTTACTAGAAGGGATGAAATTTCTTTCAGAATATGTGTTCTACATATGAGAAGAAAACCACAAATTTTTCCGCACTAGAAACCTGAGCTCTAAGGGAGCATACAGCTTAGTCACATGCTTTAAAAGGTCAGGATGATGTTTGCTTTTTCAAATGGCTTCCTTCAGTTAGATTTTTGCTAATATTTAAAAAATGTTATAAAATTCTCTTTCAAGCCAAAGCTTGAGTCATACCCACCTTGCAAAACTGAAAATTTTTAATAATGTGAGACGAGTAGGCAATGATGCCAGGCCTCAGATTTTCTACTCCTTACCTACAAAAATTCAAATGCTTCATTAACCAAAATTGTAGCAGATGTTAGGAGTAAGACACATGCATACCACATGTGTTTGTGAACTAAAAATTTTACATTTTATTAGTATTTTAAAAATAGTTAGGACATTTAAATTATTTTAATTTTTACTATGAAAAAGAAATAAGAACAGGTATCAAAATAGGAATATCTCAGACAGGAATTTACTATCACAACCAGAAGAATTTCAACTGTGGCCTTTGGATACTGAAGCCAAAGTTTATATCAAAATACCACTTTAAATTTTAAGTATATATAACACTAAAATTAATCTTTCTAGAATTGATTAATTTGGAGATAGAGAAATGATTAATATGGACTAAAATATATCCTTAAAACCGAAATAACTAGAAAATTAAAAAAAAAAGCAAGCCAATGCTTTAGCCTATACTGTGGTTATTGCTAAGAATGCCAGTGTTTCACTCATCTATTGGATGGAACACAGGGCCCCCAATGGAGGAGCTAGAGAAAGTACCCAAGGAGCTGAAGAGGTCTGCAACCCTATAGGTAGAAAAATAATATGAACTAACCAGTACCCCCAGAGCTCATGTCTCTAGCTGCATATGTAGCAGAAGATGGCCTAGTCGGCCATCATTGGGAAGAGAGGCCCCTAGGTCTTGCAAACTTTATATGCCCCAGTACAGGGGAACGCCAGGGCCAAGAAGTGGGAGTGGGTGAGTAGGAGAGCAGGGCAGGGGGAGGGTATAGGGGACTTTCCGGATAGCATTTGAAATGTAAATGAAGAAAATATCTAAAAAAAAAATTGAAAAAAAAGAATGCCAGTGTTTGTTGGACTGTTTTGCAAAAGATCCTATCTCCTAAACAAATTGGAGTTATTGTGCATTAAAATACTTATTGAAATAAACTTAGTCAAAGGGAAGGAGTCCCAAGTCTTTGTTTTATGCTGTTGTAACAGAATACAACAACAACAACCAAAATCAGAGTGTTTTTTTTTTTATTGCAAATGATCTGCAAGTTTTCTAAGTGTTTTTCAACTTTTGTATGTGCTTAGAATTTTGTTAAATGCTGGGAAATATTCTTCTTGGCCTTGAAGTCTCTGATTGGCTTGGTTGGACTAAAAGACACTAAATGAGAGGCTGATTTGGTTCCCAAATTATCAAACATATTACTTTTGTCTGTTTTCCAAAATTACAGCTCTATGAAACCATAATTCAGAGAATTCTTTTCAAAAGGACTAGGGGGTAGTTAGAGGAAAGAAAGAAGGATATGTGGATATGATTAATATGCATTATATACACATACATAATATTCATTGAACATTTCATACATGCATACAATATATTATGTAATATTACACACATACATATATATATATACACACACACACATATATACATAATTTTTCTATGATAGGAAATTTAGCAGAGTTGTGGTTGAGGTCTTTTTTCTATAAATGGAGTTCTTTAAAAAAGTCCTTTGGGGTTCATCAGCTTTGTTTTTGATGCATCCAATTTGTAAAAAATAATGGTTCTCAACTGGAGTGGTGGCTATCCCAAAAGCGGTTGCCTGTATGTGGGATATGTTCTTCTAGCTGGGCTGCCTTGGCCTCAATGGGAAAGAAAGTGTGTAGCTTTGCAGAGACTTGAAATGCCAGGGTTGGGGAATACTCAGGGGGGGCCCACATGCTTCAGAGGAGAAGGGGGAGGGAGGATTGTGGGGGTAGCTGACAGGGAGAGGGCATTGAGTGGGATGTAAAGTGAATAAGTTAAAAAAATTAAATAAAAAACAAAGCAAAAACAAACAACAAAACCTATATATTCTTTTAAACAATTACAAAGAATCTACAAGTTTTCTAAATGGTACAAAAATAACACAAACTGTCTTCCACACCTGCATTGCTCTTAGTTTCTCACCATGACATCTCACATGGCAATGCCGTTGGTCAAGAATTTTGCGATTTGCTTACTGAAGGGGCATTTTCTTTGTACATCTTTTAGCTGAATTTAAGAAATCCTACTGTGGCTATACTTGTATTAACTCTATTTGTCATGGCAGACTCATTTTACCTAGTTGTCAGCACAATATTCTGGAGTCCAGCCATTGCAATCAAAGAAGTCGTTAATACCAAGTATCTAGTAGTTAGAGAATAGTGGGTATTGAAAAGCGGATCAGCAAATGTACATATGTCAGGGAGACTGGGTAAGCAGCAGTAATTGGCAATGTATCAGCTCACAGTTCACAGGTTGTGAAGTTCAGCCCCAAGGCCTTCCTGCTGGCTCTCATCTTCTGCGAGACCACCAGAGGGCAGCAGAATAGGAGACGGCAGAACTCACCTTAGTGCAGTCTAATAGGAGTTAATCTCTCACTGGGTCCGACATCCTGTGGTGTTTTCAATGGGGCTTAGGTTTCTGCATGTGTTTCAGAGGAGACGAAATTAGTCAAACCATTGACTTCTCGGCGGCAAAGGTAAACTATGTGTATATTTCTTGTCATTTGGAGACTTGCCCTCGTGAGCATACAGCGGATATATGGTTGTTGATCGTACATATCTGTCATTCCCATCATCTCCCTCACCCCTTCCTCTCCAAGCTACCATTGTCCAGACTAAAGAGCAGCTTTAGCAGAGTTGGATCAAAGGCTTACGTATGGGTGAGACGGTCTACATCTCAGAAAGGGAAGCCTCCATAAGAACAATAGCTCGTTGATTTAGAAAGTCAACTATGAGAAGTAATTTTCCTCCCTGGCTCTCAGTTGGGTTATAATCCAGGCCATGCAGTTATGTCTCCCTTAGTAAAACTATTAACATTGTTGAATGGTATTGGGATGTCAGTGCTGGGAGATCTAGCCTGTCACTCACTCCTCTAGAGTCACCAGATGGGGAAGTGTTGGCCCCGGCAGTCAAAACCCTGGGGATTCTGACCTAGGTGGAAACCGTGGCTGCTTTAGCTGAAGTGGGACCCATTTTTCACCACAGCTGGGCAAACCTAGAAAGTGTTCCGTTAGGAGGAAAACATTTTCCCCTTCAGATTTTGGACATTGCTGCATTCAAGCTTCATAAATTTAATAGCAAACATCTTCTGGATATTTGGTGTATTTAATGTCCTCATAAATAGCAAGCTGTCTAATCAGAATCCTGCTCCGTGGGGGTCACTCAGGGCCGTTTGTGTGCCCAGAGGTCTGCAGATGAACAAGTGTGTGTTTCCGACATTCTGAGAGTTCATGTTGCTTATGGGAACCCATTCTTCAGTTGCCGGCTCACTAATATGTTGTCCTGGAGAGTGAGTGTCCTATTTTGTCCTAGAACAGGGTTCATGAGAAAGTATAGCTTGTGATGCCTACATATAGATCAGCATGGATGAGTAAATTCAAATTTTGAGTTTTTTTTTTTTAAATTTTTGTTTAAAGATCCAGTTCTCTGGCACTGGGGATGTTCATGAGGCTCACAGAACTTTTATCACCATATTTTCTCTCTCCAATTTTTCATTTTTCTTTAAAGCTGACAAGATCGTTCTTTACAAGTTCGTTGTATTTTAATTGTGTTTTCATATTTGTGTTGGTAAGTCACACATAAGGTTGCTTTCTGTGACCATCTCGGGTACTGTGTGCTGTTGTTGATTTATCTCCTGAACACTGTGAACTCTTTAACTTCACGGTCCCTGTTTATGTCTCTGCTTCGACATGTGTTTTATATATATGGTGAAGGAGTTCATTTGTAAGTTAGGGTTCACAGTGTCCAAAGTGTTTGTCCTCATCTCACTGTTCCAGGAACCCTGCCACCTGCATCCTTCAACTTAAAAATGACAAAGAATTTTCCTAACAACAACTCTGGGAATGTTTATAACATTATAACTGTTTAAAACAACAACAGTTTTATACACACACATACACACACACCATGGAGGTAACAGAATTCCTTCCACTCACGCCCCCCTCCACTTTGTTGTGGTACAGTCTCATGCCATGACAGAAGAGATCCAGTTTTTCTCATCTCCATAGCTACTTAGACTCTATTGCTCATGGAAGGTCAATCAATTATTTGACTATTTCAGAACTGGTAAAAGCAGTTTAAATAACATTGAATATTATTTAATTAACAGTGACATTAAATCTTTGTAGTCTCCTTAAATTATTGAACTGAAATTACCTTTTGTCTTTATGTAAAATTTCCATGGGGAGCTGGAGAGAAGACTTAGTGCCTAACAACACTTGCTACTCTTCTGGGACCTCAGTTCAGTTCTCAGTACCCACACGCTGACTCACAACTGTCTTTTAACTCCAGTTCCAGGAGATCAGACATCCTCTTCTGGTCTCTGTGGGCACCAGGCATGCACATACATACATGCAGACAAAATACTCACACACAAAAAGTAAAACAAACCTTTTGAAAATTTTCCCACTAGCATCCTTGGCTATTAGGTTGTTGTCATTGGCAAGAAGGCCCTGCCATCTGTCACCTAGGAGCAGAATCAAGTGAATAATTGTCTCACAGCCTTCTCCTCCCTAGCTATTCTGTGGATAGTGCAGAAAAATTACCAAAACTTTTAACATATTTCTTTACCTTATAAAACCAGGACAGGAAGAATCAATTGGGTACCAAACCTTTATTCCATGATCTGAGTTTCAATCCCTGAAAACCAAGGCAAATGGTTGCCAAGGCTGAAGTTAACATTATGGTTGGTATATGTGAGCATGAGAATTTACTGGAATACTAGTGCATTCTGACAAAACTTGATTTGTGTGTGTGTGTGTGTGTGTGTGTGTGTGTGTGTGTATGTGTTGAATGATAAATAATACTAGATACTACTAAAGCTAACTCTACTAGTGTTGTGACGGCAACATGCTTGAGTGTCCTATTAGAAGGCATCTGTATAAGGAGGAAAGCGCTCTCCCATCCTACAGTGGTAAGGTTGCACACCAGAATAAAGCTTAAGCCTGTCTTAGCACACATAGATAACTTGTTTTTTATTACTGAATCATATCCAATTGTATGAATGAGACATAGTTTGTTTATCCTCTCAGCCACTGATGGATTTTGGGTTCGTTTCCAGTTTAATGTTGCTTTGGATGTTCTCATACATGTTTTACATAGACATGTTCTCACTTCTCCTATGCACAACAGCTAGGGTTGAAATTGCTGGGTTCTGTGGTAACTCTTCAACCCTTGTCCAGCTAACACAATCAAAATGTAAAATACTTCCAAATTGTACCTGATATATCATTAGCTTATTGCTACTTTAATTTTAACCTTTACACATCATTGTGGTTTTAATTTTTATTTCCCATTGATTAATAGTACTGACCAAGAAATGGTAAATTATGACTTGCACATAACAATGCACAGTTATGTCCACTTACTTGTGTGATGTCTACAGTTTAACATCTCCCTCCTCTGTCTGTCTGTTTGTCTGTCTGTCTATGTATCTGTATGTATGGTGTATGTATATGTGTGGTACATGCGTATGTGCATGGAGTACCCACGTGTATGCACATGTATAGGCATTCAGAAGTTAGAGGATGATGTCTGGTATCTGCTTCAATCATTTTCTGCCATCTTCCCTTGGAGCAGGGTTTCTTCCTGAATTTAGAGTTTGTTTTTGGCTATGATGCCTGCAAAGCAAACATCAGTGATTTTCCTGTCTCAAGAATGCTATCATCTTGACTAGCATGATGCCAACAACTTTTACTATACTGTATACTACTTGAAATGTATAAGATGTCTTTATGTGAAGAGAATTTTTCTAGATGTATTTTAATGTTGACTTCTTTTTCTGAGGTCTGTGACTGGATGGCTGAAATAGCTTTGGTGCTTTTTACAGAAGTATAGGTTGTGTTGGTGGGTGTTGATGGTACTATTTTTGTTGGTGGTGCTTCGGTTTGTTGATACTGTTTGTTTTGGGGTTGCTTGAACTCTGTTACCCCTTTTTGATTGAGCTTTATCCCAGGCCAGGCTATTTCTTTGCAGAATTGGAACCCGTCCACAGCCCTCAGCAGCACTCCTTTGAGTGGCCTGGTGACCCAGAGTTCTTTGAGCTGACAGTGATGTTTCCTTCTTTTGTCTGGTCTACCAATCACATCCCATGTTTTTAATGCATATGTTTATCTTTAGGATTTAAAAATGGGCTAATTTTATTTTGCTTTGGAAGACGTTTTATTTATTTGTTTTTAGAATTTCACAATACTTTGAAATATTTAGAGATACTGTAGGGTGTTGCAAATAGAGGATTAGAAACCACTGTCATGGGTCCAAGAATGTACTGTGCCAATGTGCAGCTTTTCCAAAAGCAATCTATTATTGATTTCCTAAAATATATTTTTGTTTTATCTCACATGCAATAAAATTTTCCTCCTGTAGTCTTTTCTTCTCTGCTCTCCTGACCATTTTTGGGTAATATATTTGTTGTTTATTTATGTGTTATTTTGTTAAGGTTATATTGTCATGTGTTATTTTCTGTTTTATCTACATTACTTACCAAAAGTTTAACTATGACTAAATGCTGAAAGATAACTTTTATTACATGTATGAGCTTTAAAACATCAGGCATGTCTAACTAGTGTCCCTCTATCCACATGTGGTTAGATATCTATCAATCTGGATCAACTCAAAATCATAAACTCACCTAAATAAAGCATTATGAATTTTTGGTAAATTTACACAGTTTTTGAGTGCCAACTTTGTAAATGACAACATTATATTTAAGTGTCTAAAGGTTAAATATTCATAATAGAATCAAACCATAATAATTCATAATGAAGATTATTTATCATTAAGGATTAAAATTAATGTGTGATGCACAGAGATATGAGTCCCCGATATTAGAGTATTGTCCAGGTATAAAATATCATTGAATACTAATATAAACAGTAGTGTCAAAGATTGGTCTTGCCTGTGGGATGGGTTTCAAAAAGTTTTTTTTAAAAAAACATTTTTAATATCCTCTCAGAATACTGCAAACAGCCTAGCTGTGTTTCAACTTTTTGTAAGACTTGACAACCATCTAAAGCAGAAAAATGTGTCCTTGACTTACATGTCATCCGTTCTATTGAGAGAAAAAAAATGGAGTAATTCTGGGGCCAATGTAGGAACATTGATTAAAGAGGAAAAATTGATTTGGAAAAATCTATGTTTTTTTTCTAAATTATACATTATTTAATTAAAACCTGGTGAAATTAAGTCAAACCAAAGCCTTCAACGTGAGGCCCATGGCTTGACCACTCCTAACTTCGTCAAGCGATAGCAGTGGCCTTGGGGAGAATAAGGTTGGGTTAATCTAGGCACCAAGAACTCTGAGACTTAGTTTTGACCCTGCAGTAAACGTACACAGTGATGGGCATCATGAGTGTATCTAGTTGCTATTGCCATCATTTAGAAGAACTAAACTAGGTAAACTGTAAAGTTCCTTCTTTTGATTTTCAATAAGTCACTCAGTGTCTTAGTTAGGGTTTGAGTGCTGTGAACAGACACCATTACCAAGGCAACTTTTTTAAAAATTTTTTTATTAGATATTTTCTTCACTTACATTTCAAATGCTATCCCGAAAGCCCCCTATACCCTCCCCCTGCCCTGCTCCCCTACCCACCCACTACCACTTCTTAGCCCTGGCATTTCCCTGTACTGGGGCATATAAAGTTTGCAAGACCAAGGGGCCTTTCTTCCCAATGATGGCCGACTAGGCCATCTTCTGCTACATATGCAGCTAGAGACATGAGCTCTGGGAGTACTGGTTAGTTCATATTGTTGTTCCACCTATAGGGTTGCAGACCCCTTCAGTTCCTTGGGTACTTTGTCTAGCTCCCCCATTGGGGGCCCTGTGATTCATCCTATAGATGACAGTGAGCATCCACTTCTGTATTTGCCAGGCACTGGCATAGCCTCACAAGAGACAGCTATATCAGGGTCCTGTCAGCAAAATCTTGCTGGCATGTACAATAGTGTCTGTGTTTGGTGGCTGATTATAGGATGGATCCCTAGGAGGGGTAGTCTCTGGATGGTCCATCCTTTCGTCTCAGCTCCAAACTTTGTCTCTGTAACTCCTTCCATGGGTATTTTGTTCCATATTCTAAGGAAGAATAAAGTATCTACACGTTGGTCTTCCTTCTTGATTTTCTTGTGTTTTGCAAATTGTATCTTGGGTATTCTAAGTTTCTGGGCTAAAATTCACTTATCAGTGAGTGCATATCAAGTGAGTTCTTTTGTGATTGGGTTACCTCACTCAGGATGATATCCTCCAGATACATCCATTTGCCTAAGAATTTCATAAATTCATTGTTTTTAATAGCTGAGAGGTACTCCATTGTGCAAATGTATCACATTTTCTGTATCCATTCCTCTGTTGAGGGACATCTGGGTTCTTTCTAGCTTCTGGCTATTATAAATAAGGCTGCTATGCACATAGTGGAGCATGTGTCTTTACTACCAGTTGGAACATCTTCTGGGTATATGCCCAAGAGAGGAATTGCTGTCCAATTTTCTGAGGAGCTGCCAAGGCAACTCTTATAAGGACAACATTTAATTGGGGCTGGCTTACAGGTTCAGAGGTTCAGAGGTTCAGTTCATAATCATCAAGGCAGGAACATGGCAGCATCCAGGCAGGCGCAGTACAATCAGAGCTGAGAGATCCACCTCTTCATCTGAAGGCTGCTATATGGGGACTAACTTCCAGGAGCTAGGATGAGGGTGTTGAGGCCACACCCACAATGACACACACCTATTCCAACAAAGTCATACCTCTTCATAGTGCCACTCCTTGAGCCAAGCATATTCAAACCACCACACTCAGTGTCTATGGTTTTCAATAACCAAGAATGAAAAGTTTATAAATCATTTTGTTTGGGGGGAGTGGAAAGTAATAAGTACATACTTAGGACTTATCCTCCTGGCTGCTAAGGTAGAAGTGAGTTCCATAGTGTGGCTCTCTTGAAGGGAATAGTTTTCTTCTTTCAAAGGCTTAAAGCAATCCTTTTATGTACCTAGGTTAGTTAGCTTCTTGTTACTGTGACAAATACCCAAAAGAAGTATATTAAAAGGATGGAAGGCTTAGTTTGGTTCATGCTTTGATGGGTTTCAGTGCATTGTCAGTTGCCTGGGTGTCTTGAGTTTGTGCTGATGCAGAACCCTGTGCTGAAATTACAGTGTAGAGCATTGTTGTTCACAAAGAAGCAGAGAGACAGAGTGGTGCCAGAGACAAGATGGAACTTTCTAAAAAATGCCCTTAGTGACCTTGTTCCCCCACATATGTTCCACCTTCTGCTTTCCACCATTACATATTAATGTCACCCTATTATAAATCATTCAAAAGATTAACCTACAGATGAAGTCAAAATTCTCATGATCTATCCTCAGTGATTTGACCCTCCAGCCTGAGACTTACAAGGTCTCAAAAGAACATATCCCACACAAAACCTAACAGTCCCACACTGATCAAGATTGTTCAGAATCGTTTGGGCTGAAGTACAATAACATCTTTGGTGTGACTATTGTGGGGGGCTCATGTTGTACTGATGTGATGGGTAGCATTTGTTTAGTGTATGACTTTGGAAAATGAGAAACAGGATGTGAATTGTTAAATCAGTCTTAAGGCAGTAAAGACAGTCTTCTAAAAGGGCAAAAATATTTGCAGAATGAAGAGAAAAACCCATGACCCTAGACTTTTGAGACAGACATGTTTTATAATTCAGAAATTTGGGCCACCTTAGAAAAATATTAGACTATATTTTATGAATATAGTTTATATGTATTTCATGAATTAGGCCTTGACCAGCAAGCGTCATTTAAATAAATAGGCATGGCTCCTTAATGAGACAAATTAACAGTTGACTAAGGAACACATGGTGGGCTGGAGAGATCTGATTCAGTGGCTAAGAGGATGTCGTGCCTTTATAGAGGACCAGAGTTTATTTCTCAACACACACAGGTTAGTTCTCCACTATATAACTCCAGTTTTAGAGATCTGACACCCTACTTTGGTTTTCAAGTGTTCTTTTATGCAACATCACCTATTTTAGCACCTCAATAAGTCCTATAGCAGAAACTTTCTTCCACCATACCCTGATCTATTAGTTACCAAAACCTGCGGGTAAGGGTCTGGAGAGCATCCCAAGGATATCGAGATATTTCAAGGTACATTAGTTAAATTTTATGAATAAGAAACTTCAGCTCCTTGCACCATATCTTAGTGATGTATATAAAATGAATATTCTGGCCCACTTTGGATAAAAAATAAAAAATGAGCCTCCCTAACCCTACCCAACACCTCTCCCCTATCCACCCACCCCTTTAGTAACAAACTACCAAGAATTAGACCTCTCAATATTTTGATTTTTATTTTAGTCCGCTTTATACACTATTAAGCACATATAACTTGATTTTAATGTTAGCCAATGTTTTGGTCATCTGAGCATACTAAGAAGCCAAAGAGATAGCATTTGTTCTTACGAATGATGCTTCCAGCAAGCAAGGGTTGCTGAGGGGTGGTGGTTACAGTCTGAGGAGGGGGTGAAATATCAGGCACTTACCTATGTTTCTCTGATCAGGTAAAAAGCCAAGCTTGAAAGTGCACATCAATACCACCAGCGACTCCATCCTCTTGAAGTTCCTGCGTCCAAATGCAAACGTAAAGCTGGAAGGTTTTCTCCTGGGATATGGCAGCAATGTGTCTCCAAACCAGTACTTCCCTCTTCCCACAGAAGGGAAATTCACAGAGGCTGTAGTTGGTAAGGTGTTTGGGGACCAGACTCATGGATGGGTTGTAAGAAGTAACTGTACTAAGATGTCTAAACATGGAAGATGAGAAACATCTATTCTACATCCTTGGCTGAGCCCAGTGTGGCAACACAAATCACCTTTGTAACTGGAACCTGGAGCCCGAGTTCTTTATACTAAAGCTTTTTATTGCTTGAAGAAATAATTGTCTTAACAGTGTTGAACTTGTAATCCCTCCCCACCTAATTGAATAAAACAGGGAAAGAAATACCTGAGATACTGGAGTTAACCCTTATGGCATTGTTTATATGACTGATTTTCTTTCTGTTGTTTTTACTTTCTTATGGTAGAAGGTGACAACTATAGATTTTGAGTTATCTTTTTATAAGATGTTATCATTAGAAAGAAAACATACTACATTTTAAAGTTTTTTTTAATTATTTCAAACAAAGAGATTAAAGCTTGATATGGATTATAAAATCATGCATTTCTTTGAAAATATTTTAATGATGTAAAATTAGAGTTTCAGGATGCAAGCCATCTTCTTGCTTTTTCTAAGAAAAGAAATGTAAATAAAATCCTTTTAAAGGATTAAATGCTCTGAAAAGGATGATTCATTGTGAGAATTCTGAAACTCTAAGATGAGATCCACATTTTTTTTCTCCCTGCTAAGATGTTGCTTAAGAGTCTGTCTCTGAACTTTAGAAGTTTGATTCCATGTGTTCATATATTGGCTCTAGTGTGTGTAGCAAGAATGTCAAGATTAATTGCTTTTGTCCTTTTGTTTGTTGTTTCTCCCAGAAAAGTCTCTGCGGCTCCTTAATGCCAGCCAAGAGATAATATTATTAATAAGTAACTAAAGATAATGTTGATAATTATCGAGTAACTTGATTTTACACATAAGAAAACCACTTTAAAGCAACCCCGAGAGTTCGTTATCCTTGTACTCTGAGAATTAGGCAGTTTTGACAAGTATAATAACAAATTCCATGAAGAACTTGAATTTTTACAAATATTCCCTGGTATTTATTCAATCTTCACTATGAATAGAGACCAGAAACCAAAAGCTCACCCTCACATAGAGAGCAGATCTACCTCCCCCTTTACAGTGAGTGTTAGCATTAACAGTGTATTTTTGATAGACCTTTTATTTTGTTATTTAAATAGAGAACTGGTCATTTGTTAGCTTTCTTTATAGCCGGTGAAATAATTAAATATTAAAATGGTGGAAGTCAAATTACTAATTTTAACTTTTAGGTTGTGTAGAAAACTATAAAGAGAATTTTCAGCTTACATACTCCAATCTTTCATTTTTTAAAATAAAGATGGTGGATCAAGTAGGCTGGGGACTCCTTATTTTATTATTTTTGTCCCTAGCATTTTATTGTATAAATTTCCAAAATCAAGGGAGAGAATGATGTTGAATGGCTTACAATGCACGTTAAATACATGTAATTGTGCTAATGTTCTATGTGTTCATGCATACTGCTCTTTAGAGTATTTTACAGCATAAAGAGTTAAACTTTTAAAATCAAGTATACATCTCTAGCATATGAGAACTAATTTAATAATCCCATAACTTTATTATATTATTAAAACTAATCCTATAATGTCATTTAATACCTAGTCTATACTTATAATTTCTCATGTGGTCTTACATAGGTCTTTTTAGTCTTGCTCTGTTTGAATCACTGTCTAAATAAAGTCCACATCATATATTACCTTATGGATCTTAAATCTTTTCCTTTTCTCTTAGAATATCATTGGTATCTAGGGAAATTTGAATAGTTATTGGGTAGGCTGTCCACAGAATGAATTTAGCTGGCTACTTCCGTTGTGTGTTTTTCTTTGTAGTTCAGATGATAGCCTATTGGAGAATAGAGACAACCTACATGTTAGATAGGATTTACATTATCCCAAATTCTCTAGAACAGACAGGTTTTCCTAAAGAGCACTTTCGTGTTCATCTGTAAGGAGGTGACAAGAATTTGTCTTTGGAATTTTTTTCAGAGAGTTTTTGGCCAGGTGATAATCTTACAAGGTTTAGACAGTTATCTGCTAGTGAACATCCATGCAGTTCTGAATCCACCCAGGCCAGAGATATGTTCCTGACCCTGCTCTTTAGACCTCAATATTAGCAAAAGTGCTCCCGAGCTTCACGAGGATATCCAAGTTCACACGGTTTTGTAGAATTGCTTTTTTAAAACAATCATCTTTTAGACTTCAGAATGAAGAACAGACATTCCCTGCACTGTGCCACTTAAGGCATCCTCAGTATATTTATTAAGAGTTTCAATATGTCAAATGATGTTCCCTGGTCCTGTAGATGGTATAAAAATGGAGGCTAGGTATAAATAAAAGGGAAAAAGGGAAAAAGGGAAAATACTCCACATCTGGAGATGTTGTAACATATGTATACTTATTTGAGGGGTGATCTAGAGTTTTTAACCTGTCACTTCTACTCAAGGAAATCCTAGAGTATTTTGCCAATCCATCTTAGGAGTAACTAAGGTGGCAGAGCCACTGGTGCTCTTAGGAGATGTCGACCATCTTCCTAGTCTCATGATCCACTCAGCAGCAAAAGGGCTTAGGGTGAGATCTATATGAAAGCATACCCAAACTCTAAGGAGAGATATTTGCTAAGGACAAGTATTATCCTCTAGTTAAACTGTATCTGCTGGCAACCTTTTCCAATGGATATGATTACCACATTTGACCTTCCCAAAGGGCTAAGGTCTCCAAGAATAAGGAAGAAAAAGTCTAGTTCCCAGATGTGTAGCTGCATGGTGTGTGGTCTGATAAACTAAGGAAACACGTTATCACTTTGAAGAAATTTCAGGAGGCCAAATTGAAGAATAATTTTAATGGCCAGCTTTGGACTATTACCTGGTGATTGGAAGGGAGAGAAGAGACCAGAATAGAGGAACTGTGTGACCAGGGATTGATGTCTCCTGGCTTCGGGCTACAGAAAATATTGTTTATATTTAGAAAAAGAATAAGAGTTCTTTAATCTGGTTTTAGCTGGGGTGTTTGCTGTACCTGGGATGTCAATGTCCCTGATTGGGGTATCATGGAGAGGCTTATAAGAATTGAATCATTGTCCCCTTCTAAATCTGGCCTAGCTTGTTTTGTTTTGTATTATTATCAATTATTTCATTCTTTGGCTATGCTTCTCCCACATAGAAAGCTAAAAATTTACTTTTTAAACAATAGTTAAGGTCAGTTGATGGTCATTAGAGGTGGCTTTTAGGGGTCCAGGAGGAATTCTTTGGTCTAAGGGTTTTGTCTGTCTGTCTGTTTGCTTGTTTGTTTTTCTTTCTGTCATGTCATCGGCTGGGATGCACTAGGACCTTGCGAGCCATTAGAAACACTAAGATTATTTTTCTATGCCATGATCACCACTTTGAAAAATGTTCACTGATGAGACTCCAACCTCTGGGGTCTACATTTTCTCTCTAATGAGTTAGGTCAGGATGATTTGCATTGCATGGACACCACCAAGTATTTGTGGCAGAGGTTATAATAGATTCAAAGCTATTTAGATTTAAAAAGGTCATTTAATTAAGCTTGATTACCAGGCAAGTCAGAACCTATGCCATTCAGAGGAAATCATAGACTAATCACTGTGTTTTAAGGAGCCTTAGGGACAAAGATTCGGAATGCCTAGTAGGCTACTTCATGTGGCATACCTAAAAGTCTAAATTGCCCCTTAGATCAATGCATTTCTTTTCTTTTTTTTTATTAATCCTTTTCCTTTTCTAACATTCTAGTAAAAGCATAAAATAGTTCAATAATTTTTCTCTTTTTATATTTCTTGCTTTTAAATTTTATTTAATAGAATTACATCATTTCCACCATTTTCCCTCCTCCAGCCCCTTCTCCTTTCTCATGAACCCTTCCTGTACTTTCCTACTCTCAAGCTGATAGCCTCTTTTGCCCAGACTATTTTCATTATGTGTATGTGTACATAAATGTATACCAATAGAACCTGCTGCATTTGTTTTTGTTGTTTGTATATATATAGTTTCAAGGCTGACCACTCTGCATTGGACAACCAACAGGGGGACTCATTTTATATTAGTTCTTTGAATGTTTTTTTTTTTATTTGACCATATTTACAACCTCTTCTTGAATCATTCCCAAATCCAAGTCCCTTCTGTATCCATCCAACTTTATGTCTTTAAAAAAATAATCGTTCAAGTCCAATTCTTGCTATCCAAATATGGTCTTTCACTGGAGGCTGGTCAACTTACCAGGGGCTACATTCTCAGAGAAAGTCATCTCTTCCTCTCCCAGCAGCTAATAATTGCCAATATCCCCACAGTTGGGCATGGGAATGTGTGCCCAACTCCCCTGCTCACACTGAGATTCCATTTAGCTTGAGCTTGCATGGGTTTTGTGTGTGCTACTGCAACTGTAGTGAGTTCCTAACAGCTTCCCTCCTGTGTCCAAAAGACAGTGAATCCTTGTACTCATCCCCGTCTGTGGCTTTTAATCTTTTCAGCTCCTTTTCATGTTTTGTTTTGATTTTTAAAATCATTAATCTTTTTATACATTCCAGTCATTATCCCCCTTCCATTCTGCCCTCTGACAGTTCCTCATCTCATTACTCCCCTCCCCCTGCCCCTGTCTCCAAGATGTCCCCATACTCCCACCACCACCACCATCAGGTCTCCCCATTCCCTGAAGCCTCAAGTCTTTCAAAGATTAGGTGCATCATCTCTCATAGAGGCGAGACCTGGCAGTCCTTTGCTGTATATATACGTGTTGGGGGCCACATATCAGCTGGTGTATGCTGCCTGGTTGGTGGCTCAGTTTCTGAGAGATCTCAGTGGTCTGGGTTAGTTGAAACTGCTGGTCTTCCTATGGGTTGCCCTCCTCCTTAGCTTATTCCAGCCTTTTCCTAATTCAACTGCGGGGTCTTTGACTTTTGTGTGTATGTATCTGCTTCTGTCTCGGCTGCTTATTAGGCCCCTTGGAAGGCAGCCATGTCTGTAAGTACATTCCAGTATCAGTAATAGTGTCAGGCTGTCGAATCCACCCTGACCAGCAGGAGAGACCCAACACCAAGAAGTTGTCCTTCTTCAAGCAGGTTTATTCAGGAACACTTCATATTGCAATGCAGGAACGGGAATCCCCCGAATAACCCCGGGGCACCTTAAATAACCTACTGACTCCTCCCAATCACCCCAGTCACGAAACGGCAGTCCATTAGTTCATAGCAAATGACACCTCAGGCGAGCTGTCTGGGATGTGGCTAAGTCTGAGGTAATGAGGAAGTCAGGCACAGGTCATAAGACCTGGCAGCCATCCCGGGCGCCATCTTGGGGCGGTGGCCGCACCTGCTCCTCACATCAGGCCTTGGAGCCTCCCCTTGAGCTGAACCCCAAGTTGGGCTGGTCATTGGACCCCATTTCCCTCATTTCCTCTTCTCCATTTTTGTCCCTGCAGTTCTTTTAGACAGGAACAATTCTGGGTCAGAGCTTTTGACTGTGGGATGGCAACCCCATCCTTCCACTTAATGCCCTGTCTTTCTACTGGAGGTGGGTTCTACAAGTTCCCTCTCCCTACTTTGGGCATTTCATCTAAGGTCTCTCCCTTTTGTCATCTAAGGTCCCTCCATTTGTATGTTTCTTTTTAAAGGTTTATTGTTATTTTTAATTGCACACTCACATGACTGCAAATGTGTGTGTGTGTGTGTGTGTGTGTGTGTGTGTGTGTGTGTGTGTGTGTATGATTTTATATGTTTGCAGAGGCCAAACGAGTGTTTTAGATCTCTTGGAGCTGGAGTTACAGGCAGTCGTGAGCCACCTACCATGCTGGAAACTGAGCTGAGTTCCTTCAGTCCTCTACAAGAGTAACTCATGTTCTTAACTGCTGAACCATCTCTCCAGCCCTGTTTTGTCATACTTCTCTATACTAAGAAATCTGTGTGCTTTTGCTTTTATCACTTCAGAATAGACTCATGTTCTAAATTAAATGATCTTTTTCAGTTCATGGGATTGATTGCTTAGAATCTTGCCTGACTGTTTGCATTCATTATTCCTGGTTCATTAGCCAGCACACATTAGCTTTCTGTGGCTGTAATAACTTATAACAAATTTGGAGTTTAAAACATTATAAACATCATCCTACAGTTGTAGCTCAGAAGGATGGCTGGGTCTTAGTGGGTTAAAATCAAAGTGTTGACTGGATTACATTCTTGTCCGGTGGCTGAGCAGAGTGTGGTGTCTTGCCCTTTTCCAGCTTCACGAATGGTCTGCGTGCCTCTTCTACCTTAAAGTTGACAACAGTAGACCAAGCTGTCCTATCACAGCAAGTCACCCTGGCTCTTGTACTTCAGAAAAACTGTGCTTGTATTGAGCCCACCTGGATAAGCCTGGATGCTCTCCTTATTTTAGGCCAGCTGATTTTAACAACCTTAATTCTACCTACAAAGTAAATTTCCTTTGTTGTGTAACCTCACATATCACAGGGGACTGGACAGCTATCTACCTGTCACAACCTGCAGTCTTGACATTCACATCTTTGTCTTTCTGCTGCCAGTTTCCTATAAGGCCATTTTCTGTTCTGTTCATTAGTAGCAGGTCAATTTTTCACAGATATGCTGTGGTGAGGTGATGATTTAATGATTGTAAACTGATGAGCTGAAATCCCTTGAGAGTGAATGAGCAAGGAAATTTTATTTCTTTGTGCAAAGAAAGCATCTTTTATAGCACCAACTCAACCCTTTGTAATAGAATAATAGCATTTCTTTTTCCAGTGCACTGGACTTTAGCCAAATGAAATAAGTTATTTTTACTTTCAAAACAAGGACTATTATGCCACATTGCCTGACATACTTCAATAGTTGAAGGATGTGTTTACTATAATAGCTCATGTGTGACATGAAAAGTTGTTTTTCAAAAATATTCAGGGTAATATTTAATGATATGTGGATTGATACTCTTACTAGTCACTGATAAACGAATCTGGATTTGTCTTCATATCTTTATACTAAATGCTAACTGGCTTTTTCCAAATCATTTACTACTCTTACATACAAAGTGAAGTTTATCATTCTTTTTTATATTTTAAAATTTATATTCAGATAAAATTTGATAAAACCTGACATAAGTAGAGCTGTGTGGTAGCTACTATCCATTATAGGCACCAGGAGTCCAGCCTGGTCTATACTGAGTGAGTCTCAAAAGGGGGGGGGGGGTGGGAGATGGGATCTTAGTAGATTGATTGAAGCAGTAGAAAATTTTACTTAATGCCCACTAGAGTCCAGAAGTGGGTCTTAAAAATCCAAAATTATTAACAAACAGATCATCTAGGCTTCTACTCCTCTATTGTTTGACTCATATCCCGAATCAGCCTGGCTCTGAAGTCATAGAGGTTCACCTATGTCCAAGTGAGCAACACGATCAGGCTGTGCCATTGTGCATGGCCCTGCCGCTCAGTTTTATGTTGCTGATTATTTTTTCAAATATGCCTGAGAGAGAGGGGTGGGGAGAAAGAGAGAGAGAGGGAAAGAGAGCAAATGAGAGAGAGGGGGAGAGAAGAGAGGTGAGAGAGAGAGAGAGAGAGAGAGAGAGAGGGAAGGAGGAGAGAGAGGGAAGGAGGAGGGAGAGGGAGAGGGAGAGGGAGAGGGAGAGGGAGAGGGAGAGGGAGAGGGAGAGAGAGAGAGAGAGAGAGAGGGAGAGGGAGAGGGAGAGGGAGAGGGAGAGGGAGAGGGAGAGGGAGAGGGAGAGGGAGAGGGAGAGGGAGAGGGAGAGGGAGAGGGAGAGGGAGAGGGAGAGGGAGAGGGAGAGGGAGAGGGAGAGGGAGAGGGAGGGAGTCTATTAACTGGATAGCATAAGGCAAACAGCTTTCCTTGCTGGCTCAGATAACAAATGAGAAAGCGTCTCTCTACTCAAAAACCACATGAATGCTGACTGAAGAGCTTGCCTTCCAGCCAGGTGTTAGGAATTCAGTGTATTTGGTAAAGAAAAGAGTTCGAATTCTTACAGTCGCACTTGTTTTTCAAGGAGCACATTTTGTGCAGCTGTGGGCCTCTCGGGGCACTTCCAGGCACCATCTTGTGGATTGATTCAGGGACTAGTGCTGAGTCCCATCAGACGCTGTATCCGGAAAGGAGCCCTGAGCCAGAATGGTGACTCCTGTGTCCTAAGAAAGTTTACCCTTTACTTGAGAGGAAGCGGGTAGAAAAAAGACTTCTGAGTCAAACAGACTTGGATTCAAATTGGATACCCCTGCTAACTGTGGAGTGGTGTGGAGTAAGGTATTTATTTAATTTTTCTGATCTTCCAGAAGTGTTGTGAAGACTGGATAGACGATGCCTAGATCTAGGTCCTAGCAAAGAGTGTACATTTTTACCAGTTTCTCATAGAAGTTAAATGGCCTAGGTCTTCATGTTTCTGAGCTTTGTTGCAGCTGCTAACAAGGGTTGGGCTATTATATTTCTACTGCAGTGTTGGTTTATGCAAGATTTTAGTGTCTAGAGTGAAAAAGCTTGGTCAAAGTGTGGTTGTGTGGTTTAGTTTGGTTTTTTAATTCGGCGCTGAGATGTGAGGTCAGGAGGAAATCATAGAAGTTATTTTAGCAGAGGAATGAGTAACTAAAAAACAGTCATATTCTTCTCACTCTTTTGTCCCAAGATGTTTTCTTGAGAAGGACAAAGCGAAATCAGAGGCTGTGATGGCAGCCCAAGTGTGGCCGCACGTGGCACTCCCATGGTCAGGGTCTAATCATCAAGTGGAGAAGTATACTGAAGCTGCCTCACTGCCCTTGGTGACCTCAGACCAGGTGCTGCTTAGAATCCATAGCTGTAGGTCCAAAGGAAGAGAATGGTGATTCTCCAGTCTCTAGATTTCATATCTTCCAGCATCCCTAGAAAATTAGTTATTAGTAGGAATATATAATAAATTTGAATTGTTCTACTAAGCACATATGAAAATGAGAAATTAACACTTTCATTAATCAGCTGATAGCAAGTTTAGGGAAATAAAAATGAAATCGTTCCTTATTTTTATGAGTTTCATTTTTATTTCACAGAGGAAAGACGAGTTCAAAAACATTCTGAATACAGTTAACTTATAGAAATGGAGACATGAATAAACATAAATTAGATGGTATATTATTTAACTCAGCTTGTACACCTATACGTTAATAATGTCTCTTCAAAGCTTGATCCTTGACTTTTAAGGCACTTATTACAGTTAATTTTCATGGGTGTAGGCTGGAGGGCTGACACTCAGGATCTGAGACCCATTTCTCTCTTTCCAATGTGAGTCCTGGGGACTGAGGACGCATCTGTCCGTCTGTGTGGCAAGCACTTTCCTGACTGAGCCATCTCAGAGTCTTCCCTTAAGTTTTATATTTGACTAGACAACAAGAAAAAAAAGTATGTGTTTCATCTATCATTACAATTTAGACTCATAGTGTCCCTTTCTTAATCTCTACGTAACTATGCATCTGCATATCATTTTGTGCGGAAGCGTCATAAAGGTTAAAATGGTGGAGGTTGTCACCACTTATTCTCCTGGAGGCAAACATCACAAGAAAGCGGTTGTGGACTTGCTGGTGAAAACAGTTAGAAGTGGAGCTTGGGTTGGAAGAAAACTGGTGGGAAGGAGGTAGGACCAACAACAGAAGGGAGGGATGCAGAGCAGCTGTGGAGACCAAGTGAAGCCCCCTTCCCTAATTGAACCCTTAGATAATTAGCAATAGGCAAACAGCTGTCAGCAATGAAAATGGGTGCTTACCAAACTCCCAAGAGACAGCTGTTGGGCTTAAGCAGTTTTCGAATTCTCTTCTAAGCAGTTCTCAACCTGCGTGTTTCGACCTCTTTCAGGGTTGAAGGACCCTTTACACGAGGGATGCATGTCAGATATTCTGCATGTCAACTAGATATTGACATTACAATTCATAACAATAGCAAAATTACAGTTTTAAGGTAGCAAGGAAATAATTTTATGGTAGTGGTCATTACTGCATGAGGAACTGTATTAAAGGGTCGAAGCATTAGGGATATTGACAATCACTGCTCTTATCCATAACGTTATCCATAAGGAAATCAAAGATTAACTTTATGTCTCAAGACTATGTAGCTAGTCAGTACAGGTCCAGAATGTGACTCCAGCAAACTGGCTGAGAACTCCGTGTTTTATGGCTGGCCACCACTTTAAAAGGAATCTTTTGGTCTACAATTGGAACTCCTAGTGGTTTGCTCCTGTAATATTCTATTAAATTCTTTTCTTTCTTTCTTTTTTTTTTTTTTTAAGAAGCTGAGCATCATTACTACCTAATTCTTAAATATGCGAATTTTGATGCGTAACAGCTGTGCCCCAAAGACTTGTGCTTTGCCACCACCACTGCCTTTATAATGATTGCCCACATGATCTGTGGTGGTGCCTCAACTCCACACGAGGCCAGGAAAGAAACCATTATGGCCCTCTCTGTGTATATCAAACAGACTTGAGTTTTCTTTTAGCATACCCCATGTGAACTGCTGTTACTAATGGCCTCATTTTACTATCTGTTCACCTGGCCTTGAACACTGGGGGAACAAGGGGTCCTTCTGTGTCAGCTTCCTGGGTAGCTGGTACAATTAACTACAGGCACCAAGAACTTGGGTACCCCTGGATTTAGCATCACTGTTAAGGTTAAGTGTGTGTGTGTGTGTGAGAGAGAGAGAGAGAGAGAGAGAGACCTGTCTCCCTTCATACTCCATCTAAATAAAGTCCTATGAGTTGAAGATCCTAAGGGCCTTGTATTTCTTTTCTCTTTCATGTTCTTTTGAACTTAGAAACATAACTAATGAGTGGAGAATGGTTGGAGACTCACAAAGTCTGAAAAAGCTGTGAGTACCCCTCAAGATAGATTTTTTTTTCTCTTTATCTAAAGGCACTTTCAGAGTTATTTTTTCTAGAAATAGATTTAGTATGAGGTAAGTATTTGGCTTTAAATCTTCAAAATAAATCCAAAATTTTTCATTAAAAAATTAGAAATCCTAGAGTCATTTGAGTTTCTTCCAAGACATAAAATTTAGCAGAATTGAAGTCAATTTTTAAAAAAGATATGTAAAGCTATTGGCAGATAAGATATCAACTTCTGAATAAATGAGTAAGTTCTTAATGCATACCATCTTTTAACCAGTTCACCATGAGTTTATTATCAGAAAGGCCTATTTTGAAAAGACAACTATTTCCCCATGTGGTGCTAAAGATAAATCTTTTTAATACTTTATTTTTTTTCTATTGGCTTTAACTGGACTTTATTCATCTGCCTGATCTCAGAAAGTAATACATCATCTCTAAGTCAATCTTTTCTTAGAAATTCGCTAAAAGCAAATTTGCATTAAAGTAAATTTAAAGTGCAGAATTTTATTTTTTAGTCATATTGTATAAGGTACTGTCATCAAAATCTAACTTTTATTATTTTTTTTAATTAGGTATTTTCCTCGTTTACATTTTCAATGCTATCCCAAAGGTCCCCCATACCCACCCCCCAACCCCCTACCTACCCACTCCCCCTTTTTGGCCCTGGCGTTCCCCTGTACTGGGGCATATAAAGTTTGCAAGTCCAATGGGCCTCTCTTTGCAGTGATGGCCGACTAGGCCATCTTTTGATATATATGCAGCTAGAGTCAAGAGCTCCGGGGTACTGGTTAGTTCATATTGTTGTTCCACCTATAGGGTTGCAGTTCCCTTTAGCTTCTTGGGTAAAAGTCCTGATCTTTCACCAGACCTTTCAAAAAGATAATATTAAAGAGTTCCAGAGTTCATGGGTAAATGTGTGTATGTGCCAGAATCGGTCCTAGTTCAAAAGTCAACCCGAGACAAACATTAAACCAGGTAGTAGACAACAGACACTCCATAGTATGCTTCTCTGTAAAGTGCATATAGAAGTCTAAGACATTAACCTTTACCTCCAATTTTTTATCTACAATAAGTTGTTAATATTCTTATGCATATCATTAACAAAATGAGCAGTATGCAGCTGTTGATCTAAAGCTGTGGTAGATATTGAAGTTAAAATTGTAATTAAAGAAGTATATCTTAAAATTTCTCATTTGACCTTTACCAAGTTTGCATTCCTGGATTTTTAAACCAACGATCATTTCCTAACTCTAACAGGCCGGAAAACGTAAGCAGGTCTGTTTAACAATCATAACAGCAAATTCCTTATCTAAATTAGGATTAACACAATTAGTTAATTGACAACAATTACAATGAATATGAAAAGACTTGTCAAGATTGGTGATTTTTTAAAAATATTTTTTATTACATATTTTCCTCAATTACATTTCCAATGCTATCCTAAAAGTCCCCCATACCAGCCCCCCCCCCACTTCCCTACCCACCCATTCCCATTTTCTTGGCCCTGGCGTTCCCCTGTACTGGGGCATATACAGTTTGCGTGTCCAATGGGCCTCTTTTTCCAGTGATGGCCGACTAGGCCATCTTTTGATACATATGCAGCTACAGTCAAGAGCTCTGGGGTACTGGTTAGTTCATATTGTTGTTCCACCTATAGGATTGCAGTTCCCTTTAGCTCCTTGGGTACTTTCTCTAGTTCCTCCATTGGGGGCCGTGTGACCCATCCAATAGCTGACTGTGAGCATCCACTTCTGTGTTTGCTAGGCCCCGGCATAGTCTCACAAGAGAGAGCTATATCTGGGTCCTTTCAGCAAAATTTTGCTAGTGTGTGCAATGGTGTCAGCATTTGGAAGCTGATTATGGGATGGATCCCTGCATATGGCAATCACTAGATGGTCTATCTTTTTGTCACAGCTCCAAATTTTGTCTCTGTAACTCCTTCCATGGGTGTTTTGTTCCCATTTCTAGGAAGGGGTAAAGTGTCCACACTTTAGTCTTCCTTCTTCTTGAATTTCATGCGTTTGGCAAGTTGTATCTTATATCTTGGGTATCCTAAGTTTCTGGGCTAATATCCACTTATCAGTGAGTACATATTGTGAGAGTTCCTTTGTGATTGGGTTACCTCACTCAGGATGATGCCCTCCAGGTCCATCCATTTGCCTAGGAATTTCATAAATTCATTTTTTTAATAGCTGAGTAGTATTCCATTGTGTAAATGTACCACATTTTCTGTATCCATTCCTCTGTTGAGGGGCATCTGGGTTCTTTCCAGCTTCTGGCTATTATAAACAAGGCTGCTATGAACATAGTGGAGCATGTGTCCTTCTTACCGGTTGGGACATCTTCTGGATATATGCCCAGGAGAGGTATTGTGGGATCCTCCGGTAGTACTATGTCCAATTTTCTGAGGAACCGCCAGACTGATTTCCAGAGTGGTTATACAAGCTTGCAATCCCACCAACAATGGAGGAGTGTTCCCCTTTCTCCACATCCTCGCCAGCATCTGCTGTCACCTGAGCTTTTGATCTTAGCCATTCTGTCTGGAGTGAAGTGGAATCTCAGGGTTGTTTTGATTTGCATTTCCCTGATGATTAAGGATGTTGAACATTTTTTCAGGTGTTTCTCTTCCATTCGGTATTCCTCAGGTGAGAATTCTTTGTTCAGCTCTGAGCCCCATTTTTTAATGGGGTTATTTGATTTTCTAGAGTCCACCTTCTTGAGTTCTTTATATATATTGGATATTAGTCCCCTATCCGATTTGGGATAGGTAAAGATCCTTTCCCAATCTGTTGGTGGCCTTTTTGTCTTATTGACGGTGTCTTTTGCCTTGCAGAAGCTTTGGAGTTTCATGAGGTCCCATTTGTCAATTCTCGATCTTACAGCACAAGCCATTGCTGTTCTATTCAGGAATTTTCCCCCTGTGCCCATATCTTCAAGGCTTTCCCCCACTTTCTCCTCTATAAGTTTCAGTGTCACTGGTTTTATGTGGAGTTCCTTAATCCACTTAGATTTGACCTTAGTACAGGAGATAGGAATGGATCAATTTGCATTCTTCTACATGATAACCGCCAGTTGTGCCAGCACCATTTGTTGAAAATGCTGTCTTTTTTCCACTGGATGGTTTTAGCTCCCTTGTAAAGATCAAGTGATCATAGGTGTGTGGATTCATCTCTGGGTCTTCAATTCTGTTCCATTGGTCTACTTGTCTGTCATTATACCAGTACGATGCAGTTTTGATCACAATTGCTCTGTAGTACAGTTTTAGGTCCGGCATGGTGATTCCACCAGAGGTTCTTTTATCCTTGAGAAGAGTTTTTGCTATCCTCGGTTTTTTGTTATTCCAGATGAATCTGCCAATTGCGCTTTCTAATTCGTTGAAGAATTGAGTTGGAATTTTGATGGGGATTGCATTGAATCTGTAGATTGCTTTTGGCAAGATAGCCATTTTTACAATGTTGATCCTGCCAATCCATGAGCATGGGAGATCTTTCCATCTTCTGAGATCTTTAATTTCTTTCTTTAGAGACTTGAAGTTCTTCTCATACAGATCTTTCACTTCCTTAGAGTCACGCCAAAAAACATTATGGACCATTCCTTTAAATTGTCCTCTTTTGTCATGGGGTAAAGGGATGTTTTGCTTTGGATGTTCTATTCCAGAATCCTTGCAAGAGTAGGGCTACTAAGAAGATGGTTTGAAATGGAAAGCTAGCTGATGACAAAGGTTAACCTGGAGTGGTCGGGGGGCCCAAGGGGGGCTGAGGGTTATACAGGGGCTGGAAATACAAGAAAATAATTAGATATTAGACTTTTCTTTGATTTAGGGATATTTGAAAACCAAGAACAGTAGTTTTAATGGCTTTCATAATTATCATGTTATTTCCCTTGGAATGGGTCACTTGCCCATTGAACTCAGTGTTCTTTGTCTCATGTGAGTCAGACCAAGTGTTGTGCTGTGAAAACCTTCATTTGGCTTTACTGTTTTGTTGTGGTCATATTGGGGTTTTTGTGCATGTATTCATCTGTGTTTCATTTTACCAGCCTAATGAGGCCTCCTGGAGGCAGAGCTGGGCCCCATCATTCAGCTGTGCTTGATAACTAGATTCGATGAATTTAAGCTATCCTCAGTTCTCCAAACAAGGCTCATTATCAACAAAGCAAAGCATCTCTCCTGGCCTGTGGTAGTAGTCTCTGAAGAAACAGTTTGAATTTAGGGGTTGATTCTACCATTTGCAGAAGCCTGGTTTGCCTGGCATGTCAAGATTTATACCTGTTTTCTGGTATTTTGTACGTGTCTCAACTTCTCAGGATCTCCCACTTTACTTGGAATGATACCTACTTAATCTATTTTCAAAGAAAAACTAGTGGTCTCCCCTGATTTTCACAGTCTGATCAGTAGGCCACAGCCAAAACTTCACTCTGCTACTGATGGTGCTCTGTGAGAAGGGGACTCAAGGGAAGCTGTTGGCTCTGAGCTCTCTATTGTGTCCACTCACCAAATGGAGTCCATAGTAGCTAGCTAGTCAGCATATGCTGGGATGGAAGTGTTCATTAGCCAATGATTTTTTTAATTTCCTCGAAGTCTTAGATAGAAGAGCTGGTCAATTGGTCCCCGGAGTTACCCTGTAGAACAGACGCTGTTAACAGCATCCTCTTTATTACAAGGAAGTCAGTGGATCCCTGGAGGTTTAGGAATATGCCAGCATCAGGCTGGCTCCAGATCTGGTTTGGTTTTAGTCACTGCAGCGCCATGCTTTTCAGCCCAGTGGGATACACATTTCTAGGTTCTTTTTAGCTCTATGAGAAAACTTTTAGGGAACTATTCTTGGCCCTGTATACTACCTGGTAATGCCCCACTAGAACATTTTAAAAGAGAGGGAAACAATATCCTGCTCTTTGAAGCCTGACTTTGGACACTACTAGTCTTTGAAAAACGTTTCCAAATGAAGTCCTGATCTTTCACCAGACCTTTCAAAAAGATAATATTAAAGGGTTCCAGAGTTCATGGGTAAATGTGTGTATGTGCCAGAATCGGTCCTATTTCAAAAGTCAGCCCCAGACAAACATTAAAGCAGGTAGTAGACAACAAACACTCCATAGTATGCTTCTCTGTAAAGTGCATATATAAGTACAGGCAAAGAGAATACTGTAGGCAAGAAAGCCATCACTTTAGTATGGCATATCCTAGTCAGAAACGATGTGTACTGGCCATTAGGACAAGGGTTAGAGAATTATGTTACTGAGTAGTTATGATATCAGGAAGAGAAACAGTGGGTAAGTGAAGGAGGATTAGTTTTTGACAGTAGATGGATGAGACAGACCAGGCTCTGTGCCAAATCATAGGAAACAAGAGTAACCTGGGACAGAGGCACACCCACTGTGCAAGGACAGGCACCAGAGGGTCAAATCAGTGCTGGCTTCATGAACAGGTGACAAGTGCCCTTGGAGGACCTAGTGTTCAGAGCTAAATGAGTCATTGCCAGCCTTCTCAATCCATAGCTTTCTTTCCATTTCATTTAGTAAGTGACATCCTATGGGGACAGGTTGGGGCATAGAAGCCTGAACTTCTGTGCTTTGGTCTTCCACACACCCCTCACCGTCTCAGTTCAGTTCTCAACTGTTTTGTCTTGCATGTCTCCATTCACTGTGTCCAGCATGGCTTGGTCCTAGAAATCTGACCTAGGCAACAAGGAACTGAAATTACAGACAGACACACAGATACACAGACACACACACTGACAGACACACACCAAGAGTGCTGGGCTGGAAAGGTACCTGCTAAACAACTGGGAACCTTGGCATATTTATTATACACAAGCTAGTTTTGGTAGGAGGTCTCTGCAGGGGAGCAGTCTTGGGTTGTAGTCATTCTTGAAGAGAAAGCTTCAATTGCTGATTTTTATACACACTGCCAACATTCATACGCCCAACCAGAGGGAGGAATTGAGCCTGACCTGAGGAGGACTTTGGCAGTTTCCAAGGGTCTGAGACATTTGGGTCCTTGACATGGCTGTGCCCTTGTCAATGATACACAGCCACTCAATAATTTGTCTACTCCCCACACATTCATGCAGAGCCTCTACCCCTCTCTACATATGCTGTCTGATTGGCTGTTGATGTCTCACTCAGAATCAACAACTTGAGTGTGCTTCTATCTCCAGCAGACCCTTAGGCATGAACTCAGGAAGAGCTAGAGTATGTACACACACACTATGGTACCATATGGTCAGACGTGGTAGCAGTTGTGCTTGCTCTAGCTGGAGGTATCACTCTACATTCCTCAGGTTATGTGGATGAAGCAAATGTCATTCCAATCCTAATCCATATATGAATGTCCTACCACAGAGACTGCAATCACGGAGGCGTATAGGTTGGAAGACAGATCTATAGGAAAGACAGCTTGAGTTTAATGTACCGAGGGTTCAGATAGGGAGATAAGAATCTTTGATACCGGGGTGTCACTAATGGGACACATTTTTGTCTTAGCCTGTTTTCTGTTGTTATAACAGACTAGCTAAGACTATGAATTTATTAAAATGAGATTTATCTTTGCTCATGGATCTGTAGGCTATAAAGTCCAGGACTAGACAGATGAATCTAGAAAAGTCCTTGTGCTGTACCATAACATGGAAATGGTGTCATGTGGTTGGCACATATGTGCAGACTGCAAGCTGGCAAATGTACAAGAGAGGGCATAGAGAGTGTACATGAGAGAGTAAGGGACCGTACTGGGCTTGATTATAATGACCTGCTAGGGTTCCCAATGGGCTCTTCCTCTCATATACATATCTCATATAGGAGTTGAGCCTTGTAGTGAAGCAGAGCAAAGTTCAAAGTTGTTGGGAGTCATAGGTAAGGTAGGGTGTGGTTAAGGAGAGTGGAGCCCAACTCCAGAGTATCACTTGAAATGGCAAATAAACACCATGGCAGGTCAAGACGAAGATAGGGAAAGAAAAGAGAAGTGTTTTTTTGTTTTTTTTTTTTAATGTCCTTAATAATTCTTTCTCCCTGCTTTTTAGGAAAGGTTTTTCTGTTTGTTTTTTTACATTGGGTTCAGAATTAACATAGAAAGTTCTGGGTGAAATATGTCTTTAATAGGATTGCCTTCCCAAATCTCATCAAATTCAAAGCAGAACCCCAAGCGAAACTCCAGAGATGTCTCCTTCAATGGGATGGAGTTTTGAAATGGCGTCGTTTTGGAGACACCACGAAAGTCTTCTCTTCCAGACGTGTTAGTAGACTGTGAGGAATAAGTGAGTACAGCAGAGCTCTGAGAACATTTGCTTCAGAAAGAAAAGCCCTCTGGTTTGGATCTTCACGCCCTCAGAGCTGAGTTTCCTTTCCACGTTTCGAGACCCCGCCCATTTCACTCTATGGAGAGCAGGGGCTGCTTCCCACTGGTGTCAATCCAGAAGACTCATCCAATGGCACACACTGACCGAGCTTTAAGCTCCCTCAGATGAGGTCTGTGACCACCTTCAGTGGCAGATATCTAAGTCCTTCTCGCATTGCCGGTGGCTCTATGATAGAGCTGGCTACACTTCTGTAGATCTTTTATACTTTGTAGTGATTCCAGTCCTGGAGACGAAAGACGCCAGGATTCTCATTGAACTGAGGGGCATTGAGGGGCATTGCAGTGTGTTCTGTCAGACTGGGCTCAAGTTCACCATTTAAGTGATTTTGTAATATTTGACTGAAATACTTACCAAACAGTACAGGGTTTGCTTTCAAATTGTCTCCAGTTACTTTTTTTAGGCAGAAAAGTAGAAGGTTTATTGATCCACACTAAAACACATGCCTGCCATAGATAATTTTGTTAAGTAAAAGAATCAGTCCTGTAAATAGATTTATGAATTCTCTGCTTAAAAGGTATGAGGTTTCAAAAAGGCTGCTTTGCGTTTATGGACTATGGTGGTCCCCAGTCCCTAACGGTTTTCTCCATTCTTCCTGCAAAGTTCCATTTACTCCCTCTTTCAGAATGTGTTAATTAAATAATTGCTGCTTTTCAAGATGAAAGATACGTAAGTAAATAAAGCCCGAACTCAAAGTGTGGCCAGGTCTAGCCTGAGCTCATTTCACCAAGTCCTTCTAGAGAGACTTGGGAATATTCTAAAGGTGGGCTCACTTAGTTTCTGATAATGATAGTTGTATAGATATTGTTTTTCAGCACCACTAACAGAAAGCTAGTAGTCTAAATGACTTATTAAATTTAGTAAATTATATCCATAATTTAGCACTGTGCTAACTTCACAGTGTTTACTAACACATTTGTTTGGCATTCTCTCTGGACTCTTGACTACCATGGGACTTTGCCACTGGATAACTGAGAGTTGGATCAAGTGAACAGCAAGTACCCTCAAAAGTCTAGAACAATGTCCCATAGATGTTTTTCCCAGATAGAACTTCCACTCCTTCCTGAAATGGGCCTGAAATCTTGCCAATTGTGTTTTCTGGACCCGTGGATATGGTCTTACAAATAAACCTTATGTTTGTTCACTGTAATAAACTATGCCTAATTAGATTGTACCACCAGCTTGTTTGACAATATATTTTGAAGACTTTTTACAGTGGTATCTATGAATGATTCTGGTATGTAATTTTGGGGGGTGGAGTGGATTTGTAATTTAGAATCTGCGATTGTTGTTTTTATTCATTATTTAATTATTCTCCTTCCATGTAATCTATCCTCCAACCCTATAGAACACATATATTCAAAAAAATTGATAATATTGCTAACATAATTAGTACATTACAAATTAGTAACTAGCATATCATCTGAATAATGAGAAAGAAATTTAACCACCATGGCATGCTCTGTGAAACTAGCCACTGTGATCGTCTCCACTTAGCAATGGGAGAAAATAAAAATTGCCAGTGACATCTCTGCCTTACCCCACTAATAGCCAAGCAGCATAGAACACCAGCCTCAGAGAGAGAGAACTGCAGTCCAACATAAAACCAAGTCATTAGAATAAGGCAGAGGAGAGAAAGAGAGGGTGAGAAAAAGGCAGGTAGAGGGGAAGGAAGAGACGAGACATAATGAATGAATGAATGAATGAATGAATGAATATGTATAAGCTCTTTATGTGATTTTTTGGTAGGGTTACCCTGGCTTACTTAATCTTTGCATAGACATTTACATGGTAGAAGCTTTATACAACAGAAATGCATACCATTGTGACATTCTGAGCAGTTTTCCTTGCAAGACTGGGGTCTTCTAATAGAAGCAGATCTGAAATTTGAGAGTTAAATTTTTATTTTTTTAAGAGTTAGAATTTTAAAGGGGGAAATTATAGTAGGAGTATATCCTTGAGTAAAAAAAAAATGTGTGTAAATGACTTTAATGTTAAATTTTAGTAAAAAGTAAGCTCTCTTATTCCCTACCCTAGGGCACTTAAAATACTAAGCAAATTAAATTTAACTGGGCTGTATCAGTGTGCAGGATTAGCCACCAGAATTACAAATTTAACTGCATCCTCTGTAAATTTTCTTGCACTGAGATTTTAATTGCATATGTTCCCTAAATAATGAAATAATTACCTTTGGCAGAATGTCTGCTAAGACCAATGTGTAAATAGTCTCAGTCTGCTACAAATCCAAAAGAAATTCAGAGTGCCGAATGGAATAGAAATATTGACTTTAGTTGCGCTATCTTCCCATTAAAAGAGAATGAACATTGCTGAAATATTGGAGGTTGGGAGTATTTAAGGTGTGGCAGGGGTGAATACACACGCCCAGGGTGTCACTTCTCTTCCAGGTTCTGACACACTGCCACGGACTATATAAAACGACTGGGAACACAAACAGTTTTTAAATTGTTCCCATGCCCATGTTGGGTCCTGGGCACTGTCTTTGGCATCTGTATTGCTCTAGTATTGCAAATCCTTTTCAAAAGGCCACTAAACCATAATTAAATTAGTCTGTCTTAAGGAAGTAATTAAAAGTTAGCTCTAAGGAACTCCACCACAATGAGCAATCTAGTAAAACTCATGACTGACCCTTGTTTTCTAGAAGTGCATTTTTGAGACTTATTAAAAGGGCATTTTGAAGACTAGATTAAGATATTTACATAATTGTAGGGCCACCTACAAAACTAACATTGAGAGCCATTGTTCCAAAAAACAGGGTTCATTATCATTAAAGAGTAAACCTCTTCTACCTGAAGTCTCTATCATGATTTTGTCACGTTACTTACTAATTAATGCCATTTTAAAGACTGGAAACCAAATTATAGCACTTGGACCTTTGACCTTCGTAGTGACAATGCCCATTTTGAGTTCGAATGCAAGATCCTTGAACTCTCAACAGCAGCACTGGAAGCGCACAAAGAGCATCTTGTAGTTCCTGCATGCAGAGGGATGCCTAAGCAAGAGTTGTGGAAAGGCCACACAGTGTGTCCCAACTTTCATCTCACCTTTGACCCAGGAATGCATATTGGCTGGGTGTTGTTCTTAACCTAGGAGTGAGGAAGAACTGAAAGGGAATTGTCCCATCTTTCCCACTTCTCCCAGGTTGGCTAGCACAGGCAAAATGAGCACAAAGGGCTTTCTTGATGCTTGAGTTTCTTTAAGCATCACCCCCTTGTTTCTTACTGAAGCAAGTTCTTGGCAATGTGGCCTGCAGGGGCTGCCAGTGACTCCCTCCACTCCCTGTTAGCCAGTGATAGGGTGTGTTCGTCCTTTTTACTGCATTGTGTGGTATATGTCCACATGTGTGCACACATACTGGCCTGTGCATGCTCATGTGAAAGCCAGAACTCTAGTTCTAGTATCTTCTACTACTTTCCCCCTTGGTTTTTGAGGCAGGGTCTCGCTGAACCTGGATCTTGCTGCACTTGGAATGTTTTATGTGAAGAGGGAGGCAGAATCCAGGACAAATGGTATATTTGGCTCCATTTGCTCTCATGCCTGCTCCATTGTCCCGTGAGGCTTAACTTTACAAAATTAAAGTTCAAAGATCAAAGTGAGAACAATCGCAGTGGGTTGGCGGGATGACTCAGAGAGTTAATGTGATTTTCCTCATCCCTGGGACCTGTTGGTATCTGGAACTCACACAGTGGAAAGAACTGACTTCCACAAGTTCTCCTCTGACCTCCACACCCCCCCCCAACACACACACGTAAACAAGAGATTAAAAAAAATAAAGGAATTTCAAGATGCTGTAGGGCCTGAATCTAAACATGGGGTTCCTGTGAAGGGAACAACTGTATATGTTGCACATCTGTGAAGCTGACCTTGTTTCAGTGAGCTCACTATTACACAACGTAATTTCCCAGGATATGTAAGATTAGTGTGACATGTCATTAGTTTATAGAGTTATTAACACAGTTTTCTGTATACAGAAAGCATTTATTATATAGTGGTTTATTAATATCTGTATTGTTCTACATCCTTAATAAGCTCACCCAATGGTGACTGTGTTCCTGTTGCTAAATTTGGGTTGAGAACTCCTATGAGAGTTTCAAAGAAGCAAGAGACTCTTTCAAACCTGTGAGGCTTTGAAGAGCTTGAACAGCTTATCTGTGTGTTGGTCACGAGCAACTGGGCAATAGAACCTGAGGTGAGTTCCAGGAGTTTCTTGGGTTGCTTTCCTCAGTGGCTAATATAAGCAGATTATACATAGCAAATGCTAAGATGCCAGTCAGTCTCCAACTACAAATGAAGTTGGCTTCATGCAGTCTTGGGAAAGAAGGCCTCTTCAGATCCACAAAAGGTAAATGTAAACTCACATTAAAAACAAAACAAATGATAAATCAAAGTCTCAGGTCTTGAAGTTCTTCAAGAAACCTTGGGGTAATAACTCATCAACCAGTTAGTCCAATGGACTTGCTCAAAGGATGCTATTTTATAGGTCTGGGATGTATCTCATTTGTTTGTTTATGTATGTTTTACCAATCAGTTATCCTTAGTATATTAGTTTTAAAAAGGCTATTTCATAAATATTCAGTCCTTATTAAATACACATATATATTTTAGCTTTAACATCACTTCTCAGCCTTTTAGCTGAGATGTATGTAATGGGGTTTAATATAATTTTACTTAAGACCTAAATATTTTTTAAGGATTATCTCTTATACATCAATGATAAAGTTGAGTGGGTGGCCCAATACTCATGCATTATAGGGCAGTAAAACAGGGCTCAGAGGAATGGACTGAATCCAGGAGATGTTAGGGGAAGAAACAGGAACTAAATATTATTAAAATAAATTGTATCTATGCTTGAAAATTTCAAAGAGTTAATAAATATGTTAAAAATCCTATCTGGCTGGTGCAATGACTCCGAGGTTAAGAGCATTTGCTGTTGTCTTGCGGAATCCCAGGGTTTGGCTCCCAGCTCCTATGTGGTGGCTCACAACCATCTATAATTATAGTTTCTGGAGACCTGATGCCCTCTTTTGGCCTTAGAGGGCCCTAGAAAAGCATGTCTTGCAGGTATGTGTGTAATGAGTGTGCTGGGTATACTATACAATTTAGAAAGGCTTTCAAGAGAGCAGCAGTGGAGGACTTGGTAGGATTGGCAGTGAATGTAGAGATGAGTCACAAAGGCTGGGAAGTTATGGTTTTATTTCAGTTTCGATTCTTACAGTTGTTTTCACCTTTAGTTCTGGATAAATGCATATAATGTACTTGATAGTGAAAGTGTCAAACTTTAAGCAAAGCTGCATAGCTTCAGAATGGACATTCTAATTGTATAGACATTCATTGAGATGCATGGCATTTGTGACCTGGCAGGTATTAATCTAGCTGTGTGATGATTTTATTTGTGGATTAATAAGAACAAGGCAAGTTTACTTTAAAAAGAAAGGTTTGTGTATTGTTTTCTTTTTAAAGACCTCTTCCCCACCCATGCCCTTTTGGATTAGAAAATATGGGTCTAATTTTCATTTCTAGAACTTAATGGGCTTTTAAGGAAGTATTCATTTTCCAGTTCTTGAACCTTCTTGTTCTCTGGTACCAGGGTCAGAGTGAGTTTGACACCAGGAAATGTTCTTTTAGGAGTGTGCTACCTCTCACGCTCTCTCTGAAAGAGTTTTGCTGAAAGATAATGTTGTTGTTTCAGATGCAGAGCCGAAGTATCTGATAGTCGTACGACCTGCTCCTCCTCCCAGCCAGAAGAAGTCATGTTCAGGTACTGTACTTGCACTGGCTTCTCTTGTAGTTAACTTTGCACCATGCAACTTTGCCTTCTGTTACACACCAGGAAGGAAATGCCTTGGGAATGTCTCAGCTGTGTAGGTGAAGATGGTGTCAATCCTGAGTCCACAGCTTACCCTGTGGGAGGAGTCACATAGCCTAGCCTTAGAGACCTCTCTCAGCACAGGTTGGCACTGCCATTTCTTGAGACTGTTTAAGCTGAGGTTTAGACAGTTAACATATCTTCTCCACCCTGGTTATTGGGTAAGTGAGTTAACACAGCTCCAGGCCCGTGGTCATTTGTCATTTTGGATTAGTTCCTACCAGCTTGTTTCTATTCTGTAAGAGTAACTTCTTACCTTCTTGTGGCCTTTCATATTTTTAAGAACAAAACTTGATGATCTAACCTGGGCTTAAGGAAACCATTTGTGTTGGAAAAGGATAACTCATTTCTGTATATACTGACAAAATTGGAACTTTGGTTTTATTTACTCTGTGCCTCTCCCGTCTGTATGTCTCTCAGATCAGGAAGGGTGAAGACAGAAAATAGATAGCAAATGTAAGAATAAGTGTAAAACTTCTGAGTTACTGTGACACTGTTGTCAAGACAGGAGCAGAAATCATTTTGAAAACATACCTCTTGACACAGCTGTCAGAGATTACCCTCCAGGATGCCTGTGGGGGATTATGTTGATTAGATTAATTGAAATGGAAAGACCTCTCCTAACAGTGGGCAATACAGTTCCCTGAGCTTAGGTCCTGAACCTAATAAAAAGGAGAAAAATCTCTGTGTACAGGAATTCATTCTCTCTTCTTCTTAGTCTTGGTTGTGCCCCTACCAACTATTTTAAGCTCCTGCCATCTTTGATGCTACCATAGCATATGCTGCTATGCTATGATGGAATTGCCCTTGAGTTGTGAGCCAATGTAAGCTCCTTTAAGTTGCCTTTGCTAGGGTATTTAATCATAGCAATAGAGGAGCAACCTCTAAAGAACAAAGACTGAAAGCTTGCAATATTCGACTAGTCTGACTTCATCAGAGCATTGCTGTGAAGGAAAACATGTAAAGGTTGTGCATGGGACATCTTCTTTCTACCTTTGTTTCATTGACCACGAGGTTTTGCTTTGCTTTTTCGGGTATGAACTCTTTCCCACACAGTCATTCCCTAATCACTTCTGTCTTCTGACAGAACCCTGGATGCCATGCAGAAGAGCATCTTTGTGGATGCTTGTTCTGCTTACCTGGAGGAATAAAGATGGAAGGCCCAGCATTAGACTCTTCAACCACACCAAGCATAGGAACCTTGGCTACTCTGAATTTATACTCAATATACCAGCACGGGCTGGTCACCAGAAATTCTAACACCTTCTACTCCCTTTGCTTGACTTTATTATTTCCTTTACAAGTAACACTGGATGATTATGCATTTGGATCTGTCTGTCTGTCTGTCTATCTATCTATCTATCTATCTATCTAAATGATGTCTAAAGTATTTATGGATATCACAGTCAATTAACTGGCTGCACTCTTTTCTATAAACCACCATCTCTCATGAAGATGGTGACATGGTCTACAGGTGACTGCCAAGGAGGAGATATGAGAATCTTGATTGAAGGTAAGGAAACAAACATGAGGAGATTATACTATGCTTCCAGTTTCTAAGTTGACTGTCGTGAGTGTAATACAACAACATTATTTTATGAACAGTAAGAGCCAGAAAAGTTGCAAGGGTGTCCCAAGTTACATAGAATGCAAGGATAAAACTCATATCTAGGTTTCCTTGACTGCTTTCTAAGTTTCTTTGAAGGGTATCCTTGGCTCAGTTCACAGTATATAAAGAGAAAAAAATATATATATATACACACACATATATATGTATATACTATGTAAATACATATAAATATATATACATTAGTATGTATATACATATACACTTGCATATAAAAATAAACATATATGCATATGACATATATACACATACATATATACATACATATATATATGCCTCTTGTCTCAAGGCAAAAGGGAAACTCAGTATCTCAGGTTAGTGTTTCAAAGTTTCGAACAATAAGGTCAAATGTGAGTATGATAGTTTTAGATTCTAATTTTATACAGCTTTTCAGTATTCAGATATTTATGTAACTCTGATCATATAAATAAAAACTTAAAGGAAATCAGACTCCTGAGGTTTTTATAATAATAATTTCTACCTTCATTTAGAAGTTGACACCAGCCATGGAGATTATTTTTGCTTTCTTAGTCTTAGCTCAGGATATGGTTTAATCTTGCTCAATATCCTGTCTTTCCTCTCCAGCAACAGATAGCATTTCTGGTGTTTGGATTCTGCATCTGGGAGAGATGCGGTGACTAGTGGAATCACTTTTGGTTTGTTTTATATTGACATCTATTACATAGAATCTAATTAGCTAATCTTTCTCATATGATAATCACCAAGTTAGTGACATAATTGTTTGATCATGCAAGCTTAAGATCCGTTGGGGAATAGAATATAGATTTTTCATCTCTAAGCTGCATTTCATCTCTTCAAACGTGGTGAGCGGAGCCAAGGATGCACTTCAAAGAAAGTTTGAAAATAATCAAGGAAACCTAAATATGAGTTTTGAACTTGCATTCTATGTAACTTTGGACACCCTTGCAACTTTTCTGTCTCTTACTGTTCATTTATAAAATAATGCTGTTGTGTTAACATTCATGACAGTCAACTTAGAAACTGGAAGAATAGTATAGTCTCCTCATGTTTGTTTCCAAGCTGTGTCTGCTTCCAACCTTCAATCAAGATTCTCATCTTTCCTCCTTGGAGGTCACGTGTAGACCACTCACGTCACCATCTGAACGATGTCAGATGCATCTGGGAAGGGTTTTAAAGAAGAGTACTTGCGTGTTTGCAGCCAATTAAATGACTATGATCTTCATAAATACTTTAGACATCATTAAGAGGTCAGCTCTCCTAGTTATGTTTCTAGTCTTCTGCTATTATTATGTCAAGTACCTGAGATAATCACCTTATAAGGAGAAAGCTTTAGTGTGGCCCAGAGCTTAGAAGTTTGATTCCATAATCTCCAAGAGCCATTCTTTAGGGCTATGGTGGGACAGTATAGCAGCAAGACATTTATGCTGACCTAAAGAGCAGAATGCAAAAGACAAGAAAGGGGAAGAGACTAGGAATTCATGACTACCCTTTTAGGGTATACTTCCAAAGATTTAAACTCTTCTCATTATCTGCTTACTTGTAATAACTTCTAGTTCAGTCATGGGATGAAGACCCAGCCATTAGCTCATGGACTTTGGGGAGAGAATTACTCAAATCATAGAACCATATGTAATAAAAAAATTACTGCTTTTTTAAAATTGAAGATGTTTGATACTTTACCATTAGGAAATGTCAGATGGTTAAGGATATAGACCTACTTACTCTGCTTTGAACATTACATCATGTGTACAGATATTGAAAGATTTGGCACCCCATAAATAAGCCAACTGCATTAGAATGGAGACATTTTTTGTACCACTATGTTGTGTCGATTCTGGAATCAGAGGCTTTCTTCCTGGAGTCATAACAGACAGAACTTAAAGAAGCAGATGTGACACTTTTTCAAGAGCATTTGATTCAAATAGTCATCGTTGCACTCCCTGATGGGGTCCTGTCTTACCCACTTTAACAAAGGTCCCAGGCACTGTGCTGTCTTGTTCTAAGCCCATTATATTGAGAAAACAGAAGTTCTTCCCATGATAAACACAATATGCCCAGTCTCTCGGAGTAAAGAAGGGACTCAGTGGGGATATAATTTTATGAGATTTTCGTTTTAGATTTTTGATTTCATTTCCCCTGTTGACCCTGTATTCAAGGTCCTTCCTTTCCCTGTCTTCTCAGAGCCTTGGATTCACATGATTTTGAAAATTATAATGCTTACTTCCACATTATTACCCCCATGGGCTTGAGAAGATTCCATTGTCATTCATTAGCATAACTTGTGGTATTTCCCAGATTCAATTAGTTGATCAGAACAACTGTGCTTTCTGTTATATTCCCACCTTAATGGCATCATTAAAAATGTGGGCACCTTTCTATTTGTGTGCTTACTGTAAGCATAGGTCTATTACAATATTATATCAAGGGAGTTTACAGTTTATTTGTATTTTAAAATATATCACATTATTATATTTAATATTAAATTACGTAATATTAATAATTAATGTAATATTAGTAATAAATAATACAATATGAAACTGCCATAATAATTTTATTTTCTTTTAGGAGGATGTTAATTCATCTGAAAGACATAGTTTTAACTTATTTCTGAAAGAAATGATATAAGTGGCATGTGTATATATGCAGAGATGAAAGTATGTGTCTGCGCAAACTTTATATGCCCCAGTACAGGGGAACGCCAGGGCCAAAAAGGGGGAGTGGATGGGCAGGGGAGTGGGGATGGGTGGGTATGGGGGACTGTTGGTATAGCATTGGAAATGTAAATGAGCTAAATACCTAATAAAAATGGAAAACAAATAAATAAATATGAATAGAAAAAAAAAAGAAAGTATGTGTCTGCTTGTCTACTTCATTAATCATAGTCAACACCTCCATAACTATGTGGCTCCTAGGAAAACTAAAGCTAGGTATCATTGTATAGCATATGTTTTATGTATGGATATATGTGTGAACATGTAGTACGAATGTATGTACACATATAAACATGTACACCCAAGATCCATAAAGCATTTTCTCTGACTCATGTTTACATGCATGAACAAAAGTCTGTTTTGTCGACAATATGAAAAGCTATAATATTCTCAAAAAATTATAAAACATTATATATTTTTTAAAAAGCACATTCATAATGACCAGGAATGACTCAGAAAAATATCTTGTTGACAGTATAAAAGCTAAACCAAAAGGGAAAGGAATGTCATCTTTCTAAGTCATCTTTACACATGCTTTTTACTCAACATCATTTGAAAGGCACTGTACTGGCTGGTTTTGTGTGTCAGCTTGACATAGGCTGGAATTATCACAGAGAAAGGAGTTTCAGTTGGGAATATGCCTCCATGAGATCCAGCTGTGATCAAGCAGGGAGGGCCCATCGTCGGTGGTGCCATCCCTGGGCTAGAAGTCTTAGGTTCTATAAGAGAGCAGGCTGAGCAAGCCAGGGGAAGCAAGCCAATAAGAAACATCTCTCCATGACCTCTGCATCAGCTCCTGCTTCCTGACCTGGTTGAGTTCCAGTCCTGACTTCCTTTGGTGATGAACAGCAATATGGGAAGTATAGCTGAATAAACCCTTTCCTCCCCAATTTGCTTCTTGGTCATGATGTTTTGTGCAGGAATAGAAACCCTGACTAAAACAGCACTGTGTCTAGAATTAACTGTGTGCTTCCTCTACAGGGAAATCTCGCCCTCGCAAACCCCTCCAGCTGGTGGTGGGTACGTTGACACCGAGTTCTGTCTTCCTGTCCTGGGGATTCCTCATCAACCCACACCATGACTGGACATTGCCAAGCCACTGTCCCAGTGACAGGTATTTTCCCATGCTGGAAATTTTTTTCATTGCTTTTGATGTAGTGACATGTGCATAGGAAAATGCACAAACTTTGGACCCTTCGCGTTTACTTATCACCTATTAGCTATATAGTTGGTCTAGGTATGAGGGGTGCATTAATAACTAAGACAGGGACCCTGCCATTGACAGCACTAGGACAGCACTACTATCTGAGTAGAAAACATATGGATTTGTTTACCAGCAAATCAGTCAACACAAGGGGAAGGAGCAAATACCAAATGGGCATTATTATAGAAAAAGCATAGAGGAATGACCTAAGGAACGAAAGAAGTATATGTTTATGATGTATATGTGCATTTACATATGCATACATGAATATATATGTATGTATAGTGATATGTTTTACATATATATTATATTTATCTATATGTATATGTACAGTGTATGTATGTGTGTGTATCCTTTCAAATAATCTATAATAGTCTTTATTTCACTCACTAGTAAGCCTAGGTCTTATTTTGCTTGGTTGGTTCTTGAAAGTACTTATATTTTTTATGATATTACAGTTGTTAGTGTATGCCGATACTGAAAAAGATAAATACATAGAGAGAGGGCCCTACTGTGTAACTCAGGCTGATCTTGATCCTCCTGCCTTTGCCTCCCAAGTATGGATTGTTGATCTGAAATTTGAAGAATGTTTGAAGCAGAAGGCCTTGAAGTCTGCACTCTAATCAAGCTGCGCCACTGTTGCCATCATTGGGGAACATGTAACACGAAAACTGAAGGTCCCCTATTCCAAGACTTCATTGAATCAGAAATTCTGAAAGTCAGTTAAACTATGTGTTTCAAAAAGAATTCCAGATGATTTTGATGTCCACTGATGTTGAGGAGAACTGGGTTAGGAAGCTGGATGTGCACACACACTAGAGAATTAAGCAGAGATGACCACTTTCTTTGGCAAAAACAAATGAAAACAGTTATGTTTTTATATCACCTCAAATTATTTATCCTTAATCCCAACACACTGTTTGGCTCTCTCTGTAAATAAGCAATGTGTTAAACACTGAACCATGATCCTAAGTAGCTTATATGTAGTACTTGCTTTTCATAAATATTTACTATGTTAAGTATCAAAATCCAAAAGTTTTGACTGCATGAGTTTGCAAAATTTTCAAGCTTCAGTACTCTTTTTTAAAAATTGGATATTATATTTATTTACATTTCAAATGTTATCCCCTTTCCTGGTTTCCCCTCTGAAAACCCATTATCCCATTCCCCCTCCCCCTGCTTCTATAAGGATGCTCCCCCTTCTACCCACTGACTCCCACCTCACCACCCTGGCATTCTCCTACACTGAGGTATTGAGCCTTCACAGTATCAAGGGCTTCTCCTCCTATTGATGCCAGACAATGCCATCCTCTGCTACATATGCAGCTGGAGTCATGTGTCCCTCCATATGTACTCTATGATTGGTAGTTTAGTCACTAGGAGCTCTGGTGTGTGTGTGGGGGGGTCTAGTTGGTTGATATTGTTGTTCTTCCTATGGTGTTGCAAACCCCTTTAGCTCCTTCAGTCCTTTCCCTAACTCCTCCATTGGGATCCCTGTGCTCAGTCCAATGGTTTGCTGTGAGCATTTGCCTCTGTGTTTGTCAGGCTCTGGCAGGGCTTCTCAGGAAACATCTATAACAGGCTCCTGTCAGCAAGCACTTCTTGGCATCTGCAGTAGTGTCTGGTGTCTGTATATGGGATGGATCCCCAGATGGGGCAGTCTCTGGATGGCCTTTCCTTCAGTCTCTGCTCCACACTTTGTCCCCATTTTTGCTTCAAGACACTTAAAAAGATTTTTTTTAGTTCTTGTTTAAATATACTAGAAATTATTTCAAATTTGAGAAAGTTTGCATTTCTACTTTAAAGTTAAAAAGTGAGGTATAATTTAAACACAGTAAAAATCTATAAAACATATACAGTTCGAGTTATAAATATATGGCATTATATATTTGATAACATTAAGAAATAGAATATAGTTTCTATTCTCTGTGCCTTGGGCAACTGTAAGTCTCTGTGTTCATCACCATCTACTACAAATAGAAGTTTCTCTGATGAGGGTTGGGAGATGCCCTAATCTATAGGTATAAAGGTTAATCATTAGGATTCTGTATAATACTATATCCATTTAGCAGCCTACTAGGTTCTTGATGAGAGCCCCTATCACTTATCCAGCCTAAGGTGTGTGGTCCAGGATTGATGCCAGGTATGGGTTTCATCTTGTGGCGTGAGACTTAAATCCACCAGAATGTCCTTGGCTACTTCCATGATGTTCATTCCATAATTACACTGGTGAACATGTCTTGCCAGGGCAATTATTACTATAACCCCCAGGGATCACAGATAATATGGTGATGATTTTCTCCTCTGGTAGCATGTATAGCACCTTCAAAAACCATGAAAGCAAGCCAGTAGGGTAAGGATGAAACTTCCAGGTTGGGACCAGCTTGATTTCTCTTTGTTCTATGACTCCAGCAACAGGGTCTTATTGTCAAGTTCTGGGAGGTAACAAAGAACAGTAGCAATGTTTGGGTGTCTATGGGAGCTCACTGGGCAACATCCAAAAGAAGAAACCCTTTCCTTACTGTGGAAATTTTATCTACTAGCCTGTGATGTCTAGTAACAATGCTGAGCTGCAGGTAGGAAGTAAGAGTGGTTCTAGTTGTGGGCTGAGGCTGAAACATATTGTAGGCAATTCTCAAAAGAACTAATTTAAATAGAGAGAAAATAAATAAAGAGAATTCTAGAAAGTACCCCCCCAAGCATCCTCTGGTTTGATTTTCAGTCCCTATAGATTAGTTTTGCCTCCTCTAGAAACCTGTATAAGTGGAATAACATTGTAAGGGAGGGATGGTCTGTCTTCATTCTTCCAGCATGCTTTTGAATTGCGTTTCTAACACTGCAGGTCTCAAAGTCTATTTCTTTTTTGTTCCTGAGTAGCATCCCATTATGTGAATATCCTAGCTCATTATATATTCTTCTGATGGTGGGTACAAGAATCATGTTGATAAGGATGGAGGTTCAGAGCACTGGCTGCTCTTCCACAGGAACAGGTTTTAACTCCAGCAACCACACGATGTTCACAACAATCCTTTTTTTTTAATTTAATTTTATTTTTTCCCATTTTTATTAGGTATTTAGCTCATTTACATTTCCAATGCTATCCCAAAAGTCCCCCATACCCACCCCCCAATCCCCTACCCACCCACTCCCCCTTTTTGGCCCTGGGGTTCCCCTGTACTGGGGCATATAAAGTTTGCAAGTCCAATGGGCCTCTCTTTGCAGTGATGGCCGACTAGGCCATCTTTTGATACATATGCAGCTAGAGACAAGAGCTCCGGGGTAGTGGTTAGTTCATAATGTTGTTCCACCTATAGGGTTGCAGTTCCCTTTAGTTCACAACCATCTTAACTCCAGTTCTAGAGGATCTGGTACCTCTTTTGGCCTCCAAGGGCACTGCATATACATGACACATACATGCAGGCAAAATACCAATACACATAGAATAAAAATTTTAAAAAGTGTTGATGAGCGGGACGTGGTGGCACACGCCTTTAATCCCAGCACTTGGGAGGCAGAGGCAGGCAGATTTCTGAGTTCGAGGCCAGCCTGGTCTACAAAGTGAGTTCCAGGACAGCCAGGGCTACACAGAGAAACCCTGTCTTGAAAAAACCAAAGAGAAAGGGGGGGGGGGGGGGCGGAAGGATGACTTTATGACTATAGAGTCTATGCACATTTTTTTTTATACAAGACTTTGCTTATACAAGTTAATCTCTCTTAGGATGAAAAGTACATCAAATTGGAATTGCTGCATTGCAGGAATGTTTGCAGGATGTCTTCATCTGTATGTGCTGTAAACCCTCCTCAGAGTTATGTATTACAGCATTTTCCATCGTGTAGCTCTCCTGGTGTAGTGTTGACCCATGAATTACACTCAACCTGCCTGTCCTTTGCACTAGCGAGAGCTGAGCACAGCATGTGAGATTTTATGCTGTGTGATTATTTTTGTGGGGTTCTGTTCTTGTCTAAACTATGCTTGAAATGAAATAACTTTTAAAGTCGCTGCAAGTTCCCCAAAAGTACCTTTTAAATTAGTCTGAAATTAGATTTTCCTTCAGATGCCCATGGTTCACAAGGGATAAAATAGCATGGGGAGGATGATTTCCAAAACTGTTCTTAAAAAATAACTTTAAGATGTTTCAAAGAATCTAAAATATTCCTTATTTTACCCACCACTAAGCCTGAGACTTATTTTACTTGGAAAATACACTCTTGAAAGTGCATATTTGTTTTACAATAATTCCAGTTTTTAGAGGAGTAATCCAGTGTGCCAACACTGAGAAAATAATGTGTGGGGTTTTTTTCCTTAAAAAAAAAAAAAAAAAAAAAAAAAACCTCTTCCAAAAAAAAAAGCGAGAAGAGGAATGAGGGAGAGAATAAGAAGGAACGCAATCTGATACTCTTACAGCAGAATGCAATTCGGTTTTAATGGTTGCTCAGCTTGCTTGATGGATCCTTGAAATGACATGTTCCACCAGGATCAGTAGCAGCCAAGGGGAATTCTTGAAGCATGTGGAGCAACTGTCCTCTAGTGTCTAGCGACTTTCCTTTATTTATGCTTCAGTAATAGTGACCTTTCCATGAAGAATTTATCTACACTTGGTTCTGATGGACAAAGGTTGCCATAGTTGGCAGCAAAGACAGACAAAGAATTTAGAGAAGGTCGGTCATACCAGATGGCAGATCATCTTTATACAAGTCATGGACTCTTTAAACTCATCTGCCTTAGACCTTCAATACATCTCACCCATCCTCTGGCTCACCAACTCTGGCCCTGCCCTTGCCGTTAAGGAAGTGTAGCCATGTATATCAAATCACAGTATTTAAAATTCTGCACTAAGTGTTCAAAAGATTCAGTAAGTAAAATAATTGCATCTTTTCAAATCTGAGTTGGCAAATTAGGCACCTGGTAAGATATGGCTTGGAGAAGAACTAGAAAGTCATGGGTGAAAAGGAATATTTTAAGTACTTGTGGATTCTGTTTCCCTAGGCCTCTTTGCTCCCAGGTCGGCACAGTTAGTAATGAGCTGACATTCTAAAGCTTGTGTTGTGTTTGAGAAAAAACAAAAAAAACAAAAAACAAAAAACAAAAAAAAAAAAGACAAAAAAAAACAAGTAGTCCTTGTTTAAATGCGCTGGAAATATTGTACACATTGTAAACACCCAAATGCATCTACCAGAACTGCAAATAATTTAAACAGACTTGGAGAGATGTACTCTCATATATTTGTGCTGCATTTTATGAGATTAGACCAATCTACTAGGTCGGAACAAGCAATAACAGCTAAAGGGGGTGATTATATCTTGAAAATTGTAAGACTAATGTAGTTGAGGTTTTCTTTCAGCAATAACTTCTTTATTTTACTTTATTTTTATTGGTTATTTTACTTATTTACATTTCAAATTGTATCCTCTTTCCCAGTTTCCCCTCTGCAAACCCCTATCCTATCCCCCTCCCCTGCTTTTATGAGGGTGCCCCCCCACCTACCTAACCACTTTCTCTTCACCACCCTAGCATTCCCCTAATGCTGGGGCATCAAGCCTTCACAGGATCGAGGGCAGCAATTCCTTCTTAAGGGTTGCTTTGAGTCCTTTTGGAAGAACTGGCTTATAAAAACATTTAGCATTGGTTTCTAGAAATCTCCATTATCCCATGCAGAGAATACACCAGGCAAGTTGTTCCCTTGTGCCTCGATGTTGGGCTTTCCATAGCAAAGCTCTGGCTTAATAAGTTTCTAAAAAGGAAGCCTCGTGTTCTGTATTCATGGGCTCTCATTTCTATTCTTGCTTGCATGCAGTCTTTCTGGATCTCCTGTGATTTTTGGATACCTTTCATAGTTCATGCTGAAAAGATTTTATGCTGTATTCATGGGTTTGTGCTCAACAGGTTTCAATGGAAGAAGGTAACATTGGTCCTCAATTTACCTAAGACCAAAGGAGAACTTTCCAAGCTGATGTAGAGGAAGTGATAAGATTGGCTTTTTTAATCTGAAATTTGTTTTCACATTAATTGCTCCTTTGTCTTCCCCGTTCTTCCAGCTTGCCAGAACTTTCAAGATTACTTTATCAGCACTTTGCCAGATTATTAAAAATTTATAATGGACTCATTTGCCTAAAATTTCATATTTCAGTTGCTTATTGGTATAAAATTAGAGTTCTTTCTTTTGATCATTCAAGAGTGATATTAACTTTTATTATTGTGATTTCCTTTTGCTCCTAGACTTCCTGAGAAGTGGGTATTTCCCCTGTCTGTGGATTCCCACTTGATTGAACCTTGAGTTTGTGGCTCATCTTAGTAATCTGTGGCAGTAGGGCCCACGTCCCTAGGCCGGCAGTAAACACGAGCTAAACAGTTAAGCAGGAAACTCTCCTTCCTTTCCGTTCTGTGTCACTATCACCTCAAAAGAACCTGACAAAATTGAGTGATGCCTTTCTTCTAGAAACGTCATCTGACTTCTCTTACTACTTTGGGAGGTATTAGAGTCCCCCTTTTATACTAATTTTAATATTTTTTTTTTATTTCATTTTTTTAGTGTCACACTGGTTTTGCTTAAGAGAAGTACTTATATCTGTGTCCTAATCTTTTGCTTCTCTGTTCCCCCATATACAATCCCAACCAAAGCATTTCTTTACACTCCATATCATTCATGACAGCAGCATGCTGGCCAGGTTCCTTGGCAGTTTTCCATACCTTAGTCCCCCAGACCCTCAGTAATGCTGGGCAAATCTAGACTGATCACTGTCAGCTTGCTCCTCCATTTCAAATTCACCTTCACTTCTGCTCACATCTCTCTCCTCTAAGAATCACGTTTCTGACTTCAGTACTCCTGATTCCATTTCTTCTTTCATACTTTAAGCTTTGGGTCTCTTCTCTTTTCCAGTTGCACCTTTATGGCCGCTGGTTTCCCGCCTATTGCTTGCAAATAGACTCAAGATTTACATAGCCAGGCTCGCCCCAAGAAAACATGTCTTGATTCTGTGCTGTCTTCCATATTTCTTTCCAACCTCCATTCTTAATCCTGAGGCTACTCTTATGTTCTTGATTTCTGCATCATCACTATTCCTTCTCACTGGTTCCTTCCCCCTTCCTACTGTCTCACCAAATCTTCTTAGTCACCAGTGAGTTATTAATTACTAAATCCAGTAGAATTTTATCTTCTCTATAGAATTATTGGCCAGATGATCAGTTAAAAAATTACCCACAAGCATTCAAAAATAATATACTTGCCCTTAAATGCTTTGTAAGAATAGAAAGATGAGTATAAGAGAAATAACATATGGAAACATACATGGATCTGATCAAAAGATTAGACATGAAGGGAGACAGGACACATACATGAATCTGATCAAAAGATTAGACATGAAGGGAGAAGAGACTTGCAAGTTCACAGAAATGTGGGCTATGCAGACTGGACTCAGGGACAATTTTAAGGTAGACCTGAAACTTATGGAAACTTAGATCATTCATTGTATTTTCTCATTAGATTTAAGTCTGCTAAAGATGCCATACTCCAGACTAGAAAGGGACGTGGATATTTTTATCATTAAGAAGTGGAAGAAAGTAGGTTATGCTTATAGTGAAACACAATGCCAGGGTTCAGAGACTGTTGAGTTTATTATTGCTGTGGTAGGTCTCAAAACACCTCCACAATTTCCTTGGGAGATCAAAGGAAAAGTTGATGTGCTTACAAAGTAAGAAGCTTGGATAAATTACCAAGGAGGTTACTTTGGAGAAAAGGAGATTGTATTTTATCTCCTGAAGTTACTGCGAAGGAGGTAGGGATGCACAGGAGGATGGAGCATGGGCAGAATCTCTGGGGGTGGGGCTACAGTCACTATAAAGAACATTAGCAAAGGGATGTTAGGAGGAATCCTTAGATACAGAGTAGGGACCATTATATAGGTCCCATGTTTTGGGAAATAACAGTTGTGTCAAAATGCAATTCTTGCTGTAAAAGTGTAGTCTACAGCATGGCTAATGATGGGAGAGTTTGCAAGGAATACATTAATTTTGATGTTTTCTACTTTCCCCCTAAGTATTGTTCACTGCCAGCTGCTACATCATAAATTTAGATTTTTTTCTTTTTGCCTCAGGGAGGGTTTTAGAATAGAATATCCAATCTGCTGCTGAAAAAAATTGTATAAAGAGTCTCAAAAGATGTTTAGTTCCAAACTTTTTGAGAAAATTTATTCCTATGAAGAAAAAGCCCCTATTAGGCCATGCTATTGTTGGCAGTGGGATTATGGTCAAGCCACCGCCTACTTTTGAGGGTCCCATGATTATTTTTTTTAAGAGGCTTTTATTGTGTAGCCGAGGGTGGCCCAGGGTAGCCCTCATGATCCTCCAGTTTAGTGCTTTGATTACAAGTGGACATCACTATGCTCCACCTTGCTGTCTGTACTTTAAAAGACCCATTGCCTTCCTATGTGGTTGTGCTCAAACTTAATCATCCACAAAAATCTCACAGAAGCAACATTTGACTCTGGGTGATCTCAGACAATGAGGAGAATGTTGGCTATGCATTAAGGTGAATACATAGTAAAATAACAAGTTTTTTTTAAAAAGCCTTGAGCAGCACTAAACTGACTCTTCTCTGATTCTGGGTCACTTAATGTTTGCTTTCCTTTCCTTTTGCCAAGCTGCAGAGTAGAAAGGGAATTTAGAGCAGACCAGAAAGTATAGCTTAGGACTCAGAAAAGAGGATGAAGGATTTGATTGTCATCCAGCTGGAGCTGCCCCGGGGCCTCTTCTAATTCCATAAAGTCTTGCTTTGCTAAGGCTTTATTGACAGACAAACTGAAATCAAAAAGAATATGAAGCCTTCTGCAACACAAGCTTTTATTATGTTTTGCCTCAGCTTGTGACAAGCTTAGGGAAATGGTTTATTTTGTTTAGTGGGCCTCAGGAAAAGTGAATTTGCAAAATGTAAGTATAAACCCAATAGCTTAAATTGTTCTTTGCTGATGATTGAAAAACTTTGCTGAGAGCCCTGGCAATCTAATTTTAAAATGACCTGAGGAGAAGCTCGGCATCTATCCTGTTCATTGCACAATCTTAATGGAGCACCTACGGTGTGTCAGGTTATAAAGCAGTGCCCACTCTCAAGAGCCCATAGTTTGTTTTAAAATCAAGAAGAATTTACTACACTACTTCCAGAATAACACCTTCTCTCTTCTGTAAGACTTAGAAGCTGCCTACCTTATTCACTTTTCAATTTATACAGTGCTGAGAAAGGTCAGTTTGAATGTTACAGAGGAAGGGAGGCACAGCGGCTTGTATACATAAAGAATTTGGTATAAGAGAGGGTGTTGTAATTGAAACAGATGAACATTACAGGATGAATGGTTTTTAATGTGAAGCTGAGGGTCTTTGAAGACCATGGAGCATTCTCTCCTATTGTCTTCATTGGCAGGCTATACACCACTAAACTGATTAGAAAGCCTTGGGTCTGTCCCCAGCAGCTCAGCTAGAAATGGGATCTTGATTCATAACTGGTGTTAAGTCCTCAGGAATATATCCTATCGGGGGAGGGGGGGTTGGAGTTGTAAGGTCTCATCTGCTTTGTTTTTAGCTTCTTGACATTTCTCTAAGGTCCCTTAAGAGCCAGGAAGGGGTGGAAAGAAGGACGACAACAAAAATCCCATGTAGCATGCTTGTCAAGTGATGCATTTCATAAAACACTGTTGAGATTTTACTTATAAGACACAGAGGACTCCTATCCTATAACATTGGTTACTGGTAGCAATAAGCACTCCGGCTGGAAGAGCCACCTTCACTCATTGGGTTCTTTGCTATTTTGGAAAGGAGGATTGGAGCCCAAGATTAGTTTTTGCTGGAAAAAAGCAAGCTAACGACTGGCTGCAAGCATGTCCAGGCTTTGAAACTACTAAGAATGTAGGCTGCATATACAAAAACTCTCCCTTCCCCCAGTTCCTAAAATCCAGAGCCTCTTCTGACTTGATGGACCTGGGATCTGGGCACATATTCTCCCCCACATACACTTAGGCTTAACCTTTGGCTTAATAGCTCCTGGCACTATCTGAAAATCCTGTTACTTTTAAACAAAGGTTCTGCCTTTTTTTGCTTTGCAAAGTTTACAACATATGTTCAATCCTGGTCCCCACTTCTTAAGATTCTAGGCAGATGTACTTGTATCATCAAGAATGTGTGCCTAGAGAAGGTAGTGAATGTTAAAGTAAACTTAGTCATCAGTGGGTATCTGGCAAATGCATTGAGCCTGAGTAAATGAGTGACCTTAAAATCCTAAATAAAACCAGTTAATCTGAATCTTAGCTAATTTAGCTTTAAAAGGTGTGGAGTAGGGGAATCACTCTAAATTTTGAGAAAAAATAAAAGTAGTTTAAAAGCTCTAAAATAGCATGCATGCATACATACATACATGCATATATATTTATCTTGATGGTTTCCATCATATATGCAACAACTATTTTGTTATATTGGCTTAAAATATTTATTTAAAAATATAAAGGAATCAATTACCTGTCAGGATCACCTCTGATACCAGCTATCTCTGCTTGCTCACTAGTAATCGAAGCTCAACTGTAAATATGATATTCTCCCCCTATCTGTTACCTCTTTATAATACTAGGAATAATATGGAGATTTTTATGTTCATAATTCTATAAATGATGTGAACCAGTATACTTCATTTTGCAGTTTTATTTTTTGCTATATCAGTTTATTCCCTTCGGTCTGTAGACTAGTGTGAAACTTGCTCTCCCAACCTGCAGCCTGGCTTACTGTAAGGGTAGTTAAAACCATACCCAGTGCAGCTTTCTTTGGTTTGTGGTTCTACTACCATCCAAGGTAAAGGTCACCAGCTGGCAATTCTAGGAAAGCCCCACGATGGTTTACATTCATAAAACTAGATTAATAATTTCTACCATTCAAGGTATCCTTGAGATCGTTACATGAGACAGTTAACCCTGCAAAGCCTACTGCTGGAGATTGTCTTACTATGGCATCTAAACTGGAGCACTGAGTGGCCTGAAGCAGTATGTAAATACGACGATAAATGTATGCTTTGCAGTCTTACTGTATGTTTAGCTTAACTATCAATTTTGCTTGCTAAATTAAAAATAATTGTGTTTTACTCTTAAAAGGTAGCCCTGTATATACCATAAATTCTCAGGTTTGTCTTTTACCAAATTGGAAAAATATTACTTTTAATACTCCCTCCATGGAATAAGAAGGCTTGAATTCTTCAAGTAAGGAAAAGACCACACTATTTATAATACTTTGTTTCTGTTCTCTATGCAGCTGGAAAGGGATGGATAGCTAGCATTTTTCTCTTTCATGTTCCTAAGTAGCTAATAAGTGTAGTGAGAATTCTGAGGTTGTGTTGGCACCCAATCATGCTGCTACATGACAAACTGACTTCAAAATTAAAATTTACAACAAAAGCACAGATTTTCTTAAACTTAAAAAAAAGAACAGTTCAATATTTAATATAGTTATCTGACTGAAGTCTCATGTGTATTTAGAAGTTTGAGGGAGTAGGATTGACAACTTGGCAATTAACAGCTCTTACTGCCCTATCACGAGGACCAGAGTTTAGGTCCCAGCATGGATGTAACAAGCCACATATTCCACAAGCACCTGTAATCCCAGGCCTGAGAGATACAGCAATGTTTTCTGGGTCCTGTGTACACACAGACACACAAGTACCTGTATACACATGTGCACATACACCAATATGTGAATATAAGCCTAAGCAAAATGAACCTTAGAAACTTGCACTTGCATTTTTCATATCACTGTGTTTTCAAACATCATATTTTCATTATTCAACAGATTTTATACAATTCGATATAGAGAAAAAGATAAAGAAAAGAAATGGATTTTTCAACTCTGCCCAGCTACTGAAACAATTGTGGAAAATCTAAAGCCCAACACAGTTTATGAATTTGGTGTGAAAGACAATATAGAAGGTGGAATTTGGAGTAAGATTTTCAATCATAAGACTATTGTTGGAAGTAAGTATTTATTTGGTCCAATAAAGTATGTTTTAATTCTTTTTTGGGGGGGGGGGTCTGGCTTAAATGGTTTCACTAGCTGTGTAATATGAAATGAGTTCACTTTCAGTTATTTTCAATAGCTTACATGTTCTAGTATTTAAAAAAATACAAAGTAAATAGAATTTATATATCACTATAATGTGCTTTTTAAAAATAAACAATGAATGCTATTATGTTTCCAGCTATATCACTGTAGTACTTTAAAAGATATATTTGACCTATGCACAGCAGCTGAGCTGAACAAATAAAATGTCAATATGTGTAAACATCACATGGGAAGGTAAGCCAGTGGAGTGAACACAGCCTACCTGAGGCTCGAACTTCTCTTCCTTACCTTTGGGCTCACACATCATTGGAGTTAATATCTGAAATGATAGTAAATGAAACAAAAAAGACCATGACTTGGAATTGTCCCCACAGTGAGCTAGAACTGATTAAGGAGCAGAAATAATAAAAGTAATGACATTTCCTTCTTATTTGCAGGTAAAAACAAAGTAAACGGGAAAATCCAAAGCACTTATGACCAGGTCCACTCAGTGGTAGGTGCCAATTTATTAAGATTTTTCTTTAAAGATAATGTAATTGTGTTTCTACTTAGAGGAAGGGAACAGCCCTGCTGTGAGATACCAAGATTATCTACTGGACACTGGGGAAAATGCCTAATGATTTAGGAATTAGCTGCTTTTTTTTTCTTGCAAATAATAGACATATGCTCCTAGACCCTTCCTAACTTGTTTAAAGCTCTCCAATTTAGAGACTCGATGCAGTCATTCTAGTATTTGTATATTTTAGAATGTTTTGAGATTTTTGTTCATTCTGTCTTGTGAATATTCTTTAAAGATGTGTTCATTTAGTGTGTGTGTGTGTGTGTGTGTGTGTGTGTGTGTGTGTGTGTGAGAGAGAGAGAGAGAGAGAGAGAGGGAGAGAGAGAGAGAGAGAGAGAGATTATTCATGTATACCACATGACAGGTACCTGTGGAGGCCAGAGGGCATCATATTCCCTGGAACGGAGGTAAGGGCAGCTGTGAGACATATAACTCAGAATTCAGTCCAGGTCCTCTGGAAGAGCAGCAGTTGTTACTAAACACTGAGTGGGCTGTTTTTCATACAAAACTTTCAGATACTGACTGATAGCTACATGTCCCAGGTATATTGATAAAGTTCAAATCTTTTTATGTTTTGAAATGATGAAACAACCAGCTTGGTTTTGTCCAGCTTGGTTTTGAAATGCCCAACCTCCAGTCAGCTCTATAAATGTTTGTATGTTTTGAGTGTAACAGTTTCCCACCTCCAATACTTACAGATTTTTTTTAGATTTATTTATTTATTATATATAAGTACACTGTAGCTATCTTCATACACTCCAGAAGAGAGCATCAGATCTCATTATGGATGGTTGTGAGCCACCACATGGTTTCTGGTATTTGAACTCAGGACCTTTGGAAGAGCAGTCAGTGCTCTTAACTGCTGAGCCATCTCTCTAGACCCCCAACTTTTTTTTTTGAAGATTTATTTATTATATATAAGTGTACTGTAGCTGTCTTCAGACACTCCAGAAGAGGGCATCAGGTCTCATTATGGATGATTGTGAGCTACCATGCAGTTGCTGGGAATTAAACTCAGGATTTCTGGAAGAGCAGTCGGTGCTCTTAACTGCTGAGCCATCTCTCCAGCCCTCACAGAAATTCTTAGCTCTTCACACCATCACCATTTTCTCTCAGTTCAGTAAATGGTCCTCACAAATCATCTTATCAATTATGTATAATGGGAGGCATGGTTAAAGTCATCAGTGAGAGAGATGGTTTGTATTTCACATCACATACTCAGGTATAAGGTCAAAGGTGCTACTTTATTGAGCAGGTAGAAGAGGCACTGGGTGAGAGAATGAGAATTTGGTACTGACTTGAGTTGCCATGTGTTAGAATTATACAGCTTGAGAAGGAGCCCTTCAGTCAAATGGACATAAAGAGGGCTTAGTGTGATTTTTCTCATTTTTCTAATGATATAACATGGACCCTGCTAGTCCCTTCTCTCTTATTTCCTGACTCCCTTATCCTGGGAATGGTTCCTTTTTACTTTCTTTCCACCTGTACCTCCAGGTTGTTTACTCTCATCTGAAGATTTGAAACTAGGAGCCTCCAATGAGAAAGACTATATATACCATGTTTATTTTTTTGGGTCTGGGTCTAACTGAATATAGTCATTTCTAGTTCCATCCAGTTACCTGCAAAGTTCATGGTTTCCTTTCTTCTCCAAGGCTGAATAGTATTTTATAGTGCCTGCGTACCACATTTTCATTATCAGTTTGTCAATATCAGGATATTGGGGTGTCTCTATTTCCTGCCTGTTGTAAATAGAGGGGCAACGAACATGGCTGGTTGAGTATCTGTGGCGTCATTTGGGTACATATGCCACGGAGTTAGCATAACTGGATCGTATGGTAGACTTGCTTTGAGCATACTGAAATCCTCCACATTGATTTCCACAGCAGCTGGACCAGTTTGCAGTCCCACTAACAGTGAATGAAGGCTCCCTTTTTTTCAGGCACCCCTCTAGCATTTGGCAGTTGTTTTGATGATCTTCTCCATTCTGACTGGAATAAGATGGCATCTCAACGTCGTTTTGATTTGCATTTTCCTAATTGCTGGGGACAATGAAATTTTTTTTTTAAATCTCAGTAATATGCTTTTTATAAAATCAACTATGGCAGATTTTTATAAAATTGGATACTCCAAATTTTGTTGCATATGTGTTTAAGATAGTGATGACTTCTTACTTGTTCCCTGATGAGAATAGCATGCCCTTTATTTTTCCTGAGCAGCCTCAGTTTGACTTAGTCTACCCCCTCAGACCATAGGATAGTGATGCTTTTTCCTGGCCCCCTTTGACTGGAACTCTTTTCTTCATCTTTTCGCTCTAAATGTGTGCTGACTTTTAAAACTAAAACGTGTTTCTTGTAGACAACAGATAGATGGATTTGTTTCCCTTTATCCATTTAGGCAGCCGGTGTCTTTTGATTGTAGAGCAATTTTATATGTGTTTAATTTTATATGTATTGATTGCAGTCATGCTGGAATGCGTCACTCTAAGCGCTTCAGCTTTCCCACGGTCCAGTAAGAGCTCAGCTGTTCTTCTGATGGGTTTTTCTTTATGATGTGACCTGTGCTGATTCTCTCGTCACTTCAGTACTCTTTGTCTGTTCTACGTGGTTCTGGTCTATGCCATGATCTAGAATCTCCTCCCTTACCTATTCCTAGAATTTGAGGATTGTTTCATGGTTCCCACGGTTTTTGTGTGTTCCTTTCCTGTAATTTAAAGGTTTTTTTTTCATCATGTAGATTCTCTACTTCTGCAAGTCCTGATGTTTTTATCCGCTGCTTGATTCACACTGCTTGTAAGCCTTTCCCTTGACTTTTCTAGTTGGGTTATTGGGGTTTTTAAATTCCATCTTTACTTCTGTCCAAGTCATCTTTAATATTTCTCTATCTTTACGGAATTCCATTTTAAAATTCTGTATCACCTCCATCATTTGCATCAGCTCCATGTTTGTGGTTTTCAGGCAACACTGGGTTGTTATTTTCTTTAAGTTTATTGAGCTGCATCTCTGTGTCTTCTTTACACCCACTGAATTCCTTGATGGAGTTTGTGGTTGTTCTTTTTAAATTCTGTGTCTTGAGATTCATCTGGTAATTGTGAGGATGATTTCTAGGACTGGTAGAATTTGTTGGGAGACACTGCCTTGCTCTTTTACTTTGTTTGCATGTTTACAATGAGATCTAGACATGAGGACCTCTTCTGCTCTTTATGTGTCCGATAAGGACAGAGCTGGTTGGAGCAGGACACAGGATGTGAAGGATAGTTTGAGCCTAAAAGTTAGATATATCTTAGTTCGAAGGAAGTCATATGGACATGGGTCTGCATTGGTGTGTAGGATATGCATCTAGATGCAACCTGAAGTCTGTGACATTATTTTCTATGAATTGTCTAACTTAAATTATGTGATCATTGACTTACTCAGTTCCCAGGTTATAGGCATTTTTATTTTTTGTAATTGACTTTTAATTTGAAATAATCAAAATGCCTATTAACAGGTCAGATTTTTAACTTTTTAAGGGCCTTTGGTATGAATGGACAAATTTTCTAAGATTATCCCAGCTTATGGTCTTACAAGTAGATAACAAGAGTTTATCCTGTTTATCAACAGTATGTATTTGTATCAGTAACGTCTGGCTAATATAACAGCTTAATAGTTATATTAATTTCTATATCTGTGAGGGCTGATAGAGTGGTACTATCTCTGCTTTCATTTTCCATTTAGTGGTCATTAGCTGTGGATTTTTGTTAACTGAGAATTGTGTGAATTTTTTCCTGCCCAGGTTAAAGACTTTATGGACTAAAGGATCCTTTGTAATATCATCTAGAAATACTTTTCTTGCATTTGCTATCAACTTTGTTAGTGACAATTGTCAAAATAGTCACATCTTAAAATGTGCTTCATCTAATAGACTTTCATCTTATCTTCAGTTGTGTTATAATTTCCAAAGCCTTCCCCTCTGCAGATAACAGATAAATGTATACCTCGCTTTTTAATTTTAGCTTTTTTGCAATAATTGAGCACCAATCTCTGGATTTTCCTTTCCTGTTGCATACAGCAAGGTTCTGCATTTTTCTAAGGGATCAGTTGGCTTACTAGAATAGCTTGAGCCATGAGTCTTGAAAGTCTCTTTGGTTTTGTCTTTCTGGAGTCTAGAAAAACTAACCTGCTACATTGCACACGAGGAACAGTAGGATGCAGCTCCCATTTCATTCTCTTGTAGAACATTCTTCATCATTTGTTGTAAATGCTTTCCTAGGGATCAAATCTTATCCCATACCCTCTTGTCTGTCTTGCCTAATCTTCATGTGATTTAATGATGTCATCTCTTTCATTCCCTATTTTTCAACTACCATATGCCAATCATTTTTATTTATTTTTGACAGAATTCTTCATGTAGGATACGTTACTAGTGAGGATGGGAACAATGATTGGGACTTTGCCACAACAGAATTGATTTCTTCTTTCTTTTCATAAACAGCTGTGATAGGGCTGGGGAAGGAACTTCCTGCATCTGTGACACAGAGCCAAAGTTGTATCACTTCCAGCTGTGAGGTGGAGCACCCCCAAATCCAGCCAGCTGTGATGAGCTGTACTTTAAAACTCTTGGTTATTTCCAAAGGAAAACCCAAGTTCATTGAAAAGCTGCTTCAAAGCTCTGTGATACTTTCTTTATGAGCATCCTCCAGCTAACAGAAAAGTGTCTCATGAGCTGACTTCTGTGCTCTTAGGCAGCCTGAGACACGGAAAAGCTCAAAGGACTCATACAGGACTGCCTTTGGCCATGATGTGGTCACTTAGAATCTATTCTGAAGTTGAATTAATATTTCAGATGTATATTTCAGTCCAAATGAAGTCTGTGTCCAAATATTCATCCATTTCTTCTCTGTGACCCATCTTAAAACGTGGTATTTCAAGAGGCAGATGATGAGGCAGATGATGAGGCAGATGACTTTTAAGTAAAAAACTTGTTGACTCTTTTCATTTGGTATTCTCAAATTATACCTTTGAAAACACAAAATATCCTAATACACTACTAAAAAGAGTATCTGACACAGGAAAAGCATTTTAACATCAGGCCATCATTTCTAAAAGATAAAAGGCTAGAGGTTTGTGCATTAAATCACCCCATCTCATGCCCGTGGCCACAGTGCATGCAGTAATTTATATAACTAGGCATGTATTCTGTTGGCAGGCCCTGCTCAAGTTGTGTCAAGGACATGTGGCTGGGTCTCTTCTGATTGGTTAGTGCCTTTGTTCTACCTGCTGTTAGTATCTTCAATGATGTCACTATCTTTACCTCTAGATAACAGAAAGTATTAGCTTTAACAAAACTGTGACTTTTCATATATAATGTAAATGCATCATATAAAATTCATATAAGGAAGAAACTGTTTATTATAATATTTGTGATGTTTTCTTTTTCAGAGTCTATATCTTCTTAATGTAATATTTTTGTTTATTCCTTGTATGCAATAGACTACAGACTTTTTATTCAAAGTATATACCTATCTCCTATTACTTGTTATTTGTGTTTTATTTAAAAATAAAATGGCTAAAATTTAAATACATTTTCTCTCTAAATTTTTTTTTGTTTTGGTTTTTGGTTTTTTTGAGACAGGGTTTCTCTGTGTAGCCCTGGCTGTCCTAGAACCCACTCTGTAGACCAGGCTGGCCTCGAGCTCAGAAATCTGCCTGCTCTGCCTCCCAAGTGCTGGGGTTAAAGGTGTGTGCCACCACTGCCCAGCTCTCTCTAAAATTTTTAATTTAGTGTATTCAGTAAGCACCACTAGTTATTGAAGTATGCACTACATTTAAATATATTTTGAAATATAAAGTTGTTTGATTCAATTTCCCTCAGAATCTGTGTTCCTGTAAACAATAGTGACAATTCTACCATTTCATTTTCCATTTAAAATCAACTTATTTTAAGAAAGCTACTTGCACAAAACGGAGGGTACCTCGGAGTGTCCTCTTAAAGTTTTCACTTCTCAACATGGTTGCACTGAGGTTGTAAGTTCCTAACATGGTTGTGAAGGGCGCATTCAAACCACAGCATCATGCCAGCCCATGCACACTGTGTGACAACAACACGTGTTCATAGGGGTTCATTAAAGCGGAATGAATGTGTAAATTATAACACTGATCAGACAAATGAACCAAGAGAATTTATATAGCATGAGCATAGCAAACATCTTCATTCTTAACATCTGTTTTATTAAGCAGAAACTTAAACATACACACACAGAGACACACAGACACACACACACACACACACACACACACACAGACACACAGACACATACACATACACATACACACACAGACACACACACAGACACACACACACAGAGACACACACAATCACCCTTCACCAGAGGTTTATATCTTATTTCAGTTGAATTTCTTATAACCAGAAACTTGAATACTTTTAAAAGGGGCATGCTAAAGTCAATTTTATCCAGATGTTAGACTGAAATGGTATGTTTTGTATCTTTCATTAGATCATTCTAAAGTGAATTAAAAGCCAAATTTAAAAGTGACCAAGTGCTTCTTGAGTGGTTTGGCTCTTGAACCCTTGCAATGAAATTTCAAACACCCCTTAGCTTCTTCTAAATAGACAGCTGAAACTTTGCAGGGCCTGAGAATAAAGGTAATTCTCAGTGGACACTCTGATGCCACAAAAATGCCAGATGGACAAACCTTCCAATAGTCGCCTTGATTCACACTAAAGTAAAGGTCATTTTCAATATAGTATCTAGGAGGGAGTTGGTATAGTGCAAAAGGTGAACTTAACACTCTTTGTCTTCTGTGGCTGTTGCTGCTGTAGCTGTCAGTGCTAAACTTATTTCTACACAATAAAGGGCTTTCTCTAATCATGGCAAAAACACACTAGCATGACAGCAACACCTCCCAACATACACACACACACACACACACACACACACACACACACACACACTCTCACTCAGTTTATCTCTACTGGCTCTCTGTTTCCATTCCAGTGTCGTTTCCGCACCAGGCAGCACCAACTTCATACTCTGTGATTGTCTTGCTCAAGGCATAGCACCATGGTTAATCAGTCTATTCACGGCTAGTGCAATCTGAGATACCTATAAAGAGATGAGACTTTTGAGAAAAAGAATTTATTTCTTACAGAGCAGTAAGGGTTATCTTTACCTTCTGACATCTTGTAAACATTTAGAAAATATCTTGCTAAGTGAAGAGGATAGACATTTTAGAAAGAATAGTGATGGAGGTTGCAACAAGGTTGGGAAGGTTGGGAGTCAGCAAGTTGCAGAGCAAAAATATAGCAGAGAAGCTGCCAAAGGATATCACTGCTAGGGTGCTATTCATACCTATGTATAACTTATTTTGTTGTTTTGTATGGGTGTAAGATGCTGCAGCCTGGGTAATTCATAAAGACCATTGTCTCAGTTACTGTTTCTATTGCTGCAAAAATCCACCATGACCAAAAAGCAACTTATGGAGGAAAGGGTTTATTCAGCTGATACTTTCACATTGCTGTTCATCACTAAAGGAAGTTAGGACAGGAACTTAGAACAAGGCAGGAACCTGGAAACAGGGGATGGTGCAGAGGCCATGGAGAAGTGCTGCTTACTGGCTTGCTCCCCATGGCTTCTTGATCCTGCTTTCTTCTAGACCCAAGACCACCAGCTCACAGATAGAATCACCTACAATAGGCTGAGCTTTCCTGCATCAATACCTAATTAAGAAAATGCCTTACAACTGGATCTTTTGGAGGAGGCATTTTTTTTCCTTAGTTAAGGTTTTCTCCTTTAAGATGACTCTAGTTTGTGTGTCAAGTTGACATAACTAGAGAGCACAACCATAGATGTGTGCTGTATATAATTCTAAAGGCAGGAAATTCTAAGACCAAGGAGCTGGCACCTGGTAAAAACCTTCACAGTATGTTACCCTGTGGTGGGAAGCAAAAGGAAAAGAGGGAGATGAAGCAGGCTTAGCATTTTATTTGTTTCTTCATTGGGTTTCTATTGCTGTAGCAAATACCATGAGTGCAAGCAATTTAAGAAGGTTAGGGTTCATTTTGCCACACAGATTACAGTTCACCATCAAGGGAAGATGGGCAACGGCTCAAGGAGAAACCTGGAGGCAGAAACTGAAGTAGAAGCCATTGAGGAATGCTTGCTCCCCATGACTTGATCAACCTACTTTCTTATACATCTCAAGACTACTTGCCCAGGAGTGGCACTGTCCCCATGGCCTGGGCCCATTCACATTAATTGTTAATCAAGAGAATAATATCCACAGATTTGCCTTCAGGCAATCTGATGGAGGCATTTTCCCAACTGAGATTCCTTTTCCCAGATAACTAGCTTGTGCTGAGTTAACAAGAGACCAGGCAGGATGATTAGGAAACCCACAGTATTATTGGTTAACTTACTCCCCAGCAATGGAGGATCTCTTGTGATCTAGTCACCTCCTATAATTTATGCCTGCTAACAGTGTTGTACTGAAGGTTAAGTTTCTAACATGTATTTTGAGAAACATATTCACACCATAGTACAACACTGACCCACACTGCCTGTACCCTAGTTCCTCATTATCAAAACCCATGGCCCAGCATCCATCCATCAGTTTTCATAGGAACAAGCCTATGAAAACAGAAGGGAAGTGCTGGTATTTATTTTTAAACACTGAAAACAAAACTCGACTATAATTGATTAAATCTTGGTATCTTCAGAATTACATTTTGTTTTCTAGTGATTTTAGGTGACAGATGTTTTCTTTTACTTTTACTTCATAAGCAGACACCGAAGAAGAATTCAGTGTGGATTTCCTGGCGGGAACTTTTGTCTTTGGTGGACAGTGAATAGCTGGACTTTCTTGATCCCTTTAAGCCTATCTTCAGAGATGTGGATATTTGCTCACTGGTCTAGTCTTAGCCTTTGGATTTCAGCTTAGGAAAGAGAGCAATTACAGGTCTAGAATGAAATGCATTCTGCAGCTAAATCATTTCCTTATTTTTGGCAGCACACCCTGTACCTATATTCTTGTCATCAGCTTAATAAAACATTGGTCAGTACTCAAGCAAGAACTCAGAACAGAAACTTTGTTCCATTCATGTAGTGAGTGGAATATTTTCCATTTGTCAAAAAAAAAAGTTTGTCTGAAACAAATCAGTGTCACATAGGAACTGTAAATTAATATAATTCAGTGCAGAGGTGATCAGGACAGCCATGTGTAGGCATTTCTGCTATAGTGTGTTTGCAGTCTTTGAGAAATGTCACATGGTGCAGATTATCGTGATAGGACTCCTAGGGCAAACAAGCTGGTATACAGATGTCTTTTTAACTGTAGTTTAGACCTGACCTATTAGTACTAGGAAGATAATCTGGTTTCCTACTCAGGAGGCTCTCACGTAGCCGGAGCCTGCTCTACTACACATGCAGGATTCTCAGACATCTTAATCTCATGGATATAGAGACTACTGTGGTGGCTAAGGGTGGGAAGAGGGGTACTGAGCAAGGAGGGCATGGTAAAGTTTCAGTTGGACAGGAGGAAGAGGTTCTTGAGAATAATCCTGCAGTAGAAAGCAACAATTAAGTTTATTGAAATGCATTTCACATTTCTTACCACAAGAGTGATGGGTCACACTGTATAACTTTGTCCAAACATCACATTGTATCTCATAAGTATTACATGCTTATAGACAAATATAAAACTTATAAAATATAAGTAGAAAGAAAACCAAATATGAACTGTTCACATGTAAAAAAAAAAAAAATTCTTAGAAGTGGTAGGTAAAGCTTGGGGTACTTCCGCATTACCAGCAGAACAGTGCCTGGCTACTGTTAGGTTGGTATGGGGGGGGGGGCATCATAAAGTGTCAGGGACCTGTCTTCAATGGGAGCTGTGTATATGTACCACAGTGATGAAGCCAGAAGGAATCTTTCTGCCAGTGTGAGCTCATAGATGATGCTCTTTTTCTTTGCTATGAAGGTTTGTTTTCTTTTTTTCCTTGTTCATATGGTTTCCCTGTTCTTGCCTGAGAAAAATCATGGCAAAGTTAATTTTCAATCATTGTTCTGTCCACCAGTGGCCACGACCTAAGTTGCAGTGTGGAAACATGTGACCCACAAAGTAACATGAAAATATCTTTCTCTGAATATAACTATTGTAATGCACTTATTTCAGGAACTTGGCAAATAAAGGTATATTGCATAAAAATTAATGTCAGCTTATAATAACTACTGTTCAAACTTTGATATATTTCCTTCTAGTCTGTTGTATGTACGTGTATACGTATGTACGTACGTATGTATGTATGTATGTGTATATATGTGTGTATGTATTGTAAAATTGGGTTATAATATGAGTCTAAATTTATACTTATAGTGTTCATATTTTTCAGGATATTAAATAGAAGCAAACCATTTGAACTACGACTTATTGAATAAAACTCAAACTTTGGGCGATGAAGTTGTTGTTTTCAATTCTAGTAATAAATGTACTCACACACATAATTATCTGTACCCAATTGATAATTATCTGGGTCAATACGTAGAGATTATACTTTTAAAAACATACACCCAGTAATGATAGTAGGTTCTTTTACAATTTTTAAACATACTATAGGAAGAGAGATATCTAGGAATAAGGTTGGTGTTATGGCCACTCTTTACTATGTCTTACACCATCCTGAAAAATAATAATGTTACCATACTCTTTTAGTCACAACTGTGAATGCCTGTTTTATTACTGTCTCATATTCAGTGTGAATTCAAGCTAGGCAGATCTGCACATGCTGTGTCTATTCTGTGCATGCAAGTTAAACCAAGTGCCAAAATTTGGCCACTCTTCCTCTTTCAACAACTCATCTCTAATCCTCCTATTTGGACTTCCTGCAGCTCTCGTTACCACCTCTCTCAACACCTCTCTCATCTGCCTCACCTTTGGCCATGTGATCCTGTCTAAACCTATTCCTAGGCATAAAGTGACATCAAATCATCCCATGGGACTTGGAAGACAGTTTGGGTGAGGGAAAGACGTAGCATCCATATCACCCTCTGGGTCGTGACCTTCAGAGTCCCCATGTATAAACCTGGGCAGTGTGGCAGAATGATTAAGTTCAGGTTCAACTGTTCTTCACTTTGGGGCAATAAATGGTGGTGCTAAAAGCTCATGGAGGTCATCGTATCTGCAGCAGCAGCAGCATTAGTAGGCCATGCTCAAATGGTTTGACTTGATTGCTTTTAAAAGATAATGTGCAGCCTGGCATCTTTTTGAGAGGAAGGGTGAAGAGGATGCTTGGCTGGGCTATATCTCAAACAAAATACAAATGAGCTCTCTCCCCTCTCTCTCTCTCTCTTTCTCTCTTTCTCTCTCTCTCTCTCTCTCTCTCTCTCTCTCTGTATATATACACACACACATACATACATACATACATACATACATACATACATACATACATACAGGACTTAGTTTCTTTTGACTGTAATTTCTAAGTAAATGGGTGCTCTGAAGACCTGCTTCTGTGTGGTTTTGGCTTTCTCGAGGGGAAACAAATGAGTTCAGAACAATGTGGGCAAACGTGCGTGCTGAATATCTATCCAGTGACTGCTAAGGCTCCATTGTGGATGGTTTCACTGAAGACAAGAAAAAACTTCCCTCAGAATTTTGATTTTATTTTAATTATCACTGATGTTAAAGCTGACTTTGTTTCTCTCTTTCCAGCCAGTCCCGAGGAAGCTAATCCCACTAACGATCATTAAGCAAGGTAATTAGTCTGGCGCGTTCAGGAACTGTTGTAGCAGTCTGCCCAACTAATATACACAGACAGTGTCTGTTTTCATTTTTTCTAACAATGAGGTTTGGAAAACATTTGAAGAAATTAGTGAGTTAGTAAGTTTGTGGTTCATGCATACTTTTGGCTGTGGTACCAATATGAAAACCCTTAAATAAACCATACCATTTGAGACCAAAGCAGTGGTATAATGTGTTATATTTAAAATAATAGTTAAGCATGTGGGTCTTTACTTAGGATTAAGTTAGCATACGTGAGGAAAACGATTAGCAGACCATTTAGGATACTGAGGATGAAAACTCTGATTTAGCAGTCACTTGGGAAAAGTAAAGATGTGCCCATTTTAAGAATTACAGTGCTGTATGTCATTTCAGTGCCTAGCTGTTTTTGTTTTGGCTTCCAGCTTTCAAATTATTAAAATGACTCCATTATTTACGGAAAAAAAAAACCACAAAACTCTTGGTAGAAGAGCTAAAGCCTGAAAATAATTCTTCCTTTTAAGAAAACACAATGTCCTAAACATAAACTAAAGGCAGGGCCAGCCAGGTACTGCTGGAATCACGGAAAGATGCTTTGATTTGAAGATACACGATTTCTAATTTCATATTGTCTTGGCATTGCACTATTTTACGCTAGTTCTTATTTTCTCTGTGGCGAGGGCAGAATGCATAGAGAATAGAGACAGGGAGAAGTTTCCAGGATTTAGCATGGGATACTTTATGATAGAATGGTAAAGACACGTTTTGTTACCAAAAGCAAGGATGGTGAGGTAAGACCTTTCTGATTCTTCTGTTTTTTGGTAGCCAACCCACTGAGTTGCTTCCCTTGGTTGATACATTTAGATCAAGGCTGTACAAGGGACAGTAGCTTTACACCTACTGTCACTACTGTAGTGCTGGTTCCTGTGTCCATCCCTATCACGCTCTTGTCTTTTTATATTTCACCAGTGATTCAGAATGTTACTCACAGGGCTTCAACCAAATCCCCAGACAAGACTCCTTTTGGGGGAACAATATTAGGTAAGTCCATCACAAAATGTGTATCTAGAATGGGCAGCCTAGGCAATCTTTTGACGACATGGTTCTAAAGGGGTTTCGCACTAGGAGCAAGTGTGCTAAATTAGTGTCCATGCATTTCATTTTACTGTTTTAACTTCTTGGCTGGGTTCATTCTAAGCTACCAACCAAGAGACACCTACTTTATCTTGGCATGTTAAAAGGGGGTGGGATGGAAATAACTATAGCCCATGGGAAAGCTTTGAGTCTGTGAACCTGAATCCAGGAGATTTCTATTGATAAGTTCTAGATATGGGGGGGGGGGAGAGACTCTTTAAAAAAGGTGTGGTCATCTTCTTTTTTTCTGCATTTTAAATTTTTTCTATTTATTCATTTATCTATCTATTTATTTATTTTTATTAGATATTTTCTTTATATACATTTCAAATGTTATCCCGAAAGTTTCCTATACCCTCCCTCCGCCCTGCTCCCCTCTTCTTGGCCCTGGCATTTCTGCATTTTTAATGAGGAGTTAAAGTTAATCAGGAAGGCAGTGTCAACCTTTAGGTTCTGCTTTATGATTCTGATTTTCCGAGGTTTGTTTTTGTCTGGTTTGTTTTCTTCCTCCTCTTACTCTTTTATCTATCTCCTTACAGTTCATCTGATTATTCCGGGTCTTAATGAATCCACTGTAAAACTTCCCACATCCATAATGCTTGAGATTTCCGATGCTCTCAAGGCACAATTAGGTAAGCAAAGGCTTTTCAGTGCACACTAGCACTGGGATGATACCGCACAGCGACTATGTAAGGGATATTTCAGATGAGCTATTTGAGGGCAAAATAATGAGTGTGGAGGAGGAAGTTGGAGGTTAGATATTACTATCAGTCATCTGTAAGGAAAGCTATTTTATGCATATGCATATTGATATGGAAGAGGAATGGGCATCAGGATCCGAAGTGCACCCATTTGAATAGGTATACTTGCCAAGTAGAGAACGTTTCCTAAATCATACTCATTGAACTTTGTTCTGAGCAGCCATTAGGTATTTTCAGTGGGAACGGACATAAAAGGAACATAAAAATGATGGCGTGCTTTACAACGGTATTGCTGCCTTCTTCTAGAAAGAATTGGGTACAATTTGTGCCAAATCCCCTTCAAAGAGGTCCAGAGGATAATTCTGGTAGCCACATTTGACTATCAGATTGGGTTCAACGTTGTCTCTCTGGCTATAGATCTGTAACTTAGATAATGGCCATTCAGACTGAAGTGAGACAGAATGGGAGGATAGTTTGAAGGCTAATTATGGTGAATTGTTTTCTATTTCCATGCATATTAGGTGGTGTGTATGAGTTACTGTATGTGTGTTTACATGTGTGGGCATATATGTATGCATGCTCATGGATACGTGTATGTGTACACATGGAGGACTGAGGGAGGTTGATTTTTAAAGCATCCTGAATTACTCTTCCAGCGTATTCACTGCAGCAGGGTTTCCTAATCAAGCATAAGCTTACTGTTCTGGTTAGTCTTGCCTGCCAACTTGTTCTGGGGATCCTGTGTCTCTGCCTTCTGAGGGATAATAATAGATGGGCCACCATGCATGCTCACATGACATTCAGTGAGTTTCAGGGATCTGAACTCTCTAGTCTTATGTGATAAGTATTTTTGCCACTGAGCCATCCTCTTTTTTAAAAAAACAAAACAAAACACTTTTTAAATAGTTTCCCTTTTGAGAACTCTGCTTAGCCCAATTTTTTTTAAATTGTTTTCTTAATGCTTAGGGATACTTTAGTTCCTTGTATATTCTAGACACTAGTCATCTATATGATGTATAGCTCAAAAACATCTTCTTACACTCTGCAGGCTGCCTCTCTGCTGATTTATTTACAATTACATTTGCTGTACAAAGCCTTCAGGGTTTTCGGAGACCCTATTTGTTGGTTTTGTTTCTTATGGAGTCCTATCTAAAACGTCCTTATGTCTGCCTAGATACTGAAGTTCTTCCTTCTTTATCCTCTAGCAGTTTCAGAATATCAGCTCTCATTTTGGTTTTAGTTGGTGGTGATTATCCATTTGTATATGAGTGGTAGTTCAATACAGATATACAAAGGATAACAATGAGTTCAGGATAGGTGGCATATTTATCACTTCGGACATATGAGATGTCTTCGCATTGAGAATATTAGAACTCCTCTAGCTGCTACTTTGAAATGTCATATTAATTGCTGTAAGTCATAATCATCCTACTATGCTATAAAATGTTACTAAGTTATGGGGAGATATGTTTATAGTTTAGAAGTTGAGTCTATATATAAATCATAGCTTCCAGATGTTTTTCTTTCAATCTGTAAGCAAGTTTTCATTCTGTTAATTGATTGTTTTGCTGTGCAAAATTTTTCCTCCACAAAATTGCATGGAAATAAACACTTTTATATTACCAAAGGAGAAATAAACTTAAGTTAATTATCACTGCAATTCAGAAGAGTTGTATTTTTTTGAGAGACTAAATCCTAAAAATAATAACCCCATTTCAGCAGAGCCCATCATGGGACATTAAGAGATGCAATAGCTTTTGTTCTAAGAACACATGGTGTGAATAAATAAACAAGAGAAGTCAGTATTACACAAACTCATCTCCAAGGGACTTACAAAGGGTTTACCAAAGCTAAGAGACCTCTTGCCAAAAGTTAAGAAAAATAATAGTGTTGAAAATAATATAAAAGAAAAATGGAGGAAAAAGAATTACTGAGGTTTAGGCCATAGTTGGATAGTGTTTTACTCTCTCTCTCAGGATAGCAGGTGTGTAGTGTATAGACAAATGCTCATGGGTTGCAAACTGATGCTAGAACTCTCTCATCTAAATTTATTTCCCATCTCCCAACTACTCAGATATCTGGTGTGTCATATTTAGAAGTACCATATGCCTTTACAAGAAATTAGCACTGTATGAAGGTTACAAATACATCTTGAGAAGATGGCCTACCATATTTTCCAATTTGTGACTGAATTTTAGGTTAATGTGATTGTCAATTAAAGGCAGCTATTGAATATAAGAACCTGAAACCATCTAGTTTCTGGTCCCTGACTGAGAGTCTAAGATCTGGAGGGAGGGGAGACTACAAGGGACACACACACACACACACAAAGAGAGAGAGAGACAGAGGGGGATAGAGACAGAAAGACACAGAGAGAAACACAGAGACAGAGAGAGACAAAGACAGAGATACAGAGACAGACAGAGAGGGGTACAGGGGGACAGACAGAGAGATGAACAGATAGAGACAGACGGACAGAGAGAGAGAGAGACATGGAGAACAGACAGAGAGATAGATAGAGAAACAGAGAGTCAGACAGACAGAAACAAGATTCCAAAGTTAGGTTTCCTAGACAGATAGAGGTTAGCAAAATCAAGACCATAGGATATTATTAAGGGAAAAGGAAAAAAGTAACCAAACTGCCCTGATGGAGTTGGGAACACTGGATGGGACCTTGTAATTGACATTTGAAGGGTTCATCTTCCTCTGGTGTGCATTGAAAAGAAGAGGAACAGAACTCAGGAGAAACTTGTGAGTCAATGATTCTTCACTTGATAACAATCAGAATAATTTAAAGCTGTCACTATGGAAGATGTCAAGAAAGAAAATCTTGGTAAATAGTAGGGGGAGACAGAGAGACAGGCAGGCAGAAACAAGATTCCAAAGTTAGGTTAGGGGGAAAGATTTTATAAAATGTGTGCATGTTTGGTCATTACAGACAGACTTGCTACTCTTTTTCCTCCTTGTAACGAGATGAGAACAGTGTTGTTGACTATTTCTGCGATATAAGTGTGCTGTCTAACCATGGACCCTAGATTAAGAGCAGCGGCCAACCCACTGCACCTGTCCACAGAAATGTGCACACCCCAAACTGATATGTGTCTGCTTTCAAATTGCTTTCATGTCACACCCCAGGTTTAGAAGAAAGGTTTCCCAAAAGTTGCATAAAAAGGAAGAAAATTCCATTTTATCTCAAAATCCCAGAAATTGCACCAGAAGATATATGAAACATGCATCTCAAATGAAGCCCACTCACTCTCAATATGGTTTTGGTACACATTTTTCCAAATAGCTTATTTTCCTATGTCTCTTATTTGTGGGTTTCAAATTTTTCAGTGTTATAGCCTGTATATTTTTTACCATCTGTAATAATGGAAAATCCCTATTGATGTGTGTTTTTTTAAATTAGCTTTTCTTGAATAAAATTAAAGGAACATTCGTAGGTCCAACTATGCCTTGCCGAAACTTTGAGTTGAGTGATGGGATTTATTCAAGTATTCTATCGTGAGTCTGTCATTCCTGTACCTATTAAGATCTTAAATTCTAGGGCTTATTGGGAGGAACTTTAAAGTCTGTGTTCTATTCATACTAGCCCTTGGGACAGTAGAGTGGACTGGCTGGCAGGAAGAGGTGTGTATATATAAATTTTTGTTGTTGTTACATGCAGGCATTAGGCTCATACACATAAAATAATCAAATAACTGTGCAATACATTTTGTGATTGATTATGTTTGCCATAAGGTAATGTTGGACACTGTACTATGAAGAAATAAATTGACTTTCTTTTTTCAGCTAAGAATGAAACATTGGCTTTACCAGCAGAATCTAAAACACCAGAGGTCGAAAAATTGGCAGGGCAGCCAGTAACAGGTAAGGAGATGCTATTGAGAAAGGATGAAACATTTTTTCAAATAGTGAGTGAGCTATAAACCTTTTTTTAAAAAAAAAAAAACAATGAAAAAAATTAATTTTGATCACAAAACAATAAGAGATTCTAGGGCTCTAGGCTTGGGAATAAAAGAAGAGATGCAAGTGGGTGGAGCAAAGGTTGGTGGATACAATAAGTAGCAGAGGAGGTTTGAATTTGATGATGAATGGAGATGCCCTGAGAGCTGAGAGAGTTTTACACTAAAGGTGACATAGTGCTCTGTGGCCCTTCCTCTTGTACGAACACTAAATACCATTTTTTATTGCCTGGCTAGCTTCACAGGTGATCAACATAACAGAGTGTCTTATATCTCTCATAAATCCATGATGATGTCTCTAAAAACACATTGAAATCATTTAGGAATCCGTAATATAGAGAATGTGTATAGTCTGGCTCAAAAAACAAACAAAAATCAAAAATAAAACAAAAACCTTCAAACATGAGGGAAGCACTATCCCCATAGTTTATCATTGCTGCTACCAAATGTTCAATGTCTGTTCTCCAAATAAATCTACCCAGCTGATTCCTCTGGGGAGATACTAGGCTCAGAAGTACTGAGTTTTGACCAGAGTAATGCCACCTTATTCAGGATTTCGTGAAACAAACAATGGCCAAATATTTCCTGCAGATCGCTGTTAGTTAAAGATTGCTCATCAAAAGTGAGCTTTTTCATTCATAAAATTTCTATAAATTTGTGGGGTTCCACTTGCATTAAATTTGGGGGCTTGTGTTGGTCAAGAGAGAATACAGTTGGTGGAGTAACAAAATAACTAGAATATATCTCAACAGAGTATATAACCTTACCGTAAGAAAGGGGCCTTTATAAGATGAGGTAGAAACCATTTGAGCTACCAGCAGAATCCACCTGGGTAACATTCAAAGCTGATTTTTTTTTTAATGACTTTGGTGTGATCAGTTAGTACAGAGAAAAGTACAGGTTTGAGCAGTGGTTAAACGAGGCTGTTTCTGTGTCAAACGTTCTGCCCAGCCTTCCAAGTTCCACTTTCTTCTCTTGGCACGATGTCTGATGAGAGTCTTCAGATTTCCCAACTTTCTGCCAAGCTCTCCCCAGAACTTTCCACTTCAGAAATATTTGGGCAATCCCCAGCCCTTATTATTCAGTATTGTTTAGTATGTGTCCTTGCTGCAAAATTTCAGGGTTTTGTAGAATGTTAAAATCTCAGTATTCATGGTTATTATTTCCCCACATCGTTTTATACACATCGTCATTACCTTTATTGAAGCAGCTCAAAAGACAAAACAAACTCTCTCAGGCTGAACATTTGAACACTGCCCACAATTCAGCCTGGGCCTAAACTCTGCTGGTTATTTGTGGGGTTTAGAAGAAATCTGGTAACATGGTAGTTGGTTTTATTTTACTCTGGATCTTTTTTTTTTTCTATTTATTTATTCACTTAAATCGTCATGAGCCTGCTTACCATAGGCACCACACTAAGCTGTGGGGATAAAGAAAGGGAAGACGAAACATTCAGATTGCTGTGAAAAAATGGCTTCACACCAGAGTCAGGCAAACCCAACCTGGAAAGGGTGGATCAGGGAGGAGAGGCAGCCAGAGCACCTGGGGCAAGTAGGTAGCTAGCTAGCCCGCACCCTAGGAAGTTGAACAGATATGTAGGCTGTCAACGGGTGTGCCGTTCCTGGGTGGCTTCCTTAGTTTATCATCTCTTAGCTCATAAAGTTGTTTTATGTATTACTTTTCAGTGACTCCGGAATCAGTTTCAAGAAGCACTAAGCCCACCCTGTCTAGTGCTTTAGACACTGCAGAGACAGCACTGGGTAATGCTAAAAACTGTCTATCCATTCCCCCTCCCCCAACAATAGAACAGCAATGATAAGGAGCCCCAGCGCTCACAGGTTTAACACTGCTTTATCTTGCCACGACCCTTCTCCCTCCTTTTTTTTTTTTTTTTTTCTTTTTTCTGGGAATTAACATTCCCATTTCTTGGACAAGTTCTACTGGAGAGCTGCACGGTGCCTTGATCTTGGTGACCAATGGGACAGACAGGCAGGTGTGGATGCTGCGCACTAACCGCATGGCCCTTCTGACCCCTGTCTTGTGGGTTGGGTGGGCAGGGTTAGTGTTTCAGCCTCGAGAGCTGCTGGAAATCTTGACTCTCCCTGGGATTTCTGCCCAGACCAGCTATGGGAAATCTTGTGCCAACTAAATTTGGGAAGAATCACCGAGAGACATGGTGTTTAATGAGAATTTCAGTTGCTCATGGTAACTGCTGTTTCTATCTGCTGTTTTAACCAAAAGAATCTATCTTGCTCTTTGTATTTGTTCTCTTCCCTTGAAGAAAAGGAACAGCATGTGTTTGGCTGTGCGCGTAGGAGGCTGACCTAAAAGACATCTCCCATTTAACAGCTACGTGACTTTTCCAAGGAAAGCCAGCTCTTTCTATGAAAGTCATGGATTGCTCACTGCACGCTAGTCTGTTGTGAAGTGTCACATTGCTAACTGTGTCCTTCTTTATTGTAGTCCTCAGTGAGAAGACGTCAGAAACAGCCCGCTCTGTTCTAATACCTGAGTTTGAATTGCCCTTGAGCACTTTAGGTAAAAGTCATCAAGCGATGTAGCGGCAATGACTGCCCCTTCGGGAGTATTGTGCATGGCTACTTCGAAATACTTGGCGTCAACTTTATTCAAATAAATCTCACAAGAAAAGGGACAAATAATATAGAACAATGAGCTCTCAACACGTACACCTTAAATGTGATTTTTAAATATTTATAATTTAGGGCCCTGAAGAAGCGTTTCCTATGACAAAGTCACCGGTAGTTTTTCTTGGTGGTGGTGACATTGTTATTTTATTTTATTATTTTGTTTCACTCAGAATCATATGAGACTGAACAAATTGGTATCTTATCTCTCCCCCTATTTATTTCTAGCTTTATCTTGACAGATAAGACATATTAGATGTTTCTATAGATTCCTTAGGATTCTTAGAATTTTTTTATGAATGTAGTATTTAAATGGAGAAGAATATACATAGAATTCTATAGGTGCCTTATGATTTGTAAAGCTCTCACACAGATGTTTTCTAATTCACCCTGTTCAGGGCTTTGCTTGGATTAAAGGGAATTATACCTAAGAACACATGTATTTTCAGAACTTACAGAAAACTAGTAAATGTAGATGGAAAAGCCTGAATGCTTCATTTAGTGGCTTGATTATAAAATTCCATAAAAAGGAATTGTACAGTGTGCATGGTGGTCCATCCTGTAATAACCAAACATAAAAAATATAGACAAGGGGTATCATGGATTCCTGACAACCTAGGCTACACAATGTCTCAAAAACAAACAAACAAGTTATCCGTCGTTAAAACAGTAAAAAAATACTTCTGAGTATTTGCTTGACTTATGGGTGATATTTTCAATCTTGTATTTGTTCTTTTTGTAACTTTGAAACATTTAGAAACCTTTTTTGTTTTTATGCACCTGCCCTAACTACCTCATGTGTTTTATTCTAGCTCCAAAAAGGTTCCCAGAGTTTCCTGAGGCAAAAACAGCCTTCCCATTGGAGAAACCTAGGGGTTCCTGGGGTAAATAGACATGCTTTGTTTTTGACGCTTTGAATATGCGTGATGAGCTCAGGGACAGAGTGCTGGCCTGCCACGTATTGGGGTTGGACTTGATCAGAAACGTCACATCAGACGGGTGGCAATCGGCTCTGTAGAGCACTGAGTCCTTTCTCTATGAAGCTAAATGCATGAGTGCTCTCAGTTAACTCAGGGAAATCAATAGTTGGTGGGTTGAAAGGAAAATAAAAAATACTATTTGGTTAGATTTCATACAGCATCATCAAAAGCCGTGCCTGTTACTTCTGCATAGTCTTGCTGGTTGTTTGCTGTCCGGATGGGTACACATGGCTTTGTGTATACGGTGACTGCCGATTGGATCCATATGAGCTTTGCAGTGCACTTTTCCCACCCACTTACCTATCCCAGCAGTCTGTCTGTCCTAATACATTCAGCACCTTCTGATTCTCTCTAATATAGCTTCAAGTGAGGAGCCATGGGTGGTACCTGGAGCTAAAACATCTGAAGATTCCAGAGTCGTACAGCCTCAAACTGGTAACTGCATTCTTTAAAAACAGAAAAAAAATTACTTCTGGCTTTACTTACATAGGTTGCATTATTAGTCATCAATCTACTTTATGGCAAATAGTGATGCGTTTCTCTTGTTTCCGCTAGTGTGCAAGCATGCATCTCTCTAAGCAGTAGTTTAAATATTCCATGGAACCACCTCAATTTATGTTAAGCTTCAAATTAAAATTTTAAATTAGGTTATTTGTGATCACAAGAATTTATTCATTTAGGAGTTGACACACTAATGTTTATATTTTATATATTGTTGATATATTTGTACTTTCATTCACATGAGCTTTCTCACTTTTTAATTTGGGGTATACTTGTGCATATACCAAGCTGCTTCCTCTGCAGTTTTAATATATAGCATTAATTTCAAATTACTTGAGTAGCTTCCCATGTTTAATTATTACAAACTTGAAGAACCCAGACTCTGAGGAACTGAAGACCTCTTAGAAGATGTTAGGAAACGTTCGTTTGTCTGTCTCCTGTGAAATGATCAGCAGAAGGGAAATGACTCTTTGCCTCTGCTGGTTGAATACATTCGGAAAGTGAGAGGCTCTGTGAATGAGGATCTTCATACCTTGTGACTAGATGGCAAGACCATCTGGATGGTGACAAAGCTGTGCCCGGAGCATAGCACAAACTGTCGGCCTTAATGAGAGTGTGGGGAGGGGAAAGCCAGTTGTGGTTTTGCCTGTGTCCTATGTGAATACAGAATAATTTTGATTTTTGTCTTGATCTATTTTCATGGCAGAACAGCCTCATCTAACATTAATATCCTTGGAGACTACTGGCATTCAGCAGGGGAAAGCCATGGGCCAACTCCTATATGGCTGGCGCTGTTTGATTAGTCACTAAATGTGAAGTATTGTTTCCTTTTGTAAAATGTATTTTGTTTTGGAACTTAGTGGAAATTTTGCCACCTTTACACTCTGTATCAAAACTGCAGAGTGAGTGTTCTCATAAAGACTTCTGTGCCACTTTTTGAGATATAAAGGACAACTGAGAATTCTAGCTTGCTTGGTAATGGAACCTCTTGAGCTATTTTGATAGTTTCTGGCAATGAAAGAACAGGATATTTGAGGTTTGGAGCCCTGCAAGAAATATGAGAGACACAGTCACTTAATATATTCTCCCCTGTACTCAGTCTCTTTGCCCTAACCTTTCACTAGTTCTGTATGTTGTGATTTTATTATGTGGACTTTCATTTTGTATAGTCTTCTGTAAAGTATGCTAACTAGGGATGATTTAGCTTGATTTCCTTGGCAAATCTAATTTTCCATAAAGTATATAAAGGAAATCATAAAAATGTGCTCTATAATAGCATACCAGGATGTAAAATTACTCATAAATTCTGTGTTTAAAGAAAACTGGCCAAATCTTTGAAATACTTAAGTACTTGTGACAGTTACTCAGGGTTAATTCTGTCTTTCTAGTGATTCAGTAGAGTTAGACTTATGTTCTATTAGACAGTGGTCAGTCTGCTATAATTCTAGTGTTACAGTAGAAAGCGTTCTAGAAAACTCTAGACCTTCTACCATCTGATGGACAGTGCACTTGTGTCTCTGTGATCCACACACTGCTGTGTCCTTTCCCCCCTTCAAATTACATAATTTCTGCATTAATATTCCTCAAAAGCTTATGGACCCAATGTCACTGGTCTTTCTGAAGGCCTTCAGAATGGTTATTCCTTTTATAGTAGGCTGATGCAAGAGAGACTTTGCCCCGGGATGGGCAGACAAGCAATAGTTAGGCTCACTGAGTTTTTCACAATCACTCCACTGAATGACTCCCAATGAAAAGTGAAACAGCGTCATGTAGCATGCTTTGGAATTTTGGGAACAGAGTTTCACAACAGAGAATTACATGTTCTTCTCCTGTCCCCTGAGTGCAGTAACCTGAATTAGTCCATGAGTGTTCTCTGAGGACGTGTGCCCGTTTAATAAAACAATGTCCTGGTCAAGTTTCTGTGTTTTCTATGGGCAAAAGAGCTGAAAAGGCTCCTAAATCACACAGATAGGGTGTGTGTGTGTGTGTGTGTGTGTGTGTGTGTGTGTGTGTTGTCTAACATCCTAACACGGTACAGGAGATATAGGTGATAGACATGAATTTCCTGTTTCTGGCTTGATGGTGCCAGTGTTAAGCCTCCTTAATTTATTTTAACATTCTGTAAAAGGGCTTTCATTTAGTACCACAAAGTTACAGAATCAAAGGAGGAAAATGGCCACAACCCCAGAATAATTCAATGCGTTTGATTTCAGCATTAGAAAACCCTTCTGTCTGTCCTTCCCCAAAGTGTTCGATCAACTGAATCACACCCTCCAATATATTGAGAGTTATCACAAAAATGTCTTCCTCTGGTAAAATCATTTCTTTGTAAGCCACAAGTCATCTTTTAGAGACTCATCCTGTCAGGTCAGGATGGAGGACAATCAGTCCTTTTATTACATTCCACATTGGAGCTTTCTTTAAGAGGTCAATGTTCGCCATTTTCAGTGTGGAATTCGTGCATAGTTTGTAGAAATTCATGCAAACATGTGTCACATAGCTAGGCTCTGTGAACTAAATAGCTTGGCTGGCATGAGGAGGAGTTTATTAGTTGGAACATTCATATCCTGGGTGATTTCCTTAGAGTTGTTGAAAGGAGATAAACTCTGTATTTGGACCTTACTGCCTGCTGTGAGGTACTGATTAGCCCAGAGCTGGCTCATCCATCCAAATTAAACCCTAGAGAGGATGGAAAGTAGGAACAAGTTGCAGTGTTGATGCTCAAGGGTGAGAAGGATGGTATACAGACTCACTGTGGCCTCTTAGAGATTTATGGGCTCAATCTTTCATTTCACAGACTTCAAGTTTAAGCAGAGAGGTGCTATAATTTTCTACTAACCAAAGTATTGTTTGTGTATTCAAACAGTCCAGAGAATCTGGGTTGCTTTCTTAGCTGGGTGCTTCCCTTCGTTATTTCTTCATGTGGCTGTAGGAATTCTGTTTTCATGGCGATGCATAACAATGGCAAGTCTGGTAGCAGATATTTAGGTGCACAAATTTCTATATTATAAAATGATTAAAAGGAGTGTTTCTCTTCCATCCCCACATCTAAGTCAGAAGGTCGTTACTTTTTTGAAGACCTTAACACATCTTCCAAACTAATTTGTGTGCTAAAATGGGAACTTTGAACATTAATTCTTCTGTTGGTCTACCATGTACCAGGATCTAGAACCTTGTAAAAACAAAATAGCTATGACAGAATCTCTCCCTAATAAGGTCTTTTATCCATGAAATTATGTTAGAAAAGGAAAATCTTTTATATGGTTATTGATATTCAAGAAATTTAAACAAAATAAAAGGTATTGTTGCTTATTTGGAATGCTTTGTGTACTACCCATGACTCCATCAGGGCATTTTTATGTTAGTATTTACATATGTTTAGTTTTTCAAAGTAAAAATATATGGCCAATAAACATAATTACCAAATGGTCTTACAAGTATAAATACTTCTGGAAAAGCTGAAAGTAAAATTTTGTGTAACTGTGACTCATTATTTTGCTTGTTATAGCTTTTAATTGCGCTATCCATTTTAGCTCCCAAATTTGATTTCTCTTTCAACTCTGGTCTTACAGAAGCTTTGTGAATTAAATATCAAAGCCATTGCCTAGTTTCAAATAGCATCAGTGTTTTATCCAGTAAAGTTGGTGATAAACAGCAAGGCATGGTCGCATGCACACTGTCTGAAAAAACAGTAGCATTTACCCCAAACTCTTGGGGCTTTTCATCAATACCTAGAATGGTTTGTTAGAAACAGGCCATATAATTTAGTGAATTCTACTCAGGCAGGTTTAAATGCAAAGTTTTGTAAAGAACTTTTAGATGCCAAAGTTTTTGTAAGGAAATCTAGACCTCATGGTGAAATTAAGAGCATTTTTTTCAGAGAATTCCATTTCAATTCTGCCCTCTTCTCTCATAGCTGTAACTTCAGAGTCAAAGGATTTTGATTCAGTACAGCAAGTTGAGGTGGCTGCTTTTCAAAGCTGTCCAAGCAGCATAACACTTCTAGTATGTAGGGTTTTTTTCCCCTTTTCTCCTTTTTCTTTACCACTCAACTCTCAAAAAGTATAGAAATAGAAATATAGGAAGCAACTGAGATAACAAGTGTGTTATTTGGATCCCAAGTATGTTCAAGAAAAAGACTTGAAAGTAAGAGACTCCTAACAAATGGAAATATGCATACATGAACCATAATTACTAGAGGATAGCAAAGTATTCTATTCCTAGTGATGCCTCTAGTGATGACTTACAGAAGTTGTCAGCCTTGCTTGGAACCTAGAAGTGTGAATATAAGAAGTAAGGTTAATTAATAAATACCCATTCGAATAAAAATACAGACTGCAGAAAAATTGATCTAACATATGCAATTGAAAGGGGATTTGGGACTTACCATAAATGCAGCCATGGTATTAATTTGCAATTTCACAAGTTGAGAGGAGTATGTCTAAATTGATGACATTTCCTATCATTTAGAGGGGGAGAGAGCTGATGTCACTAGAAGCTTGACTTGAACCTTAAAGCAGGGCAAGGTTTAGCAGTATTTTTTGTTCTTTGAAAGATTAGTCATTCCTGTCTTTTAAAATCACAACTAGGCTAGCTTTACACTAAAATGTTAGGTCCTAACAAAATATGATTCTAGCAGCATCTGCCTATTTTTACACAGGATATTCTATTTCCGAGGTCTTTGTAGGTTTACCTTCACAAGTAACATACTTCTCCTGTGTCCTCTTATGGGATCACATGAGTTGGTCTCTTCTTTGAGACTCTGTCTCACTGTATAATAGCATCTTACAGCTTCAATTAGCATGAGTTCCATGTCATTAAATTGTCATTGGGTCCAATGAATAAATCCTCCTGCGTGCTAACCCCATGTTATTAATTCTTCTATGAGCCAATTTGAATGCCCATAATAAGCAGTGTCTACCTCCAGTTTCTGCTTTCTCTGCCTCTTATTTCCACAGTGGCAGTTATTTGTGCATCCAGAGAAGATTTTTCAGTACTGTGTTTACTTGCAATTTATTTTATGTGAACACGAAATTTATCCCTATATTGAAATAGTTAAGTTTGAGTGCATCCCATTTTCTTCCTTTTATACAGAATATAAAAATCTGCCTTCAACTCTACCCAACTTGTAGAAGGGATCATGACTCTTTGGAGGAATGTAGAATGTTGCCTCTGAATAAAACCAAGAGAGGTGGTGCCAAGTGTGCCCTGGTCTCAGTCCCACTGTCCTTAGCTCTGAAATTAGGGTGAAAATGCACCAAGTCAACAATCCCCCCCCCATATGAACACTGAGATTATGTTTACCACTGTAAACCTCAACTTTACCGTCTAGAAAATGGACAGACTGGTGACAATGCCTGTCCCGCCTCTATCTCAGGGATGGTAACAAGGGTAAAGAGGTTAATGAGTGAGACAATGTGAAATTTTAAGTACCATTTGCTTCTTTGGTACTGTACCAGAGACTTTTATGAAGCAGAAAGACCAAGCAATGGATTCTACAAATAATACCTTCTATTTCAATGTGCCATCTTTTTCCTTCTTTAGAAGCCTCTCCCCGAGCTGCCATATGACTACTAGATTTGTGTTTATGCTTGCTGAAGCTCTTTGATTTAGAGCTGGCACCACTTCACTATAAACAAGTGACAAAATTTTCACAGCATTTTGGGGCCAGGGCCATGGCATGGTAAATGCCTGCAGCTAAGACAGTAGTGGTGACTATCAGCTCAGTCAGTTGTAAGGAGGCCAAGAGCTCCAGAATTTAGAATCTATGTAAAACTATGCTTTAGCCACCACTAAAATATGTCAGGCAATCATGCATAATATAGCAAAACTAACATGTCTTTTGTTTTACTTTTCTATTTTTAAGCAACTTATGATGTTATCTCAAGCTCAACAACTTCTGATGAGACTGAAATAGAGATTCACACAGGTATACCCAGCCTTTCAACGATGCCTTTGGATCCTAGGTCGTCTTATACCTTGTGGTTGCTCTTTAGTTTTTGTAGGATGAAGAAGTGTGCTCCCCAGAGTTCCATAGCAAGTAGTATCTATCCCCATCTGTGTCTGGGAGACAGTTCCTGTCTATCCCATTGGGGATTGCTCATTATTTTTTATCAGTAAACAAACTCTGTCACACAAGGGAAGAGTACAGATAGACGAGGCCACTACCTGGGGAAAGTACATGGCTCAGAAGTTAAAAGACTGTTCTTTCAGAGGTCCTGAGTTCAATTCCCAGTGACCCACATGGTGGCTCACAACCATCTGTAATGGGATCAGATGCCCTCTTCTGGTGTGTCTAAAGACAGTGACAGTGTACTCACATACATAAAGTAAAAAATATTTTGTATTCCTAGAGAGTATTCTGTAGGGTAGTAATTCTCAAATGGGGATGGTTTAGAATCTCTCTTCTGCACAGGGGCATTTGGCATTGCATAGAGATATCTGTTCTTAACTGCGGGGGGAGGTGCATCTACATCTAGAACATAGAGACTTGGGATACACTTCTGTGCACACAGCAGCCTCTGCCAGCTAAGCTTTCTTGGGCACCAGTTGTACTGCTGAGCTAAGGAGCCCCAGGCTGGGATGGGAGCATCACTTGTTTTTACAATTCAGTTGTGTCTAAATCTTACATTCACTTGCTGACCCATCTACAGTGGGTTGAGCTCAGCCCAGCGGCTTCTTTTAGCAAATGTGTATCATGCATCTACTAAACCAGTCCTGGAAACCTAAATGTCAGACTGGTTTCTGTCAAACCTAGATAGGCATGCAGTATGCTTTGTATGAATAGACTTATCTCAACATTATTTGTATGGGAAGCAAAGATAAATAATTGTAATCCTCATAGTAGGTCCATTCGGAGTTATGAGGTGAGGGAAGTAGGAAAAAGGCAACTGAAAATAAGTTGAATGGCATAGCTGCTTTATCATGGGTTCTGATTTTTCAGTGATGTGTGTTTTGTAGAGTGAGGCCATCTTCAGTGCCTATTGAATCACTGGCTTAAAGCACTGGCTAGAAATTCCCTCAAGTGTCCCTGATATTTTCCTTTCATAGGGCACCACTTCTTACTCAGGAGTTTGTATTTTATCCCCAGTAACTTGTATTCCCTTTTAAATGTTGACATTTATTCCAACAGCAACAAGAGATCCTATTCTGGACTCTGTCCCACCTAAAACTTCTAGAACTGCTGAACAGCCAAGGGCAACACTGGGTAATGTTTTTAACAGAAAAACTGTGCTTTGTTTTCCATTAAAAGTTCCATAACCCATGTGGATGCCTTTCTTCCAAAATGATCATTCGATCCCATTTCATCTAACCATTTACCTCTTTTCTATTTCTGAACATAGATGAATGATATATTTTTATTCAGGCATCTTTTATATTCCATTTTACATCTGACACTTTCTCTCATACTAAGTGAACTCCAAAAGAAAAAACCAATTTCCAATCTTTAAGAACTGCATGGACATCTTTCTCATCTGCAACATCTCTTGCTCTGTGCTTATGGCTTGCATCCCCTCATGTTCATGGACCAAGTTTGCCTGTTCTGAGCAATTAGCATTCTCACTTTCCCCTGCCACAGTGCCATCCATCAGCTGAGGACAACATGCATCTTTTCCCATCCTTCTAGCATGCAAATTATGCCATCTGAAAGCATGTTGAAAGACCTAAAATACCTCATTTTAACTGAGATTGCTTGGTGGGGTGGGGTATTTATGTTTCCAGCTCCAATCGAAGCGTTATTTGAATCCCGAAATGTGGAAATCTTCACCAGTCCTGAAGTGCGACCTACAACGGCTGGTAATTGATATCATTTGTATAGTTGTATGCTTTGAAAGGACAGATAAAGTGACAGCAAAGAACCAGTGACATTTGCTTTGATGTTTTAATGAATAATCATTTCTTTTCTTTCTTTACCATGGGATCCTTCAAGAAGCTGAGTTATCCATAGTTAGTCTTATGACAAACCTCAAGGGATTTGTACAATTCTGATGTCTATATATTTTGAAAAGTATTTTTCTTTCTTTCTTTCTTTCTTTTTTTTTTTTTTGGAGACAGGGTTTCTCTGTATAGCTCTGGTTGTCCTGGAACTCACTTTTTAGACCAGGCTGGCCTCGAACTCAGAAATCTACCTGCCTCTGCCTCACAAGTGCTGGGATTAAAGGCGTGAGCCACCACACCCAGCTGATTTCTTCTTAACACTACTCCTGTTGGGTATTCACTGATGGTTATAGAGAGAAAGGGAAGCTGTGCATTATAACAAAGCCATTTTGTTAAGGACTGTGGTCCAGTGTTCCATCTCTCATCAGGCAGTGGGGGGGAGGGGAGGGAAGGGCGGGGTGGTGCAGCTGGTATACCAGCTCAGGAAGGACAGGGTGACTAGGTCAGAGGTCCACAGTCTATGTCTCCTGCCAAGCCAGAAGGGGAGATTTGGGGGGGGGGGGGAGGTGCGGTATGGAGGATGAGTTGGATCTCGGTCTTGTTGGGAGTGAGTGCTGAGAGAGACCTTTTTCTGGAGTCCTAGTGTGACCATTTTAGCTTGCTCATATTCCTTTATTGGAGGTGAATTTGGACACATACACTTTATTCAGGTTTTGATTGCTTTCAACATTGTTAACCATAAAAGTATAGCAGAAGCAAATGATAATTGTTTTAAGTATATTTCTTTCTGTTGAGCATAGTAGTAGCATTCAATCCATGGTAGTTCAGAAAGAACCAAGTACTCCCTGCAATCCTGGATATGCTGAAGAAAGATGTGAGAGAGCATGTGTCATACAAAGAAAATTAAATAATGGAGTTCATTTGTGTCTGGTGAAGGTGCTAATGAACTGCAAGATCAAGATGTTCTGAATGTTCTTCCCCATTCTATAAATCTAAAATATTGCATAAGTTGTATAAATATCATATGACATATGTTATAATCTAAAGAGCCTCCATGCTGCTCAGTTACCAGTACCTTTAACTGAATAGTATTTTTCCTCAAGTAGAAATTTAAGCACTCCTTTATAGAAACATGATTCTTTTGGGCCCAGGGAACACTTAAACTTATTGAATATGTACTCTGTAGAAAGCATGCACAGCATGGGCATCTAGAAATACAAAGAGAACTCTCTAGTCCTTCTTTTCATTCAGTAGGGTTGTGTATTTATGTTTACAGGCACAGTGTGGCTGGCCTTTGGGAAGTATCACTTACCAAAGCTGTATTAACTCTTCTTGCAGCTCCTCAGCAAACTACATCTATCCCTTCCACACCCAAACGACAATCAACACCCAAACCGCCAAGAGTCAAGCCTGGTAAATAAATGTCTCTTGAACTTTTCAAATTACTTAAACCCAAATAGATCATGCCCATCTCCTTAGGGTAAAAAGAAAGTTATGTTTCTCTGCAGGACAGTTTCTTTACAAAATTTGAAAATAACTAACAGTAATATAAAAGAGAAAACAGGGGTCTTCAATAACGTGTTTCTAGGTTTGGAGATAAGCCATGGAGCAGGTCCTGCCACTGCAGCTCATAGTATAAAATAACACTTCTGAATGTGCATTGCATTGAAGCCTCTTTCATTTTTACCCTAGGGCAGTGGTTCCCAACCTGTAGGTCATAGCTCCTTAACAGGGACTGCCTAAAACCATCAGAAATCATATATATTTATATTTTGATTCATAACAGTAGCAAATTTATAGTTATGGAGTAGCAAGGAAAAAAATTTTGTGGCTGGGGATCACTGCAACAAAAAGGGTCATAACTTTAGGAAGGTTGAGAATCACTGCCCTAAAGTGTGCTGACGTAAAGAGAATGTTATTCTGGTCTTTGGGTTTCTTATAACCCCAAGAGTAATACTAATGAAAAGAAAACATAAGATATAAAACTTCAGCCTATAGTGCTCATAGAGAAGCTTGAAGAAAGATTGAGTTGCAGCCGTGAGCCTTAGAATATTTGTAGGATTCAGGAGAAAGAAAGAAGAAGGGAAAACTTCTATGGCAGCCTGAGGAAGTTCAAGGAATTTACCATCAACTTGGAGGTGAGGATTTTCATTGCCTAATAGTATGCCCAGATACTTGCTCAGCAAGCTGCCTTACTCCCCTTACTTTGTAATGTAAACATTTTTTCTGACCTATATGTGTTGTGATGGTTCAGAAATTCTTTCCTTCAAGTTTTGTTCAGTGCATACTTTATGGCTGACGACTGGGTATGGCAGGGCTTTGAAAGGTCACTCTGTTCTTGAAGGAGATTTTACTATCTCTACATTGTTAATTTTTCCTTCCTGTCACCAGAAAGAACTCCAAGTCCAAGGACAAGTACTCTGAAATTTCTAAACATCCTGATGCTACTCAGTGTTGTATGTGTTCCTTCTCACTATGGAGAATGCAGCCCCCTGGCTCTTTTGTAAGCTGTCAGAGGCTGTTTGTTCTAATTGCTTGTTTGAGAGATACTAAGTATCTCACAGACTGCATGGGCTCTATAGCTGTTTTGGCTGTGAACAGCTGGCCCTTGAGTTAGAAGATCTGAGCTCAGATTCAGATATTGTCTACAGCCAGTACTTGGTAGGTACTGCTACTGTTCTTTGCAGGATGGCATACACAGTTCTTGAGGCTTTTGGGGGAAACGCCTTCCAGCGCAACCTATGAGTTCTATGAAAAGGTGACTTTTAACTTGGTGTCATTGGAATTTCTTTGTGTTTCAGATCATAGGATTATGCCTATCAATCAATTACTAACATCAAAACATACCCCCATTTTCTAGTAAATATGAAGTAAAAGTGAGAAATAATTAAGCATAGATTAAAACCAGTCTTTGAGTAGTTACCAGAAAGTAGCAACACTCTTCCATAAGTGATTCTCTGTGCCTGGAGCGTGAAATATTCTTTTAATGGAATATTTCCAAAATCTCCCAAGCTGATAAATCCACTTATTCAGCTTTAGTATTAGACTTATGTGTTATGGTCTTATATGCCAACATAGGAATCTCTTATGGTTTTATATGCCAACATAGGAATCTGTTGGTTATTTTGTTCATTTTTAACTCCGTAAAATACAACTAATTTCTCTGAAACTTCAAATATTCTCTCAGTTTAGAACTGACACCATACATGATAGTTTCTCTGATCCTCAGTCGTTCTAAAAATAATGCTGACAGATTGATTTATGCAAATCTTTGGCTTAAGAAGTTGCAATTTATATGTTAGCATCTGATGCAGGTTTTCCATGGAAAGTGCAAAAACCCAACCAGATGACCTCAGCACAACTGGGCCCTTTGGCATTATCACAGTGTTGCTCTGAACTTTGTGACAGAAAGTTATGTTCATGACCATCACACGGAGAACCCAGAAATCCAGCCCTGAGGCTGAGGGTCCCTTGTCTGTATTACAGCATATTTTCCAGAACCATAGTTGACTGGAATCCTGAATAACAGCCTTTCACTGGCAAGGCGGGCATGGGTTCCATCTTCTGAGAACCCTGTTTGTTTGGAGCTCTTCAGCTCCAGCTGCAGGACCAGAAAGAGCTGTTTCTTGAATGTGCCAAGACTTCTTAGTTAAGGATGGTTTTTGCATTTTGTTTACATCTCAGGAGATTTTATGCTGTTTTTCTAAAGTCTAGAAGGCTCTTTGATAGAAGCACCTACTTAAGGATGGTGGAACATACTGAATGATCCAATATCCACCTTTTACAGTTTATCTGGAATCTACATTACAGTCTTGGATATCAATTTATAAAATTAGCTGTGGAGAGCTTTGGTGGTTCTTATTGTCATTGTCATATAAATTGTAAACCTTTAGCTCTCAGGAGAATGCACTCTAACTCTACTGTGTAGAGGATTCTCAACTTGGATTTCTACCATCGGTGTGTTTATAAAGCAGTTATTAAAGCAAGAGGTTTTCTACTTAAGTGGCCATGATTAATTTTCATGCTGGCCTAAGGCAACAAGAGCAACTGTTAAGAAAACAAATTTATGTGGCTGGGTCTCCAGGTGCAGGTGGCAAGCTGAAGGAAATAGAGTGGTGACAACACTTTCAGGGGGTTAAATGACACTTTCACAGGGGTCACGTATCAGATATCCTGCATATCAGATATTTACATTACAATTCATAAAAGTAGCAACATTACAGGTATGAAGTAGAAACCAAAATAATTTTATGATTGGGGTCACCACACCGTGAGGAACTGTATTAAAGGATCCTGGCATTAAGAAGGGTGAGAACCACTGAATTAGAGGCATGGGCAAGTATGTGAGTGACCCTGGCTAAGGATGCCAAACAAAGAAGCCTAGTGTATAAAAATCAAGTATCCTAGTGGTTTAAATGAAGAGCTTTGTCAGTTGAAGTGGGCAGGAATTAATGTTTATGAGTTTTAAAAATAATTCTTAGGATTGGAATGAGGACGTGACTATTTTTTGCTGGATTCCGAGTAGGAGCTGATACCAAGGCAGATGAGGAACTTGCTGTATGTTTTGCTTAGCAAATTAAATTACAGTCCTCCTCAGTAATTATGTCTGTTAATTTCACAATAAAGTTGGAAAGCATCAAAAAGTGCCTATGAATATTGTTGGACATTTACTTTTGATGAGTTTTATTATTAGAAATGAGTTTAACATATTAAATTAGAGGTCCTGCTGTTATTCTTTAAGATGGTCAAATAGGCACACTTAATTGGACTTTTTGTTGTTGTTGTTATGTTTTGGTTTTTGGCTGGGACTTTCACTTGGAAGCTGGTGTGGTTTTGTTCCTTTGATTTCTAAGCTTTGTCACAGCCTGGGGTCCTCGCCCTTTGCAGCTCACAGGTCAGGATCACCACTTGAGGTGGTTAACACTCAGACCTCACAGTAAGGGACAGTTTCCGTCTCGCTGGAGTTGACAAGAGCATGTAAACCATCAAAGATGCCTTTCTCAGCTCGCCTCCAATGCCTGCTTCTCCATTTCTCTTTCCCCGTGAGCTGCTTTTGCTTGGGGGTTGGCTTAGTCAGTGATGCTTCGCATTTGTTTTTGACTGTTTTTTTTTATGCATAACCCAGTACATTTCTGAAACCCAGTGCCTCTGCCTTTCCCCTCCCTGCCTGTCCCATAGAATGAGAACTGTCACTCTTCAGTGTTAATCCACAGTGTGGTATCACACTTGGCTCTGAATTACTATATTTTCTTTCCTTTTGAGTTCTGAAAGCAGGTCATTTAGTTCCTAGAAAGTTGCTCTATAAAAGCATCTGTTGTCGCTTGTTCTCCCAGTCACTCCTTGTATCTTCCAAACCTGCCGCTCTCTCATTCAGAATTATCAGGGTTAAGTCAGACAAACTGCTATCTGAGCTGTATAAACAGGCAGATAGTTTATGCTGTAATGAAAGCTGATGGGTGCCAAATTGATTAATTTCTTTTTATAAGAAATAAAAGAAGTTCTAATCCCCCCACCCCATGCTTAAAAAATACAGCTAATTTTAATTATCTTCTTGAAAGAAATTTCTTTTTATTGAGTAGAAGAATACAAAAACTACTGGAAAGGACCTGTTGTTCTCCCCCCATCCCCAGAAATAATAAATGCCACCCAACTATCGTCAGCAAAATATAGATTTCTCACTTCTCATTTGGCCATCGGAGGGTTTGTTATTTATCATCAGATGTTATTTTATTTGTTAAGTGGTTCATGAAACCTGAGACCATACTTGGATTTTGTTTACTAGCAATATGTACTCGTAACCACGGGTAGTACCATATGAACACATGTGGCCCTTTTACACTAAAATTTCTTATCTTTTATGAAAGAACATGAGGTCCAGCCAAGCTGGATATCATTCAAAACTAACAGAGTGCAGGCATTAGAGAATGGGACATTGCCTTCCTTTCACTTCCTGGGTTGAACATGGCTGCTCTGTGGGAAATGAAATGGCAGGTGGCAAGAACTTCAGAACACCCCCGAGACAGCCGTCAGACATTTATAGTAAGGAGCCAAGGCAAAGATCAGCAGGACAAATGAGAGCTCTTAACTCTTTTGCTGGGGTTTATGCAACGGATGCGAGGGGAGTAAACCTCGATATCCTAAGCTGGAATTGCCTATGCCTTCGTCAAGGAGTGAGTGAGTGTGTCTTGTGGTAAAGAATGTTTAGTTTCTGCCTTAGGTGACCCCCGCAGCACTGCTCTGACGCTACTTGCTTTCATTGCAGCCCCAGAACCTGAGACTCGACCATCTGCCCAGACAACAAAGGGTAAAACTGCTTCCTTGATCCAAGTGGAAGAATGGCCTGTATCACTGTTTTGTGCTCAACTTTTGCCCTTAGATTCGCTTCACTTTAAAAATACTTAATTGTTCTTCAGATAGGTTTTTTTTGCAGCTGTTTTTGCAAGAACATCTACCCTGTGCCTGGGCTTAGTTGAACAGAGGCTCTGTCTGGGACACCCATGAAAGCCATACGGCCTTGGATGTGACCTATCATATTCAAGGAGATTTTCCTTAGCTTCTTCTAACCTGTTATTTCCAGTGGAGACTCCTGGCAGCCACAGGCATAGTTGTGCTTCCCTTTGGGAGGTGTTCCCCCCCCCCCACCTCCCTTTTCAAAAAACCGCTATCATTTGCAGACTTTCTTGAAAAGCGAGACGATTGTTCCAGATCTGAAAATTCTCATGTGTCACCAGATAATCTATTAGGAGTGGGGAAAAAGAAAAAGGAGAAAGTAACAACAAAGCTAACACTGATAGCTTCTTTTTCTTCAAAAGAGAAAAAAGAAAACCAAAGCAAATCCAAACCAACCAAAGAACAGACCCATCCTGCCGCCATGCTAGCCGATTACACACACTTTCCTTCACAACAAAAGCTCCGGCTTGGCGGATTAAATCCACAGCTTCCAGAGGCCCAGGCCTCTGCCCTTTTTCCACTTCTTTCTCCAGACTTTAGCTGGCTACATTTTTATTCATTTTGTCTTAAAACCTCACGAATTGATTTAAGTAGAAATCTCATGTGGATCAAATTTCACCACTTATAATTTGCTCAAGCTAGAAAGTTAAAAATTGAGCATATCCCACATTTTAGTCCATTTTGCATTCATTTTTCCTTTGACTTGATTTCCCCCTTGATAATTTTGCATGTGGTTTCAGGATCCAGAGCCCGGAGAAAATGTCAGTAATAAAGTTGGTTGGTCGTGCAATTACTGAGGGTCACTCCTTTAGATTCATGTTCATAGAGTAATAATATATCAGTGTCCACTAGCTTTTTTTTGTTTGGTTGGTTTGGTTTTTGTTTTTGTTTTTTTGGGTTTTTTTTTGGTTTTTTGAGACAGGGTTTCTCTGTATAGCCCTGGCTGTCCTGGAACTCACTGCCTCCTGAGTGCTGGGATTAAAGGCGTGCACCACCACGCCCGGCTTCCACTAGCATTTGTATTCTTGATTATTCTTAAAAATTTTTAAATCTTTCACTACCTCTAGCCTATAAATATGTCTCATTTTTTAAAAAAAAGTTTCCCTTGACATAATTTTGAAATTCAAGATTTTTTTTTTTGCCCTATTATTTACAGGTGGGTTTCTTTAAAGCTAAGTAGAAAAAATACCTTCTGTTTTATAATATTAAGTCAAATTTTAATTTTAATTCTTAGTGCTTCTAAAAATCAATCTTCCTCATGTCCCTCCTGACAGTATAGCTTCAAAACTTTCATGTGACCATCTCCTCTACACTGCACACTCATTTTGAGATTTTTCAATGTCTGTCTCAAAAGTGGAAGAATAGGCAAACTCTAAAGAGAAAGGGAAAAAAGGAAGAGAGAGGGAGCGCACAAAATAACATTAAAAAAAAACAAACTAAACTCCACATTTTATGTAATGATAATGATAGGAAATGACAAAGCACCTGGGACAAAAAAATAAATTAAGGCAAACAAAGAAAGGCAAAGAGAACAATCTGCAGGGGGCAAGCCAGTAAGCAGCATCTCTCCTAGGAGCCTGCCTCTGTCTCTGTTTGAATTCCTGCTGTGCCTTCCTTGAGTGATAGGTTGGGACTTGGAAAAGTGAGTCAAATCTTCACCAAATTGCTTTTGGTCTACACTTTACACCACAACAGAAAGCCAAATTAGGACAAGGGTTTTGGTTAAAAAAAAAAAAAAAAAAAAAAAAGAATGGGGACACTCCTTGGACACCTCTGGAGAAATCAAAGCATTCCAACAAGAAAAAAAAAAGTGGCAAAACAGAATGTGTCCAGATTGAACAAGAGGTTAAAATATGTGACTAAACTACATGTAACCTTTACTCTCAATTTCTAGCATTACCCTTTCTCTGCTAACTAGAAATTTTCCCTTTTTTAGCTCCACGCAAGACCAAAAAACCAGGTCACCACCGCCTCCGCCGTCCTAAAACCACACGTAGTCCAGAAGTACCCAAGTCCAAACCTGGTAAATGTGACATTTAGGGTTCTGGTTAGGTTCCGGTTACCATAGATGCAATGATGTGACTTCTACCCCTCCAAACAGCTGGGCTTTAAGAAACGATATGGTTGGTTGGTATACTTGAGATCTTTATATCTACTCTCGGCGTTCATGTTATAAATGATGCACCCATGTCTTTACTTTCAATTAGTAAGTATACAATGTGAAAAGCTGGCCCACCAAGTGGATTATTAAAGCAAGAATCTTTAGAGTCTTACAGCTGATTCATGTGGAGGACTGCTGAGGTATGGGAAAGCAATAGTGGATTGACTAGGGAAAGCAAAAGGAGAGTTATATTCAGGAAAACGGGAGACTTTGTGTACAGCTTCTGCCTTAGGATGCCACTCCATGGTATAATTAGTGTTCTTGGTGTTTTGCTTCCATAGCTCTTGAACCTGCCACTGTGACACCGGAGATCTTGGTACCCAAAATTGGTAATTCTGCATCCTCTCTTTCTGTCTTGTCACTCTTTCTTCTCATGGTCTCCAACCCGTGCATGGCTGAAGTTCTCTTACCCCGTCACACCATCAACCATACTTTTCTTTATTTCCGGTGTGGGCGGGAAGAGCCCGGAACCTGGAGAAATCTTCCGGTGTAATCTGCTACGCTGGGGTAGGGAAGCTCTGTGGTCTTACGCACAGCTTCCCTGTTCTCTGCTGACCCTCTGTGCTTCAGTCACATGTCCTGGTGTTCAGAGAGCCATCTCTTCTTCCTCACAGATGTCTGTAGTCTGCTTGGACTAAACAAATGGCAGACATTTTTCCAGTTTCATTTCCCATTAGTGAATGTTTTTTGGAATGTTTGCATACTATAGGCTGATTATGATCTAGGGTCCAGCGTAAAACTGGTGGTTTGTCTTTGCAACTTGAGACCATTCAATGTTCCAGTATAACTGTTATTCTTTTTAGTGGTAATACTGTGACTATAATTGTTTTACTGTAACTTCTCAGAATTCAGTTTGTCTCTGATCATTTTAAGAAATTCCCCCAAATCGTTAGCCATGTGTCACTATTTCTTGTGTTAATAGCAGATGTTTATGGGTAATTTTCCAGGTTTCTTCTTGAGCAATTTTAAAATTCCCTATCTTAACTGTTTTGTACCAAAAGCAAAGCAAAGTGGTAGAAATGATACACTTAGTCTTTAAATGGTGTATTCAAGAAGAAAGTTCTATGATGGTTAATACTTTGACTCAAAGACACATTTTGGGCATTTTCTTAAGATTGTTCTTCCATGGAAAACGAATGGTACAAACGAAGAGCTAAACTGAACATGATTTCCACCATTCCAGGGACTACTTATATATTTGAATTGAGTCTACGCAGAGTGTTTCTCAGCTTATCCGTCCTTTATTTTGACAGTCACAACCGTGACCATTATGCTAATTTTAATACCTTCTCTTCTAGTTCCCAAACCACCTCAGAAACCTAAAGCCACACGCAGGCCAGAGGTACCCCAAGTCAAGCCTGGTAATTAATGCCTTACATTTTTAATGCCTTAGCATGGACATGGAAAAAGAGTATACTTGTGACACTGATTTCCACACCCCCAGCTTAACTCATTATAATACCCTGGGAAGCAATTGCTTCCCAAAGCCACACCTGATATGCCACCAACTAAACCCAGTAAACATAGTTCCCACTGTCCTAATTTAACACACTTTAATATTTGGAAACATCACTGAAAGAGTTTCTATATGAAACTAATAATATAATAGAGCACTGTCATTTTGTTCTTTGTCTTCTGAAAGTACTCACACTGCGTATAGGAAATAACATTTTATACCTGATAGTCTTATATATCCCATATACTATAAAAACCATTTTTAGGCCCTTCTGGGTTTATAATGAACAGAAGTTGAACTTTTCTGCACCTGTGACAACTTACAGTGACTTTGCTAGCTATTTTTAGATACTGCACACAGGAGGGAACATGTGTTCCTGTGTAATGGGCACAACTGAGAGACTTACCACATAGGACTTGGCTTCCTTTGAACTACTTGTTGATATTTTAAATGGTAACTGGGTGGTTTTCTACAACATTAAAAAAAAAAACTTACATAATAGTTTTGAAAATTCTGTTTACAACTGAAAACTTCTCCTAAGAATCCAACCAGTATAAAACTCTCATTTACTAAGAGATCTCCTCATTATAAATTAAGCCCATCAAGAAAGCAGTCTGCATCAAGCCAGAATAAACTGTGCTCTTTATCTGTAAACTAAATATCACAAGTACTTAAGGTTGTTTTCTCTTCATCTGTCTCTTATGTTTGATGCTGCAGCCCATGAACCGGTCACATTTGGAAGTGAAGCCCCCGCCCTAGCTATAGGTAACACGTGTCTTCCTAGCTCATGTTTCCCTGGGAGTTCGCCTCTCATCTCTCTCATCATTTGTATGTTCAGTTTCATCACCATCTAGACTTGTCCTATTTGTTACTTGCTATATTTGGCAGAGGCCATTTTTAACATGATGCTAGGCATTCTTGCATCTGCTCAGCTAAAAGCACCTGGACATTGTCCTTCCTTTGACCTTCAGAGTCAAACAGATTGCGTGCAGCACCTAATACTACCAAAATCCAGAGGACTTTGTCCATCCATCCTTCAAAGTAGGGACTTCCTGAAGCTTTTCTTGCATGTGTGTGAGACCATAAAGTTGGTTGGAGCTTTTGATAATGGCTCATCAGTTCTGATAACTGTCCTTTCTTCCTGGGTTCCACAATATTCAAATGTGAGTGGACCTTTCTGCTGAGACACTCATCTTGTGAAAAGTTCTAACAATGACTTCATCACCTTGTCCTAGCTTCCTTCATCATTTCTGTGTAACATTAATTTGGATGCTGATCCCTGCTGCCTTTTCATCCAGCTTCATGCTTTGGTTTCCTGAACAATCAGGGAAAGTCAATCTCTATACTAATGCTTAGAGGACTTTAAATTATGATAAAATTGAAACTTACATGAAATCTCCTAGGTCTAATGAAAAGAAAAATACAAAGAGATACTGATTTAAATCAGAATTATAGTTCTTCATTTCTGGTCTATGAAGATGTATTGCATTTATAGAAATCACATATACTAAGATAAAAAAGTTGTATGATTATTTCCCTTCTAATCTGAATTATCTTTATTCTTTCAGTTGTGGGGGGGGCTGAGAATTAAAACTGAGTTTTTATTTGTGCTACATGAAGGATCCTTTGCTGAGCAATACTGCCAGTATTCTATATCTGTTCATACATTGGATAATTGCATGTAAACTATCCATTCGAGATAAGTAAACACAGAAACATAGTAAGCAACACATTTACTACAAACAGAAGGCCTTCGGTTTACATCTGCATGCTTGTCACAGATCTTCAGAAAACAGTACAGTTGATGATACATGTCCTATTCTAGCAACCCTCAAAGATAATGGTGGTGAATATGTTTGAAATATAAAAGAAGCCTCCATAGCCATTTTCAGAATAAGTTAGTATACCACATCATATGACTGGACAGCAACAGTGTCAGAATAGGTAGAATCAGACGGTCAAATACAGGGAAATACTTTCGATAACTTCACAGCCATGCTGGGTAAAAATTGTGTAAGTGTCTTACAGTATAAGTGGGCAGAGAATCCAGCCAGCTACTGGCAGTAATAGAGTTTCCCTAGACTTTAAAAATGCTTTTGAACATAGCTGTCCTATGTGAACATTCCTTGATCACATCTGTGTCAGAACTAACATTCTGTGACTTCTTCCACCAATCCAAAAATTAAGAATGTTATTAGATAGCTTATTAGATCTATAGGAAATCTTCCTCCATCTTGTTATACCTGCTTCTCTAATGTACCCACCAATGTATTTGAAATTTGCCTTGATTTATGACTTTCTTTGTTCTATAAAACTATACAAACTTCATGAAACTGTTTCCACATTGAAGCATGGAATTTAAGGTAATCTAAATATGTGCTTCTGGCTTATGGTCACTCAAAATATCTGTGAAATAAACTATCTCTTACCCCCCTTAAGAAAAAAATAACAGGCTTAAAATGTTTCGCCTTTAAGATGAGTTACTTTGTATATTTCTTAATTTCTGTCATGTATTGCTTTTGGTCAGTTACTACTACAGACATTGAACCTGTAATTACGAGAACCAAGGCATCCGTGACAACATTAGGTAATAACCTTTTAGTCCTTCCATTCTTTTTTAGTCTTTAGTCTTTACATTCTCTGCTTATTGTCTGGTTCCTATCTATCTGGGTTAGGGGATTTTTCTTTCACAAAATTGTCTTACCATTAACTGTATTTCACATTGCTTAGTTATATGTCTCTCTGCAGCTCCTGAAGATACCAAGCATTAAGCCTCTCTATAGCTCCTGTAGATATCACCCTCTACCCCCATTATCTTGCTTTACACGTGTTCTACAGAACCTATGAGTCTACTCAGTACTCAGTAGTCCACATTAAAGATAAAAGATTAGACCCACATCAGAGTGCCTACCCCTTAAGCTATGGTTCTTGAGCTCTTTTTATTTTGAAGATATGAAAGACTTTCATTGTATGCAAGTGACTTTAGAAAGTGTAAAAAAATTTTAAAATGCTAATTTTATGGGTTGTATCCTGAAACTGAGTCTTTCTAAGGACAATTATCCAAAGGCAGGTTAGCCCAGGTCTCTCTGATGTGATAACATACCATGCATCTGACTCTCTTTGGGTCTGAGACCTCTCTGATGGTAGCAATTAACAATTAAGTTTTCAGAATAATAAAAGCAATGTCATACAGTCTGTCTCGACAGTCAGCTGACCAAACTGGTTTTACATACATATTACTAAGAAATAATTCCAAACCAGAGACATTTTTCCCTCTAACTGGAGAATCTGAGGTCTCAGCAACTTTGAATTCACATGTTCATCTTTCTTTAGTCCTGAACTCATACAATCCCAGTAACCACTTTGCTTTCTCTAGCTCCAAAACCACCAAGACCAAGAACTCACCGTCAACGTACCAAATACAAAACCACCCAAAGCCCAAAGATACCTCATAGTAAACCAGGTAAATGTGGTTCTTGGCTCAAGTAGTTCTTCTCCAGGTAGTAATTACACATGCAATTATGGGTGAAGGCCTTAGGAAGCAGCTACCACCAGCATGGTGTTCTGTCCAATCCCTAGGCTTCCTATGCTGTTTCCATGAGCAATTCCTTGATACCTGAATTTTTTTTTTGTTTTCTTCCTCTGACATTTAATTACACTTTGCTCTTTGATCATAAATTGGAAAAACCCATCTATTTAGTTTACTTGATAAAACACCACATTAGCATCTGTGAGCTATACACTAGAGGTAACAAGTGACTTAGATGACTAAAGGAACAATGCCCATGAATGAAAGTAAAGGATAAGGAGCCCCAGCAAGTAGTCACTGTTTTACCAACTGTTAGGCAAATAATAAGTTCTTCAGTTTAAAAAAAATGTATATATGGGCTAATACGTGTAACCTGAAACCTTTAGCCTTTATAGATTTGCCAGCAAGATTGAGCCTGAGTCCTACAGAGACAAGAAGGTGCCTGGTCTTGGGGGAGAGGGGACAGACAATAGAAAGATAGGATCTAGGAGTATTGCCTGACTGAGAAGGGTGATATTTGCTTAGTTGAACAATGATGTTATTTTCGGAAGGTCCACAAAGATCTCAGATGCCCAACTTCAATGGCTACTTTGAGCTCATTGATATATCCTGCTACTGTTCAGAGCCAGGTCTTTTCTGCCTTGGTAATTAAGAGATCCAAGTTCCATGGATCGTCCAGGGCTAGATCTTTTTTGCTTTTGCTCAAACATAATTCTTCATCATTTTCTCAAAGTAGACTCTTAACAAAATCAAGCACTGTTTAATTTTCCTTCAGTATAGTGAAGTTAATATAAACTGTGTCTCCTTAAATATATCAATAATCATATTTATCATGACTCTAGGATTTGTTTTCTATTATACAGACTCACCATAATTGGCTTTCACATTAATTTTTCAAATTGTTATTTATCATAATTGTTCTCATATGATCTTATTCATGTATAACATTTGTCTAAGCAGAGTTTTCTATCACATTATTGCTAATTTAAAAGCAATCAAAACTTATAGCTAATCCTGTAGATAAACAAGCAAACTTGCTATTAACTATGTATAAATGCCAAGGATAGAGCCATGTTGTACAAACACCTGTGGACTCTTATATATAAACTTTAAAGTCTTTGGAATTTGTTGTTGTTGTTATTATTGTTGACTATAGAACCGATACTAGTCTGGGAAACCTCATATTGGGGAGAAATTGATGGCTTTTCTGATGGGTTTATCATTTCTTTGTTTTAAATTGTCTTTGATCATTCTCCCAGCAGACTTGGGACCTATCACTTCTGAGCCACCTTTAGGTAATGGTTCTTCCTATCCTTCTGTGGGTACTTGTTTCTGGTCACCATTGAGCTTTGCCATGGCTGCTGAGAAGATGATGGTGACACCCCTGGTGTCATCCTGCTATAGGACTCATCTCAAAGTATTGAAAATTTTCTTTCTTTTCAACAGAAAAGAATCTTGACTTAATTCAATACAGCTATCTGATCTATGCACTGCCTTGGAATTGTGTCACGTCAGGCAGTATCTCATTGAATAGTTATGTCATCTGGCTCTCCTTTAGGCCTCTAATGAAGCTCTAGTGGTGGAACAGTGAAGCTCATATGAGAAGTTTGCTTTCTGCACTCAAGTTCTGTGTAACTGGTTTTGGCTCTGCAGTTGTTTCAGTGACTTTCAAAAACACTTACTCTAGTCAATCACCAAGTGCAGAACTTCCCTAGGCACGGTCATGTTTAACTAAAAGCATTACTGTAGAGTTGGTTCAAAATTTACACCACTAGAGTTGAATGTGGACTTATAACCAATCTGCGGTTAGAGGCACATTCAAAAAATAGGGATCGTTCCTAACTTCTATTTCTTAAATATAATTATTGATTATTTTTTGTTGCGGGAGGATTTTCTATTATTAAAGGAATCTTAATATATTAGAGAAAAAATTCAAACCTTACTGATAGGATCTCTTATCTCATACTATTAAAGGCTTTATAAAAAGCTCAGACAGGGTATATCATCCTAGGCGGAGATTATGAACTCATAAGCACTGAGTTAATTCTAAATTTTCTTCCGTCAGCTTCAACAACAAAAAAAGTCCGCCGTCCACGTCCCAAACCTCAAACCACACCCCATCCAGAAGTGCCTCATACAATATTGGGTAAATATGTGGTTTGCGATTTATTCTGTGTTAGAGGGCATCCTACATATCTCTTTGGGGTGAAAACTCCTGGTTTGCAAAGAGAACACCACATAGCTAGGCAGTTTATGATTCCCTTTTAAGAATAGTGTCTTTCAATGGCCATTTTATTTACTTACTCTCTGATTATACTCACATCTTAAAGGTAAGACTGATTAATATAGTTTGGGCTAAACGATCTGCTCCTATCTATACTCATTAAGCTCATACTTGCTCTCCTAAGCCACCTCAGCCCATGGCTCTGAAGTAGGAGGTGTGTTCCATTGACCTATTAGTTGGTAATACAACAAAACCAGCAGCTGTTCCTGCATAAACAGAAAGTAATATAAGGTAGCATGTTCATGCCAATGTAAGATAAGGAGAGCAACACAAATGCTACATATTAGGAGCCTTGTGGAAATATCCAAAATAATTAATAAGAAGTTAGCTCAGTATTTGAAGGTTGGAAGGATGAAGGAACAAAGGCTAACACATGGAGAACATGACAAATGACTTCCCAAGCAGGATAATGTATTGATGCTCTTCTGTCAGATATGTCAAAACAGGCTCACAGAATTAATTAAAGAGATAGGCAGGGCTGAAATCTTCAACTCGATCCTATGGGACTTAATAGTTCTCACTTCTCCACAAAATCATTCTCTTTCTGTTCATAGAAGTCATGATAACCCAACCCAATGATGACGAAAACTAAGGAGTGATTCCTTATCTTGTTAATTAACTCTGTTCTCCAAAGACTTTACCTCCTAATGGGTGTGCTTTCAACTTACTTATAGCTATGAACACACATCATAATATATATATATATGCATATATTTTATATATCATACACATGGAGGACACTAACATACATACATATATATGTTAGTGTCCTCCATGTGTATGTGTTAGTGTGACCTTAGCACTTTCTACCGTTCCCCTCTGCCCCCCTCTCATCCTATACACCTGTTTCTCTCTATCTGGTTCTAGTAAGCCATGTGTCCAGTTTATACTTGAGGGAGGATACAAATACAAACTTAATATCTGTTGTGACAAAAAGTATTAGCAAGTCATTGTGAATCACCACAGAGTCTGCAAACCATCAGGCATATCTGAACTGCTCGTTGCATCTGGCATTGGTCAATGTTTATAGTGGATGCATACTATGATTTTTACCTTTCATAAAAGTTCTGGGTATCTTTTTCTGATGATGAGTCATATTTTCTCCATACGTTCTCGTGTTAGTTAAAATTGGATAATTAGCCAGCAGTAGGATTCTATAGCTGAGCTCAAAGAGATATGCTGTGACTAATCTCTGAATCAAATGAGTGATTCTTTGGAGAAGTATTTAAAGAAACAAAATATATTCATTTTCTTTAGATTAAGAACATTAAAAATAATGTTGCAGCCCAAGAAAACATGTTTTTACTGGTAAGATGAATTTTCTAATATTTTGCGCATTCATAAGGTTTCTTTGATTCTTTCAATCAGTTCCTGCTACAAGCCTTGAACCATTTATTATTACTGAGGCTCCAGGGACAACATTAGGTAATGGTATACCATGTTTTTCTGCATCTTCATTTCCTTATCATTTTATCATTCCCATGCTGCTTCACAAGGCTTCTGTATTTTCTGTCATCCAACTACTTAATATGTTTATGTGTGTTAAAAGGACTCTTATTTTTATGAGAGTCAACTTATTGAAAAATTATATATATATATATATATATATATATATATACATATATATGTATGTATGTATATATATATTTTTTTTCACTATCACACCTTAGATTTGTCTTGTCTCTGCTTCTGTGCATATTAGGTTTATCACATCACATTTTTGCTGTGGGGCATCCATCTCTGTTCATGGCTACAGGGGAACCTATGCACCTTCTAGGCTGAGTTAATTTGTGTAGTTCTTATAATGTGATTAGGTCTTTTTGAAGCTCTAAATTTCTGCATTTCACTGACTACATTATTTAGTTTTGCCACTTTAAGGAATAATAAAACTTTGTTTTGTTGTGGATGAAGGTAGAAAATGTATTCAAGACTGGTCATTGGAAGTTATTCAGACTACCATTAGCATGAAACACCCACACCTGTACTTGTGCATGCTATAACTCTTCAAGTCTTTGGAGCATGTCTTCACTCACAAGTCCTTATGAGAACCTATAGGAAATATTCTTGATATATAAACTCATATTTCTTTATGAGCTTTGTTTCTCAAACAAATGCAAGTGACATAAAAAAGCACAATATCAAAACAAAGACAAATATTCCAAAACTCAAAAGGGAAATTTCACAAAACCATAAGAAGTGTGTTCCTAGACACCATTTCTGCAACCCAATATCCTGTATTAACCTGATATCTTTTCCTTCAGTTCCCAAACTGCCTCAACAACCAGACTATCCACATCCCAAACCTAAAACCACCAGGAGTCCTGCAGCATCTCCAACAGAACTGGGTAATGTGTAGATCCTGGGTTAAGAATTCTGACAGCCTATCTAAGCAGGTACCACAGAAAGTACAATAGCAACTGAGGGTCAATAACTCAGATAAGGGATAAGGTGGGGGATAGGGGCAGCAAATCCTTATGCCTTGAGTGCTAGAATTTTCCCTGCCATGTTTTTTTTTTCCTGGCTATGCTAGTCATTACCAAGCAATCATAGTGAGCAAGAGAACAAGTATATACTTGTACTATTGGGAGACAATTTCTCAGTTACTGTCAAGGCCTGTGAGTCATACATATAGCATTGGATAACAACAAGGCCACAATAAGCATTTTCTGTATAGTGCTAGGGAGTTGATACTTCAGGCTTCAGGTTCTGTAGAGGCAGGCTATGGTCTCTGCAGTACGTTGTTTTGGATGCCATGTGTTTGTTTCCTAAAACTGTTTATAATTGTAAAAGTAATACCTACAGAGAAGATAGCATAGACTTGAAGGGCAGAGCATGCAGGAGAGCCAGTGTAAGGAAGCAAGTCTCCTCTTACAAAAAAGATAAGGCTTCTAGGAACTGAATGGCTTTCATGAAGCTCCTGCATATAATGGCCTATAGGGCATATTGAAAAGTTTTTAATGTCGACCTTGGGAACTTAGAGTTCATCAGATAACTGATTTATGGCCACACTTTCTTTGGGTGCCTTGCTATGCCACAGACAGAGTAGCTGTCCCTTATAATGTTCTCTTAAGTACTCAAGTTGGGTATCTTTTTGGTGAGGTGGACTTGGTCTAGATATCAGTCAGCTTTGTTCACTATAACAAAACTACTAGTGTGGGCTACTTGCAAATGAGAGGATTGTCTAATTCAAATACTTGAATTCTCATATTATAGCTACACATCACAGGTTCTGTGGTGAAGGCTGTTGCAAGCTTGTATCACCTCATGGTGTGGTGCTATAGTAGGTGTATATATAAGATCTAGCAAGTGATCATATTTCAAACCAGGAATAGAGAACACTGGAAGAGCCAATTTCTTTTTCCTCTAATATTTATCCTCTGTAGAAAGCTCAAAAGGTTATACAGAACTATTAAGGGGTTGTGCAAGCCATCTCATGCCCTCAATGATCTAAGACCTTTTCACTAGATCCCACCATTCAAAGGTACCACTGCTTCCTAACAGTAACTGTGGGCTGGGCCTCAGAGGACACAAAACGTATTCAAACCTTAACTATCTGTTCGACACATTAAGTAGGCTCAGATCATAAGAAGATAAGGACAACTGACAGGCCTGTACCTGCAAGGCTTTTGGTTCCCTCCTAAGAAACGAGTTCACATCTAAGAGTCGAGATACTATCCATATTCTCTTGGTTCAGAGTTAACAACATGGCTGAGTGTTTCAAGTGTGTTTCAGAAATGTTTCTATTCTGCTAGAATTTGTATTAATTGAATTTAGTAGGTTTTGATAAGTTTAATGTTTGGATTGGACTATTTGTTTACTTTGGTTTTGTTATTTCTGGCTAGTTCCTACTCCAGTCTTTGAACCAGTTACTCCTTTAAAAGAGGATCCAGTGACCACAATCGGTAATGATACTCCTGACTCTTGGCCAATACACTTTCTGTTCATCGTCATTGTTCATCATCCACATGGGATCATGTTGCCACCCAATTACTTTCTTCCTTTCATTTGAACTGAACATCCTTAGAAGCACTTGCCTGTTGTTCGTTATATGCATGGATCTAGTTTGTGTGATTGGTCTGCCTCATAAACTGCTTTAAGGTATTTACATGTTGCTTTATAGTTTTGGTTTAACCAAAATTCTTGTTAGACCAGTTTCATGTGTCTTTGCTGTGCCTACCTCTGATTTGTGCCTGCCTAGCTTCTCTTTTGTTTGTTAATATGTCGGCAATGTGATTTCGTACATTGAACAGCATATTATCAATCTGATTTAGTAGTCTGAATAGCATAACATCAGGTTAAGATCTTTAAATAGCAAACTTCAACCTTAATATGAATTGGAGTCTTCTCTCTCTATCTATCATAATTTAGATGATTCTTAGCCATGTTAGCCCAATCAGATAATTTTAGGAGAATTGTTTAAAAATTATAGTCTTGACTTTCTCAACCAATAATTTCAATTGGTATATTGGTATTTCCCCCTCAAAAGACCCTTCTAAAACAAAAGATAAAATAATACTCTATGGGGTACAGCTTTCATACATGGCCCAGAACTCAAGAAAGTTCACCAAGCCTTGAAATCCCTAGAGATTTTTTAAAAATTTTCTAGTATGTTGAACCATAACTTTAAAATAACTCAAGCTTATCTCTCTTTAATCCGAAAAACTTGTCTGAGAGAACACAAACTTAAAGCTACCCAACTCTAGATACACTAGGTATTCATGATAAACAAAGGGTCCTTGGTTCAAAGAGCCTGAGAACCATCAATGCTTGCAAATATCACATTGTTATACGTGTCCCTTAGAAAAGGGGCATTATTGGCTGGCAAGACCTTTACAATTGGAAGGGATGCATCTAAGATGTTTTACTTCTCTGTTTGGCAACTAATGAAATCATGAGAGGTTTGTTTGTTTGTTTGTTTGTTTGTTTTAATGGCTTCTCATGTATTTCTTAACTACAGAACTTTTTATGCAGTCCTATTTTCATGAACCTGGTAGTTATTTTCTTTTCAGTGTTCCAAAATACAAGTTAGATTTCTATATAGTCCTTAAAACATTGGAAGCATATGTATGGGCATGGGTAAAGATGCCCTGAAATCTTTCCTGTTAGAGTCAGAGAAGCATTGTAGCATGAGGAACAGCTTGCCTGCAGCATTACAAAATGAGAGCAAGGGTGATGCCTATCTGGGAGAATAGTGCTAGCTACTGTTTGTCTGGACAGAAGGATTAATAATTGCCTTGAGTTTTACTAGGACAGCCACCCCACAGTGTTACATATTGGTTTCTTAACAGGGATCTATTCTTATAGCTCTGGAAATTATAACTCAAAGACCAAAGTGCTTTTGGGTCTGGTTTTCCCCGAAGCCTCTCCTTGGATCATAAATGGCTGCCTTGCTACATTATCACATGGTCTTTTGTCTATATATGTTCATACCTACTGTCTCTTCTAATAAGGACAGTTGACAAATTGGAGAGCCCTGACCTTATAATCCCTTAGTTACATCTTTTTTTTTTTTTTTTTTTTAAAGATTTATTTATTTATTTATTTATTATATGTAAGTACACTGTAGCTGTCTTCAGACGCACCAGAAGAGGGCATCAGATCTCATTACGGGTGGTTGTGAGCCACCATGTGGTTGCTGGGATTTGAACTTCGGACCTTTGGAAGAGCAGTCGGGTGCTCTTACCCACTGAGCCATCTCACCAGCCCCCCTTAGTTACATCTTTAAACATACTGTCTTCAAATACAGCCCATTTCGATTTACCTCTTCAGTATATAAATTATGAGGACACAATTCAGTTCAGAAAAAAATGTGTGTGTGTGTGTATATATATATGTATATATATATGTATATATATATATATAATTGTATATTATATATTACATATTACATATTATATGTATATGCATACACACATTCTAGATGCTGTGTTATGCTAGCAGAATCATTTTGAAAAAAATATTGTGTGCTTATACATGTTTTTTAAAAGCTCATATTTGTTAATTCAGTTCCTATTACAGACCTTGAACGAGTTACAGACCTTGAAACACCTGTTGCTTTTAGAACTGAGGCCCCTGGGACAACACTAGGTAACACTCTTACTTTCCAAGTGCTTCTATTGCTCATTGTATAATCCATTAAGTCTCCATCCCCATGAGGTGGCCTTTCCACCTTCTTGAGAAAGTACCCATCATCTTTAGCCATCTGCTAGAGAGTTCAAAGCTTCTTACAGACATGCTTCCTGTTGTGTTTATGAGAGCTAAACATGAACTTAGTTCAAATACGAATATCCACACGGAACTATTCAAAGTGCTTTGTTGTCTTGTACATCACAGAATTCTGTATTACAACTGAGTTTTAACCACAGTGGAATGACTGCCCATCAATGGCAACTACTCCTTTGAACATCTAGGTTTCTATACTTGTTTTTGAAAATGATTATACAGTCTTTTCATTTCTTTGGTGATATATCTTAAGTAATGATATGTACATAATGATATATGTAAGTAATGATTTAAGTAATGATATGTGTTACTATAAATTTGACAAATTAGGGATGACCCATTTGAAATGTTAAATTATTGGCTTCTATCATACTGTGACCCAAATCTCTCCCCAACCTTAACTGATTCCTTTTCAATCATTGTCTCCAAAGTGGAGGTCTATTGCTTTCTCCAAATGAGTATTGAGTCTTCTAGCATTGAACGAGCAACTCAACAACAGGATTTTACTTCAAACCACCATCAATGACAAAAAGACATGCTTGTTTAAGAAGAATGAGAAATTCAAACTAAAAGAACAAACGCCTGCCAGTTTAGGAAATCTGAGAGCTATTGAAGGCGCTCTTTGCAGTATCCAAGGCCATAAGGGCCAAAGTAACATGAGGTTTCTCTTTTCTCAGCTAGCAAAATATCACAAAGAACCCACCGCCCACGACCCCGACCCCGACCCCGACCCCGACCCCGACCCCGACCTAAAGCCACCTTGAGCCCTCAAGCACCTGAAACAAAAACTGGTAAATTTGGGAGTTACATGGCTTCTGGGTGAACCTGATGGTCTGTCCCATCAGAGGCTCAAAGCAGTGCTTGTGGTAAACAGTAGCAGCTCTTACACCTGTGAGTGAGAGGACTCAAGCAGCATCAGTAACTTCTGTAGATGTTGTAAGGAAAATACAGGTGGGTGAGACCCAGTAGGAGCTGGAATGCCTTTAAAAAAAATTCAATGTAAGGCCTTTTATTGCAACTTTGTATTTAGTAAATTTCAAACTATGCATTTCTATTAAAATCTTAATAGTGAAACTACACTAGCAAACTCAGTATATTTAGTTTAAGTAAACAAATCCTTAAGCCTTTACATTTTCCCAGACTCACATTTGCAATTGTAAATAATAGACCTGCTGTTGAAAGTTGTTTCTTCTCCTCCTCCTTCTCCTTCTCTCTCCTTCTCCTTCTCATCCTCCTCCTTCTCCTTCTTCTTCTTGACATTCTTCTTCTTCTTCTTCCTCTTCCTCTTCCTCCTCCTCCTCCTCCTCCTCTTATACTACAATAAACTAAGGCCATGCTGCATAATATACCCACAAAGTAACAATCTGAAATCTAGAAAAAGACAATATTAAAGTTGACTGGGTTTGAACCTTGAATACAGTACAGGATTTTGATCAATAGAGAAAATAGAGAGTCAGCCAGAAAATAGAGGGCCACCTACAGATGGACTGTAGGTGTTCAGTCACTTTGTTGATGCTCTTGCCTTTGAAAGGCTCTATTAGGCCAGCAGAAGAGGGGCTATGAAGATTTGAGTCAGAGTTTAGGTAAGATACAGAGACACTGCATCATACACAGATAGACTCTTTGATTTCTACTTTTTCTGCTCCTGGGGAAGACAGATGCTACATTGGGTGTTAGACTAGTAGCCATCTTTATGCTGCTTTCTTATGGTTTTGCATGGAGGTGTCAAATTTCATAAGATTGGCAAGATCAACACAAGCCATGTAATGATTATTTTTTTATATATGCTTTAAACTTGTATCAGTGTTTAGTTAAAAACATGGTAACTCATGATATGCTTTTTAGCTTACTTTTCTAAGGCTATATTAAATGAATGCATTAAAATATTTTCTAATGCAGTGTTTTCTATATAGGCTAGAATTCTTTTATTAAAAACCTTACAGAGTGTCATATTGACTACTATGCTTGTTTGTATCTCCTCCTCATTTTATTCCCCTTCTTTATTCTAGTCAGTCAGGTAGTTAAAAAGCTGAGACCAACCACCATCCCAACAAAAGTTTAGCAAACTCTTAAAAAGCAAATTTTCAGATAAAGAGTTAATTATATTCTTTCCCTTGGGACAGTTGATGTTTTAGATATATATAGTATATATAAATGTTCTAACTCAGTATGCATTTTTTAAAATCTCTTTGGCTTGTATTGTTTTTGGCCAGTTCCTGCTGTAGTCCTGGAACCCGTCACTCTTAGACCTGAGGTCCAAGTAACAACACTAGGTAAAGTTGCTAAGCTATTTTTGTAACAAGTCTTCTTGTCATAGCAAAAGTTTCATCTCAATTCAGGTGGCAGCTGGGTGGGTCTTTGTGGCCATTCACTTACATTCATCTAAAAAATTATGAAGAGTTTATAGTTGTCTGCTTTTAAGACATTATACAGGAAACTTCTTTGGGCCATTTACCTGCCATGTTACCTACTTGGAGTTGTGTCCTGCTTTGTGTTTTGTTTGAAGGGTGCTTTTGCTGCAGCTGCGTTTCAAACATGTCCTAAGTCTCAGGTACACAGAGAAGCATTAACAACGTCTCAGTGCCCAAAGGGCCTGTATTTACATTACACCTTTTTTTTCTGTGTGCATAATATTTTGTTGTTTTGTTTCTATTTAATAAATATTTACTTGATAATTATATAGAGAACATATCAAGGATTTTTTAAAGATCAGAGTAGAAATGCACACTATCCATTCAAATTTAGGAATTGTCCTTATCCATTTTAGTTCCAGCCAAGCCATCGTTTGAAACTTAGATAACAATTACTAGCCTTAATTTCTATAATTAAATAGTATTTTTTTCTTCATTATGATTGAAGAAAAAACTAGATGATGAACATGTGAGAACCAGCGAGCTATCATCTTTGCACCTTCCATGGCTTCCTGACTCATAAATGATGAAAATACAAAGTAATCCAATAATTTCTTTTTAGCTCCCCAAAAAACACAGAAAAAACATCGCCCAAGTCCCAAACCAAAGCCTGTACCAAGTCCTGAAGTAACCGAGTCCAAACCAGGTAAAGCCTATGTAGCTGGTTTAAACAACATCAGCAGTGTGACCTAGGAGGGCTGTGAGAGTTTTCTGAGTGACTGAGAACCTCCAGTGTATGCCAAGTAGAGCAAGTATACAATTCTGTGTGGGAGGGGTGGGCGATCAAGTATCTCCATTGTACAGATCTCAAGCAAACAATGTTGTAAGGGAAGCCTTTGGGCAAGGAGATACCCACTGCTTCCTATGTGCAACCTTCTCCATAATCACACATCTTTGCAATGACTTTTATCTCCTAAAAATAAAGTCACTTTGGGATAATCATATTCAATCCAAATAAAAAGCATTATTAAATACCTTTCACCTCCTCCTTATCCTACTAACACCTTTGAGTGAAATAGATGTGGAGGTTATATCTTGATTTTTATAAGACAAAGTGGAAACCTTTATAAGTATAGTTGAAGATGGTATAGGAAGAATCTGTACATGAACATTGATGAATTTGGGGTTATAAACAAAAAGTCTTAGGTAAGTAAGTATTTGGAGCCAGGGACTATTTAAAAGGAGTCGAGTCTTAAAATCATACTAGAGTCTGGCTGACTAAAATGGGGGAAAGGGAAAATGTGAAGGAGAAATAAATGAAATTGGTCAGAGGAGTCTTTGGAGGATGGCTATGGATGAGCTCTCCCTTCAAGGCTGTAGTAATCCTTTCTGTATCTCAGAGAATATACATATTCTCTTGGACATGCATATCAAGGTCTTAGGAATGTGACAGGGCAGAGCAGGGGAGGAGTGGACTGGTAGACATCAGCAACCTCTTCTTTCTTATAAGAGCGTACTCTTCCTTTGTCTGTGATGAAGAAACCCCACCAGTTCACCATGCTGATGCCTTGGTTTCTTACCTAATCTGAGTGCTAAGCAATGCCTCCACAGTCCATTCTGGGTTATTCATTAGATGAGAAATGAACAGTGACAAAACGGTTACCTGACTTTACTATGCTAGGGAGATTCATAATGAAGAAAAGATCTCCTTTTTCAGTTGTATAGAACAATCATTTGGCTTATTTTAATGCCTTTGCTTAGTTCTTCCAAGAGTACGTGAACCTGTGACACTCAGAACTGAGACTTGGGTGACAACAAAAGGTATTAACATGTTGTGATGCTGGCTGTGTCCTTTGTCTTGCCATTGCCAAACTCATGCCATCAGTGTCATGGTCACATGTTGTTCTTCTCGTGGTAACACCATCATTCTCTTTGCCATTCTATGAAAATCACTAAAGCTCTTCAAAAAACTTGTCCCTTGTGAGACCCACCATAAATCTAACCCACATGATCTGTCAGGCTTGTAACTACATGGAATTATTTTGTCATTGTGTGTGCTCTGGGGAGTGTGACTCACAAAAGCAGTTTTCATAATTTTAACCGTTTCTATACTATTGAGGGGTCTCCTAAAGATCTGAAATTCTTCGCTATATTTAACCATTCATTCACTTTTGCCATGTGGCATTTGTTCTTTGATTGACATTTCAGTTAGTTATATGTGCAGTCTTACTTTCACAAATTTTCCAAAAAAATCGCTGCCACCACCATGTTTTAGCAAGAATTCTCAGCATCTTTGTGTGAAGAGTGATTCTCCCTATATAGTCCAGCCTCAAGTTTTCTTAGTATCTCAGTTTGGTTTTCCTCAAACTAGCACTCTTCTTATCACAACCTCCCAAGTGTTAGGACTACAGGTGGGTGCCACTATTCCTGTCTCCTTAACGATTTCATTCTATACAAGTTCTATTTTTGCTCTTCACCTCTTGACCTATCCAATAGGCCTTCAAGTTGAAAAGTTGAAAATTTGAATTGCCTGAAATATGAGAAAAATCTGTTGTTTTACTAAATTTAGCACCCTCCCATAGCTTTTGAACTACAAACTTTGTAATAATGAAGATTTTCTTTTCTCAGCTCCTAAAACACCAAAACGAACCCGTCGTCCACGCCCCAAACCTCAAACCACACCAACTCCTGAGACTCCTCTAACCAAACCTGGTAAATTGAGTGTCTGATCACAGGGATACTTATAGAAGCTCTGGGGAAGCCATAAGGAAGTCCAATGGTAGAAGGATGAGCTCGTGGGAGATTAAGTGCTGTGTGGGCTACTGTTACCTCCATTGCCATGTGTAGAAGGAAAAACATTAGGGTCTTGTGTGGCAGCTGATTTGCTTATGATCTCTGCCTAAGTATTGTCTCTATTACCGCATACCTTTTTTGGTATTGCTGATTAAGTTACATTCTTCTCTGTTAACAGAAGTTCTTGAATGAAAGAATTCAGAAGTTTGGATCTGATCCAAAAACCATTAGTGATCTGCCGCTCTATCTAGAATACTCTATTTTGGTAAGGAGAGCAGAGAGCTAGCTGTTCACTTGGTACCACACTTACTAAATGTCCCTTATCCTGGTTTGCTGAGCACCCTTGTCATACATGAGATCTCAGCCCAACCCTACTCATGAGTCCTCGAGTACATTTGGCTCATTTGCCTTATCCTTGGCTGGGTCTCATATAGAAAGACTGTTGTATTCCTGCACCTTTAGACATGTTATTCTCTTAATGCTTCTATACCAAAGCCCAAGTTATATCTGTGTGGCTTTGGTAAATGTCTAAGATTTCTAGGACAGTCTTCAATAGTAGTAGGGATGAGATATTCCATGTACTTAGAGGAATATCACCTTGACTCTATTAAGAGGTTTAGCACAAAGTATAGGCAGCAACCGAGTACTTCTTGAAATGTTTACCAAGGCGCAATGTGACCAAATCATTAAGTAACAAGTATTAAATTGGAAATAGCTCCTTAAACTCATTCCTTATTCCAGTAAGAGTGTACTGTTGTCTTACTGATTTTTCACATATGTTTATTTCATTGTTTTTAATTAGTTGCTGCTACAGATCTCGAACCCAGTGCTCTTAGCACCGAAGTACCTGCGACCGTGGGTAATAAGAATGTGTGTCTTTCTAATCTTGGTGCTTTTCCTGCCATACCCATCATATCACCACTTCTGCATCTTATGACCATTCCATCACCAACCTCTGTTGTTACTCCATTACATTCTTTATCTTGAAATTATCCTCAGTTCTATGTCAAGTTATTTGTTGAATTCAAGAGCACCATGCATGAACTAACTTCAGGACAGCAAACCACCATGTAACTCACTGCTCAACACTGTGACATGTGCATTTTAAAAGGGTCCTGACTAAGCCTGTGTTTCCATGTGAATCTCCATCTGTCATGTTTATGCTGCATATCCATCAACAATTACAAAAATATGCTCCTTTATTCAGAATGCTTCTTGGTAAACTAGAACCTTTGTGACACTTTGGAGCAATCGTTTTTTAAAAAAATTACGATTATAGTAAGTTGTTAGAGTTAAAGGTGTATGATCTTGAAATGTTCCAACACTGTTTCCATGATAGAGACTCCTTTTCTAGAATGTTCAATAGTCTTTTAAAATCAAGGAATACTTTTTGAATGGGGATATTTCATTAGTTTTGTCTTTATACTTTTCTATAGACTCTCAAGGACAATAACAAAGCTTTTTTTAGTGTATTCAGAAAGTCATCTAGTGTGAAGACATAAAAATATGGTCAGTCAGTCAAATATCCAGAAGAGCATCTCGCATACTGTGACCTAGTTAGTTCTGTACCACGCCTTCTTTCAAGTCTATGTCATGATGTAGTGAGCACCCATCCATGGTCCAGCCAAACTTGAAAGAAATGAGTGTCTCTGTACTGTCAGTTTTGAGGTTAAATATAATCTCAAAATTAGCCTAAACATGAAGTTTTAATTTGTCTTTGGTTGATTTTCCTCCTTTCTATCCAGTTCTTGCTACAGCCCTCACACCTGTCACTCTTAGGACCAAGGCTCCCAAGACAACAACATTAGGTAATGGCACTGTGCTCTGGAATGCTTTTTTCACATGTTTCATCCTTGTTTCCATGTGCACTCCATCTTCATCCTAACTTCATTGTCATCTGCTTTATTAGATTGTCTTGCCGTCTGCTGCTGGTCATCCTCATATACTACAGCTTCTTGAGAATATTAAAGGTTTTTAAAGTCACCTCTTTTAAAAGCTACCCACAGACCTAGAATATTACTATCCTTGTTATCTTTGTTATCCTTGTTATCTACAGCTGAATCGCAAACTTAGCTCGTAGTGTCTATATCTTACTGAGACAGAATAAGTTAGAAAAATATCATGGCCCAGTGAATCCTTGAGACTGCTGAAAACTTTCAGTGTCAACCTACGATCCTGCCACATGGAGTTTAGCTTAAGCATTGTTTGATGTTGGAGACTTATGGCTCTCTTCATTCATTGACTTAATTTTATGTTTTAAGTTTCTTTCTTAAGAACCTTTGGTGATTAAAAAAAAAGCCTATCAAAATAGGAGATAATATTTTAATTCAAAAGCAAACATATCCCAGATTTCGTGGAAAGATACCTTCACCCCAGTCTTTTTTTTTTCCAAAACCAAAAGCATGAAATTAATTGAAAGTTTCTTCCTTCAGCTCCTAATGTACAGCGGACACGCCGTCCACATCCCAGACCTAAAACCACAGCAAGTACTGGTGTGTCTGAGTCCAAGTCAGGTAAATGTGGAATGCCTGTGTAAAGGGCTGCTAGCAGTCTGTCCCAGAAGGGTCCCAGAGTAATACGTGCAGTGGGAAGCTCCTGCTATTTAAGGAAACTAAGGCATTGGTTCTGGGTAGCAGCTGTTCATTCTAAGAGCTTCCCATAAGAGCAGGGATTGGGGGAAAGTTGTCCCTAATTCCCCTAGTGACTTGGTTTGGACCAAGTTCTTCTCTTTAAAGATGAGTTGATGGCCAGGTTCATATTAGTCATTCATGTTCATGAATTGCCATATTAGCATTAAACATAAGATCTGTTGCTTAGCCTTGGTTACATAAGCAGATATTTGTTTTCAACTTCCAAGAAATACAAGACACTACTTCATACACAATACTTTCATACATACTACCTTAGAAAATTTCCAAAGTCACCTTCCATATTAGTTATAGCCAGAAAACCAGGTACCCAGGAATCTCTTTATGTGGGCAGAACTGGAAATAAATAGCCAAGCTCAAAGTGATTGTGACTATTTTCCATAACGGTCTTGGCTACTGTGACCAGCATTTCAGAAAGCAACTGTCTGCTTCCCGTTGCTTTTAGAGTTTAAAAACATGTTTGACATTTGAAACTCATGTTGTGAAAGAAGATTTAAGGCATTTTGCAGATGTTCAACTGTCTCGTGTTCGTGCATTGCTTTTTAATTAGTTTTAGTTTGGGGCTTTGAACTCGATATTCACAGAACTGGGTCTCCAGAAACAACACTGGGTAACTTTTGTGACATTCAGTGAATGTTCTTTTCCTCGCTGGTTAAACCCATCTGCTGTCAGGTCAGCATTGCTCATGCCTCAGAAGACTGTGGTTAGGCTTTCATTTCATACTTTGTAGTCAGTCATGGAAACTCAAGTGTCGCCTACCTGTTATCTAATCATCCCTCCTTGGAGCCACTGAAAGATATCAGTATGCCATGAAATTCTCTTTTAAAAAGCCAGAGATCCATATTGTTGCTCCTCTCTTTAGTGGCTACATCTATAGAGCTACAAATAATTTAGAGACGTAACTCCCTCTTAGCAACTTATTTTCCATAAAATCAGTGTGCTGTGCTTATTACTTTATTTTGAGTCATTAGATACCCTATTATCAACAAAATAAATTGTACACCATAAACTCCCGGCTCCTACGTCACTGATGAGTTCCTCCAGGAGTTGCTCTTTACTAAGTATCGACCTTGTGGGGTATCCCATGACTATTAATATTTATTACTTCAATTAACACATGAACGATGTGGCTTGGGTTTCTAAAGGAACCCTTAGTGATGCTCAGTAACAAATGAATAGTTTCTTTGCAAGGAGGATGCTTCAAACCAGAAAGTAGGAATTTTAGTCTGTGAAGATAATAAAAGTTTCAGTCTTTGGAGGACACTCAGTCTCAATCACAACTGCTTACACATATCTTGTACGTACAAAGCAACAGTGTTAGTGTGCGAATAGGCCCTGCCTTATTTTGGTCCATGCTCCAATTAGACTTTGAGTTTCAAACCATTTTCATATTTTTACATGGCATAAAATGTTGGTCATTTTTCCCATCACCTAAATTTGTTTTTAAAGATTCACGGGCTAACTTAAGTTTTTTGTTGTTGTTGTTGTTGTTGCAGCTCCTACTGAACTGCAAAGTCTTGTTTTGAAACCAGTGACCTCACCAAGCCTAGAAATTATACAAAGTCAATCTGGTAAATTGATTGATTTATCTGTCTGGCTGTAACAAGAGCTTCAGAAACATACTATACTAATCCCCTCCATATTGTATGTTCAAATATAAAAATTTCTCCTTCCATGGTTGTATATTGATATTAAATTAGTAATACTTTATCTTCTACTGTTCCATTATATATAAAATACCTACGTTTGTTTCACTGAGTTTGCTCTGTATCTTTTGGATAATGATAATGTCACTGATTAAGCAGTCATCAAACCTCTGAAAACTGATTATATTTCTTAATTTCATCCACAGTTTAAAGATGTGTTTCTATTAAACAGTATGCTAAATGCTTGCTGACCCACCTAAAATAGTGATAATCCCTTTGTAAACACCGAAAAATGAGAAAATCATTTTAATAAAGATTCTTTTACATTCTTTAACTATAGAGAACCATTTAAAATGTATACTGCCTTTCAAATTACAAACGGAATTTAATGTCAGTATTAGGAATACTGCTGCTGTTCTCTAGCATTTAGATTTAAAAACTTGAATTCCGTATTTCATCATGGGATTATAATTTCTTTATAGCATCTTTTAGTTAAGATTACAGTTTGGTAGTCCTGTTGAAGATTTAAGGCATGCTTATTGATGGTAGCCAAAACAATTATGTTGTGAATTCGACTAAGTTATGAGAACTTCCTTAAGTGCTCATGCTAATGAGATGATTTTTATCAGAACCAGGCAACTGGATCACTTACCATATATCCAGCACTCCTCTGAATAGTGTGTTTAATCTACCTGATGTTTGCAACAATACTTCCTTGACCAGTTATATCCTTGTTTCCTTTGCTAGTTTCTGATGACCTGGAATTGGTTGCATTTAGTACTGAGTCACCACAGAAGACAATAGGTAAAAATGTTCCCAGTGCAAAGTCCAGACTATGTGCTTTTCCATCTCATTGTGAAATGCGTCATTGGATGTTGTCATGCTTGGGCCATTTGGTGACATTTCATAGCGTCCCGTTCCTTGTGTTGTCTCTGTGCCTATCCAACGGCTCTTGAGAGCCACCATGCATGTGGTACCTCATGTTAGCTACAACCTGCTATATTACAATGCAAGTTTTATTCTCTAGTTTCCTCTGTTAATGAAATTCATAATTTAAGATTTTTGATTCTTTGTATACACACACACACATGTATCTGTCTGTACACATGTGTATATGAAATTTGTCATCTTCAGATCATTTTCAGGCTTTCTTGTCAAGTTTCCTAAGGACTCATAACTTTTTTCCTTACTAAAATATTCATTAAAAAATACCATGAGGAAGTCAAATTACCTACTCTACTCTAGGTAATTGCTATAATGGAGCCTGATTGTCATTTGTGTGTGCATGTGCATCTGTCTTTCTGTTTCCCAGACAGCAAACTTCATTACCTAGCTTCGCCTTTCCTCAATTGCAACCATTTCCATAACCTAGAAAACTCACCTATGTTTTCACCTAAATTCAGGTTTCCATGGTAACCTGCTTTGCCCTACCCCCCACTGACCTGCCATTTCGTGTTTCTTCCCCAGCACCAGCTGAAACAGATTATGTAGATACCAAAGAACCTCTCAGGCTAGAGGAGCCAAGGACAGAAGGTGGTAAAGGTTTTATGCTGTGATTAACTCATTCTGCTATTCAAGCCATGGTACTTGATTGAAAGGATATGAAGATCTGTAGATCCACTTCTGATCCATCTATAGATCCACTTACACCCCCTCACTAGGAATCAACCTAGAGAGTCACATTTATTCTGCATGTGTTTTCGCAACGAATACATACACCAGCAGCTCTAATGCTCTTGGATTCTTAAAATTAATGTGATAGTTGATGATCTCTGAAAAAAAATATGTTCTATTTATATCTGTTAGTAGCTGAAGGTCAAGGCATAATACATTTGAAAGTTAGTTGTTGATAATGAATACCAGCAGTTTATTACTCTTAAATATGACTTCTTCCTTTGTGTCCCATCTAAAATACATTAGTGATTTTTTCTGTAAAATTATGTTATAAGTTCTTGATAATGAGGTTGCAAATACTCAGGAAACACTTGTGGAACTGAGCATCTTACAGTTTTAAACTCATTCTCCTGTATTTTGATACAGTTGTGGATTCTCTTACATATGTGTCTGAGCTTCCAAACTCACACTAGGGAATGGCATCATTAGAGCACAAACTGGTTGTTCTCTATCTTCACTGTCATCCCCTGAGAGTCCCAGGAGTGTCCTCACTGTGCTCTCATGTGGCACATCCTTTCACTGTTGTCACTCTTCCTCCTTATGTGTCCCTATTCATTTTCCAGAAATATCTTCTCAGTTAGTATCACTGATCTTGGTCTCTGACTGTTCTTACATCAGCCAAACTGTTGAATACAAAATATAACATTTTTCCAAATAACGCACTCACTGCCATTGGAATTACTTGACTGAGGTTCATGATCCACTTCTGCTTTCTGACCTAGAGGTAGACTTTCCATTAGCAGTCTTCTCATCATGATGACTCACCATGTTTGGTTCTTTGTTCTCTGTCATCCAAGTGAAAGTCAATACCTCTTAACCGGCCTGTGCTATAATTTTAAAGTTATCTTTTCCCTTCGTAGTTCTCATTCAAGCATTGTGGAGGAGGTGAAGATTCTTGAAGTAATGATATTGTTATCTCAAAAGTATTTTGCCATCTGAAGTCTGCCCTTTTTAAATAGAATGAGTTATGAAGAAACCTCCTTATTCTTTTTTTTTAATTAGATATTTTCTTTATATACATTTCAACTGCTATCCTGAAAGTTCCCTATACCCTCCCCCTGCCCTGCTCCCCTACCTACCCACTCCTGCTTCTTGGCCCTGGCATTCCCCTGTACTGGGGCATATAAAGTTTGCAATACCAAGGGGCCTCTCTTCCCAGTGATGGCCGACTAGGCCATCTTCTGCTACATATGCGGCTAGAGACATGAGCTCTGGGGGTACTGGTTAGTTCATATTGTTGTTCCACCTATAGGGTTGCCGACCTCTTCAGCTCCTTGGGTGCTTTCTCTAGCTTCTCCATTGGGGGGCCCTGTGTTTCATCTTATAGCTGACTGTGAGCATCCACCTATGTATTTGCCAGGCACTGGCATAGCCTCATAAGAGACAGCTATACCAGGGTCCCTTCAGCAAAATCTTGCTGGCACATGCAATAGTGTCTGGGTTTCGTGGCTGATTATGGGATGGATCCCTGGGTGGGGTAGTCTCTGGATAGTCCATCTTTTCATCTTAGCTCCAAACTTTGTCTCTGTAACTCGTTTCATGGGTATTTTGTTCCCTATTCTAAGGAGGAATGAAGTATCTAGCCGTTGGTCTTCCCTCTTCTTGATTTTCTTGTGTTTTGCAAGTTGTATCTTGGGTATTCTATGTTTCTGGGCTAATATCCACTTATCCGTGAGTACATATCTAATGACTTCTGGTGGTGCACGCCTTTAATCCCAGCGCTCGGGAGGCAGAGACAGGTAGATTTCTGAGTTCCAGGCCAGCCTGGTCTACAAAGTGAGTTCCAGGACAGCCAGGGCTATATGGAGAAACCCTGTCTAAAAAAACCAAACCAAAACAAACAAACAAACAAAACAAAACAAAAACAAAAAAAGAAACCTATTTATTCTTAATATTTCAAATTTCCTGTAATTTAACCATTCTCTTACTTTTGACATCTGTTCATTGCCATCCTGACTGTTGTCTATAGTCTGAGTGTGCCTAGCATTATAGTAACCCCACATAATATCCTTCAGCTACCATAGAAACGTCACCTCTGTCTTCCCAATCTATAATCATACCCAGACCAGATGAGCCTCAGACTGAACCTGGTAAATACACTTTTTTTGCATTTTGTATGTGAGGTGAGTGTTTGCAAAATGACAATGTGGTCTGTGCATAAGAAGTCCTGCCTCTCATTCTTCTCACCCTTTGATGGGTGAACCCACCTTTCCAATGTGACATCTCTCTGTCATCAGTAATCTTTTTTTGAATGGCAATGTGTAAACCTTTAACATACTACTGAAAAACTATATCTCCACTACTCTTCAAGTTTTTGAGTTTAGAAAATAGAAATGTTTAGGAAGAAGATCATATGTGTATATATATATATACACATACACACACATATATACATATATATACATACATATGGATTACTTTGTCTTCTTCACTAGTTTTATAACTGTAAAGTATTTTGAGGTAGCTGACCATTATTTAGAGGCCTCTCTACTTCCCTCTTCTGCCTTCAGTAGTATGGTGTTTTCCTCTATACTGCCCTCTGGTATTAGAGAAATAGCAATTAAAGTATGTTAGCTGTAAAGTTTCCCTTGATAGTGGAGTTTGATTCTAATCAAAACAAAATACTTTCATGGATACTACAATTTCTGCAGTACTCACGGGTTTCCATGGGATAGAATAACCATAAATAGGTCCAAGCATCTGTTCTGGTTATCAGGAAACTACTTTAAACCAGGTGTGGTGTTCATGAGTTTAACCCCAGCATTCTGTAAGTCTGAAACAGGAAGATTGCTGAGTTCAAGGCCAACCTCAGCTGCATAGTGAGATACTGTCTCATACCCCTTTCCAAAAACAAACAAACAAACAAAATCCCACTTTTATATGATTTTATTTCTAGGGGAGATAAATTGTTAATTTTGATGACTGTATTCTAAAACACTTCTTAAATAATGTTGCCTAATAAATGGTGGTTCAACATTCTACCTAAATTCTACATTGACTACATGAAAGGAATGTATCTCATATCAGTTAAAACTGCCACTGCCAAAAATTCTTTCAATAGCCTATTAACATATTATTGTGTGTCTAATTGTATATACTACCTGTAATTTATTTGTTTTTATTTCTTTTTGTTTTTGTTTGAGAACAAGAGCTTGCAATGTAGACCAGGCTGACCCAGAATTCAGGTTCCTCTTGTTTCAACCCCCCTAGTCCTGGGATCCCCGGCATACACCCCATGTCTGCCTGACTGTCCTGGATAAAATTCCCTGGAATTGCTTTTGAACATACCTTTGTCTTCACATGGCCTTTTTTGCCTTGGGAGGAAAAGCAAATAGCACATTAATTGGGACCTCAGTAAGAAATGGAGCTGAACCATGACATCAGTAATAAGCACAAATAATTCATTTTAGGATTATAATACTTCTTAAATATCATTTCAGTTTGGGTGGCAAATGTATCTGTTGACCCTGACTTGCAAATGGTACTCTAAACCACCGCATTATTCAGCCAAAATAGTCTCATGTGTATCTTAGTAATTATCTCTTTACAGGCCAGAGAAGAGCCCTGAAATGACTGTGTACCTTGTATATTTCCATCTATTATCAGGAAGAAACCACCCTGAAGCTTGCCCTGAGGATGCATGCACACTTCCAGTGCCTAACAACTCATTTTTAGTGGATGTTTCTTAAAGGTTCCGAAACTACAGAGTATTAACACCAATTTTGTTTCTTCTTATCAAGCTTCCAATATCAAATAATTCTTATTTTCAGCAGTATTTTTCCTAAGGTGTCTAAAGCTGTGTGACACTGGGGATAGCATTTTATGTATTCTAATCTTCATTATTTTAGTTCTCCTGAACCACTGTTCACAGAGGCTGCAGCCCTGGACCTGACAATTCCTTTCCTTTGTTGGGATATACTTTTAATTTTCTCACTGAAGAAAACAAATTATTTTTATACTAATTGTTCCATAGCCTTCCTTAGAGTGTCTCCGGTAAAGAATAATGCTTTGCACAAAAGTATCTTTAGTGCTCAATATTTCTTTCCCAACATAACCAATAAAATTGTGCTTCAATTTTTTTATTTTTCTATTGGACTTGCTATTTAAATTATTCTATTTGAATTTTGCCATAGTAATTTCTTTACTTAGAAAAGATGGGTTTATAGTGTAAGAATACATCTGCAAATTTATGATCACATGTGGATTAGTAATAAGGTGACTTTGTTTTTAACCTATTGAAAAAGTATTTGAAGTAGACATTTCTAAAATACCAGCAGGTCTCTTTTGCAAGCTGAATATTTGAGGTGTCTTTAATCTACCTCTTTCATCCTGTATCTTTAATCTCCCTCTTATTTGTAGCTCTGGAGATATTGACAGCAGTTATTGACTTTATCTTCAGTCACTCAGAAAATACCTTTGAGCTTCTAGAAAGCACTATAGTTCTTGAAGGGTCAAGGGCTCCAAAGCTGTGAACCTATTATGTCTTTCCTTTAGCACCCAGGCAGACAACCAGCATGCCTCCCAAGCTCAAAACACCACACTCAAGGATGCCAGCAAAAGAGCCAGGTAACTACAAAACCTGTGCTTTAACTTGTTTGTTTGTTTGTTTGTTTGTTTGAGTTTTTCATATTTGAACACTTTATTATGTAATAGAATGTTATGTGTCAATTAAATTTTTTCATTTATTTATTCACTTTACATCTGGATCACAGCGCCTCCTCCCTCTTCTCCTCCCTTCCCCCTTCCCTTTACCTCAGAGAACTGAAGGCCCTCCATGGGTACCAAACCACCCTGGCACATCAAGTCTCAGGACTAAGGGCCTCTTCTCCCACTCAGGCCAGACAAGGCAGCCCAGCTAGGGGAAAGGGGATCCAAAGACAGGCAACAGGGTCAAAGAAGACCCCCCAACCACCATTCCATTTGTTGAGGGAACCACATGAAGACCAAGCTGCACATCTACTTAAGTGTAAGAGGCCTAGTCTAGCCCATGAATGCTCTTTGGTTGGTGGTTCAGTTTCTGTGAGCCCCTATGGACCCAGGTTAGTTTACTCTGTAGGTCTTCTTATGGTGTCCATGACTCCTCTAACTCCTGCAATCCTTTTCCCCCACTCTTCCATAGACTCCCTGAGCTCCACCTTGTGTTTGGCTGTGGATTAGTCAGCAGCTAATGGAAGCATCTGTTTCCATTAGCTGCTAGATGAAGCATCTTAGAGGACAGTTATGCTAGGCTCCTGTTTATAAGCATAATAGAGTATCGTTAATAGTGTCAGGAGTTGATTCTCTCCCATGGGATCTCAAATTGGTCTCAAATTGGGCCAGTCATTGGTTGGCCATTCCCTCAATCGCTGCTCTATCTTTATCCTTGCACATGTTGTAGGCAGGACAAATTTTAGGTCAAGGGTTTTGTCGGTAGTCTGGTGTCCCTCTCCCTCCTCTGGAAGTCCTGCCTGGCTATATGAGCTTTCAACTTCAGTCTCCCTATCCCCTGCTGGTAAGAACCTCATGTAGGTTCACCACCATAGACTCCTAGGAGCGTATGCAGTCCCAGGTCTCTGGTTCATTCCAGAGGTGCAACCCCTAATTTCTGTTCTCTCCCCTAGCCCCCTCCCCCTCTCTCCCAACCCATTTCCCCTCTCTACCACATCTTCCACCCAGTTCCCTCCCTCTAGCCACCTCCAATATCTATTTAATTTTCCCTTCTGAGTGAGATTCAAGCATCCTCCCTTTGGTCCTCCTAATTACTTACTATAGTCATCCTTTTTGAGTATAGTCATCCTTGTGGTATGGTGGAGTGTCCTTTTGTTATATGCCCAAGAGTGGTGTAGCTGGGTCTTGAGGTAGAGCTATTCCTAATTTTCTAAGAAACCACCAAATTGATTTCCAAATCAATTGTAAAAACCTGAAGTTAGTGAGTTAGTTACTTAGTTCCAGCAAATTGAGTTTTTAGCCATCATCGAATAGCCTTCCTTTCCTTGGTAACTCAAAGTATTTATGTTTGTATGGTGAATGCAATCAGAAAGCGCGTCACGGGGAGAACTCAGCCCGCGAAGCTTTCATGTCTTATTGTTTCAGAGAGGAATGGCCAAGAACAAGTTTTCTTAGAAGAGCCACTTACTCCCTTCCCTTACAATTTTAGGCTATCCTCCTGACCTTCCTGCTGTCCCAGAATGTGCTCCCATCTCCTTGCCAATCACACAACTTAATGAGCACTCATCTGAGTCTTGCTTCCAAAAATTATCTGAGAGCCACTTGCCCACTAAACCAGGAAAGAAAAGCTATTGTCACAAATGGTGCAGAAGTAGGAAAAGAAAATATTTATCAACATCGTATTAGTCTTGATCCAGGTGACAAATTCTTGAATCCTACCAGGAATAACTTAAAATTTCAGGATCTCTGTTATTGTTTCAGGTATCACCTCTAATATTTGATTCTCTCTTTATTATTCTTTTTAAGAAAATTGATTTAAAAGACTATTCAATGTTCTCCATCTCAATAATCAAAATCCTGTCCTACTCTGTATTTTATTAAATTTGTTCATATTAACTACAAAATTCTATTATGACAATAATATTTTTGAGGTATAATATACAAAGATCCCAATGCAACATTCCCCCAAAGAATTAGAAATTTAAAATCATAATCAATTCTTAGAATATTGAAATATGTGGAATTCTGGTAAAATGATGAATGATTAATTAAAAAATAATAATTAGTGAATAAAGCAGGGATAAAATGTGTCAAATATTTTTAAGTGACTGTCACTAAATAAATAAGGTATGTTAAAACTTGTTGATATAAAATTAATATAATACTCTAGGTTATGGAGAGATGGCTCAGAGGTTAAGAGCACTCTCTGCTTTTCTGGAGGTCCTGAGTTCAATTCCCAGCAACCACATGGTGGCTTGCAACCATCTGTAATGAGATCTACTGCTCTCTTCTGCCTTGCAGGATACATGAAGGCAGAACGTTGTATATAATAAATAAATACATCTCTAAAAAATTAATACTCTATAAAATTGAATAGTTGTTAAAATTACATGGTAAACAGCTATCAAGATTTTATTAAACATGTAGCATAAGACAAGAGTTATAGATAAGGATAAATGGAAATTTTAAAGACAATAAAATGATAAATATGAAGTGAGACATGCTAGGAGTCCAGACTTCTAGACTATAAATTTCTGGATACAAAGTTAAGTGAAGGGGATATAAACTACTAGGAAAAATTTATTAATGATTTTCTCTTTTTGAAGAATATTTTTTGTACTTAATAAACTTCAGTGCAGTAAATTAACATCCTTCTATGATTAAACAGTAAATTTTAAATTTGCTTAATTTTAAATTAGCTTTTTAACAAACACAAGATATAAAAGCTCAGAATGAAGAGAACTAACCCAGTTCACTCCATGCTAACTCTGGAGGGCTGGAGGGCTGGCAAACTATAAGGACAGAGGGTTTTGGCTTTGTTCCAGCTGAGCCAGCTTCCAGTCCGTTGGCCTGGGCAATAAATAGCAGCTGCAACTCAAATGTTTCTGACCTTATCAGTGATGTTTAATACGGGAAAACTAACAATGGAAATCAAAACATACTAGAATGATTTTTTTTTAAGTGATAGAACTTAGATCTCCCTTTTTCTACATGAGACTATGTTTCTTTAAAAAAAAAAATCCAAATAATACATTAGATTTTATAGCCTTTCAAGAATGTGCTCATGTGCACATAAGTATTTTAAAATATTATTGTTTTATATTTTATTTACTTTATATAAGTGTGTGTGTGTCCATGTATGTGTGTGCCACTGCACAAGTGTGAAAGTCAGAGGAAAAGGTTAGGTACTTGTTAATCTCAACCATGTGAGTTCTGAATATCAAACTCAGGTTGTAAGGTTTGGAGGCAGGACCCCTTTACTCACTGAGCAATGTTGCCAGCCTACAAAATGTTTGAAAAATAAATATTCTAGTTTCTCCTCTGTTATCTTTGGATAGCATAAACTTTAAGAGGCCAGCTGCATGAGTGAATAATCTGTATGTCTAATCAGTTAGCCATATGTCAACTAACACTACTGCTTCTCCCAATACACAACACAGTGTTTACCTGCACCCTTTTGTCAGTATAAAATTTTTTAATAGATAGGTTATCTTTCTAGATATTTAGAACATATCTATGAAATAAATTATAAAATTTATATATGTGTTTAGTTTTGTAAGATAAAATAGAAAATTTGGAACAAGTTTATATAAGCCATTAAAGCAAAGTTCTTTGCTCTTCAGTCATACTGACCCTAAAATAATTTTATTCTTAGAGATCTTACAACCATCAAACAACCATTTGGTCATTATAACAATCAAAATTATGAGTATGACTGATTTTGGAGAAGTAAACGAAAGTATAAAATAGGCTAGAGTGAGCTTCCTTAGTGCCCAATTTATAAAGATCCTGGGGAAGGTGAAGAAACTTTAGGGTAGTACAGTTTTTGCATCATTCACAGTCCATACTTGGTGCTTATACTCACCCTGTAAGACAGGATTTGTTACTTCCAACTCACCATAAGGAGCAAAGTAAAACCTGGCCCAAGTGACTCGGGTATCAAAAGCCTGGATCTGGGCACAGTCATTGTGTCTGGCCCTTAGAGTCTGCTGCAGCTCTCAGCTCTGGAACTTAATGTGATCCCTGTCATTAACACAAGGCAAGCAAGCATATCCAGAAATGACAAGCTTTATAGTAACTCCTGTCTCCTTTGACATGAAGATTAAAAAACAAACCCACCCCACCACCAAAAAACTCTTTATCCTGATGACTTGTCAAACATGATTTTTCAGACTTCATTTTCCAAAAACAAGAAATTTTCACATGTACTCTCTTTATAACGCTTGTGATTCCCCCCCCCCCTTTTTTTTGTCTGTCTCTGTCACTGCTACTGCCTTGTTTTAAATATAGTTCAAGCGTATTCCCTGCCAGGCCTGTTGTGTTAGCATGACTAAGAAACGAGGAATCCCAATGGCTCACGTGATCTGAGTTTCTCTCTTTCAGTTCCTAAGGAACCCCTGCATACGACTTCAAAGCCAAAAATGCCACCAAGTCCTGAAGTGGCAGACACTACATCTGGTAAATATCTTTTGCTGTGTTTAACCTGAATTGTGCCGTGTTGTCCCACACACATGCACTGAAAAGCAATGTGAGATTAATTCAATTGTACCTCTATTGTACATTCTGGTGGTTTTTATTTTTATAGGTGCCTCAAGAATTCTAGTTTCACATGTACAAAAACCATTATTACACTAAGAAGGTAGAGAGAATTATGCCAAGGACGGAATGTTTCTCCTTAGAACCAAAGATTGTTGTTTGTTTTATGATTGGTGAGTTTTGTTAGGGTTGATGGATTTGAATAATTTTATAGGGGAAGGGCCTCATTGGAAGAGAAGCATGAACTAATGAGAAAACTATAGGATAAAATGGCTCAGTATATCTCAGTAGTAGAGCATTTGGCTGATATGCCCATAGCCCTAGGTTCAGCCCCCAAGACTGACAAAAAAGCTACATACTTTTATCTGGTTGTGATACAATCTCAGTGCTTGGGAACTGTAGTCAAAAGGATCAGAAATTCTAAGTCAGCCTCAGCTACATGGCGAGTTTGGGACCAGCCTGGGCTACATGGAACCCTATGTCAAAAACAAACTAACTAGGATAGGACTAAATAATGAAAGCTAACATGCATTAGAGGAGATGGAAAGGAGCAGACCAATAGCACAAGGAAAGCAGAGGTAGAACCCTCCAAAGGGGTGGGACATTGGGTCCCTCTCACACTCGCAGTAAGGAAAAGCCCACATAGTCTACATATTTCATGTTTCTTTTTCTTATATATATATTTTTATTATTACGTATTTTTCTCAATTACATTTAGAATGCTATCCCAAAAGTCCCCCATTACCCCCCCCCCACTTCCCTACCCACCCATTCCCATTTTTTGGCCCTGGCATTCCCCTGTACTGGGGCATATAAAGTTTCTAAGGGAAGCGATCTGGCTGCAGCCCCTGGGCGGGGTAAACCCTCTGACAGGCCATATTATACCAGCTTTCTCCAATAGTGTTTTGATTTTACCACTGAACTCCAGTGACACATTCATGCATGTGCATTTTACAATTGTCCCCACTTGACACTTTCTACTAAGAAGTGCCTTTTTATAGTTAACTTTTCTTTAGAATGACCCAGTTTACCTAAGAAGGTGGTTAACATAATTGATTGGACAGTTGATATTAGTGCTATAAATTGGTTAATTTAATTACATAATGATATACTAATGATAAATACAAAGAAATCAAAAATGCGTTCTCAAACAAATTATCATCATCATTTATATTGATGAGATGCCCTCAGCGTGGAGGACATGTTTTAGGGATTCTAACCATGTTGGATTTGATATGCAGATGAGAGCCTCAGCGGGGAGAAAGTCTGACTTGCTTAGAACAGCAGTGGATCAAGTAGGGAACAGGATTCATAGGCCTTTGCTGGGATTCACTGGGCTGCTTTCTGTCCCACTGGTTTCACCTGCACTAGAGTTTGCTCTGCAGTTTATGAAATCACCACTTCATGGCTAACAAGGGAGGTGCCAGCATTAGCAGCTGGAATCCACATTAACTGCTTGCAAACTCTGCAGGGAGCTGAAGCAGCAGCCACTGATGTGTTTAGAGTATTGCTGGTCTGTGTGTAGCACATCGTTCCTTCTTTAATCCCAGCTCTTCCGCGTCCAGCCTGGAACTGTCATCAATAGACATCTATGAACAGCAGCATTCTTTTTAGCATCTTTATGGCCTTGGCAGAGCTAAATCAAAGCACCTTTCCCTTCAGCCTCCAAGTAAACGTTTAGTTTGATTTAAAGTTGGAAATGAATTCCCCAAAACACCAAGTGGAAAGGGCAAGAGTTTGGTATCGGGGTGGATTTTCTTCAAGTTTATGAATTACTGATCTTTTCCTATATTACATAAATAAATAAAAATATGAGATTTTCAAATTCCTCTGGAATTTTTTTTTTCTTTAAGCTTATGAGCACTCTGATCAGGCTGGCCTGGAACTCATAGAGATCTTGTTGCCTCTGCCTCCCAGATGCTGGCATTAAAGGCGTGTGCCACCATGCCTAGTTTGAGTCAAGTCTTTATTCGACTAGTCATGTTCCAAATTCCAGAACTGTAATTGACTGCTGTAAATTCTAGAGTAAAAACCAATGCGGCATATGGATGAAACCAGCCCTCTTTCCCCAATCAAAACAGAGAAAGTCCATTCTAGACAACCTAACTTAGGTTGTGCTTGGCTGCCTCAAGGTGTGAAGGTTGCTTCATCATCATTGTGAGGCAGAGTTCCTGCCTAAATCTTAATTTTTAAAGCTTCCAGCAGGATGCAAGGAAATCACACTATCTACCAAAGAGATGCTGGTGTCTTGCAAATCCTCAGTGTGAAAGGAAAGCTTTGCATTAAGAAAGTAGGCCTAGGATCTGCAACCCTATAGGTGGAACAACAATATGAACTAACCAGTACCCCGGAGCTCTTGACTCTAGCTGCATATGTATCAAAAGATGGCCTAGTCGGCCATCACTGGAAAGAGAGGCCCATTGGACACACAAACTTTATATGCCCCAGTACAGGGGAACGCCAGGGCCAAAAAAATGGGAATGGGTGGGTAGGGAAGTGGGGGGGGGGGTATGGGGGACTTTTGGGATAGCATTGGAAATGTAATTGAGGAAAATACGTAATAAAAAATATTAAAAATTAAAAAAAAGAAAGAAAGTAGGCCTAGGCAGGACCTCACTATAGGTGCACCATGCCCTAAGGTTTTGGCTTGGCTATCTGATATGAGCAACAGGATACCACTCTGGTATTTTCCCCCAGTTAAAAAAACAAAAAACAAAAAACAAAACCAAACAAACAAAAAAAACCAGTCAGTGACTATTTATTTCATTTTGTTAACAAAGAACACAAGCATTCAAACTCTATTGTGTTTCTACTATGAGCTGGTCTACTGTTTAACTAAATTATCTTAATATTCTCAAATGTTAGGTATGCATAACACCCAACACACAAGAAGCCATGCCACTAAGCAAGGCAGAAGTTGGTAGTAGTGTGGGTTTGTCTAGCATTTATTCTGTACTGATCACAATCATGGGTTTCACACACAGCTACCTCTAGGGGCTAGCCAGCTCCGTTGCCTTTATTTTCTTTCCACAGTAATGTTTCAGGGCCACTTGCAATGAAGTTTTGTTCCCCCCTCTTAGGTACCCGAGATTTTGGTCTCTTGTCTTAGTCTGAGAACCATTTATTTGATTTAATGTATTTTCTACTGCTCTCTGAATTTTAATGAGTGTCAAATGGCAGCTACCACTTGAGCTCAAAAATTTTCTTGAAAGTCTTGAAACCTTAAGGGGAAACTAATTCCCTGTGTCTAGATTATCCATTTTCTTTTCTTTCTGTTTTTCTTCTCTCTCTCTCCGCACTCCCCCTCCCCCTGTTTTGTTTAAGTGCAGCTTCAACATCAACTATGACCAACTTACATTTGTTCACTGTAACCAGACCCTTCTTCAGGAAGGCGTAGTCTCCATTTTGAAAGAATGGTCATTCTTTCAAGGCTTTGCTCTTTTGCCTTTGCATCCTTCTTGCTTAAGGGATTTACACCTAAAGATTATGTTCACCCCAGTAGTATGCAGTGTTTTATAATCTTTTTCTTTCAGTTCCAAAAGATGAACGACTTTCCCTTAAACCAGATCCAGAGGTCACTCACAGTGAAACTGGTAAAAAAAAACATTTTATTTTCCTAGTTAGAGTATATATTTATGTTTTAAAAATCCTGTTGTAAATATATAAATAAAAGGGACATGATACAGAAAAGTATGGCTATGAAATATGTTTCTATGTAGGAAGTTCGGCCATATAATCCTATTTAAAGTTTTTTTTCCTGATTAAATATAGGAAGATTAACATAATAGGTTTTACTTGTTTTGGAAATGTTTTTACTGAAGAGGAGATCATGTTGAAATTATACAACTCGTTTATTAGCTGAGATAACTGTTTTACACTCTTTTGTGTGCTTTGTTTTGTTTTTAGTAAAAACTAAATGGTTGCCTGTTGATTCATGTTTTCCTCAACTGGTGAATGACTGGTGAATGAAATAAAGATTTAGCTAAGTTCCTTGACTCCAGTAGCGCTTTCTCATATTTATTATGATTGCTAAGGGATAGATACTCAAGTGTTTAAGTAACTGTATCTATCAATGATTTGACTTTGTAGCAGTTCTCACAAGTGTTTCTTTGGTTTACTTTTGGCATAGTTCTGCCTCCTGTCACCTTTAGAGTTGAGCCACCAAAGACAACAATAGGTAATGTTTTTCTCATATTAACCAACCAGCTTACTTACATTTTCTGATACCATCAAGATTGCAGGTCTTTCTCAAATGATTGCTAATTGAAAAGTCACCACTTCTCCCTTCACTTCCTGATGGCGTTCTCCCAGTGGCTACCGTTTCCAATAAAGAGAAGCATGGTTTCCATACTGAAAGGTTTTGCTTTGGAGACCTGCCCAGGAAGGCTCTTTACCAAGCTTGCCCATATCTACCTCACTTATCTCCATGATTCCACTTTCCCTGTTCCCCATCTAGTTAATAACTCCTGCCGGTTTAATGGCTCTCAGCTGTGATGCTGCAACACAGTAGCATACATCAAAGCATGACAGACTGATGCAAGAAGTTTAATATTGGTCAAAATGTAGAAGCTGCCAGTGATGTGCTTGTTAGAATAGACTCAAAAGGCTTATCCCAACAGTTTTGTAATCTGCTTGGCTTTGAGGTGATGGGTTGAGAGACAGAGCTACAATCAGAAAACTAGGAAGGTGTCCTAACCACATTCTATCTTGGCCAGGTCTCCCTTACAGAGAGAAACCAGAATGTTATTTATTGTGCCTCCTGGTAGAAAACAGTTAAGAATCATTAAGCTAGCGTTCCATCGTCTTTCTCCTGAGAGTCCTCTGCATACTAACTTTCTTTACCATTCAGGAGATGTTTTCTCTATTATATTCACATGAAGGTGTCTCCTGCTGTGCAGTTCTGGTTTATTACTGGCCTTGACTTAATAACTTACCAACTTAGTACTTTTTCTTTTGCAGCACCTTTAGAGACACGGGGCATTCCTCTCATACCTGTGATTTCACCAAGACCTAGTCAAGAGGAACTACAAACCGCCATGGGTAAATTGTGTTATTTTCCTCCACAAGGGACTTATCATTTACAGATTGCCCTTAAAGTAACAAGCTCAGTTCACTCAACTTTTACATTGTGTGATTTCCCATTCAAGAAGAATGTCTGCAAGCATCTCGGCAGTCAAGCTCCAAGTACAGTCAGTTCTCCTGAACGCAAACTACTTTGTGAATAATTGAATGGGAAGTGCTCCGGTGTTTCCCTCAAATGGTACAACAAGCAATTACTTCCATAACATTTTCATCTGTTTACACTTCAAGCAATCTAGAGAGGGTTTAAGATAATAATAGGATACCCACCGAGCTTATAGGTTGCCTGCAGAAAGATGATGGATCAGACAAGAAAGTGGCTGATAAGATCTGTTGCTTTTGAAGAACTCAACATAAATATGGCCACAATTATGGAAATCATTTGCTGGGTCCTGAGTGAAAATGATGGGGAAGTCACATTGGTTGACCCTTCAGCCCTTTCCTTCTTGCATCCTGCAGAGGTTTTTTGTTTGTTTGTTTGTTTTTTTTTTTTTTTGACTCAGTGGCTTTATTTTCCTCTCTTTATCCCTTTTTAAGTGAATCCGCCATCGTGTGTTTGTGTGAACACGCATGTGTAACTAACTGATCATATATGTATTTATTTATTTTTTTAAAGATGTACTTATTATTATATCTAAATACACTGTAGCTGTCTTCAGACACACCAGAAGAGGGCATCAGATCTCATTACGGATGGTTGTGAGCCACCATGTGGTTGCTGGGATTTGATCTCAGGACCTTTGGAAGAGCAGTCAGTGCTCTTAACCGCTGAGCCATCTCTCCAGCCCCTGATTATATATCTAAATGAAGTTCATTTGGAAGAAAACTTCAAATGGAATGAGCAAATAAACCCTAATGATTAACAATGCATATTATTTTAGCCTATGTCTGAAAAGTCATGAAATGGTAAAGTTAAAAGTACTTCATAAATAACACTAAATACACTAATACTCTAATTTCCACTCCCCGTCTTGTTTTGTTTTACTTTTTAAATGCCTCTTGGTTGACTGAAGAAAGAACCATCACCTCACACCCATCACAACTCTCTTCCCAGAAATTCAATCATGAGAATAAACTGGGGCAGGCAAAAAAGAGGGCAATCCTACTACCTAACCAGCAATTTCCTTGAATTTTAAGGTGGCAGAACAAACAATACCATGTACCTTGTTGGTATGATGTAATGATTTCAGGATAACATGAAGGTAGGACTTATTTTGCCAAGAACAACATGTCTGAATATCAGGACACATACATTTTTATTTTGACACATAGAAAACAAATGGATATTTCTTCTTCTACAATTGAACATCTTTTCATGTGTTCTATTTATTTTCTATATATAAATTGAGAATAGGGAAGAGACAAAAAAAAAACCCTAATACATTTAAGGTATTTTCAAGGATATTATCACGTACATCTAAGGATAGCAACTACATAAAACAGCTACCTTGGCCCCTTTCACTCAGTGGCAGGGCACTTGCCTGGGGTTCAGTCCCCAGGGCTGTAACACCAAAAAGCAAAGCAAAAGGATTTTGAACTTAAAGATGCCTTGGAAGTCCTTGTGATAATCACTAAAACAGTAATATATGACAGCAAAGCCAAGTCATTAACATATGCATTCACTTTAGGTTCCTATAAAGGATGGAGAATGGCTTGAGTGATCTGTTATTTTTTGCTTTGCCCTTGTTCTGTTCGTGAAGATGGCTATTTAAAGCACAGCATCCTACTGTTTTTTTTTTCCCTAGAAGAAACAGACCAGTCTACCCAAGAGCTCTTCACGACTAAGATTCCACGAACAACTGAATTGGCAAAGACAACTCAGGGTAATGCTGTTTCTCCTCTCTTGGAGGGAAATTTTTCCTTATTTTCCTTTGATCAAGAAATTTTGCTTTCAGATATTTCCTCACTGGAGTGAACTACTCGATTGATTTTATATTAATGATGAAGGGTCTCGGGCAAATTGACTGCCATTTGAGTACACAGCTTTTTTGGTTGTTGCTTCAGATGTATTGTTGGATACAGGATGCTGTTTTTAAATTCCCTAGGGCTTCGGGGGTGTTTGTTTGTTTGTTTGTTTACCTTGCTGAACCTTCATGAGCCTGATTGTCATATCTGACAAATAAGGAAGGCCTTCTCCATCTTCCTACTTTGCTTTCCCTTCTCAAGCCCTCTTTGTCAGCTTCATCCACTGACGACACACAATCAGCTAGCTCTATATGGCTACAACCCTCCCTGGCTTTGGTATTTTCTTCTCTTTTTGAAAACCAGGTTACTGTCTAGAATAACAGCAGCATCCTGATGCTAAAACGATGTACCTCTTCAACAAAATGATCTGAGCAGGGTTGTACAATGCTCTATAATTTTTTCTTGTGTTCAGATAGCTCTTAAGTTGAGGCTTTACTCTGTTATTCTAGGGTTTATGCTTCCCTGGTTTTGTCTCAAAAGTTCTGTTTAGGCTCACTCAGGGTACAGTTGCATGGAATTTCTAATAATAATTAGGAAGCCATCTTCAGGGAGAAGAGGGGTACCCATAAACAGGTGCCTTCCGGTAACCCTGATTAGAAGTAGAGAGGGGCAACTTTGATGAAGACAAGCTATGTGTTATCAGGACCCTCTTGATACGCTATGCCTGCGCTCTGAGGCCCTTCAGGTCTATTGGGACATTGGGGCTGGTTTAATGCTATTCCTCAGATAGCACATAGCAACGGAGAGACTAGAGGCAGAAAAATTCCTTCCAATGCTGTGCTCTAACCGTGTGAATGCCACTGATGCACGAGACTGTGCCATCGCACACCCTCAGCAGCGGTTCTCCTTGGTCCACAACAGAACTGGCTACGAGATGCACCTACATAGTTTCTCTGTGGCAACCTTGCTTTCCACTTCTAGAGACAATGGCCACACAAAAAATGCTCCATCTTAAGCTCATTTCTCTCTACCTTCCACTTTTGTTTCTCCATGTATTTATTTTGTTTGCACATGGGGCTAATAAGAGGGTATCTGTGGCCGTGCCATGGCATGTGTATGGAGGTCAGAGGGTGCCTTGATGGAATCAACCCTGGTCCTCTCATCGCATCGCTAGGATTCTGGGGATCCAGCTTGCCAGGCGTGGCAGCAAGCATTTTTACACAGTGAGTCATCTCTATTTACCAAGCTTTCTGCTTCAATACACTGTAGCAATGTCCTTACCCAAAGGCATCTTAGGAAGTCATGATTATTTGACTTTGAGCTCTTGATCTTGTCTCCATCGGAACGAGGCAGAACACCTATCATCACTGTGTATTTATTTCTGATGTTGTTTTAAATACTTTATTTTTAATACTTATAGATGTTAAAAAAGATATGAAATATTTTTAAATTTTTGTTTTACTGGCCACCCCGCAAAAATTCATGGCATGCTGTTTACATGATTACACAGTCAGAAAGCTCCATCATCTTTCTTTTTATGTGTAAAGAAGTTAGAGAGGTTTTCTGGAGGCCATGTGCTGTCGGGTGCTGAGCTGTCTGAGTGCCTCAGCCTAAAGTTCAATTTTATTCCAGCTCTTTAAGTTCTTCCTAGAAAAACCAGAAGAAACACTCTCATGTCCTGGTATTGAAGTAACGGCGGCACACGCCTGGGTATTACTGCACCCTGCTCTGATCTCCTTCCTGTGCGAAGTTGGAAGATTCGGATGTTGTCTACGACAAGGAAAATAAGAACCAGAATCCTTTTAGTTCTCTCTCAGCAAAAGCAATCAAATACTCAAAGGGATTTACACGAAAAGCAGAACTGGGTTAAAACGACTGGCGCTTTCTCAAAGTAAAATCAAAGGGAACCGTTCGCAAATCACCATGAGGCATTTTTGGCTCTGTGGGCATTAAGGCTTTGTGTTCGCTATGGTTAGTACCCTTGGGATGGCCCCAGAGAGGCCTCTGGAAGATCTCTGTCTGCCTCTGTTGTTGGCCTGTTGTTTGGCAAAATCCTGCTCATCAAAGCCTTCACGCTGGAAGCATCTAAGCCACAGCTACGGCGTGAGCTATTTCACAGGTGGTATTTTTTTTTAAAGCCCGCCAGGCAAAACATTACTGATTAATGGTTAATAAATATCCACTCATGATGTGTGCAAAACCATTAAATGATGTAACGTTTGTATAGCTTACAAGAAAAACTTTTTTTTTTCCTGTCTATAGCTAAAGTATTACCAAGAGACTTGGTGGCAGGAATACATGTGTGGTCCGCAGTACACTATCAGCAGTCCATAGACTCCAGGAGCGGCACAGGCATTAAGTCCTTAGGGCACACAAATAGTTCTATATCTTCTCCCAAATTTGCCTGCAATGGTTACTACGTCTTCATTCAGCAAGACTTCCTTTCCACTCCTTCACGAGCAGGCGCTGTGTACCAGGAGGTAGCATGTTAGTTTTAGGATCCCTTGATCACCTTTCCTTGACAGGTGGGACACTGGGTACGTTTTCTTTCATACCTCTGTACAGCAATCACAAACAGTGAATATTTATTAATTTCAGAGTTCTTAAGCAAATACACTGGTAAAGACTGCATGATGTTATTAATTTTCTTAGCCATCTAAGTCTTCCTTTCTTTATATTTCTCCTTTTATCCCTTAAGATTACTTTCTTTGGAAAAGTAATGTTTATTGGATAGTAGTTCCTTATTGAGAATGCTGGCTGGCTGGATTGATGGATATATAGGTAGATGGATGGATGGGTTATTATGTATTTATCATGTTAAACAACCACCTGATAAAATTAATACTTTATGATTGATTCTTAATATTACAAATGACCTACCTCATTCTGTGTACTTTTGCCTTCCAGCCACGAGTATTTTCATTTGTTTTCTATCCCTTTTGCATGATCTAGGTAATAAGTAACTGGCAAGTTCAGAATGTCCTTTCTATTTCTATGTGAAGTTTCCTCCATATTGGTCCCTAGGTAAACTAAGGTCAATTGGCTGGCCTTTCAAGTACTAATTATTGGGTATATTCATATATAAACTCTGTCTTCTATTTCAGCACCACACAGATTGCATACAGCTCCTGTGAGGCCCAGAATACCTGGCAGGCCACATGGCAGGCCTGGTAAGAAAGCTTTTCTTTCTTTGATGACCTATGCAATCAGTAGGCTGGGAAAGCTACAGAGGACAAAAAGCAGATTTCCCAAAGGTGGAAGTGTGGAGAGAGAAGGGAGGGATCTGGGTCATCTACCATTACGTTGAAATAAAAGGAACAGGGACATTCTGGTCTTTGTGGATACTTGAAGGGCTTAGTTCATTAATGTGATAAGACTTAAAGGTGTTTTTTTTTTTTAATGGATGTTAATTAAGACTCAGAGACCTCTGTGGAACTGAACAAGTATTTTGGTGAGGTTTATTCATAAGTTGCACACACCTTAAAATTTTGTGACAATTTCAAATGTGTTTTTTCTTGCCTCAGAAAAACAAATGGCCTCATCCTAGTCAGAGAGGGTTTTCAGTGTCAAAGAGAACAGTTTTACTTGGTATCCTATGTCTTCAAAAGAAACGCCTCTCATCTCTAAAAGGATAAAAGACATGATTTATCTTGGAGCCAAAACTCTGAGTGACCATAGCCCAGGAAAATACATTCCAGTCTTCTTTGTTGGAATATCATGTTTGTGAAGTAGTTTCATGCATGTTTTTTTAGTCACAGAACAAAGAAAGTTGTAAAGCGGGACATTTTAAAACAAACTAGTCGGCACACCTGAGGGGCCGACTACAGTACAGGAAGCTGGGGACTCTCTCTTACAAGTCTCAGGTGCTACCTGGTGGTGACATTCTTCACTTTTGGGTTGGTGGAAGCTCGTTAGCCTTCTTAGCTAATGCGCCACTAAAGATTTATCTATTAGTTATAGCATACACAGAAGGTAGACTAGGATTGGCTATTTAGGAGGCTAATGGTAGCTCAAAATTATTCAAGCTCTGGACCTACATTATTCCAACCTCTCCACATCATGGTAGTTCACATCAGCTAATCACTCTTTGCTGACACAGATTCCTTCCGGGAATTCTTGCCCACAATTCAAAGGATACAAATATTTATAAACAACAAAAGTATAGTTCTGTATTGAGAGAGAGAGAGAGACGTCATACAAACCAATTCAGAGAGGGATTGGAACTCTACCCTTTTGGGAGTTTAAGGCAATGCTAATTGCTCGGTGTAGGTTGCTCTTGTGCTATGGCACCAGCACCTCAGCACCAGCTAAGACCTTTCTGCTCTTTCTTGTCCTCTTCCATTGCGATTCTAGCTATTCTCAAGGTCCTGACTGAAATAAGCCATTCACAAAGGTGTGATCTTTGTGAACGTATCTCCAGGTATGTTAGGGAAACGAAACAGCATTCTTATGTTCTTTGAATATCATATATGTAATATTCAATGTATAATATAAGTATATACACATACACATATTTGAAAGTGGAGGCATCTAAGGTTGCAGGAATGGTTTGTTTTTCTACAGTAAAGAATAAAAAGGCACAAGAGCAACGTCTCATCTCTCAACCAGATCTTGTTGAAAGTAGATGCCCAAGACAACCAAGTACACATTGGCAGAGTCCTGGTATAGGAAGGAGACCCAGAGCTGGAATTGGAGTGGTGTGTGTGTGTGTGTGTGTGTGTGTGTGTGTGTGTGTGTGTGTGTGTGTGTGTGTTTAATGAGTTGTCTTCCTCTCTGGGAATTGACTGATTTGGGCTGTCCCAGGTTGTTGGATGATCTGGACAAAAAAAGGGAAGTAGATTATTTCCCTCCACATTAGGGCTCCCCAACAGTTTCTTGGGGTGAAGAGGAAGTTCAACTCCCATCAAGTGTTTGTCTTGGGGAGGAAGAAGCAGGAAGTTAGCTATCTTAAATGTCCATGTGAAAACAGATTAATCTTCCTAGGGTTTTTGTTCTTTGCCTGCCTGCTGGGAATCTGCTGTCTCCTAGTCTACCATATAGAGAGCTGATATTTTGGCTATAATCTCTAACTCCTAAAGGTAATTAGGTAGAAAAATCTATTACAAGAAGGTATTTCTATGTGACTTTGTGTTACAAAAATCAAGGAATCTTTCATATGTGACTGATTGAACATTTCTGTAGAATACAGAAATAGTACTGGTTTACAATGAGTGAGTGCTTACCACGTGCTAGGAGGTATGTTTGAAGAAACTGAGGTGCTGAGTGGAATTAACAATGGAATGAAAAAACAGGCAGCGCCTAGCGTTTGGTTTTCTAGAGAACAGGAGAGAGGTATGCATGGTGGAATCATGGCTCAGTGCTCAACAGTGGATCTATACGAAGACTACTGTAATTAAACAGCCCACAAAAGGATCACCAATTACGAGTGGCCTTGACATTAAGTACATTTCAGGTCTCGGTTTTCACTTGGTAAAATGCAGTCCTGATATTCCTTCCATTCTGTTTTAGAATGTGTCTTATAGCATATCTCTAGCTGCATATGTAGCAGAAGATGGCCTAGTCGGCCATCATTGGGAAGAGAGGCCCCTTGGTCTTGCAAACTTTATATGCCCCAGTACAGGGGAATGCCAGGGCCAAGAAGTGGGAGTGGGTAGGTAGGGGACTTTAGGGATAGCATTTGAAATGTAAATAAAGAAAATATCTAATAAAAAATATTTTACACTCAGAATTAGAAATTCCCTTGCTACTTGCCTTTTTTTTTAAAGACAAAATATTGAAACCCAGTGACCACCCCAGTATAGATTCAGATTTTCATTCTTACTTATGAAAGTTTATGACTAGAGTGTGGCGTCTATATTCTATATTCTGGATCATGTATTCTTCTGTATGCGAGCTGTCATTACTTTATTGCCTAGCTAAATGATTTTCAGTTCTGTGAAAAGTTTTGTTTTCCTTGGCTGCAAACTTTTAATACTGAATATCGAATCCCTACTTTGTTGTAGCTCTGAACAAAACAACTACAAGGCCTGATAAAACCAAACCCAGAGGGACGTCCCATAAAAACGGAGTAGGAACAGGTAATAACCACAAGTGTGTTTTTCTTTGGTTGTATCAAAATTAAATGCTGCCCATCTCATATAATTTTCTTAAATTCAAACATCAATTCTTTTTTTTTATACATTTTGGAAAATATTTGTAAAATTAGAATTTAAAGTTTTAACTCATTTCAAAAATCAACTTCAAATATCCCTAAAAATGTTGGAAAAGAATTTTTCACTTTTCTAAACCTAGCCTACTAAATTAGCTGTCATATGTAGTCTTGTTTCTCAAAAATAATTCTAGTTAGATATTAATTATAGAATGAAAATAGTAAAAATAGTTGTTTTCCATTATTTCAAACGACTTTGTATGCACAAGTCAGTCTTCATGGTTACTTAGTTTTCCACTTCATCATCTCCCACAGAAGCCATCACCACATCGGAAGGGCCTCTATCTGTTAACAGTGTGCAATGTGGAATATAAGTTAGAAGAAGCAGACTTAATTCAACACAGTTAACAACTGGTCATTATGGCTGTAGTCCTATTAAAGTTTATAAACCATTCTGATCAAATGAAACAGTCCTAACTTCCTTAGAGCTATAGGAATGGGCCTAATAAAAATTCAAATGCCAACCTATCTATTCCATGGGCAAATGGAACTGCTGTGTTCCCTTGAGATATTTTAATAATATAAATCATGTGTTTACATATGCAAAATGCTGTTAATAAAATTAGAATGCATTTAATGTATATGCACCATGTTTAATCAACTCCTAGTAAGAAAGAGATATAATACTTAAAGATAGTCTAAAAATGATTTATATTCATTTAGAATGTGTTTCCTGTACTTGAGGAATATGGTATCTGGAATTCTGGAAATTTAATTATTCCTCAGACCAAATGAAAGAGGATTTATAGATTTCTGAGACATTGCAGCACCTATTTGAGCCTATTTGTACCAATTTCTTCCCACCTGGAAGTGGGAACTGCATAATTTCTCAGATTGGCCTAGATTATCTGGCTCTATCAAGAGCTATCTTCTCTCAGATCTCCTTAGGAGTAATTTAAATACACAGATTTAATATTCAAATGATTCTCTGCAGGTCACATAAGTAAAAATAGAAATTAGGTATTCACAGAGCAAATAACAACAAAAATGAAAGTTTCTATGACCCTAATTGAGAGCTGTTGCCTCTAACACAATCAAACATGATTCCAGGACAATGAGTATCATCCAAAGAGGGCAAATAGCATTATCATACTAGAGCTTACCAACAGTATGGCTTTGTCTCAAGACCCACTTTTGAACCAATATTTGTCATTATCATCTTGAATATATGTCATCTTTGTAATATCTTGCCCAAAATAGTTGCAGAAGACAAGTGCATTTGAGGTATAACTACTGGGAAGAAACTACTGCCAAACACAGGTGAAGCAAATGGGGTACCTTTTCCCCATTCCTTGTTTCTCTTCCAATGCTCAACCAAATGTGTTGACTTGTTCTACATTATGTTGTCAGTGTATTGAGAGTGTCTGTTGAGTCATCTTATTCATCTGAGGTAGTTAGGTCAACAGACAGCATCTATCCATCATCATCTTCAGGGTCAGTCTTAGCTAGGTGCTAATTAAATATTTCTTATTTTTTAACACCATTGTAGATACTTGCTTTGCATTGTGTAGGTTGATTTTTATTTATTTTAGGGCTATTTTAAGGTTAGAAAGTAGCCTACAGAGGTTGAGGTTTTATAAAACATATTTATTTGTGTGTGTGTGGGGGGTATGTACAGGTACATATACAGAAATTAGAAAATCAGAGGACAATCTGCAGAAGTTGGTCCTCTCTTTCTATAATGTGTTTCTAAGATATAGAACTCAGTTACCCATCATGTTAGCCCAAGGCTCATAATTTGGATGGGCCCTTATTCTAATATTCTGCTTTTTTTTTTGATGATTTCCACACATAGACACATAGGTGTCACAGTTTAGTTAAAGTGTTCCACACATTAGAAATTTCTAAGTTGAAAAGTGATGAGAAACAGTATAGTTTATTGCCTGAGTCTTTAGAGAAGAGACTTGTCCAACTTTTCTTGGAAGATGACAACTACTGGGCTGGTTAGCTGCTCAACCATCACTGTTTTGTTGTTGTTTTTAAGATTTTTTTAAAAAAAATTATTTTATGTATATGAGTACACTGTAACTGTCTTCAGACACACCAGAAGAGGGCATCAGATCCCATTACAGGTGGTTGTAATCCACTGTGTGGTTGCTGGGAATTGAATTTAGGACCGCTGAAAGAGCAGTCAGTGCTCTTAACCACTGAGCCATCTCTCCAGCCCCTCAACCATCACAGTTTGAAGGCTCTTTACATGCCAGGCAAAGTAGAATTCTGAAGCAGACTCTACTACACAGATGATCTCAGACTCCTCTGTCTATCCTAACAGGGAAACCACACTTTATTGCCCCCACGTGGAGTGTGTCTCCTCAGGGTGAGATATGTGTTTTCCTAGGATGTGGCTAACTCTTCCAGGCTGCTGGATTATTGCTTAAGAACTTTTAGCTAGGTGCTAATATTTGGAGGCAAAAGCACAGAGAACTGTCCTCCATAATATCTACCCTTTTCATCACAGGGGGTAGAGTCACTGATTCATTGAAAATAGATTTCCCCTGATACCATTGGAAATCCAACAAGTTTGTTTGCAAAGGTTTTGTTACTATGGTTAGAAATACCCCAAATCATTATTTCATCTTGGATAAGAAATTGCTAAGTGATGAATTACGTAAATCTGTAGACTTCTGGAAAACTCCCATATGGCAATGGTGGGCCACACTGAGGTTCTAGTCTTGGTGCCTCCAGAGGTAACTGCCCTTTAGCATATATATATATATATATCCATTAATCCTATTTAAGGGAAAAGAATCCAGCCCACAGGCAGGGATAGATTGCCTGATAGGCAATCCACAGGACCCATTTGCTACAGTGTCTTATACTGGCTTCCTTTTAAAAAGTTTTCTCCTTCTTATGATTCTGTGCTTCCTTTAACCTTAAATTGCCCATGTTCACTGGTTTATCAGAGCCTAGGGCTTAGTTGCCTGTCTCCAGCTCTCTCGAGTGAGCCCCAGAGCTAATGTTCCCAGGGCCCTTTCCAATGATTCCAATGATAATGGGCTGGATTTGAAGGGCTGGTGCACTGTCGACATGCTGATTTACATCTACAGATATAAATAGATCACCCTTGGGAATGGTCACATATCAGATAATCCTGCATATCATATATTTACATTAAGATTCATAATAGTCGCTATGAAGTAACAATGAAATAACTTTATGGCTGGGGGTTCCCACAACATGAGAGATTGTATTAAATGGTCGTTCTCAGCATTAGTGAAGCTGAAAATCACTCTGCTCTAATATAGTCTTCCTTCCAGTTTCTCTCCCTTCTTCTCACCACTTGCTCAGACCCATGTCCCTTCCTCCCTTTTCTCTTTAATCTCCAACTCACCTTTTGCTTCCAGGCATTTGCCTGTACCCATGCTGGGGTCAGTGGATCTACGTTTGCCCTATAAGGAACTGCTGAGAGCCTGCAACTATTTGTTTGGAAGTGCCACATGATGGTGGCATGGCATGGTTACAGGACAGATGCTCCTTAGCCAAAGTCGTTAACTCTCATATAGGGTGGAACCGTAGCCTTCTCAGCAGATGGAATATATAGGCTGTAGTCACTTAGAAGCAGTGTGAGGAGCAGAAGAAGGTGCCAATAGGAGGACTCAGTGCTTGAGGAAGAGGCTTCAGAGCTGAGAGCACGTGATTCTGAGTTCCAGTAGACCTTGGGCAGCTTGTTGAATCTGGCCTCGGGTTTCCTCATTTGTAGGTCCTGGATATTATATTTCACACAGAAGTTTGGGAAGCTTGAATCAATTTATAAATATATGGAGTGCTTAGACAGTACTAGAATTAAATATTTTGTTTTTGAAGGACAAAATATTTAGAGAAGGGCTTATAAGATCTACTCAAAGAACGCATAGCTTACTGGCATTCTAGGGTGTGTGTGTCTGTCTGTCTGTCTGTCTGTCTGTATCTCTGTGTGTTACCCTTGAGAAATTATGATAAATCAAACCTCACCAAACCCATGGAAGTATTTTTTTCCTGTGCCTTTATGCCATTTACAGAATAATCAGTTGCATGATCTAGTTCCCTGACCCTATGGTACCCCAGGCATAGGAACAGGTTTTCTAGAAGAAAATTACAAAGCCTTTCTCATTCCTCCAAAAATCAAACAGGTTGGGTCCTTCACAGCAACAACTTCATTCTATGGCACCAACTTCTGTGTATGTTACTTTTAGTTTCTGTGAAAAATACACCGTGGCCAAAAACGAAATCAGGAGAATGACTGTATGTCCTGCCTGCTTTTGGGGCCTAGATGTTCATAAAGGTGGGAAGGCATGGAGATGGGCAGGGGCTGAGTGATCACATTGCAACCACCACGCACAGGAAACACAGAATACAGGGAGGAGGACAAAGCTATAAACTGTCAGAACTCACCCTTCTTCCATCAAAGCACTGCGACTTAAAGGTTCCATAACCTTGCCCCAAAACAGCACCACCAACAGGGTACCCTGGGTCTAAATACAAGAGCCAACACGAGACATTCTCATTCAAACTACAATAAGCAAAACTATCTGGGATCAGTATATCTGCCTGCACGTTAAATGTGTTTAAATCATTGCACACATAACATAAATAATTGCCTTTTTACGTTCTCTGAGACATAACTGTGAAATCAGAGTTGTTGGCATTCAGTTACTGTGGTTGTCATTGTGAATGTCCAAAGTGGCAAATTAAATATGGTCTCTTATCTTTACTATGCAAACTACCATCAAGCTGTCAGCGCATGGATTCTTTTTTAGGATGATTGTTTCTGAAATGAGATTCCCTACTTAGATTCTAAAGACTGTTCCGGTTCTTTCTTAATAAAAACTGTCAGAGACAGGAATGGTGGCACAGCCTTTAATCTCCACACTCCGGAGGAGCCAGAGGCTAGTGACTAATCTCTATGAGTTTGAGACTAGCATGGTCTACACAGTGAGTTCTAAGCCAGTTAAGGCTACATAATGAGACCCTATCTTAAAAAGGAGGAGGAGGAGGAGGAGGAGGAAGAGGAAGAGGAGGAGGAGGAATGGGAAGATGAAGCACATATCAGACAGGAAGCATCACCAATATGGCTGCCTAAACACAGATGACACCAACAAACATGCCCCACATGGAAGAAGAAAATCTCGTAGAACCCCAACCCTCATCAAAGAGCTACAAGCAACTAAGAAATATGGAAAATGAAACAACCTTCCTCCAGGAAGAGCTGCCTCATATTTGGATATGTAATAACAAAGAATCAGCCCTGAAATCACACATGCAAGCAATATTAAACAGACTGGGCAGGTATACATATACACATACACACACACACATACATCACATATATGTTTGCATATATGAATATATATGTATATATGAGTGTATATATACACACATATTTAGCAGTGTGTGTGTATGTGTGTGTATTGTGTATGTGTGTGCAACAGCAATTAAAGGGAAAAAAGCCAGAGGCCAAGAATTTGAGAGAGATCAAGGTGGGGTGGAGTACCTGAGAGGAACTGGAAGGAAGAAATGGAAAATTATATAATTGTATTTTAATTTCAAAATAAAATTGTAGAAAGCAAAGATAATTTTTAAAAAATCAGTACCACGAAGCTGCGGTGAGTCACCCTGGTCCCCTGCATCCTGAGAAGCTTCTCAAAGCCTATCTGAGGTACTCAGGCGAATGGCCAGAAAACTACTATGTCTGAGGGAGATGGGAGAGAAAAAAATCACACAAAGCAAATTTGAACTGGTTTCCTACAAACAGCAACTTAGCATTCTCTGCCAAGCCCGGACTATTTTACAACCCCCAAAGGTAAAGATTGTTCATAGCCTCAACAATCTCAGTATACCAGACCTGCACAGGAATATTTTTAAAAGCCAGTTCAATAAATATAAACCCAACCACACTGGATTTCTAAAGTTTCTCTATGGGCATTGGGGAATTGGAGGAAAATTATCTTTTTAACCACTCATAAAGACTGGCAGAAGGTGACAATTCACCCTTGGTAAAATATGTGAAGCAATACCTCCCAGGCAGCCAGCACAGGATTAATGCCATGAGAAATTATGACAAAAGCCCAAACCACAGCCCAGTGCCAGCTCTACAGAGAAAAATAGAAACAATGAATGTAGACCTTTAGTATCTTTATGTCTGGATAATAGAAGATGATTAAAATGGGCACAAAAGTACCAGTGTTTATGAAAGAAACACACCTTTTCCCAGACAGCACTTATCAAATGCCCATGACAAAGAATGCTCACCGTTATGCCTGTTAATTGTGTCTGTTCCTAGGAACCAAGCAAGCACCTAAGCCACCAAGTCCTGGGAGAAATGCGTCAGTGGATTCACATGCCACAAGAAAACCAGGTAAGGCATAAGTGGTGAACCCTCTGGAACCTTAGCTCAAATTTTCACAGTAACCACAATGACGAATGATGAATTCTATCTGCATGGTTCCTGTATGTGAGAACCACATAAGCAGTAGACCAGCAGCTAGAGAAACATTCCATAGTTAGGGAAAGAAAGGACAAATTAAATTCTTTTAATACCCTTCAGGGAATACTAACCTAATGGTTGCTTCCTATAGTATTCTGAGGAGCCGCCATGGTGACGTAGTATAAAGCCACTGGATTTTAGAGCTTTTAGTTTTTCAAGCTTCGCTCTTGTGTGATTCATCATGATATAATTTGACCTGAAATTATTTATGTTCCTGTATTAAGAGTAAAGTGTATGTAATAGACATATGAAGCTGACAATCCAGACTCTTTACTCTTTAAAAGGATGCTGTGAGAGACGCTCTCATGCATTGGTGTTTATATGGCCATCCTCTCCTAAGCAAGTACGCCAGGCTCTCTCCTCCCTCTCCTCCCTCTCCTCCCTCTCCTCCCTCTCCTCCCTCTCCTCCCTCTCCTCCCTCTCCTCCCTCTCCTCCCTCTCCTCCCTCTCCTCCCTCTCCTCCCTCTCCTCCCTCTCCTCTCTCTCCTCCCTCTCCTCCCCCTCCCTCTCTCCTATCTTTCCAACCTCTTTCTTTGTTGTCTCTCCTCCTAACAGCCTTGAAAATACCTTAAAGTGATATGGTATTTTCCTGGGTGGAAAATTCTTCTTGATTATTTAAAATCAACACAAATAATGCAAAGAAAGAAATACACTTTAAAGCTGTAATGGCTTAAAGTTTGAGATACGGTGAGTTGAGCCAGACACCATTAACTTTTCCAACCATCCTGCAAAACAGACTCTATTAAACAAACTATAAAAAGTAAAAATAAAATAAAAAGCTACTTTCCTTTGCCTTCTAGGCCAACAGGGTTTAAAATTGTACCATTTATTGGGCTGGAACCCTGCAACAGAGGTTGTGGGCAGGTGAGCAAAGAGCGTGGTAAAACTGGCTCCTAGTCATGCCCCCTAGCTAGGAACCCTTGTGTGCTTCAACTCTGCAGTTGCTTCAACAGTCACAACATTCCCGATGCTGCCACCAGTGCTATTTGGTATAATTTGAGAAGTTCAAACGTTGTTTAATTATAACTATGTATTAGAGTTAGGGGATAGTGTGAAACACCTACAAAAAGAAAAATTATAGATATGCCAGACAACCCAAAGTCGAAATGATAAAATGACTTGTAGGTTCACAACTGCAGACAATGGGAACAATAAAGTTCATCGGTTTATTCTGTTTATTATATGTTTCTGTTGTATCTCCAGAGGAAAGATATTCCAAGTCATGCATGTCTACATATTATATCTAAAGTTCCAGGAGATGATTTACAAATGCTAATGTGATTCATTATCCATAAATATTTGACTAGTGTAAGTTTAGATGCACTTTTCTATAAAATATGAAATATTTTAGCATCCAACTGCTATTCTGCTGTTTATGAAGGAGCAATTATTTCAAACTGATTTTTTTTGTTGTAAGTACTGACTTTTAAATATCTTTTAGGCTCAGTCTCAGGGACGCGTCGTCCACCCATACCACATAGGCATTCGTCCACTAGACCTGTGTCTCCAGAGAGAAGGCCTTTACCCCCGAATAATGTCACCGGGAAGCCAGGACGTGCGGGTATGTTCACTTGCCTGTTTTCTCTCTTCTTGACTGCATTTTAATAGCCGACCCAACAAACCACTGCACACGTGACAGATGCTTGCTTGTGTTGGCCACAAAGACTGGATGCTGTTAGCCACAGCTTTGCAGGGTAGATAGACTGAAAGAAGCCATCCCTCCATATCCAGAGCAGTTAGCTACTGAGATATCCGCATTCTTGGAACCTAGCGAGAAGGTGACTTGGCTTTTAACAGTGGGTGAGTTCAGAGTAGAAGTAGGGGGTGCTGTGCATTGCCAAATCCTCAGGGAGAGTGGAAAATATGACATCCTGTCACTGACTTCACCTTCTTGCTATTGGCAGTGTTATAGTGCTTGGGAAGATAGTGAGCACTTAAGCTGTGTCTTACTTCCATTTGTAGGTTCATGCTGTCAGAGAATGGTCCCAACAGGCCTGCATTTTCATATACAGCATCCATCTTCTAGCTCCACAAAAAAGTCTTAGCACTGCCACTGTAGTCTGTGTGGTTCTTGATATATATCTTTGGTACAACAACAACAACCAAAACCAAATGGTTTTGTCCTATTTTTATTTTTAATCTTCCTCTCAGAGCTTGTGAGTTCTGTGATGACAGCTCTTGGTGTCTTCTCTCTGAAACTCCAGAAGCCAGTTGAGTGCTGAAAATATAGAGGAAATTTGATAGTCTTAACTGAATAAATAGATGAGTGGAATTAAGAACCAGTGATAGCTGATCCAGTTCAAAAACAGCTTCACCTCCCTCCACTTGGGACTCTGCTAGCAAACTGTGTGTTCCTTGTCTTCCCTCCGTTTCCACAGCTTAACATCCTAAAGACTGGGTCGGTTGAAACTACATAAAAGTTTTACAGTCAGCTATGAAAGGTGAACATGTAAAGGGTTTTTGTGAAGGGAGAGATGTCAGTTTTTTAAACAAGATAATGAGAATGGTTTTAGGATGTTTCATGAATCAAAGTCAGTGGTTCTCAACCTGGGGATTGAATAACCCCTGAAGGGGTCATCTAAGACCATTGGAAAATTCATAGATATTCACATTACAATTTCTAATTATGTACAGTTATGAAGTAGCAGTGAAAATACTTTTATGGTTGGGGGTCACCAGAACATGAAGCCTGTATTAAGTGGTTGCAGCATTAGGAAGGTGGAGATTCCGTGCTCTAGGTCTTCCCCCACTGTCTAGAGGAGGATTCAGTCTCTAGTTGGTGCTTCTTGGGCCTTTCTGGGTCAAGGCTCATGCAGAGGAAGTCCTCATGCAGAGGCCGGGTTGTTCTCTTTAACTGTGATGTGAAACAGCTGTGACATGAGTGGCACTGTGTTCAGCTCTTCCTGGCGAGTCAGGGCTGCCTGAGCGTGCTGTGAGAACCCAGGAGATCACCCCTGCAGGAGATCCCATGGGCAAGGCTATGTGGATTCAGCCACAGTTCACTGGTCCTGCATTTGGGCTTATGATGTCCTCGTTCTTCTCTGTCAGGAAGTGTAGCTCTGGCACAGCCTCTCTACCCTATAAACACACCCCATCTCTCGGATTACCTCAGCTCACAGGTCTCCATGCCCCACCATTCCCCTCTAATCAAAAGGATTTCACTTCAAAACCTAGCACCTAGTACCTACAGTGGTACAGTCCTTGTGACTCAGAAATCCACTGGATGTTTGGGACTTACTCAGAGGCTCTCTCACGGTGCTTGTTAACAGTCTTGGTCCCTGTGTGACATCTACCATTCCTTGACTATCTCCAAATCGCCTGAGGCCTCCAAGTCCCACTTTGCTTGCCAGGGTGACCATGTTAACCCCATTTCCAGCTGACTCTGTCAATCTGAAAAGCACAACTTCTCTTGGATTTGCTTGCCATTTTCTTGTGGCCCACTCCCTCTAGGACCAAGGGCCTGTGTCTGTAGGGGAAAGGCTGTGGTCCATCTACCTGACTTAGCTATGATTGCACACTGAGCCCAAGTCTGGAAGTCCAGCAGGTATCCCTTGACTGGTAGCCAAAGAAGAGCTTCTTTTCCCAGGAGGAATAGGAAACCTATTCTATATTACTCTTACTCTACTAAACACTCAGTCTTGCCTGGACTTTGGGATGGATTCCATTTTAGAGGTTGATAAGTAGCTTTAGTGTAAAGGGGTTGGGTATAGCAACTCAGAGGAGCACTGTTCCAGTCCCCAGGCATTGCTCTGGGGATCTTTGTCCTCTTTCTCTGGATGTCTTTCAGGTCTACCAGTTCATCTCTAAGCAAGGTCATGCCATCTCCCTCAGCTTCTTTCACAGCGCACCAAATGGCTAGGGTAGCCCATTATGGCGAGTGAAATATCATCCATTTGTGTTACTTCACTATTGGAAATCTTTTCACAGTCCTTTAACCTTCAAATAACATCCATAGGAATGATACCCAAGTTCTTCCATGATCTACTTTTTCTTGACCCTCCATGCTTAGCTGGGCCTGGGCTTTCTCCTCTCTCAACAATCATGTTTTCCTGATTTGATTCACAGACTGAAGCTCTTCTTGCTTCCTACTGATCATTTCATTTATTGGCACTTGTGTCAAGACACTCTTCTCCACTGATACCCACGTTCCCCATAGACATGACCATTCCCTCTTTTTGTCCCTTCTGTGACCTTCTGTAGTTCTTTCACAATATCTGTGATGTTTTAAGATCCTTGGCTCGGGCATCTGTCTCTGTCAAGAACCAGGTCTTGCGTGCTCTCCAAGCCTGGCTGATCATGCCAAGCCACATGGTGAAGTGCTTAATAAACGTTTATTGAATAAATAAATAAATTTGAAACTTGGTGCAGCTCCTACAAAGCCTCAGTGCTTTGGTTCTGAATTTCAGGAATTGTTTCCTCCAGCCGGGTAACGTCCCCACCCCTGAAGGCAACACTCCACCCTATCGGAACAGCCACAGCGAGACCAGGGGCAGAACAAAAGGAACCAACTGCTCCTGCTTCAGAAGAAGAGTTTGGTTAGTATGTTCGTTCTCACTAGACGCATTGCTCTGAGATGCTAGTGTACTTGAAATTGGGGTGAGCAAATTCCTGGTTTGGGGGTCCTCAATTTTCATCAATTTTAGGAGTAATTGTCTTTTCAGTTTTAGAGTAATCATTATTGTCAACCTCTTGTTACAGAATACGCTCCTTTCCTTGGCAGACAGAAATGTCAAGTCTTCTTTTTCTTTTACTAAAAATATAGACTATCCAATTACCAAATTAAAAAATTTAGACTACCTGTTACTATAAACTACAGATATTTCAATTTATTAATTAGTATTAGTTTATCATTATAACTTTTAATCCACCATTGTTACACTCCAGAACACAATTAAAAACATTTTTACTTCAGATAAAAGTATGTTATAAGAATAGCAAGGGAAATCAAACTACAAGCAATTTATCTCGGAGGAATATTGATTATCTTTCATCTATACTATTTCTGTCAATGTGTTATGAATTTCTATTTCTATTTCATTAAGTTTCTCATTCTTTTTTTTTTTTTTCATTCTCAGGTACTACAACTGACTTCAGTTCAAGTCCCACCAAAGAAACTGATCCCCTTGGGAAGCCCAGGTTCATAGGTCTGTCTGGCTCTGCATTGTTGGTTCTTGGAATATTCTGTAGGTAGATCAGTCAGGTATTCACTCTATAAACAGTGTAGGAGCTTGCTACCATATGAATTTCTCATACTTGTGCAAGGCAGCTGGACAGCAGGAGCAGCCTGCTTCTGCTGGGCGAGCCTCAGGTCGACCCTGCGTGCCTGCCTTTTGTGCTGAGACAAAGAGTAGCAGTGACCCAGGAGATGCCATTCTCACCATAATACAAAGTAAAGGAGGTGGGACCCAAATAGGCACATTTTGAGATCCCTTTGAGGTGACATCTGCAAGCATGCATTGGCCAAAACAGTCTCACAGCCGAGCTCCAGCCAATAGAAGGGGAGAGCATGGCCATTTTTCATGGATGCAGAGATGAAGTTTGAAGTTACCACAAAACCATTTTTCATCATTGTATCTTTCCACACATTGACATTTCTGATAGTATTGGTAAGGGTTCTGGTTTCTCCACCCTCACCAGAAGTTGGTATAGTCAGTTTTAAAATGCCCTTTCCAACTAACTAGTACCCCGGAGCTCTTGTCTCTAGGTGCATATGTATCAGAAGATGGCCTAGTCGGTCATCACTGGAAAGAGAAGCCCATTGGACACACAAACTTTATATGCCCCAGTACAGGGGAATGCCAGGGCCAAAAAGTGGGAGTGGGTGGGTAGGGAAGTGGGGGGGAGGGTATGGGGGACTTTGGGGATAGCATTGGAAATGTAAATGAGGAGAATACCTAATAAAAATAAAATAAAATAAAATAAAATAAAATGCCCTTTCCATTTTAACAGATGCAAAGCATATATAATTATGCTTTTAATTTGACTCTTTGGATCTACCCTAAGAAAATTCCACAGACTTGGGTGTGGCTTTCACAATGTAAATTTATTTTTCTTACAATTCTGTAGGCAAGGAATGCCCTCTCTCCTTGCCCTGCAGGTGGCTTCCTTCCTGTTGTGTGGTCACAAGACCTGCTCACTGCACTGTGCCTGTGAGTCCCTTCTGTCTACTAAGAACTCCATGATGATTAGGATAACACTCCACACTTTTAAGTTCTTACTTAGGCTTTTATCAGTCCCTTTCTTTCTATATTTAAGTCCATCGAGGTGAGGTGCAGGCTTAACTTATTTATGATTATAATAAATTACTGATTGGCTGATCTTTGGATTCATCCTACAAGGTATTTCCTATTTCTAATGGACATCTTCGCTCTGAAATCTGACTTGTTGAAATTTACGTATCCAGTCATGCTTTCTCTGAATTACATCCTTTCTTCACCTTTTTATTCTTACCATAATTTAATCTCTTTATATTTGCACTGTATTTTTTAGACATCATACCACTGAGTCTTACTTTTCTCATCTAATCTGACAATTGCTATTTTTTGTTTCTAGTTTATGGACCCTTTCAAATTATTATCGATACTTTTAGGGGTAAATTTTTATCTTGCTAGTTGTTTTCTATATAGATCTATATGTATTCTTTGCTCTCTCTCTCTCTCTTTTTTTTTTTTTGCATTCTTCTTAAAGTTTATAATTCCACTTTCTGTGTCTTCTCCCTCATGACTCCTTGTTTCAGCTGTTCTGTGAGGACTGACAGGGTGAGCCTAACTTCTTCCCATCTGCCTTCCAGCACAATGACGAGCCTGGCACTTAACACACATACGCTTCTACAGCTCCTTTCTGCCCTTCTGGCTCTGTACTATTACTGCCAAGAACCATTACACAAATTTGTTTTCTTTTTTAAAAGTAAAATAACTTTTAGACTTGGACTAAAATATTGTTTATAGACATCCACATCATTACTATCTTACACCTCTTATCCTTTTGTGGGAGCGGGACACGCCCATCCAATGAAACTTTTCCTTCAACTACTGCCTTACAGTGTAGGCTTGCTGGTTTTGAAAGCAAGTATTTTGCCATTTTTTAAAAAGTATTTTTCACTGGTTATTAATTCTGCATTGAACATGTGACCCCATTATGGGTATTTTTTATTTTTGCATTCTCCCAGTGAGAGACCTACTGTAACTTTCACTTTTATCAGTCTTTACACTGTCTGTCTGTCTGTCTCTCCTTTAAATACTGTGTCTTTTTCAATAGTTTTGGGGAACTTATGATTAGTACAGGTATCTTCATATTTATTGCTCTTGAAAGGTGCTTTGATTTTTAGCTCTTTGAAGTTGTGATTTAGATGTTTAGGTCATTTAAGGTCATTGTTTCTTAAAATATTTTTGTGCTCATGCATTCCTTCCCCGACCTCAGGTACTTGAGTTATGTCCATATGAGAACTCATCAATGTTTCTCAAAGCTCACAATTCCCATTATCTATTCATTCTCTCTCCATTCTCTCCTTCCCCCTCTCTTCTGCCTATCTGTCTGTCTGTCTTGTGCTATGTCTGTAAGGTCACTGTCTTCTGTCTTTTGGTCTCTTGTGCACTCGTTTACCTTATGTGGTTTACATCTTATATACAGTTTTCATCTCTAGAAATTTGGGTCATTTTTAAATCTCCTTTCATGGGTCATTTTTATACTGCCATGTTTTCCTTGTGTCATATTCTAGCCCCCGTGCAAGTTCTAGGTTGGTTTCAAAGGACTGATTTTTCTCACCACGGACAATATTTTCCCGTGACTTTTATCTTGTTGGGTGTGTGGATATTTCATTTCTAAAATATAGTTGATTATTCAGAACTGCTTGGTCCTTGTGGGTCTGGCTTTGTTCAGAACATTTAGTGTAGTGCCCATTCCTATTGCCCTAGACTCACTACCTATAAATTATGAGGTAGGAACCAACTCTGAAAAAATGAATCAATATCCAAAGAGATCAACACTAGGTACATCTATAAATACAGCATCTGTCAGATACCCCAGAGAAAACAGTTTTGTTTCTAAGTCATCCTCAGTTCTATTTTCAAATGCCTTCTCAGGATGTGACACCAAAGCCTTCACATAGATGATAAAACTTAGCGAGGTTACCTCCTCCGTCTTCTTCACGAGTTTCCAGCGGGCTAACTGTCAGTCCTCTCTTTCCTACTCATAGGTCCCCATGTGCGATATATCCCAAAGCCTGAAAACAAGCCCTGTTCCATCACTGACTCAGTCAGACGGTTCCCTACAGAGGAAGCCACGGAGGGGAATGCCACCAGCCCACCACAGAACCCACCCACCAACCTCACTGTGGTCACTGTCGAAGGCTGCCCCTCATTTGTCATCTTGGACTGGGAAAAACCTCTAAATGACACTGTCACTGGTAAGTCTGTGGCAGTAGGATGTGATATTTTGGTGGGAAGCTTTGATGGCATGGTACCTAGACAGTGTGGGTCAAATTGTGACACAAAAATCCCATCTAAGGAGAAGTGAAGTTCTGTTGTCTAAAGCATCTTAGGTAGACAAAGGTCTTGGTCTTTGTGATGGGCTCCTAGTTAACTGAGGACTTTAAAGCTGTATGCCTTCCTTTCCTCTCAGAATCCCCTTCACAGTTTGAAAATCTAATCTTATGATGTCACCAAGATCATTACATAAAGTGTGTGAAGATTTGACACCACTGATAATATTTAAATAGCTTTCTTTTCACCAGCCCAGTTTCTAAACTGGCTGAGAACTTCCAAACAGGCTAAGGTTATTTCAACTAACTTTGCAGAAATTAGAAATAAAAATAAAAATAAAAAAATTAAAAGTCCCTCACTCCAGGCAACTTGTTACTTATTTGAGGAAATTTTTGATAGTGCTGCACTGACCCAATTCCTGGTGGAAATAAGAAACTTGGAGTCATTTTTAAAATTTGTTTAGTACACCTTGATTTGATATATAGAAAAGGAGAGTCAAACAAGAAAGGAGAGGAATGACATCAGGGATTGCCAAAGGACATGGTTCCTAGTCAGCCCGTCTCTGAGCAACTGTTGCTGGGCCCCTGGTGCAGGGACTAGAAGCGTAGGATAAGCATCTGTCTGGAGTAGACAGGAGCATTATGGGGGGCCAGGGTGTGGGTGAAGAGACTCAGAATCTTCTGAAAATGTTTTCTACCATGGGTAATGGGAAAAAAGCAATCATTTTTTCCCTACAAAACCATGGGATCTGAGCAACTTGCCATATAAATATTACCTGTGCTGAATTGCCATATTGCACCCATTTCCTGTCTTATGACAAGACAGCCTCTGTTCTGAGAAAGAGTGCGCCCCCACCAGTATTCCTAGCATCTGACTGGTCCCGCTTATTCCTTTAGGGTAGAGTCAGGAGCTACTGCTATCTCAGTTCCTAAAAGCCAGTTGGCTTTCAAATTATCCACATATATTAAAACATCCAAAACTCTGACTATACACTGGCAAATAATGAGTTCTAGTTTCCTGAAATGAAACGATAAACCAAATTTTGTTTGCCCTAAAGATGTGGGCTATCAAGTTGGAATTATTTAATCTGACATACCTAATTATCTAGTACATGTCCACTTGGATAGTATCTGACTTAAAAAATTAAAATTGTATGATTTCCCTTTCTGAATCTGTAACAATTATTTAAGTTGTATAAATTTTTAATTGTAATGAGTCATGAGGAGATTAAACTTTACTTACCTAACAGTTTCCATAATTATTTTCTTACTAGATGCTAATGAGCCACTTGGAAAAATTTAATTTCAAAATTAAAATTTTCATGTCCAAGGATCGCATTTAATTCTTTTGCTACATTCCACATTTAGGCATTGTTCTCTTAAACTATATTAAAATCAGAACATCTCTCCTAGTAATGTGTTCCATAAATGTCATTTTTAACTATAGTGTTACAAAACTATGGATTACCTATCAGCAAGCTGCTCAGCTAATACCAACGAATCCCAAATGAGAAGTAGGGAAACACGTTAACATGTCTGTCAGATTCTCTTATTCTGAAGGACTTTCCCTGTTGATGAGTGAGTCCTGTAAGTTCATAGAAACAAGCCTTTAAGGGAAAGTTACACAGACATTAAGGTTGTGGCGTTTATTTAATACAAAGGAAACTATCCAGGGAACATAGTTAAGTAAGCATTAGGTACAAAATCCAATTTTAAAGGGGTTTTATTATTTGGTTAACAGTTGGTTAACAGTTGCTGCTTACACAGCTTTAGGGTCAGATTTGTTGTAGCTGGACACCATACTCTGTGCCTTTCCCCCCAAACAAAAAGATAGCAAGAAACACCTCTTCCATTTGAGCACCGTTCCTCGTACAGTGCTTTCCATAAACTGTTCTTTCTACCAGTGGCAAGCCATAAGCTCCCTATGCAAAGCAATGGCCATCAGTCTTCACCAGTTCTCGGGCCTTCTTCCACTCTGATAAAGCCTGAATGGTTACTATGCCTCAAATGCTTTGAGAACTTCTGCCATCTGGTGACTGAAATTTGCTAAAAGATGAGATGGTGATGTCATGGGGCTAGAGGATGGCTGAGCTGTCAGGAGCATTTCTCTTTCTTTCGGCACACATGACTCTGGTTTCCAGCACCCACACTGGGCAGCTCACAGGTATCTGTAACTACAGCTCCAGGAGATGCAACACCATCTCCTGGATCCCACAGGGACCTGCATTCACATCTCTCCGCTGCAACCGAAACACACATAGATACAATTTTTTTTTTTTTTTAAGATCATGTTTCTGGAACTGCAGCCAATCTGTCATTGCTATGAGAGTGTCTTTAGCGTTCCATTAGCCTCAGGAACAACTAAATCAACTGAGACATAACACAAGTCTCTACTGTTTTCTTCCATCTTCAGAATATGAAGTCATATCCAGAGAAAATGGGTCATTCAGTGGGAAGAACAAGTCCATTCAAATTACCAATCAAACGTTCTCTACAGTAGAAAACCTGAAACCAGATACAAGGTAAGGCCCAGTGCTATTGCAGATGAATTCTGAGATTGCAGAAACTGCGCCACCGCCAAAGGACAATGCCTTATTTAAAGGATCTTATTTTAATTCGGGATTTCTTTAATATGATTCTGAATAACTCATATCACATTTTCAAAATATTCTCATTAGGGATAAAAGGGCTAATAAGACAGCCTTATAAATTAACAGAATAAATGTCTGCATAAAAATAGGCCATTAATTGCAAATATTGGTTTTAAATATGAAAATTTAGAAAAATCTGTGAGCTAGTAAAAATGGAGTATGCACGGCAGAAATTAACTCGAAGTTTTGACTCGGATGCTGAAAGGGGTTAAACAAAGAATGAAAACTCCTTGACAAAACACAGACAAATATTTTATCTCCTGGGCCCAGGTTGTATTAGTTATTGTTCTATTGTTGTGATGAAATAACATGACCAAAGCAACTTATAAAGGAAAAGCATTTAATTGGAGTCTTGCTTCCCATTTCAGAGGGAATGGCCATCATGGTGGGAAGTATGACAGCAGGCAGGCACAATGCTGGTGCAGGAGCTGAGAGTTTATATCTTAACAGCAAGCTATCAAGTCCCACCCTGAGTGACACACCTCCCCCCATAAGGCCATGCTTCTCCCACAAGGCCACACCTCCTAATCCTTTCCAAATATTCCACATAGGTACAGCATCCCTTTGCTTTGGAGACTTGACACTGAGAAGGAGAATAGAATTTTGGCAATCATCTGCATATTTTATGGTTTATTATACATTAACATGAGACTATTCATTTTTTTCAGTATAGTTATATTATTTCTTTTTATTCCAAAATATCAATCCATTTTATTACTGAAAAAAAAGGCCCTTGGACATTTCTGATTAGTTGTAGAAAGGGTCCTAGGTTGCCTTTGCCCCCCAAGCTTCCATTCTTCAACCTCTCTATTCTCGTCTCCCTGTGGAGAGGATGGGTAGGGATGTGAGAATGAGCCTGTTTGGATTCTGGCCAAAGGGACACTCTAACAATCATTTAGAAGAAAATAAACAGCTAGCTAATTGAAGTTAACTATGTATAATCTTTAGGCCTTTACTGTAGAAAATAATATATTTCTTTCACAAATATGATTTTTTAAAGTGCTCTGTTTTGAGATGTAATATGGAACATTTTCCCACTGTTCATAATCATGAAAGGTTTAAGTTAGCCAACATACGCATATTTTTCAGTTAAAGCCCAGTTGATCTTGATTCTGTTTCCTTAGCAAGATTGAGAGAAAAGAAACCCATTTTTTTTTTTTAGCCATAATAGATTTTAAGGGAAGATTAGAAAAACATTTCATTGGACCTTTTTAGTAGGTAGGTCTATGCTTGCAAAACGTTCTCTAGTTGCCTGCTTTCTTTCCATTTTATAATGTGAGTGGCATTGAACACTATATTCATGGAAAGGCATCTGCTTTGCAAATGTACACTGTGTTCCTTTTCCGAGTCAAGCTGCCCTCACGGCTTCTCACAGTGCACCTATTGCTCATGATCTAAATGGAGAGCAGTTTTTTTTCAGGGACATTTGAAGCCCAGTTTTGTTTGCTGGAGCTACAATTGGGAACCCGTGTGGTGTCTGCCTGTGAGCTCAAGACTAGCAGGAAGGCTAATCAGTAAGCGTTCTACACAGCCCGGCCAGAGGTCTGGAAGTGGCCTGTGAAAGTGCTGGTGTGGCCGAGGCACAACACTCCACAAAGCCTGGAAAAGGGAAGAGGTGCAAGTTGGGCTGGAGCTTGAAGGACAACTAGAAAAGCGTCAGATGGTGATGGTTGTAAGGAAGTGTCGCCAAGAGTATAGCGCAGTACTTGTCAACGAACAGAAGCAAACTCAACTGTAATTTAGAATTTCCCCCAGGGTTTCTTGTAAGAATAACAAAAAGTGACTTTGGGGTGATTTACTGAGTTACACTATAAGGACGCATGTGCATACTGCATTTTAGTGATTTTTCTAATATTTCCCCTGATTTTTAGAATGTGAAATCTGGAAACTGGGACTATCTAGTAGCTAATGTGTATCCATCCCTTGGGTGGAATAGTGTAGAAGAGTGAACCAGAGAGAAAGTATAAAGGGGAAGCTTAAGTATTTAGATTCCAGAAGCTAAGTACTGTTGGACCACACACATATTCTTTCACATCCGAGTCTGTTCTTGTTCTCAATTACTTACCCATGTTCCAGTCTACTATGCAGGAGCTCAATGTTCTATTTGCAGTAGTGGGACAACCAGCAGCTGTCTTGCTGATGAGATGCCATACCTGGTGTCAGATGTTCCTATCTCTGGGCTGGTACCTCATAGCCACAGCCTGCTGCTGCAAGGTGTTATGGCCTCAAATGTGCACAGGGATGGGGAGTCATCACTTGAAGTGAATGAGGCAAAAGTCTAGAGATAAGACACATGCTGTCTCTTCCTTTGGAGAGAACCCGTCCCACTGACTACCTCTAAAAACAAAAACAAACAAAGAGAATTGTGGGAATGTTGATATTAGTTGTCTCAGCATCTTAGTTACTTCTCCATTGCTGTGTCAGACCAAGGCAATCTATAGAACGAGTTTATTGGGGGCTCACAGTTTCAGAGGGCTAGCATCCGTGACCATAACAGCAAGGGGCATGACAGCAAGCAAGCAGGCATGGTACTGTAGCATTGGATGAGAGCTGACATCTTTATCCACAAGTAGAAGATAGAACTAACTGGGAATACCAGGAGTCTTTCGAAACCTCAGAGCCCAAAGCCAGTGACCTATCTCCTCAAACAAGTTCACAGTCCCTAATCCTTCCCAAACAGTTCTGTCAACTAGGGACTGTGAATTTAAATATATGAACATATGGGGTGGGGGCATTCTCATTTAACCACCACAATCAGTATTGTAGCCCACTCCCTAACACTTCTTACTTTCCCCTATCAAATCTCCTTTCCTGAAGTTGGCCAGAGTAACAGTCCTTTCTCTTCTAGGCAGCATTATAGCTCTTGGTGAATTCAAAGTACGTGTAGATAGAGCCTCTACTGAAAGCAAGCCATTGTGTCTGTCAGACCAACAATTATACTTAATTCTAGAAATAGGAAAGCTGATAATATCTTGAATGATCAATCTGGCACCAGTACTGATAGGGCCCGGCAATGTGGCTTAGACCCCCTTGGGGTCTGGCACATAATTCTGAGATAGCCAACACTATGCAGAACCAGTGAGAATAAACTCAGATCCAGATCCGTCCATAGTGAATGGTCTCAGTCAGCAGCTTGTCTTTGACTCTCAGTCTGCCTTCAGATGAACTGGTAACTCCTTATTTGGTAATATGTTGATGGGATTAGCTCTTCCTGATGAACTGGTTGGTAATGAAGATGGACACGCATGACCACTCTGGCTGAAAAGGCTCCATCTGTTGCAAAAATCGTACTTCTCCCCTTACTCAACTGAAAAACCAAGTCCACTGTGTGAGCCAGACTTACGTGGTCCAACAATTTCCTATGGAAAATGCACTCTGGTAATTAAGATAAATCAAAGTCACTTCATCGATTCAAGTACTTTATTGGCATCTGTGGGCTGGGGCGCATTCAGGAACAGTTTTTCTCTGAGACTAAAACCTGCTGAAGTAGTAGTGTGACTGGGACTCTTGTTTATGTTGAACTGATAAAACATTGGCACTGATGGTTAGCCACAATGCAGACATTAACTTCTTATAAACTGTAAATTTGGCTCGCTCAAAGAAACAGATGTGTGGAATAGTCATGCCCAGAACAGAAGGTTTATGTGAAATTCGGGTCTCTGCAAATTCTGCATTTACTTTGCAACACCATCTATGGCTTGGGTAGAGAGTAAAATGAGGTGCCAATGCATCAGGCATTTTATTTAGTTTAATTGTAGGTGTGGGCAGATAATCCCTTCCTTGTTAGAGGCATTGAGGCATAATGGGTAGCAAGGTTACAATCCTCCATGACTTCTGAGTCTGTTTTCACTGTCACTTTTTTCCTCCTCCTCCACCTCCATCCTTTCACTTTCTCTTCCTTTCCCTTCCTTTTGAGATGGGTTGGTAGTTTGCCCAGGCTGGCCTCAAATTTGGGATACTACTTCATCTTTAATGTGGCTGGGGTTACAGGTATGCACCACTGTGCAGGTTTTAGCGCTAAAAATTGGGGCTTTTGTGTTTCTGTATTTGCATGCATGCATACATGCATGCACTTGAGCTTGCATGCATCTGCTCAGCACCATGGTTCTGTTCCTAAACACTGAGGCGTGGATGTGTTGTGTAGATTTTAGGTGACAACAGTCATGTAAGACACCCTATGTCTCCTCCACTGTCCCCTAGCTTTTTACCTGTATTCATAATGTTCCACAATGAATGACACCACATGTTGCTAAGTTTCCTGAAATGCTGCGGCCTGTGATGTGAGGTCACAAACTGTCTCTTTATTGCCCTTTGAGTAACCTTATTCTCTCATTCCACTTTTCCCGATTCTCATCCTCTGACAGAAAACTCACCTAAACAGATCTCCAGCACTTGAAGACCGCAGCAGGAGTAATATGAGCTAATAGACATACAGTCCAAACCAACAGCGAGCCACTGACTGTTTCTGTATAAAGAGTCATTTTGTAAGCAGCAGTTTTCTTTAGGTTTGAGAATTTTGGTAACCTTGTTTTTTTGTTTTTTTTTTTAAACAGTATTAGTCATGTATCTAAAATATAGAGTGGAAGCTGTAACTTGGCTCTAAAGTTTACACCAAAACAAGGTTATAGTGAAATCCTGGGGGCAGGGTGGCAGGGGACAGGAGTGAAGGAGGTGTCTACTCCACCAGAGCCGCAGGCTTTACTCCACACCTTACTGCAGAGGGTAGCTCCTAGAGGTGAACATTTTGCCTTTGACAGATTAGCTCAGCAACTGCAGACCATACTCTCTGGAACCATTTTGTTTTTATTACAGAAATTGATAAAATTTTTAATTTATATGCCAAGTTTTACAGTTGTCCTCAAAACTATTGGCTTTAAATCTTGCCCTCCACTATCCCTTTCCTTTAGGATAGTCTTCTGAGCCCTTGGATACAACAAATTCTTGCCACCAGCCCTTACTCTGTGGCTTCCTTAAGAACAAAATATTTGAGAAATGGTACAAGCCACGTATCTTTCTCTAAGTTCGTTTTCCGTTGATCCTGTTGTTTAGCTGAATGGATTTGAAGTGGAATGATGATAAAATAAAGATCTTCTAATGGTCTCTTGATGCTTTCCCTTAACTTCCGGTCCCGCCGGGCAGTTAAAATACATTCTGATTCTGGTTCCTCCAACAGGGACCATTATTTCATTCTCACGGTTTTGGGACTTTCTGTCATTATACTTTGGGACTCTGAAAATCTGAAATTTGTATTAATCCTTTTTCTTTTCTCATCTTGTTGGACACAGAGTAGGTCTCTTTAATCTGAAAACTTCCATCTTTAAGTTCTGGGAAATTTCTCACAGTTTCTAGGTCTGATGCCCCTAGTTTATAGTTTCCTGTCAGCTGGGTGCTCTACAAAAATCCAATTTTCTTATTTTGTAACTTTGACTTTTAGTTCTAGTATCTGTTAACTTTATCTTCTAAATGTTTATGTATTTTCCCTAAATAATTTTGTTAGGTAACACCTATATATATATTTGTTATATATAATTATATACAATCACCTTTTGAGACTTTCCTCTTAGAGGCCTATGGTGTTATTCATGTGACAAAATATGCTTTCAGGGAAAGATTTTGCCAGCACAAATTTTTGTTTATACTGGGCTTAATCAGCCAAGAAATGCCCTCATGTTGCTAAACAGTTTAAAATCATTTTTCCAAACTTGCATCAAATTGGAAAAACTCTTCAGAAAAAGTTAGTTATAGAGACTTGTGGCCATTCTAGAAGTGGCGCTCAGGTGTAAGTAGCTAAAATGAAGTGAAGTGACACAGAAGAGTCAAGTGGTCAGCCTTGGCCAAGGCATAGGTTGGCTGGCAGTGGTCTAGAATGGGTGTGACATACATTCCTACTTGAATCAAACAGCGTATGCCAGTGAGTTCTTGCTCCTCTACCTCCCATAACCAGCTCACCAGCTTTGTGAGGTTTTATGTTACTATTGGGACTGTTTGGGGCCACAAGCCTTTGGAATGCCCCATGTATGTGAGTTAAGTAAATGGTAAATGGCCAATGCAGGTGGCATGTGTGCACGCGGTGGAGCATGATGGAGAGCAGAGGGCAGCCTTGAGTCTTGGGCCTTGCTTTAACCTTTGTTGTGTCCCGCTACATAGTAGCCATGCAAGCTGGCCCGTGGATTTCTGGAGATTGCGGTTCTCACTCCCCACTAAGCTATGGGAGCACTGGATTTGGGCTTGCAACTACCCTGCTGGATACAGGTTCCAGGGATCTGGACTCTGGTTCTCACACTTGCATGGCACTTACTTTACCTGGAGTCCTCTTCCCAGACCAGATCTTTCCTATGGCAATTGGCACAGAACCTTACATCAGTTCTTTAGCTTTCAAAATGCTTTCAAAGATTAAGAGGTAAAATTTTAAGAATTAAAAGGTACATTTTAATTTCTATTTCATAAATGTTTCAAGTCTGAAAAAATGAAGGACGTATTGTAATAGTCATGAGCTTCACTGTTCTGAGATGAACCTTTGGGGAGATGAAACTTCATGGGGTTTGTGCGCTATACTTTATATATGCATAATGGTTATGATATAGAGTAGGGACTTTAAAAAAGTGGATCCTATCCTTTGAACACTGGAGTCTGTCGTACTAGACTCCAACAGTGATCTATAAGTAGTTAAGGAACTCCAAGGATTTCCCCCACCAACCCCACTTTTTTTCTTTTTAGCACCCTCTGTAACAAACTGAGAACAGTCATCCTCCTGCTTCTCACTTGCTTATAAAATACCTACCTTGTGTGGCGTGTATTCTTCTTTGTTGCAAACTTCTCAAAGTTAAGAATTATTTTCCAAAAACCTCGCATAGATCACAAACACCATCAGCTGACACATACATGCTCCTTACACTTTGCTGCTAAGTCCTCTGCTGAAGAATTCCGGTTCAAATGATAGACTTTGCTGCTGTGGGTTTCTCAGTAGGATTTGCAGCTTATAGAACTTGTGCATAAGATCTGTCAATTACTGCACAATTAATTGACTGCCTCTTTAAAAAAAAATACGATGAGCCTGGCTTAGTGAGTTGGGGAGAACCAAGTCTCAGCTTTGTGCTCATGCTTAGGCTATCAGTGGGCCCATTTTCTAGACCCGTGGCTTCCTGTGATCTGTATCAGACCTGACCAGACCCGAGTTCCAGGAGACACATCCAACCTTGTAAAGAAACTCTCATGTGTATCCATTCTTGCAACGAGTTATTAACTCTCAAAAACAGTGGTCACTGAACTCATCCTGGTAACCGACTCATTGCAACCTCGTCTTGATTTTCAGTAGCAGAGGTGGGACAATACTGTGCACTCAGAAACCGCCTGTTGGCACCGTCTGCTGTGATTCAGACACCACGATGAAGGGCAGGAGGGCAGCTTTGCTGGATCATGGTGGGGATGAGGGGGAGCAGCAAAGCCCTCAACATGACAGCTGAAGCAAAAGGAGGGTCCTCGGTGGTGCTAGAATCAGTGCGGGTCAGCACGAATCTTTCCTATGTATCCATTGCAAACTTGCCTGCTTAACTTCTACCCATTTGTTATCTTAAGACAGCCAACTTTTCGATTTTCTCATCTGAAACATTAGGCAAGATTTAGAAAGTAAAACCTTAGATGGTCATTTCAAAGAGACAGGACTTAGTATAGTAAGAGAGTGTTGTTCCTTATACCCCTCAATAATATACTACTATTATTTTTATTTCTCCTTATACAGCTATGAATTCCAGGTGAAACCCAAAAATCCACTTGGTGAGGGCCCCGCCAGCAACACGGTAGCGTTCAGTACTGAATCAGGTAATCCCATGAGCAGTAATTCCCCCAAAAGGATGTGAGGGTATAGGGAGGAGTGTTTTGCATAGGGGCTCATTTGGAGCCTAGCATGTCCTGAATTTTCAAAGTCCATGAGAAAAAGCGAACAGAGGAAGGACTTACAGAGCCACTGCTTCTCTTCATCGAGGTTTGTCAGGAAAGAAACTAAATGAAAAACTTTATACCCAAAAATGTAGTGCATGAATGCTTCCTTGTATGACCAGAGTAATGTCCGTCAGTCCATCAGAAAAGGGAATTCATGACTTGTGAAACTATCTGCATATCCCAAGCTTCAATTTCTCAATAAAATGCACCTGTATACACAGAAAAAAAATTTAACTAAAGTACATTGTATCATGGTGACTTTACAATGAATAGTTTTTGTACAAAACTAAATGAGAAGGCTTCTGTAATTAATGGAACAGCAACTTATGGCTCAAATCTACTCAAGTTATATGTAAAAGATGCACATGGGTACCTCAAGGATGCTCAATAACATTTCCAAACAAAACAACCCTTTCAGAGTCGGTCTTTAGCAAGATTGGATCATTTTGCAAACAAGACCTAAGCACCCCATCTTGTTTACCACATCTCTGCAATATCAGGACTTCACCTAACTGGCTCTTTTCTGTCTATTTCTCCTCAGCTGACCCAAGAGTGAGTGAGCCAATTTCTGGTAAGTACCAATCTAATGGGCACACATACATTTCTAAATTAGGTAAGTACAACAGAACTTGAACAAAGCATCTGTCTATCTAGAGAGATAGAAGAGGTGTCACTCTTAAACTCACCAGCATCTAGAACCCAGGGCGGGGAGGGTCTAAAATTTGCTCTCACTTTTGTATTACTTCAAACTTTGTTTAATTTGGTCACGTTAAGTTTTATACTAGGGCAAAAAGGAGTCCTGAAAGTGCCTACACAGCTAGCACTGCAGAGACTCGTCCATTATCTATGATCATGTTCTGAGGCTTACTTCACTACAGACAGATACAAATATTGGGGTTTGTTAAATACATTAAAATATTCTCAGCCTCCAGTAGTTACAGCATTAAACACATAAGGTATCAGCAAGCTGGCAATGAACTCCACAGTCTGCTTTTGCTGTCAAGCTTTGAGTTCTTCAGAGTTAAATACTAACCCAAATCGTGTGCTTTCTTCATGCAGCAGGAAGAGATGCCATCTGGACTGAAAGACCTTTTAACTCAGACTCTTACTCAGAATGCAAAGGCAAACAGTATGTTAAAAGGACGTGGTATAAAAAATTTGTCGGAGTGCAGCTATGTAACTCTCTCAGATACAAGATTTATTTGAGCGATTCCCTCACAGGTACGTTCCAACCCTTTGCTTTCATATGCATAGTTAGCAGCAGTCTGTACCCTATCCTTTTTCTCTGTAGTTTCACACTCGCTACTTACACAAGTTCAAAACCCTTCAAAAAAAAAGGGTTACAGAAATAGTTACAATAGGGAAACAAGGACTTAAAGATCTGCAATTTGGAGGTAGATAATGAAACACAGCATGAAACAGTAATACTAGGATCAACTTGAGTGCACAGGCAGGCACCTGCACAGCGGAGCTCAGTACTGTCATGACCACCCAAGCATTAAAATACGACTACTCATCACGAACATGACATCCTTACGTTGTCAAAAGGGTCCAAACCCCTTGCAACACTCATTTATGTTTTCTTCTGTATTCATATGTGGAAAGACATATGTCCCAACATAGACACAGAAAATATGTACATTACACACGAATGTCTCTCGGGGGCTTTGAAGACAATTTTTACTAGAGTTAGAATGGCTCTGCAGAAGGTCTGTCTACAAATTTTTGTAATGTCTACTTAGAGTAAAATTTTGAGAAGTAATCAACTACAGAGAAGTTTAGGGACAAAGGGTCTCTGGAGAAGTAGAGGAAAGAGAAAGTGCAAAGGCGTGAATCAAGACACACTTGTCTGTCAGTCCTACCAGGTTTGTGATTTTGTAAATAAGTTGTATTCTGGGAGCTTGCTGGATAGAATTATGGAAAGAGTAATAACATTGTTTTTTTTTTAAATCACTATGATCTGGAAGGGAAAGGAGAACACCAGGAGGTAAGAGTTTAGCAGGGACAGAAGGACACCAGCTATGGCATGTCTGTCGTTCAGGAATGCTAGTGGCTTAGACCTCTGGGAATAAGAGGGAAAGCAAGGCCAAGACTACCCTTTGAAATAATTATGGGATTTCATAAACTAAGGAAAAGAACATGGTTTCATTTCTGTTTTTTCAGGCAAGTTTTACAACATAGGAGATCAGAGGGGCCACGGAGAAGATCACTGCCAGTTTGTGGATTCATTTTTAGATGGTCGCACAGGACAGCAACTCACCTCTGAACAGTTACCCACCAAAGAAGGTATGCTTTCTCATCATCCTACATAGAGGGCTTTGCAGATTATCAAAGAAAGGCTGAGAAAGCTACAGAACTTTATCCCTAGGGAAGGAACTCAACTCAAGCTCAGCTCTAGAGAAATTAGATATATAAGTGTATTCTGAGAAAAACAAAAACCTTGTCCCACTCACAGCTGACCCTCATGGCTGAGGTCATATGGAACACACTTAATCATCTTTTCTGCTCTGTTAAAATTAAGAATAAATTATTTTCAATCTATATAAAGCAATCAAAATAAATCTGAGAAGTAAGTATACTCAGTAACTTTCTAAATACATATTAACAACAGGCTGTGTAATGAGGATTGGAAATGTGATCCTTGCCTAAGCAGAGCAAAATGGAGTAAACTGTCCGGAGAACTGAGGAAAACCCAGAAGGTTCTTGTTAAATACTTCTAATTATTTGAGGTTTTCAGTAACATAGTTTTTTGTTCATGGACACAAAAAATCTCAAGCCTTTTAAAAAATATCTCTATAAGATACTAAGATATAATGGGCTACCGAAACTACTCTGATATACAGTACTGACTTGGTAAGAAAAATGTTAAGACTCAAGCCCTATACTGGATATCAGATCCACTATAGCTATTGATTTTCTAAATTACTTTACTTCACTCAGAATAATCTTCAGCCACTGAACAGCCTTACATCTGTGAATAGTGTGGGCAAAAATATGAACACTCTATTAAACTGAACTACTTTTTCCTCTTAGGCTATTTCAGAGCTGTTCGTCAGGAACCTGTCCAATTTGGAGAAATAGGTGGTCATACCCAAATCAATTATGTCCAGTGGTATGAATGTGGGACCACAATACCTGGAAAATGGTAGATGCAACAAAATTATTTCCAAAGTACTTCTGGTTCATTATCGCAAAAAGAAACAATCGCATAACAAAAAGAACCCATTGGAAATAGTGGTGTTTGCCACCCCTATTCGAAGCTGTTTTTGTTCACTATGTGTAAGTTTGCAATCTGAGAGCAGTACCGGATGTTTATTATTAGAAAAGATTACTGAGGATATTTATCAGGTTTTACAAAGTCATTTTTAAAAAGCAAGATTAACATTAATAGAATAACATTTTAGGGAAGCTGGCTCCCTAGTCATATTTTAAAAGATCATTTGTATATTATTTATCACACTGTTGTAATGTTTTCAGATACTTTTATAACAAAATTGTCAAAAATCTTTAATAATCTTTATAAAAAGTATTTACTTTATTGATGTGTACGTGTTGTTGGTGAATTAATTCCACAAATCTCTTCTTGGTTTAACTTATTGGATCAAATAATCTTCAGCATATACATGTGACAGAAAGTAGTTCAAATACTTACGTTGATGTACACTTCCATTTTATGTATTAATGCTAATATTTCCATAAGTTACCAGCAAATTACTGCAAAAAGCCTGAATCTGTACAATTTTATTTCAGTCAGAAACAACTGATAATCTGATATATGTCAAGTGATAAATGTCTTTTTCTTCTGTACCCATACTACAGATACTTTCTCAAGCTCTTCCTTTAAGCAGTTTTTTTAAAACGGCTCTATGGTTCTATTCAAGCTGTATGTAGAGACTGAGTGTGATGTCAGCATGAAAAGATAATGCATGGTGAGAAGCTATTGTTTTATAGGATATATGATATATTTATATGCTTAGGCCATGAATGAATGTATTACAGAATGTTTTTGTGAAACTGTTTACTTAAGCTGTAACAAAACAGACTCATTTCATGGGGGAAAAAAAAAGCATTGCTTTCCTTCATGTGTGGGAGGGAGCCAAGAAAATTATTGCTTGCCCTGAAAAGACTTTTCTCTGTATGTATCTTTCAACATGCTTCAGTTTTATCAATGCTACAGTATTTTGTATTTTCAAACAAGTATAAACACTGCAATAAAAAGTAGGTTTTTAAAAACATTCTGAATAGTTTGCCAATATGTAAATATACCTTTATCGCCGTAAGGAAAAATCATAAAATGAAGAGCTACTGAACCCATACTGTATTTATAGTCTAAGTCAATCAAATTTATTATATGAATGGAAATCAATTTCATTAATTCTGTAAAATGACTATTTTCTTTATGTCTTAAATAATTAGGCAACAAGACCACAGTTGGATTCAATCACCTTTATTAGCCTATCAATGTTACATTTTATACATAATGTCTAGTCATCTTCTCAGAGGGCTCTATTTTTAGTACATCATGTTAACAGTAAATAGCCAAGTGTGATGGCTATACCTTAGCCTAGCTTTTTAATATTCTCTGGGAAACTAGAAAGCCAATCATTTTACACGCATGTAAGAGTAGTGTTCCAAAATAACTAGGAAGCGGCTACAATTTTAAGCAGGGGAGGAAACAATATTCATTTTGGTCTTTTTGTGTCTGTATTCTGGTAAATTATATTTTCAATTAACAGCAACAATGATATCATAAAAAAATGCTCTGCTTTTTAAATTTTTAAACTTCAATACAATACAAATTGAAACAAAATAGTATTGTATAGTCTTTTGGGAGGCAATCAGCCATTATTATTAGTGTGGCTGAACCTCCTTATCGATAACCAGGTCCAGGTTGGGCATACCCCTGACCAAAAGGAGGACGGTTACGAGCATAAGGGTTAGCCCCACTAGAAGGAGGGGTCATGGTACTTGCAGGAGATGGCGTAAAACCTGGTCTTGGTTGGTAAGCACCAGGTTGGCTTGGAGCCATTCCAGGCTGAGAGCCAGGGGGAACAGTATAGTTGGCAGGCTGAGATGGTTGGGTAGTATACGTTTGTGGAGGGTAAGTGCTCGCCTGGTACTGCTGTGGTGGTTGAGCAGGCAGTTGTTGTGGCTGGCCAGAAAAGGCAGGAGCCGGTGCCTGGGAAGTTGGTTGTTGGCCATATCCCTGGAACTGCTGAGGTTGTTGGGGTCCAGTCTGCTGGCTGTAACTAGCTGAAAAAAGCAAAATACATAACAAATGTTTTGGGTTTTTTGGTGAAAGTTTTCCAGAGACTTAGTCTTATTGCTATGGACCAAAAATGATTAAAAAATTAACAAATATATTCATAATTATGTAGTGAGTCCAGCATAAAACATCTCAAAACCAAAGAGTTACAAAATTTTTCCAGACACTTTTTAAATTCTATAGCCTAAAATTCAAGTCACTATAAGCATGTATTTTCATTACAACTGCTTTGAAACTAATAATAACCCTTGAGCAAGTTCCCATTTGCACAAAATTCCTAGAATGAATGCTCAAATAGGTGAAATAATTACACTTTCTAGGAAGACGAAAATCATAAAAGCAAAGTAGTCATTAATTAGGTTTAAAGGGAAATCCTATTTAACAGTACCACATGAAATCCCATTACAGACAAGTGCTTTATAAGTGAAACAGTGCTACAAACACTCTTCATATACATTGTTTTATATAAATTAATTCACTATAATATCTAGGAATAATGACTACTATGTTTATAGTTCTTAAATCCTTTATATTTGGTACCTGATACTTTTGCCTTTAAAACTCAAATTTTGACTTAGCATGGCATAATAAAACAAAAAACAAATCATATTGTCCCACTTAATCAACATCTATATTCATTATTTACTAGAATATAATAAAAAATAAAATCTGCTTCACTGAAAACTTTTATCTCTACTATGAAACACACCTGCAGCTACTTGCAATGAAACCTCTCCATTGACTGGAATCCTGTCAGCATTAAATACCAGATACATAAGACAATTATTAAAATGTGTACAACCCTGCATTTAGAAGAAAAAAAAAAAGGATTGAATGAATTTGAGTATATATTCTGAACTCACCTTGAACCTGGGTTCAAAATTTACTTATGAAAGAAACCTTTATGAACAAAACTGGAAAAGGTCAGAGGGAAAACTGGCAAACCAAAAGTATGAGAGATTGGTCAATGTCACTACCAACCAGCAAGTCTCCATGCAGAGTAGTTAGTTATCTATTTCCATAGCTCTTGAAGTCAAGGAAATAGAACTAGCAGGATCAGAAATACAGAGGCAATTTGAAAAGCACTAAATTTTACTCTGTGAAAACCCTGTCTTAAACTTCCCAGAAAAAGCTTAGGTATTAAGTTGTAATTCACTCATGGTAGTTCCTGAATACTGAATTAAAATAAATTTATAAGATCTTGGATGTCATTAATTTCTCCCGTCTTCCATACTAAACTTAAATATTGTGTGTGTGTGTGTTGTGTAGCTACCCATGAAAGGCAGAAGAGGGAGGGCATGGACATGTCTGATGGCTGTGAACTGCCATCATTATGGATGCTAAAATCTGAGCCCAGTTACTCTGGAAGACAGCAAGTGCTAGCAATTTCTGAGCCAACTTGTCAGCCCTGACAAAAACTTTCAAATGTTAACTTTTTACTTTAAGTTTTGGGGGAATACTTTTATATTGAAAATGACTATTCCAATTGAGAGGAAAGCAATAAAACTATCTTTCCATCCTACACCTGAAATCTAAACTTTACGTGCTAACAAGACCATTTCAGTAGCAGCAATACTGCTCTATTAGGTCTATTTGTCTCCATTTCTACACCCTCCTAACACTCCTAAAATGAGTAACGTTAGGTGGAAAATATTACAAATTGCAACAAAATAGGTAATAGATATTTTTTAAAATCCATAAATAGCTACAACTAAGCCTAAGATACTGACCACTCAAGTCTAGATTGGAGACTATAAAACGGTATAAAGACAAGAGAACCATTCTGTTCAGCCTCCTCGCTGAATATCTGCATGGCTTGAAAAGCCACTTATAAAAGAGTAGAACAACATCAGTGGTCCTCACTGTGGCTACGTAACCTGTGATGCCTTTAAAATACCAAAGCCTAAGGCCCACCTCCAAGCAATGTCTATATGTTATACAATTTGTACCATATACTTTTTTTTTTTTGCTTAATAGAATAACACACTCAAATGGCATTTCCTTTAAAATCAATTCATCTGTTTTTTGCAATCAGATCTAACAACTATAAAATAAAATCACTCTACAGCAAAAACCCCAAAAATTATTCTTTGTGTAAAAATATACCAAACTTTAGTAATGACAAAATTTTGTAGTCTAGGTTAGCAATCAGCAACTGTCTGGACCAATAAAAGATCATTTAAAGGGCCAGATAGTAAATATTTTAGGTGCTGTGGGCTACACTGCTTCTCTCACTTTCCAACTACTCACTCTACTCTCAGCAGTGCCAAAGTGCAGCAGCAACAGGGACAACTGAGAAACATGTAGGGTGCAAGTGAGGCTTCCTTTACAAAACCAGGCAGTAGCAGATTTACACTGTAGCTGTATCTGCTATAGTCTATCTATAGCTAGCCATCTATCTATCTGCAATTTGCTGATCTATACTCCTATTCTTTAGTTAATAACACAAAACTCCCAAAATATAATTTTGTTAAAATTCAATTTATAGAAGTTATTTTAATCTTTGACTATACATGGTAGAGAGACACTCTGATGAAACTAGAAGAAATACCTAAATTATAACCACAGTTAAAACAAAAGAAATTTATCATATTAAATATAGATAATCTTCAGTGGAGAGATGGTAAAACTCAAACAAACTCCTCTGTGTATAGGAACGGACCACCTACAGAAACCTCCTCAGGCGATGCAGATTTCTATGTGTTGAAATCCCCTGGGTTTTCAACTGTGCCACTTCACGTCAGCACAGTTAAAACACTGAATACTCTTAGTTGCCTGAATTCAACTGTAATTTTGTTTGTATGTTTTATTTTTGGTATTCTAGAGTATTTTAAACAGCCTTAAATAAAACAACTTAGTTTTTATTAAATTCGCTTCTGCATGTGTGGGGAAATTGTTGATATACCTACAAATACTAAGAGTACTCTAGAAATATGAGTGATACAAATAGAAGAAAATCTTATAATTTTTTTCTCAATTTGAAGTCACCTAAGAGGTTAGATTGTTAATGTAAGAGATAGCTTTGTAGTAAAACAATTTATACTGTAGATTACTGTAGAATCATCTCTATAATTACGTTGAATTTGCTCACTAAAAATAGAAAATGCTGATTTGATAAAACATAACTAAGTACTGCTTGCCCTCATAAGTAACACTTCCGACAGTGTGAACATTACAGATCAAGTACTCAGGAAGAAGAACGGAAAGTTAACTGTCTTTCAACCCCTCCTCACCTGAGTACTGAACACCATACTGCTGAGGAGGGGCCTGAGGCTGCTGGGCACTGTAGCCAGCCTGCTGCTGGTACTGCTGGTACATCTGACCTACGAAAGAAAATACAGGCAAAGGAGAAAGGCTTAATAACTTGGCAGAGAAATACTTTTAGGGTACCTTTATATTCCCTCCCAATTTAATATGCAAGCACATTGAATAATAATTATAATTTTTGTATTATTTAAATGTCTATGAAGAGAAGAATGAATAACTTAAAGGTGATTGCTTGCTCGGCTACAGATAAAACTGCCAAGCATATTAGCTGGCAGCAAGTGTTTTTATGATGTAACTCCAGTGGCTACCACTTTATAAATTCTATGAAGTACATTGTCCATGCTATATGCCATCAGGTAAGTAATCAGAGAAAAGGGACAAACATGTGTCCTTATAAATTAGCAATACCTCTCTGACGATTCATAGCACGTTTCTCATTACAAGTCATTTGGATTTTAGCAACTATCGAATTATACAGAGGAAGAGAGACACTGACTTTAGAGTAACATTGTATTTCTTTTTTTTAAAATGACTTTCAACCTGGTCACTCACTGTGTAATAACCTAGTGATGTTGGAGCCACCTCAGTTTATATAAACATGCTCTATGACAGTGGTTTTCAAGCTGTGGGCTGTGTCTCCCAAAAGATAATCAGAAAACCCAGATACTTACATTACAATTTGTAACAGTAAAACGTATAGTTATGAAGTAGAAGCAACAAGAATATTACAGTTGGGGTCACTACAACACAAGGAACTGTACTAAAGGTCACAGCATTAGGAAAGTAGAGAACCATTGCTTGATGTTGTTCACACAGGGTCAAAGTTATTGAATAACATTTCTCAGACAGTTTTTATTTTATTATTTACTTATTTTTGAGACTCACTGTGAAGCCCTGGCTAGGTGGAACTAACTTTATAGAGCAGACCCAGTTGAACTCATATACACAGAGATTGGCTGGTCTCTCGTTTTTTCACTTTTCAAAATTAAAGCTAAGGCCTCACATAAGCTTAGGTATATGCTTGCCTGAGCCTTCCAACCAAAGAAGATATTTGAATTACAATCAGTAGCAAAACATACTTCGGGGGAAAATATGGTATTCAATTAATAACTTGAAATTCTTAATTTTATTTCAAATTATTAATTTCGTAAGAGATGTTAAACAATTAAGTCATACTTTGTTGATAACTTTGCTCAAAATATAATCAGAAGTCAATCTAAATAACTGGCAGTGTCTACAATGTATATATTATATATCAAGAGATATTCACTAAAGCAGCTTATCCTACATCACTATCTCCAGCTATATATTATACATATTATACAACTGAGCTACTGAACTAGAGCTAGTTCAAACTGGGACATAACGTATGGTGTTTAAAGTGTTCCAAATCACTGTCTCATTTCTAATATATAAAATCCAATAATAATAGCAAAATCCACCAACCTCTTTCTAAATCGATGCTTATATATTTATATAGACATACTTGGCTGATTATCCGTAAATATAAGAAATAACTGTAGTAAGGCATATAATTAATACCACTGCAAAGAGAATGCATCAGTAGTAGTAATGTGAAGCTGCTGGAAAGAGGTGCACGGTTGCTAGAACACAGATGGAAGACCATTTTCACTATAGAAACTATTATTAACAGATTTGATCATTTTGCAATTTAAAAAAGCTCTCAAAAGATAAGTGAAATTTTGCTCTCATTCCTGCCACTGACCTTATTTTGTACAATTCTCCTTCTAAATAAGAATGTACATCAGTGCTACAATAGCTTTTAGTTCACCTGACATGGCTATTGGAATCTTTGTCCACCCAAACTCTGTATTCTGCTTTAGCCTCCCATTTGAACCAATGTCTGCATCAGTTTTAGTTTGTTTTAGCTCCGGCTCTTGTATTTTTGATGCGGAGTAGACTGACTCAAGTTGGTGGAGAAAAGACTTAACACAAGAATACATACCCTAAGATAAGATGCCACCTGATAGTCCCCAGTGACTCATATGAATTCACTGAGCAAGCATGCAAGTGTCATCACAGGACAAGAAGATTCTAGTCACAGATCATTTTAGCCTAAAGCTCTAGTTTGTTTTTGTTTTAATGTAAATGTTGCTTTAGGTACTGTGGACTTATTTATTATGATTGTGATCAACCCGTTGGTACAGACTGTTTAGAGCACCATCTGGTGTTTCTTTTAAAAGGTCCTAACATGTATAAGCAGTTAACTTGGGGGTGGAGGGAGCCATGTTAAGGGTTGCCCTAGAGATCAGTGTGGTCTTTAGTCACGCTCTGATGTCATCTGTGCCAAATAGCCCTTTTAAATACTGAGCTTTCAATTTCATTCAGGATTAATGAGGTGGTTTTGTTTGTTTGGGTTTTGGTTTTTTTTGGGTTTTTTTGGGGGGATTTTTTTGAGACATGGTTTCTCTGTAGATCAGGCTGACCCCAAACTCAGAAATGCGTCTGCCTCTGCCTCCCAAGTGCTGGGATTAAAGGCCTGTGCCACCACTGCCTGGCAAGAGTTATTTTTTAAAACTACTGATTTAGTCCAATTTTCGTATTATTTTTTAAATCAGTGAAAAAAATATCAAAACTCAGATATTAAATTACTTACTGAAGACACCTAATTTCAAGAGGGATAAAAAAAACCCACCTCAAATGAATTGATCCAAATCTACATTCTTTACCTAAAATTATGTATCATCATCTTGATATAAATTCTTTTTAAGTGACAGAAAAATGTAGTGTTTGGAATGGAGATTATAAAGTAATTTCTCCCCAGTCTTTCACTTTGTGTTTATATTAACTTAAAACATTTTTCATCCCCTTTTCTTCTTTTCAATAATCAGAAACATACTCAGTATATTATTTGGTTCCACAATACTAAATCACACCATGTCAGTAAGATAGACTATTTTCCATCTGTGTAAAGAGTGAGACTACTTAGGTAAATGGACTACTGATGCCTCAATAAACACTTGTGCACATGCCCTTCCACACACGGCTCTGAACGCTGTTTTACCTTCAATCTGACCTGCTTGTGTCTGAGCTCCTGCATAGGGAGGTTGCTGCGGCTGAACTGCTGGGTGTGCTGCTGAGGAGGAAGAAGCAATGCTGTCAGGTGTTCCGGAGCGGTCTTCTGTAGGGGCACTGGGTGGGCCTGGGTGGTCGTGAAAAGTCAGTTAATTACTCTTCCCAAGGTCTTTCCTTAACAAGCACAATTTAAAGTTCAGGTTATTGACAATCGAAATAAAATCACTATGAAACAGCCATGTCACCGAGGACACACTAAGCTTATGTGCTCCGTATTTTGACATTTGCTCCAGTCTTTAGGATCCAAAGTCAAAATTAGAAATGCTTCCCTACAAATGTGTGAAATGCTAAATTCCTGAGTCCTAACCTCCCCAGGTCAAAAATCAAAACTCCTATCTACAGTCAACCAAAACCAGTGCTGCTTTATTAACCAGGTCTCTAATGTCTGTAAACTCAATTTAATCTCCCTGGTTGTGTTCAGAGATCCAAACTTCTCACATGTTCTCTTTTAGTTAAAATGATCCACTTCATAGTTTCATAGGATGTCTAATTATTTTTTGGCCTCTACTTCATTTATCATAATTTCTTCACTCTCTATGATTAACTGCAACAGTCACATACTTAAATGGCCTTCTTTAAAACCTAGTTATAATTCTAATAAATCTTTGAATTATAAATGCTTTATTCCTTAGTGAATTTATCTATGGCTTACTTTTTAAATAAGCCACACTGATTGCTACGTTGTATAAATGTCTACAGAGGCCCCACTTTGATTTTCCTTAAGACTGTGAGAACTTTGGCCATACTCTTGTTCTTTCCTGATAGGCCCAGGACTCTAGTTCTAAACACCCATACTCAATCCAACTCTGTCAGGATAAGAAAAACATAGAAGCAAGTACAGAGATTCTAGATTTTCTGTATACGTCTAATACTGTGAAAGTGGACTCTGAAGATGACACATGGCTTACGGCTTTAAGTTACGCTAGCAACACAGAAGGGTGATGTGAAGAGTTCCTGGAGCTAATTATTAGATTGCACTGCCCGAGCTAACAGTGGCTGCTGACTTTGGGCATGCTACTGAATCCTTCTGTGCCACAGCTTCTCCACTTATGCAAAGGGCACACCAATTCTGACCTCAAGTTTACTTTGAAGGGTTATGAGTTAAACAAAGCTTACAGCAAAATCTTCTAAAGGCAATTACCACTTAGAAAGCTTAATTCAACCACTATTATTAGCAGGCTCTCCTTGAAAGCAGTCTCTAACTGTTCCAGTGGCATGCCATCAGAACTTATCATGGTTTAAATCGAAAGCATCACCAAAGCCCAAGTACTAAAGCTGACAAGAAGTGTTTGAAACGAGTGCTTGGACATCGTAACTGGGCTATCCCACCAATGAACTGATAGCTGGTGGGCTACCAGAAGGTGAGAGGAAGAAAGAGGAGTGGGCTCTTGAGAGCATGTACTTTATGAATGCATCTTGTCGGTAGCCCCTTTCACTTCCTTGTTTATTTGCCTTCTGACCACCACAGAGTAAATAAATAGCCTTCTCTTACACATACTCAAGCCCCTAAGGTGTTTGCCTTGTTTCAGGCCCAAGCTAATGGAGCCAGTGGATCATGACCTGAAATTTACCTTAAGTCAGTGGTTCTCAACCTCCCTAATGCTGAGACCCTTTAATAAAGTTCCTCATGCTGTGGTGACCCTCAACCATAGAATTATTTCATTCTCATAACTGTAATCTTGCTAGTTACGAATCATAATATAAATTTCTGATATGCAGGATCTCTGATATGCAACCTCCAAAAGAGCTACCCCACAGCCTTGAGACCACTACCCTAAGTTATTTTTTCTCAAGCATTTTGTCACTGCAAGACAAAGTTGATATACCATCATTTTAGGCTTACGGCTTGTCCATTAACAGTCAAGTACTAATGAGAAGCTATGCTAGGTTATGGTAATAGGAATGTTGACCACCAGGTTAAAATACATGACTGACTGGCTTACAACTTTACTTGTACTAACGCACACAGTTTCCCAAGAGAAGATACTGTACTATTAATCCTAAAAATACTCAGTGCTTGGCTCTTCTTTTCTCCCTTATATGTAGCTTATTACTGTTGTCTATTCTGTTTTTCTAAGACTTCATTCTCTTCACTCTACATTACTGTGGTAGCTATTTCCCACCTTAACCATATCACACCTTTAGAATTAAAAAAATATATACTCTGGTTGTTATCTATGTGAAGACAACTAAGTAAACATATCCACATGAAAAGGTAATATATTCAAATATTTTCTCAAAATCTAACATAATTCTCTTCAGTAAATAATCCCACAAAAGTTTCCAAGAAAATCAAAATGAATAAATCAAATAAATTCTCTATTTTAAACTGCTAAAATTGGCAAAGTAAATGGTTCAGGCAAACCCTTCCCCAAGTAGCAAAAGCTTGAACAAAGTAGAAGAAAACAATTATTTAAAATAGCTACTAGTAAATCAAATCTCAACTCCAAAGGGAGTTTACCCCTGTAGACACAGTGAACTAAGAATTTCAAGACAACCATCATGGTAACAATTTCATGGTTAGACAAGGAGCTGGAAATGAAGGATGAAGCTCCCTGTCAGTGAAGGCCTAGTTACTTGCACTAGAATAATTATAAACTCTAACCAAATCCTTAGCCACTTATCTGTTTATGGAATGGGGATAAATCCAAGAGGTCTCAGAACCAAAAAAAAAAAAAACATAAATAAATAAAAAAGGAAGGAGGAAAGAGGAGGAAGATGCAGCATCTACTGCTGAAAATAAAAACATAAACAAAACAACAAAACAACAACAACAACAACAAACCAGCCCACAGATACCAGCTACTACTCTCTCTGGTAATTTACGTCCACACAGACTAAGAACCTGCTGGAAGCGCAAGAACAAAAAAATAAAAATAAAAAATTACAAGTCAGCAAGATACACTAATGAAAATGCTCACTTTACAATGAAAACCTGCAAGATGGATAGAAACAAGAAAATAAGACACATATTGTAATACTGGAAAGCAGCCAGTAAAAACATGAAGCACTCTACAACATGTGTGTGATTAGGATCCTCTCCGTCCCCACCAAGAAAAACAGGTACAACGCTGACAAAATGATAGGTCAAAAATAAGAGAAAAGAATAAATCACAATTCAAAAAATTTAAAGCTTTACAGCTAAAACCTTATTCATATAAAAGCAATTAATCAGAAATCTGCTTAATTTTAAATTTCCTAAGATTAGAAGAGATAGCAAGATGTATCAAATGCAATTTACAAAATAAAAAAAAAATCTGGACTTTTTTTTTAAAATAAAAGTTCTGCTTTAAAAAAAATAATCTGAAAATACTTCTTTTAATAAAATTTACCTGAAGCAAAACAGTGGTTCCTTTAAGGTAGAAAAGCATGCTAAAGGCCAAACAAATCTCCTTTGGGGTGCTGAAATCATGAATTTTCTTGTTTTATAGAAGCTTAAATATGTAAAAAAATAACTGGCTGAACCCTTAAGACATAGTATTTCACCATAGTCAAAAAAGGGAAAGATAAAGATGAGAGGGAAAAAGGAACCGACTTACCTGAAACCTGGTCATCTGTTAATCCAAATGCTGACATGACGTTTTTGTTGATTTCATCTTGGTTTTTCAGAGGATCAAAAGCTGACATACTTGCTGCCATAACCTGAGTTGACTGTTTCCCAGAAGAGTCAGAAGCGGCAGGCTTCTCTTCCCTGCCATCCACAGTATCTATAATAAAGAATAGACAAGTTTACTTTATCTATACCCAAAACCACATTAAAAATATATATATATATATACATGTGTATAAATACTGTCAGGACTTTGTGAATATAGAACTGTGTTCATGCTTCAGGGAAAATGAGTAAAAGATAAAGAACAGTTTTCCAAAATAATTATTGTCTCTAACAGTCACTGCCCCTTTTAGAATTACTGGATTAAACTGAGTGCCAATAATCCTGGCAAACAAAAGGCTACAACAAGAGGATCAAAAGTTCTAGGCCAACATGAGCTATAGAGCAACACTATCTCAAAAGCAAAAGAAAACAAAAAAAGGAGAAAGTAAACCATTATTATCATTATTATTATTTAATAATCTCCTTAATAAACACAAACATTTTACACGTTCCTCTTATAGTGCCTTGAGCTGACTAGTTTTTCTGTAAACTTGATACAAGCTACAGTCAATTGAGAAACTGCCTTCCTAAGATCAGGCTGTAGGCAAGCCTCTAAGGCACTTTCTTTAATTAGTGATTTGTGTGGGTGGGGCACCCCTAGGCTGGTGGTCCTGGGTAATACAAGCAGGCCAGGCAACCATAAGCAGTAACCTCGAGCAGCACTCCTCCTTGCCATCTACATCAGCTCTTGCTTCCAGAGTCTTGCCTCGTTTGAGCTCCTGCCTTGGATTATATCAGTGGACTATGATTCAGGATATGTAAGCCTTTTAATAAACCCTTTCCTCAAGTTGCTTTTGGTGATGGTGTTTCAGCACAGCATGAACCCTAGCTCATTCAGGTGTGCATATGTTTGCGTGTGTTCACCTGTGTACATAGAGATCAGAAGACAATTTCCAGTGACATTTCTCAAAAGCTGCCCTGTATGCTTTCTGAGAGGGTCTCTCAAAGGCCTGGAGCTTACCCAGCAGGCTACATGGTCTACCACTGGCTGGCCAGTGATAGCCCCAGGTCACTACCTGTTCCCATCTCTACAGTGCTAGAATTACAAACACACACCATCATACCAGACATTTTTTCACATGGGTTCTGGAAACTTAACACAGACCCTACATCAAGTGCTTCATCAACTGAGCTATTTATCCAGCCCATACCCCAATGACCTACAAATACAGGTAAAATGCCCAAGAAACAGTTATAGTAATGAATGTTTTATTTTGTAAAACAACATAAATCTTGTCTAAATTTAGGAACTCAACTCTTATGTTTTGTCTATTCCTCTATTAATAAGCCAAGGCAGCCAGAATTCCTAATCATCAGTAAAATAACACAATTCTGCTCCTCTTTTAAATATGTACTACTTATTAGTTATTAAAATACTTGTAGAAAAAATATATTTAGAATTTGCTTCAAATAATATACAAGGCAACAAAGTATAAACAGGCATGATCTGACCTAAGGTAATTCTTAAAGTAAACGTGGATTTTTTAGTGTTAGGGCTACTTTCATAAGATGCATTTGTACTGTGTCCTTGTGTCTTAGTTACTTGTTCTATTGCTTGAAAAGACATCATGGTCATGACTTGCTTTGTATTCAAGAGGACCTGATTTCTAAACCTCCAGAATTCACAAAAAAAGCTGGCTAGGTAATACCATCCTGTAGTTCCAGCAATAGCAAGATGGAAGGCAGAAACAAAGCTAGACTAGCCTCTACTTGGGGAGGTTCCAGGCCATTTAGAGACCCTGTCCTAAACACTAGGTGGAAGGCACATGAAGAATGAAGGGTGTCTTCTGAGCTCCATGCTGCCCTTGTATGGACATCCACCCATATGCAAGTATGGACACAAAACAAACAAGGGCAAGGTTCAGAATAAGCAAGCTGCTTTCATCTGTAACATATAAATAAGTCTTCATTATAAAGTGTCTAAGATCATAAAGTATTTCAGTAAATTTTACCATAATCTGAAATAGAGGTAAGACTAAAATTACTAATTCATCAGAAAATATTTATTTAGCTTTTATCATCAACATAATTCCAAATGGCTAAAGGGCATGAAAGAAATGATAGAAAATAGTTCTATTTAAAACCTAACCATATTTTTAAAAAGTGTCTACAACTCAGTAGCACATGTAACACCCTGAGTCTGATACTCAAAGGCAGAGATTGAGGACACAAACAAGCACGTAGGAATGGAGGGAATGGGGAGGAAGAAAAAAAAATAAGAGCCAACTTCTTAAACTATGTAGGAGCAAAAACTAGAGTATTTGAGTCTAAGGCTTTCAAGAAGTTATACATGACATTTTTCCACAGAAATTCTCATGGCACTTACATGTAGCTAGCTTGACTCTTAAAAAAGTTGCCAGTTTGTATTTTAAACATTTAAAACTTGTATAGTTTTAAGCATTTGAAAATTATGAGCAGCCAGTTACAAAATCATTTTACCTGAAAGTTAAGAATATTAAACAAAAGTTGAATAGTTGTTTTTTAAACACACACACACAGATACACACACACACACTTTCAACCTATGACATATGCTTTTAATTTCTGTCCATATTTTAAAATACATTTTGGTGCCTAAACTATATCAGCTTCCAATATGTCAGTAAGCCTTAAATTATCTTTACTATTTATAAATACTACATGTCACCAGTAAATGCAAAAAGAGTTTCATATTATTAAAAATTGTGTTAAAATAAACTTTAATATAATACTTATAGTACTAATCTAAAAGTATTTTACATTTGAAACATAGTTTTTACTACAGAAAATCGATTTCTAAGATTCATTAATTATCACACTAATAACAATCCGTGAATCAAAAGTGTTTGAAAACTGGCCTACTGTACAGACTGAGACAAACTAAAGAAATCATCACAAAAGCACTCCTTATGCAGCCATCTGCACATTTACTTATTATTCAGTACGGGGACTGAGTACAGAGTGCTGCATATGTCAGGCAAGCACCCTACCACTGAGTTATTCCCCCGTCCTAGAGAGTACTTCAAAATGGGATTCCAGGCCCTGTCCTCCCAGAGCTCTATGATTCAATTAAAGTACTGTAGTGCAAGTTTACAGTAATCTTGACAAATAGTTGGGGAATGTTGACATGTACAAAAGCATAAACAAGGAGAATAAAGATATTAAGGATGACACCTGACTCCAAGAAGCAATCAAATAATCCTCTCCCCACAAAAATGAAAAAAAAGAATTCATGACAATAAAATAAAATAAATCCAGTTTACCATTTTCAGGAATACTGGTGGAAGGTCCTGGTTCTCCAGGTGGTTCTAAGCTATCCAATAAGCGATTCACTTTATTTCGAAGTTCTACCAGTTCTCGACGAAGATATTTCACCTGACTTGATTCAAGGGGTCTTGGCTGGCCATTAACTAAAAAAAAAGCATTAATTTGCTTAAACTTAGGGAATGATGCCATTAAAATAACAGACACTAAGTTTACTTTCATCCATGCATTTTAACCTGTTTATGTGTGTGGAGCATGCATGCAGGTGAGTGCTCCCACGGAGGCCCAAGGCTGATGCTGAGTGTTTCCTCTACCCCTTTTTTAACCTTACTCTTGGAATGAGGGCTTTCACTGAACCAGCTTTTCACCAACTGAGAGCTGGAGTTACAGACATATCCCCATGCTCAGCTGTTCACAGATCAGAACTCAGGTTGTATGTACTGCAGCAAACCGACCAACTGGGCCATCATCTCCCTATTCTCCAGTAGTATTTTTACAATGTTGGAATTTAAATGCATTAAAATATATACCTTTAAAAAGTAACAAAAATCAAATAAGATACACAGTTGATGCTAAATTCCCTACTTCCTTTTTTATCTCCCTCACAGAAACCCTGGCTACCCTGGAACAATATCCAAGACCCATCATTGTTAGTTTTTACTCCCTGAAAAATAATACCCAAAGTAGCTTTTATATGCTAAGCCTTAAAACAAACAAACAAACAAACAAAACATACTATAGAGGAAGATAATTATAAGTTCTTAGAGACCTCGGAGGTAGTTTGAACCCATTCTAAATTTGACATACAAGGCATTACTATTTGGGGTAACAAAACAAATATAGAACTTAAGACATTAATATTCCCAAACATAAATAACCCAACAAAGCCAAAATTCTGACATTATAAATTAAAACTATACTACACTTACTAGAGATTCCTAAGTTACACTCATCTCAAAACCAAAATAATCTTTAATTCTGCCTGAATTACACTTCTAAGACATAAAGTCCCAAGTAATTCAAAGTCTCACCTGAACGCAAATATTTTAAACTATTATGTAACTCTGAGCCATTAAGAGGAAAAATCCAAAGCAAATAAAAACACATTTATTATTAAAAAATTCATATCTAATAGCATTTCAGTCCAAAAATAAATAAATTCATTTTAAAGTTCGCCACTCACCAAATAATGTCAGTTTCAGTATTCTACTACACTGAATTGCAAAGGAAAGGTCAGAACTATCAAAAATTGTTATAAGATCTCCATCTGAAATTCAAAAGAAAAATAAATTCAGAGTCCCATCAGTAATAAACTGTCATAAAAAATGTAAAATTACAGAGAATTAGAATCTCCCATAAGTATCAGCGAAGAAAGATTTTTTTAGAACAACTAAATCAACTTTATCTACTAATCTTATAAATATTTATCATACATTCATGAGAAAATGTAGCCAAAGTTAAGCAGGGTGTGGTGGTACACGGCTTTAATCCAGCAGAGGGCAGAAGCAGAGGCAGAGGCAAGTGACTCTCTGAGTTGAAGATAGCCTGGTCTACTAGGGTTACACAGAGAAACCCTGTCTTGAAAATGTTTCATACGCATTAACTTTTAGTACTCAGAGATGTAACAATATCACAAATTACTATATTAGACTGAAAAATCTTTCCATTGTATAATGCTTAAATAAATGTATCAAGCATGAAAACAAGGATTCCCATAGTTCAAATCCTTATTTTTAATAGAATGCACTAACACAAATTGAGGGAAGAGTTTCATAAATTAGTAGCATGAGCTGCAAAAGGGATTATGGGACTGCTTTAATAAACCATGGTGAAATCTTTAGATCACTGACCATGCTGAAAATGAAACCCTAATTTTTTTCAGTTAATACATGTTCTTCTGTAAATATATATATAAAAATAATGCATGTTGAAGACTGAGGTCCCTTAGGATCCTAAGAATAAAAATATTGTAATTAGAATACTAACTGAATGTTTTAAACACATTCACAAAGTTAAGAAATGATATGGGGTAGAGGGAACCAGTCAGAAGACACAGTTAACTATGTCTCACAAAACGGGGTGAGACTAACTAAACCAATTTTAAGACTTGTTAAGCCATATTATTTTAAACAAACAAACATGTCAAAATCCAGACATAGCTAGGTACTTTGTAACTGTTTTTAGAACTGTATAAGCAGGCCCATACATATGTATAGCATACATGCTTAATAATGCTCAATTCTCAGGGATTCTGCTAATAAAGACATTTTATAGAAATTAACACACTGATGCAAAAATAGTGAAACTTTCTGCAGTCAGTCTTAATCTTGTTTCTTTACTTGAATCCCACATCAGTAACAGAATGTGGTAGTGTGAATAAATATGTTCTCCCCCACTCCCCATACACATATGTTTGAAAAATTGGTTCATAGGGAGTAGCACTATTAGTTGTGGCCTTGGTGGAGGAAGTGTGCTACCATGGGGCAAGCTTTGAGGTCTCATATGATCAAGCTATGCCCAGGATGGAACAGTCTCCTTCTGCTGCCTGAGGATCAAGATGTAGAACTTTCAGCTCCTCCTATAGCACCATGTCTGCCTGCACGCCACCATGTGCATATTTCCTGCTGTGGTGATAATGGACTAAACCTCTGAACTGTAAGCCAGCCCCAATTAAAATGTTTTCCTTTTTAAGAGTTGCTGTGGTCATGGTGTCTGCACAGGAATAGAAACCTTAACTAAGACACAGAACGAGTATCTCCGTAGGAAAGTTATATAAGTTGCCATCTCATGTAGCTGCTAACAGACTATGAAACAACAATCTGAACAAATTAAACAGTTTTTTTAAAAAATACCATAAAAAAGAAAAGGAGGGAGAGAAGAAAAGGAGGGAAGGAGAGAGGGAGAAAGGAAGAAAATACAATGTGGTAACTGGATATGGAGGACAGATTTCAATAAGGAAGATACCCTAAAGTGGGAGCCACAAACCACACCCAACAGAACCTCTTTTGTTTTTGCAGAAAAATGAACTATGTCTTTTACTTTTTTACTCATCAAAAATGACGGTTGTATGACAGAATTCTACTGTGAGATGCAAAGCAACAGTATTTATTTTCTGACACTTCACAGATTGCTGACACTTCCCCTACATGAAAGGGAGACAAGAGAATGCCAGTCATAAGGTCAGTTTTAAGATGTGCTAATAAGTGTGAGGCAAGAATAGAGTATCTTGAGTTAAAATGATTTTTAAAATTTTGAGTTGTGACTCTGGTAAAGTGCCTGCCTAGAAGATTTGGTCCCCAGCCCAGTAAAAATGGATGGATGGATAGATGGATTAGAAACAAAGAAGGGTGGGTGGATGGATGAATGGACTGAGGAACGAAATATAAAGAAATACAATCATGAGTTTTGCTGGCAAATGGATGGAACTAGAAAAAAAAAATCATCCCGAGTGAGGTAACTAAGACCCAAAAGGACATGCATGGTATGTACTCACTAATAAGTGGATATTAGCCAAAGAAGTACAAAGAATACTCAGGACACAACCCACAGGATTCAAGAGGTCAACAAACGGAAGGACCCAAGTGAGGATGCCTCAATCCCACTTGGGAGGGAGAAGAAAGCAATGGGGGGGTGGGGGGGGGAGGTGAGGAAAGGAGGGACCTAAGTGGGAGAGGGGAGGGAAAAAAGGGAATGAGATCAGGTATTGGAGGAGAGGAGGAAAAACAGGACTGAAGCCCTGAGGGCCATCAGAAAGAATGGAAACAGACAACTTCTGGAGGTAGGAGGTGGAGGGACCCTCTAGAATGTACCAGAGACCTGGGAGGTGAGAGACTCTCAGGACTCAAAGGGAGAGACTTGGATGAAGTGCTCTACAATAGGGAGGGAGAACTTGTAGAGTCTACTTCCAATGGAGAGACAGAAGATCAAGTGGAGGGATGAGGTTGCCATCCCACAGTCAAAAGCTCTGACCCAGAATTGCTCCTGTCTGAAAGAACTGTAAGAACAAAAATGGAGAAGAGGAAGAGAAAGGAGGTCCAGTGACAAGCCCAAATTGGATCCAGCTCAAGGGGAGGTTCAGGGCCCTGATACTGTTACTGATGCTATGCTGTGCTTGCAGACAGAAGCCTAGCATGGCTGCCCTTTGAGAGGCCCAACAAGCAGCTGAAAGAGTAAGATGCAGATACTAGTACCCAAACAATGGACAGAAGCCGGGGACCCAGGTGGTGGAATTGAGAAAAAGCTGGAAGAAGCTGAGGAGAAGGGTGGCCCCCATAGGAAGACCAGCAGTCTCAACTAACCTGGACCCCTGAGATCTCTCAGACACTGAGCCAACAGCCAGGAAGCATACAGTAGCTGGTATGAGGCCCCAGACACACATACAGCAGAGGACTGCCTGGCCTAGTTTCAGTGATATACCTAACCCTCCAGAGACTTGAGGCCCCAGGGAATTGGGAGGTCAGGTGGGGTTGGGGGTGAGTGGGGATATCTTCCTGGAGAATGGAAACGGGGGTGGGGGCGGGGAGGAGGGTAGGTATGGTATGAGGATCGGTTGGAAGGCAGACTGGGAAGGGGATGAAATCTGGACTGTATAAAAGGATTAAAGAATAATAAAAATTTTTTAAAATTAAAAATTGAGTTATAAACTCAAGAAAAGAGAAGAAATTGACTTAACTAAGGGATACAGCTGAACAGTATAGAGTTAAAACTATGTATTTATAAACAGATAAGATTGCTCAAGGAAATAGGAAGAACACAGTGACTCTCAAAAATTTGTTTGGCTAATTTCAGATCGTATGTCAACAGAAAAGGAGAATTTACACATGTCAGTAGATGACCAACTTAGCTGATCACCAGTGTAAGTTGTCCAAAATAGGTGCCAAGGGATGAACAATTTCCATCTGCAGCTCAGCGAAGCCACATGACCAGGCTCTGAGCAATGCTATATGTACAGATATCCAACATCTCAAAACCTAGCTAAGTAAAATCTCTTCAGAGTATTCATCTGCATGCTGGATGTTAACGCTCAGGGTAAGCCACAGGATGCTAGATTTTCTTGCATGTTGAGCCACTGAGAATGTAAGATTTCTATAATAATAACAACCATCATGATTTAAAGTCAGTTCTCAGAGAAAAGCAGTTGTCAGTAATAAAATCAGGAAATGCAACTGTAATTCTATGTTTGGTGAAATATTTGTTAAGCAAAATATATCTCCATAAAAAATAGTTGTGGACAAATGAGCCCAAGAGCATTGCATATTATAAATTGACAATGTATATTAACATAATGAACACCAATAACTCCTGCAATAAAGACATCTGGCCAGGTGTAGTTAACCTCAAGTTCCATGTCAGTATTGGACTACATAGTAAGAACCTGCCAAAGGAAGAAGAAAAAAAGAATAAAGAGATACAGAGAGACATCTGCCTTTGTTTAAGCCAGCTTTCCTGTATTTGGTTGGTGTCTTAGGGTTTTACTGCTGTGAACAGACAACATGACCAAGGCAACTCTTATAAGGGGCTGGCTTACAGGTTCAGAGGTTCATTCTATTATCATCAAGGCAGGAACATGGCAGCATCCAGGCAGGCATGATACAGGAGGAGCTGAGAGTTCTACATCTTCATCTGAAGGCTGCTAACATAATACTGATTTCCAGGCAGCTAGGGTGAGGGTCTTCAGTCCATGCCTACAATGACACACCTATTCTAACAAGGCCACACCTAATAGAGCAACCTCCTGAGCTAAGCATATACATCACATTCCACTCCCTAGCCCCCATGAGCTTGTTCAAACACGTGAATCTATGGAGGCCATACCTACCCATACCATAATGCAAAATACATTTCGTCCAACTTCCAAAGTCCACATAGTCTATAGCACTCTCAACAGTGTTAACAGTCCAAAGTTCAAGGTCTCTTCTGCGATTCATCCAATCACTTAACTGTAATCCTTAAATCAAGACAGGAAACCAGCTGGACAAAGTCCAAACTACATCTCCATGCCTGATATCAAAGGTGGTCTTCAGATCTCCAACTCCTTTTTTAACTTTGTTGACTACAACAAACTTCCTTCTCCTAGGGTGGTTTCACTCCCTGCTAGCAGCATTCCTCAGCAGGTATTCTATGGCTCTGGCATATGGAAAATCATGGGGTATCCAAGGCAACTTCAGTATTACAGGTTCTTGTTTCAATGTCTGGGATCCACACATGACATTCTGGGCTCCTCCAAAGGGCTGGTATCGGTTCTCCAGCTCTGTCCTCTGTAGCACTCTAAGCTCAGGTTGACCCCACTCCACTGCTGCTGCTGCTCTTGGTGAGCATCCCATGGTACTGGCATCTCCAATACACTGGATTCTTCTGGGGCAACTAGGCTTCACCAACTGCCAAGCCTCAAATCCTTTTCATGACTCCTTCAGTCCTAGGCCATCAACTGCAACTGAGGCTGCACCTTTACCAATGGCCTTCCATGGCCTCTCACAATGCTGAGCTTAGCTGCTCTCCATGACCACTTCATGCTTCAAAAAGCGGGTGACTCTTACACAATACCAAGTACAGCTGCTGCAGGAGTTACAACCTTGGCTATCTCTGGAACACAGCTTCTTTGTGCTCTCAGAAAACACTCCCCAGAAGATTTCACCTCAGTGATGCTGGTCTCTTCTTAATCACCACTAATTTCTTAGCTCTACCTAACCAGAATCAATTGTCCCAGTAATGCCTTCTATTCTGGACTCTAAAGTCCTCCCTCAGAGCCACAAGGCTGAAGCTGCCGAGTTCTGCTGCTGCTGGAGCTAGAATATGGCTCCCTTGCTCTATTACATTATCACTAGCTTTGTTTTCCAACTCCTTCACTGCCTAAGCTTGGCTGTCCTGGAATTTGCTCCATAAACTGACTATGAACTCAAGAGATCTACATGTGTGTCTTCTAAACATTGGGATTAAAGGTGTGGTCCACCAAGCCTGGATTTAAGTTTCTCTTCACCTAGAACTTGCTTTGTTCTAGGCTGGAATTGAACTCAAGAGATCTGTTTGTCTTAGGCTCCTGGGATTAAAGGCTTGTGCTACCATGCCTGGATCTTAACTTATCTGGGTGCGATCTTGCCCCAAGATCACTACTCCCTTAATTCAATTTAATACCCTTGAAAATAGTACTTAGCTTCATTTCACTTCTTGGTACCCCTTTAATACCTGAACCATATGTTTTCTATTTTTCCTTTCTAAGCTTGCTACTCTTGTTCAAAATGCTCTTCATGAGACTTAACCAGAGAACAAAGTCTCTCTTGGGCTTTTTTGAGACTTCCTTTGTCAATGCAATTAATATAAATCTCCCTACCTTGGCCTTGGGTATACTCTTCAGATAACGGCAAAAAGCAGCCACATTCTTCACCAAAATATCAAGAAAATAGTCTCTGGTTCATGTATTAAAATTCTCCTCTAAAACTTCTACTACCAGGCTTCCACAGTTCAAATCACCCTCAGCAACAAAGTCTTCCATATTCCTACCAGGATGGCCCATTAAGCCCCACTTAAAGCATTCTACTGCTTTCCAAATCCAAAGTCCCCCAATCCACATTTTTCCAAACAGATGCATGGTCAGGCCTATCACAAGAATACCCCAGTCCCTGGTACCAACTTCTGCCTTAGGGTTTGACTGCTGTGAACAGATACCATGACCAAGGCAATTCTTATAAGAATTGGGACTGGCTTACAGGTTCAGAGGTTATTCCATTATCATCAAGGTAGGAACATGGCAGCACTAGGCAGGCATGGTGCAGGAGGAGCTGACTTCCAGGCAGCTAGGGTGAGGGTCTTAAGCCCATGCCCACAGTGACACACCTATTCCAACAAGGCCACATCTCCTAATAATGACACTCCCTGGGCCAAGCATATACAAACATCACAGTTGGTAAAGAAATTCCTTTTCCATTCAATATAGTATCAGAATCCCTTTCAAATCTGAACATACATGTGGAAATCTGAGCAGAAGAAAAGTATTTGAAAAACACATGTGAAAATGTCAGACACTCCCTTCTACTAATCAATTACATTTTTAACATACAAAGGAATTGTATGAACTATACAAATAGTAGGTAAAATAAAATGGCTAGGGGAAATGGAGAATTAGTCTACTGGGGGGTGGGGGAATGGGTGAAAGAACATGTATAGTACTTAATACCTTAAAAGCTTACCTTCATCCTTATACTTTATTGTAACTTCATCATTACTCAGAAGCTTTCCTCTGAATACTCGCTGCATCATTAGCACTAATTCATCGTAAGTAATGTCTTCATTATGAATGGGAATTCGTCGGATATCTTCCCCAAGTTGAGCTTTGATAATCAGCTTCCCACTTAGGTCCAACTGTCCGTTCATTGTGGAGTCCAGGATGCTCTATATATACAACTCTAGGGGAAAAAAACTGATCAAAGCAGAACTATTAGAATGTTAAGAAATTGTGCCCCTTAAAAATAGTGCCTCTCATTGACACATAAATGGTCTGGGAAGTGTTTTATTACTAATGTAATTTCTATTTTATGTATTATATTATTTTAACTAGTTAGCTGACAATACCATCTGTCTAAAAATAAATTCCTGACTTCTACCCCAAAGTTGCCTCTCCTAAGGCTTTCACATCTGTTAGTGGCAACTCTTCAAGAAGGCCTTGCTTCCCTCTTCTCACACCTCACATCTAAAGTGTCAGCAAACCTGGTGTCACCACCACCTTTAAAGTGTTCTGGTAATCCATCCAATTTGGCATCTTCAGTACCAATATTGAAACCAATTCCCTACTTTGTCTGCTTTATTTCAAAATGTCTCAAATGATCTGCTTATTACCTCCACCCACTTTCACTGAATCAACAAACCAGACGTTTGTTCTTAAGTAAAATCTAATGTCATTATGCTTAGAACCTTCCAATGAATTCCCATAGAAAAACGTACAAATGACCCAACCTCCGGCATTTTCTACTTCTCTGCCTTACTCGCACCTGCTATACCAGTTTTAGATCACCTCCCAACTGAAGGCTTTGTGTTTACTCTGTCCTTTGCCTTCAAGTCTTTCACACCCCTCACTGGAACCAGATTGCTAATTATGTATCTTCTAGAGGTTTCCCTAACAATCTAACTTAAAATGCACCTCATCACTGTCTTCTCTCCCTGCTTTATTTTTCTTCAAAGCCCTAAACACTATGTGACTTTTTAAAGCTGTGCTTTTGTTATCTTTCTAGATTGCAGAAGAAGCCTTGTACATAGTAGTTATTCAAATGGACAATGGCTACAAAATTATTAACTTGCAACTCTAATGTTAACCTGGGAGAGGAAGCATGTATGAACATGAAATTAGAACCTATATTTTCCTAAATAAAATCTCAAGAGTATTTTTTCTAATTTCCTATTTTGGAAACTCAAAGAAAAAGGGCAAATGAGTAGTATTCTCCTGGGCTTTTGAACAACTATCCATGATCAAGCAACACAACTCCATTAACCTGTCAACCCACATTACCTCCAATCAAAATGGGTGTGTATGATTAGACTGTATTCTCCTATTATTTTTTTAAGATTTATTTTATTTCTGTGTGCAGGTGCCCCAGGAGGCCAGAGTTGGATCATCAGGAGCTGGAACCATGGGTGGTTGTGAGACCTCTGATTTGAAAACTGAACTCGGGTCCTCTTCAAAAGTAGTACTGCTGCTAATAGCTTGGCCATCTATCTCCCCAGCCATGCATTCTTTATTTTAAAAAGAAGAGAACTAAGTATAGGATGGACAGGATCAGGAACTCAGGCCAGCCTCAACTACAAAGTTCAAGATCAGTCCAGGCACCGGGCCGTGGTGGCGCACACCTTTAATCTCAGCACTTGAGAGGAAGAGGCAGGTGGATTTCTGAGTTCAAGGCCAGCCTAGTCTACAAAGTGAGTTCCAGGACAGCCAGGGCTGCACAGAGAAACCCTGCCTAGGAAAACCATAAATAAATAAATAAATAATTGATCGATCGATCAGTCCAGGCTACCAGACTCTAAAAAAGGACATTGATCTGTGGTACAGTGCTTGCTTAGTATGCATAAGGCTTTGGGTTCCATAAATACTTGGTACCACGTTAAAAAAATGTATTTTTTTAAATGGTAAAAGTAGCTATTTGATACTGGCTTGCTACAGAATTTTCCCCTCATGGGTTTTTCTTATTATTATCTCATTTCAGGTTATTCAATATGATTGTCCTATGAATTTATAATCCTAATTCTGAACCTTAAGACTTTTAGTAATTCAAATTACTACTATAAAAGTGCATATTTAGGATCAAGTAATGGGTTAATATTTGTTTTTCTGCAAGGCCAAGTAATTCCTTAACATGCTTATCTATAGACACAGAATGTTCCTACTCTTTTTACCTGTTCCAAGTAAATGACCAAGAGCACCATTTAAGCTGTCCTGAACCTCCCACAGGCTACTCTGCTTTCATTCCTGAACTTTCACTATTGCCAGCTTTCTGTCTCCTTCCCTAAAACTTACTGAACCTCCATTTTCACCCCCGCCCCTTTAATGTGGAAAATCCCTCACCAAATCACCAAACTATTCATCTTGAATTGTTTTTCATGAGTCCTAGCTTATATCATGAATATTAAATATAAACCTCCCAGTAGTCCTCACATAAACGCTCTATCTAGTCTTTGCGTCTAACTATCCCTCAAATGAAAACAGCCCTTCACTACAAGGTCAAAGCAGAAGAACAAAGTGGAACAATGTTCCACAATCTGGATGCCACAGTTATCTTAATGTAAAGAGCACTGTTGGGTTTTGTTTGATCAGTCTCACAGGTGACTTCTAATGGCTGTGATGACGTGACACCTCTATAGAACCAACTCTTACATTGTTGGCCCAATTTGTTCTCCACCTTTAGAAAACATTTACATAACATCTACTCTACCCCAGGCTCTAAAACATATTAAGTTTAGAAAGATAGTAACTATCTCATACTTTCATTGATAGTCTGACAGGAATGAAGATCTTACAATAAATCTGCATTTACTGCCTTCTATCTATAGGCCATATAAGTCAGCAATATAGACTAAGGACCGGTGCTTAGAAAGCTGAACACTCTCAGTTCCTGAACCATAGAACCATCTCACAGTACCTTCTTTACCTGGCCAGAAGGGGCACCTCATATCAAGATACACTCCCAAGTAAGACCAAGTTCCAGCACAAATGTACTTGGTAATTAATATGCCCTCTGATGGAACTGGGAAGCACTCAGCTCCAGTGGACCTAAAAGCTAACATTACATATCCTTAACATCTACCATGGGTGGCCCAGTTTCATTTCTAGTTTCCTCCCTGCAGTCTTAGCTAAAAGTTGTCCATTTGTGTAGCAATGTCAGGCACCACCGTTATTTCCTGTCCCAAGAGAAAACCTCGTCCACACAGCTGTCAACTCTGGTCCTGCCTTTCTCTAAGCAGGTAGAGATTAACATGAATGAGTTCCTAGAACTACTGTTAAGATCACTATGCATTTTCTGATGCATCTCGTTGCTGTCTTACTACTTCCTAAGTCCAGAAGTGACTCAACCTGGAACTTAACCTTCATCCAAGAAATTCCTGGTAACTGGGATACACTGATGTGTCCAAGGACATAGCCCCTGCACTAGGATACCTCAGCCTCAGGCACCTGTTGCTTAACCTGAGAAGAGGCCCTCTTTCAGAAGCTTCTAAAACGCCCACCCTCTAAACAAGTTTCTTTTTCCCTTCTTTCTTTTCTTGTCCCCGCCTCCCCAAGACAGGATTTCTCTGGGTAGCCTTGGCTGTTCTGTAGACCAGGCTGGCCCCGAACTCAGAAATCCACCTGCCTCTGACTCCTGAGTGCACCACCACCAACTGGCTCCTTTTTCTTCTCTATTTTTTCTTTCTCTCTTTTCTTTTCTTTCTTTAAAGAACCTTGATTATTCTAAAACTGTAAGTGGGTCTCAAAATCTGTATGACACGCAGTGTATATGGCAAGAATGTAACCATTTTCACTGGTAGCTATGTGAGCTCAAGTTCTTCTCTGCGGCGTACTTTCTGCACATGCGAAGGGAGCCTAACAAGCTACTTTGGTAGAATCTTTGAGATTACCTATCTACAATTCTCCCTACCGTGCCCAGAGACGGCAACTTAACAAAAGTTGGCAACTGTAATCAGTAAAACTGGGTAGGGCCCCAAGAGGACACTAAGCACGGGAGTGTACGACCGAATGGGGCTCCTTTCTGTGTCCTCAATCTACCGATTAACTCCAGGTCTACGCTCCAACGTCCAAGCCACTCCCGGGGATCAGGCACAAACGCTTTGGGCTTTCTCAAGCCCCCTTTCTATGTCTTCCATGATTCACCCTCCACCTTCCAAGTTGCTCTAGAGGGTGAAGCACCGAGCAAACGCCCCAGGCTTCTTCGATCCCTGGTTCTCGACCTCCGTAAGAGGTACCCCCAGGCTCCCCTCTACTCTCTGGGGCCGGAGGGAACAGGACTTGGGGTATCAGCGGGGCCAAACGCCCTCCAGGTCAGGCCGGGCCGGGCGCCCTCTCCTCCCCCTCCCTCCCTCCCTCCCAGCCGCCCCTCCCCCATGCCGGGCCGCTCGTCCGCCTCACCCGGGCCCTGCGCCCTCCCTCCCAGCCCCTTCCCACGGTCCCCAGCCCCACCCTCCCACCCGGCGCTGGGAGGTTCCAGAAGCCCTGCGGCCCTCCCGGTTCCCCCGACCTCCTCCTTGAGTCGCCACGCGCGCCTCACTCCGGCGGACATACCCCGCTTGCCGAGGCCGTCCACCTCAGCTGACCCGGCCGCTGCGGGCTCACTCGGTGTCGCAGAGGAGGCTTCCAAACCCCGTCCGCTCCGCCGCCGTCCGCCGAGCCTCGCCGAGCTGCAGGCTGCGCAGAGCTGGCCAATCGCACGCACCCGACGAGCCTAGCGACAGCCACGGTCCCGTACGTGGCAGGTGGGAAGCGCAGGGGCGGGAGCGAAGGGGAGAAAAAAAAAAACTGCCCTGGCGCCCCGCCTCCAGGCGCACAAGCCAGTCAGGACGCATGCGCAGTGGGTGAGGGGCGGGGCGGGCGAAGACCCCGCTGCGTCGGGTGAGCGGCCCGGCTTCCTCACTGGATGACCGAGTGTAGGAAGTGCGAGCCGAGGCGGACACGCATGCGCAGGGAATTACCAGCACTTCCGGTTTTCCGGGCAGCCAGTCTTTCCTAAGTCTGGCTGCTGGGTGGGCGGGGCGTAGTCTGCAGGGCTGGGTTTGCTACGAGAGCCTGGGGGAAGTGGGGCATCTGTCCAGAAAGGTTTGGGTCTTGTTGCTTTGTGGCTGTCGTGACTACGCGCTAGTCTGTCACATCTCGGAAAAAACGAACCCCTTTTCCGCCTTCTTTCTACACGTTCATTCATTCATTCATTCAGGATTGAGTGCCTACGCTTTGCCGAAAGAGTGCTAGGATGAGTCAGTTCCCCAGCTAAGCTCTACCCAAACATTTAGGAAGATCCGAGTTTAGAGGGCACACCCACCGGTGCAAAAGACAAACTTGGATAGTAAAAACCGAGGCTTCAAGAAGGCTTTTATAGGATAGAGATTTGACCATACCCTACACTCGCCTAAATTCAGTTTTCTTTTTGCTTTGGATGTGTTTAAATGGATGGAACTTGAGAATTATCATCCTGAGTGAGGTGACTCAGTCACAAAGGAGCAAACACGGCTTGGACTCACCCTTGAAAAGACTGCTTACACATTGGTCCCTGACTAGTGTCTGAGCAACTAGAATTCAACAATGCTTCCACTGTTCTTTATTAAGAGCCATCCCTTGTGTCTAAAGTGTTTGAATAAATGTATTTTACGCTGAACACATTTCAATCTGCTTGCAATCTGGGTGCCAGGAATCTTAGTACACAGCAACCAGTGGGTCCCGTAATCTCCTTTAACAAGAAGAAGAAGAAAAATAAATAAATAAAGCAAAGTGGAGTGGTATAATCTAACACTACAATCTAAGTCTTACAAGTAACTTCTGGCAGACTATTCACATGGTTTAGGGACTTGTTGCTGGAAGAAATTAAGTGTGTCCAGGAAGAAAGCTTAGATGTGTGCTCTGGTCTCATACAGACTTCTTTCTTTATAATTTGTTCTTTTGCTATGTTCCTTTATGTTCTTTTCTATAATACCGTATGTCCTAGACATGGATACAGTTCCCTATAGTATCTGTGCAAAAACCATACAATGCCTATAGATGTAATTTGAGCATACTTTTTATTAAAAAAATCTACATCTAGAAACACAGAGATCTCATTACCAGAATAATCTGGAAAGAAGAGGTTGTAGATTTTGTAGCAGTGCTCAGAAAGGACTTTAGTACTGTTGCTTGTCTGCTTTCAGGACAATATATTCATTCACTACTTAACTGGGGTACTATTTTGTTAATAATTTCAGCTTACCTTCATAGTCACAAATTTTAGTGGTGGCCTGAAATTCAGAGTTTTCCTTGTCTTGCTTATTCCTTTATAATGTCTTGTGATCTTATCTCAAATCACATGACTTGTAACTGTCATCTAAACTCCCAGTCTAGAACACATCCCTTCTCTATTGCTGTCTAGTGAGTACCGGGTGGTTGGGGGTAGGGGGTTTCATCTTCATTTATTATCACCAAGGTCCAGAAAGTCTCAGTTATAATATTATGGTTTCATGGCAAACAAAGTCCAAAGTCCAACAAATTGTAAGATCATACCTCTGCATGTAGCAAAGTTCCACTGGGGAAACTATACAGATAGATAGGAACTGTACCAAACTATACAGATAGGAACTGTACCAGAGGCCCCTGGGAACAGCTTGTAAGAGATAAGCATTGGATCATGTCACTCTGCCCTACTTGCCTCTACTGCACACACACACACACACACACACACACACACACACACACACACAAACACTCCACATCTTCAGTTAAGAGCTGGTACTCAGAAACATGACCAATGGGCCAAAACTGAATTATAACTATTTACACCCTTTGGAATAATCAGAACCTTAAAAGTTAGCACTAAACTGCTAAGTATTGCTGTTGCCACTGTAAAATGACTCAGCCTCCTTAGAAAACAGCTCAGCTCTTACTGATTTTTTATTAGGTATTTTCTTCATTTACATTTCCAATGCTATCCCAAAAGTCCCCCATACCCCCGCCCAACTCCCCTACCCACCCACTCCCACTTCTTGCCCCTGGCGTTCCCCTGTACTGGGGCATATAAAGTTTGCAAGACCAATGGGCCTCTCTTTCCAATGGTGGCTAACTTGGCCATCTTCTGATACATATGCAGCTAGCTATTATTGATTTAATAAAGTGTTTAAAAATACAGGTTTAAAATAAATTACAATTACTCTGTGACCCAGTGACTCTAAGCAGTATTTTAAGAGAAAATAAAATGTTAGCCAAGAACATGTCCAAAAGTAAGTTTGATTCCTAATAGTCAAAACCAGATAAAATGTTTTCTTTTTACATAAAGGAACAAGCCCAAATTTTCTTCAGTAGATGAGAATTTCAGGGGACTTCAATGTGATTATTATTATTAATATTATTAGCAGGACTACATAAGTATGTAATGGTAAGTAAAATTATAATACAATCTCATTAACTGTTAAAGTTAAGACAAGGACTCTAGGGAATATAGAAAAGTAGACAATGGTTTAAAATTAAACCATTATGGATTTTGCTGTTATAAACATATTTGTGAAGATGACTATTCACTAGCTGTAATAAAGGATAAAGTACAAATTACATATCTCAGGTATACAATATGATATTGAGAACTATCACGATCATGCTAACATAGCCATCTCCTCACGGCTATACATGTGCAAAATCATGTAATGTGTCCTCAGCACTGTTGCGAATACAGTACACCACTATTAGTTACAGTGACTCTGCTGCTGTCCAGTAGAGTTCTAGAACATACCCAGTGTGAGGCTGGAAGTTTGCAGGAAACAAGCCACCTTTTCCTCTACCACCCAATCGTTGGTGGTAGTATTCTACTCTCACCCTGTGTGCAGCTGTATTTCAGAATCCACATAGACCTGCAATTATAGACAGTGTTTCTGCAGCTGGGTTCTTTAGAGTAATCCACACTGCTGCAAATGGCCATGCCTTTCTTTCTTCCCTAAGGCTGAGTACCTCTCCATATAAACAATATATACAATTTCAATTTGTGAGGATTCAACCTACGGTTCAGTTTGTGATAGTGCAAAAGCAGTATGAATCTAGTAGAATGACACTTCAACTTTGAAATTTGATCTTTTTCTAGGTGAGCAATATGTAGTATGATTTCAAAATGTTGGGCTTCAGCCACAAGCCACAGCCCCCAGCCAGCCACCCAATCATGACAGTAAATGAGTGATACTGCCCAGTATATTACATGGCATTCAGTAAACTGCACCTTATTATGAAACCAGCTCCCTGATATGTGATTTTGTCCAACTGTCAGGGGTCTACACATGTTTGTGTAGGCTAAGCTATAGCACTTGCTACTTTGGGCATATTAAATGCATTTTATTATGGTATTTTTAATTTACAATGAGTTACTTACAAACTCACAAGGTAAAAAGTGCCCATATATGCTGAAACTACTTTACTCAATCGTCCAAAAACCAATAGTTATGTGGATTCATTAGCTTTACTGTCATGAATAACACCACACAAACACGGGAGAAAAAAACAAAGAAGCAAGATAAACTTAAAGATGGAAATGGGAGGAGAAAGAGCAAGGGACTGGCAGTTGAGTTGTGAACTTTCAACTGTCAGTTAAGATGCAGGCAAGAAAATCCAAAGGTCGGATGATTTGTTTCTCTTGACACTGCAGGAAAAGAAGGAAAAAAAAAAAAAAAAAAACCTCACCAGGAACTATCATCCCAGAGGTAACCAGAAAATGGGTAGAGTAGGACCTGCTCATATTCAACAGCTTGAAAATGAGTTCCGAGTCTTTCTTACTATACGTTGTTTTGGTTTTCTTTTTAAAGCCACATGTTATAGTCTGTATTTACTCTTATCCTATTCTCCCTCTGGATGATCCCACTCAAAGACAGTTCAGACGAGGAAAACGAGTGACCAGTCTTAGCCTGGCTCATTTCTCAGCAGATATTCGTATTTTGTCAGATGTAGTAGCCCTCTAAAGTTTGCTCTCAGCATCCCTTCTGTGATGTAGTTGTCTATTCTTCACAGTGCTTAATAAGCATCTGTCAAATAAATTATCCCTTATCTCTCCCTCACAATGAGTATTTGACCCAGGCTACCACAAAATGTCTAGCACAAAGCATATGTTCTGGGTAGACAATAGCAGCTCTGGACCTGCTTGCCCTCCTTGTCTCTCTCTGCCCACTGTACTCTATTGCAGAGGGCTACCTGTGTGCTCTATAGACTCCTGTTTCTTGACTTTTGCTGATTGCACCCAGTGTGAGACTTGCTAAGAACCTGTTGCATAGGAGGGGCTGGCAGCCCAGAGTCTTTTCTGCCCTTTTTCTAGGGAAAGCTGGTTGTCTCTGTCTCAATCCCAGACCACTGAGGAGAGGTGTTTTCAGCTCCTGCTCATACCTTCATGTTTTGTTCATGTCTCTGGCTCAAAAGAAGTATCTTCTCCCCTTGCTTCCTTGTGGCTGTCTATAGTGCATCTCATTTGGTCCTCCCTTTTTAATTACCATAAAATAGTCTTAGAGTCCCTCTATTTTAAACACCTCTGCTTTTGCTGGAAGAGTAAGGAGAATTAAATCCTGAAAGATTTGGCAAGCGGTTTGCCAAGAGGAATGAAATCCCTCTTCTTGTTAGATCTTAAGGCTTTAGGGTTAGGAGTGCCAATGCCAATCAATAGCCATATTTGAGAACAAGGATAAAGAAACACAGAGACAGGACAGGGGGGATAGAATTCTGACACATTATCACTATTCTGGGTTCTAGTTAGGCCTGGAGTTCATGTTACCATGCACTTATTTCACGTCTCAAGCCAGGGCACTTGAATGTTTAAAATAGCTATTGCTAATACACAAGTCAGGATCACAAACAAAACCTGGTATTGCCTCAGACAAAACGGAACACAGAAACGTTATCTGAAGCCAACTTGGCTCTTGGACTTTACATTAAGTTAGCATATTCCCTTTAACCTTTGACCTAAATTTGAGTTAGATTCATATCACCAAATGAGACTGCTGACTAGCACTCAGGGTAAAAGTTCAAACCAAAGGAATGATCTTCTCCTGGTCAGATTTCAGGGTTTCATGTGAATTAGTCTCCACAATTGCATGTGGACTTTGCATGTTTAAAGGAACATTTTATGGAATTTTACTGGGATACTCGAAAGATAATAAAAACACAGAAACGTTAGCCACCAAGGGAAAAAAAATCACATCCTCCTCTGGCTGAGTATAGTTTGTTTTGATTTTCCTCATATTTTTCAGGGCTTGGCTTAAGGGATATTTTCATCTGATCAAATTTTGAGTCAATTGCATCTTACTATTTTTCTTTGTCCAGCCCATATCTGAGTGTAGCACTGAAACACTGCTTAGAGCATGGGCCTTTCAGAATTGGTTTTCTTTTGTACTTCTCTTTACTTTATCTACTCTCTCATTAGGTCTCATCTATACTATAGACTAAATAAGCTTGTCTCGGCTTCCCTCAGAATCCAATTGTCAATTGTCATTTGCAACCATTTCTGTGAGAATGTACATTCTTTGCGTAATGGTGAGAAGGATTTTCATTTAAGAGCACTGGATGCTCTTCCAGAGGACCCAGGTTCAATTCCTAGCACCAGCATGTCCACTCACAACTATAACTCCAGTCCCAGGGGATTGGACCTCTCTTCTGGCCTCCACCGGCACTGCATGCACATGGTATATGCAGCCATAAAACAGATTTTAAAAGTTAAAAGAATTCAGTCTTTAGTGAATCATGAGAAGCCTGTGCTAAGATCACATGAAATTTATTAGATCCTTAGTTCGTACACTCACAGGAGAAGCCCGGTTTCTGACAAAAAAGCAAAAATTCAAAGAAGGCATCTCCTGAGTTCAGAGGGGGTTCTCTTCATACTTCAAGGTTTGGTGTTCTATGACTACCTAGAGCTTTTAAAAGCCATACATGCGATTATGAGTATAGCTTTTCATTTTGAATCTCATCAATCATCAATAATATAAAGATATTAAACCTGGCGGTGGTGGCACACGCCTTTAATCCCAGCACTTGGGAGGCAGAGGCAGGCAGATTTCTGAGTTTGAGGCCAGCCTGGTCTACAAAGTGAGTTCCAGGACAGCCAGGGCTACACAGGGAAACCCTGTCTCGAAAAACAAAACAAAAAAAACAAAACAAAGCAAAAAGATATTAAAAGGGATGTGTGTGTGTGTGTATACATGCACATGCATAACTAACTAGAGGTTTAGCAGTCTACTAATCTATCTCTCTATCCATTTCTTACAGAGTTGATTATTCTGGTCACAAAACACTTTTTTTTTTAAGTTCTTAGATGTTTGTTTGTTTTTTTAAATATTTTTTTATTACGTATTTTCCTCAATTACATTTCCAATGCTATCCCAAAAGTCCCCCATACCCTCCCCCCCACTCCCCTACCCACCCACTCCCACTTTTTGGCCCTGGCGTTCCCCTGTACTGGGGCATATAAAGTTTGTGTGTCCAATGGGCCTCTCTTTCCAGTGATGGCCAACTAGGCCATCTTTTGATACATATGCAGCTAGAGTCAAGAGCTCCGGGGTACTGGTTAGTTCATAATGTTGTTGCACCTACAGGGTTGCAGATCTCTTTATCTCCTTGGATACTTTCTCTAGCTCCTCCATTGGGGGCCCTGTGCTCCATCCAATAGCTGACTGTGAGCATCTGTCTCTTGTGAGACTAGGCCGGGGCCTAGCAAACACAAAACACTTTTTAAACAAAACTCCTTTTCCTAAAGAGGAGACTGGTTGCCAAACAATTCATTGGCAAAAGTTTAATGTCTGTAAGCAACTCCCTGTACTCATCAGGAGCCACTGTGTTCTAGAAGGTAATATTTTTTCTCATTGTAAAAGAATTTGTTGTGAGTTCTGCATAATTGTCAAAGTGTGTCATGCAAACTTAGTAACTATGGTCATCTTAATATATATGTATGATTCTTCATTTGACTCACATAGTAATATAGTGAAAAACCACAAAAAGCTACCAAATCCATTCTCCCTGTGATAATAAACAGCTTTAACATGCATTCAGGAAGATCTTGTAGGACACTTAGAGAATAACATAAACAGATACAATTCTTATGAGTTGGAATCAAAAGACCATCATGGGTAACTCTTGTTAGGCACTTGATTTTGCTTGGTCACTTTCAAGACAATGATGTTTCCTCAGTCATTCCAGATGGCTCCAGCAGCCTAAAGCGTTCATTTAGGGATGGTAGGGACCTGAGCATATTGTACATCCTTACACGCAGTTTCAGCGGGGTTATCGAAGGCATTGGCTTCGTTCTATCAAAGGATGATGACAGTGACTTCAGTATTTTGGAAGCTTCACTCTGAAATACTTTTGTTCGAACAGTGTAGAGAATGAATATTTGCAATCCCTGAAAAGAGAGGCAAGCTTTAATACTAGGCAATATTACAATACAGACTTCTGCAGTACCGAAGGAAGAGACTTCATTTCACCCTCCGACTCTGAGGAAGCACAGCTGCTCGACAACAGGAGCTTGCAGCTGCTGCGCATGTGCATGCCCTTCAGATATACACAGTGCTGCGTGTAACGCATATTTATTTAGAAGACCAGGGCTCGTGCCCTGGCTTGACATCACCACTGTGCAAGTCTGTTCCCTAATCTTTACAATCTTCAGTTTATAAAACTGGAAGATATTTTTTTGTGTGTTGGGGGGGTGGTCGGGGGGGGGTGTTACCCGTTTCTTCTTCTACTTCCAACATTCTGAGACTCCATTTCTTGGAGATTTAGTAACATAGCTGGAATTTTATATACTCAATAATTTCTTAACAACACAAATTTAAGACCCTGCTAGTCACTGATTCCCTGTTCTATACACATGGATAAGGAGATGCACATAAAGACATAAGCCACAAAAGGTAGTTGTTTCTTCATGGCTTTAAGCTGACCCTTACCAAAGTCCTATCGGCTTCACACCCTTCTCATTCGTCCATCATCCTCAAATCCTTTCTATTCTTACATCAACCCTAGAAACTAAGCCTTACCATCCCCAACTGATGAATATGCAGCCAAAAAATTTCAGTTCGTGTACTGCATCTACAGAAATCAGCCAGCAAATTTTTCAGTGTTTTTTCACATTCTACTGAAGTGGTTACTCAAAAAATACTATCACTAATGTGCCATTCACTTTAAAAAGAAGTCGGGACAATAGGACAATCCAATAAGATACCTTGGAAACTTTTTAAATGGAGTGTTATATATAATACAATTTAGTTAATACAGATATCAAATATAATTTAAATAATATTTTCAAGAGAAAATATTGTTGACAGTATCAATCATGTAGTAAATTTCAAATTGTACCAATAAATTTAGGAGGCAATAAACAATTACACAATATTAATAGTATTCTTTCTCTCAGACTATAACTCAGCAGTAACTGTGTTTGTATAACAAGTAAAGAGGCCCTGGTTCAGATTCCCAGTATTGTAAAAAAAAAAAAAAATTTTTTTTTTTTTTTGCTCACAAATATTACTTTTAAAGAATGGGGTGGGGGGAGGACCAGTAGATGCCATTTCACTCCAAAAAATGAAAGTTGAACCTTATAGTAATCATTAATAATCAAGGATTGTAATCAATAGACTTTAAAAATATAACAAAAATAATTAAAATAATTACAGAAAATTATATGTACAAGGTAATGTTATTGAGGAGGCATGATATTTAAAAGTAAGGAGGTGATGGTAGATCCATGTGACAAAATGTAATAGAATTAAGAACCAACAGGTTTGTCTCTTTCAGGTTTTAAACAATTTTGCTTGTTTATCGTGTGCAAACGTGTGGGTGCACACTCGCCACACTGTTTGGGTGAGTGTCAGAGGATTCTGTAGGAGTCAGTTCTGACCACCATGGGCTTCTAGGAACCGAACGAAGGGACTGGAAGATCTTGAATAAGTAACTAACTCCAGTAGTATAATGACTAGCAAGAAGAATGCGCAAGATGAACAGCTCTCTGGGATCTGCAGGGCAAAACCAAATGGCCTCGCATCAAGGCATTCTCAGAAGGAAAAGGAGGAAAAACTATAAAAGATTCTAGCAGTTCAGCCATCCTGAGAAAAATATATGCAAAGAAAGTAAGAGGTGTGTACGCCATAGACATAATGCTGAATGCCAAAGCTAGGAGGAAAACTGCGATGTAAGCAGAGAAAAATAACACATTTGTGTGCAGTAGAACAGTATGAATGGCTGAGGACATCTCATTAGGATATGTAGCAGAGTGTGAAATTACTTCTCTAAAATGCCAAAAGCAGGGAAGTGGGGGGAGGCTCACCCAGCCCAGAGTTCCATATCTAACCAAAAAAAAATCCTTCAAGAATAAGAACAAAACAGATAAAAGTTAAAAGAAAATGCTTAGTCACCAAAACCATAAATAATTATAAGGAACACTAAGGATTGACTTTGGGCTCGAGGGAAATGATACCATCTGACATTTGAATCTTCAGGAAGGAAGGAAAGGTCCTGGAAATGGTTGACACATGGCCTAATATAAAGTTTTACCTATAATTTCCTTTAGATGTATAGGTCTTTTTCAGGAAAAGTAACGTTGATTTGTGGGGTTTATTCTGTATGCACATGTAGGACATAAGAAAATGGCAGCACAAGGGAAGGAGTGGCAGGCAGATTCTATTGTTATGACGCCCTTCATTTTACTGGATGCTATATCAATTTTAAGTTCCTTAAGAAAGAAGTTATGAATGCATACTACATCATGAACTTATCCCCAAATTCAAAGTGTTATTGATGACTGGAATGTGAATTAAAATGGAGTCATAATGATAAGCAATTATACTCAAAAGTGGGGAGGAAGTGGGTAGCAGGGGAATGAAAAACAAATGAGTGGTCAGTTTTCCACTAGCAACATTCGGATGAAGATGTTGAACCCTCAGCTCTGCCTGTACCATTCCTACCTGGATGCTGCCATGCTCCTATCTTAATGATAATGCCTGACCCTCTGAACCTGTAAGTCAGCCCCAATTAAATGTTTACCTTATAGGAGTTGCCTATAAGGAAATGGTATCTGTTCACAGCAGTAAAACCCTAAATAAGACAGTGTGTTTTGTCTGAGGATTCAAGGGAAGCCGGGTGGGGGCTGGTAACACAGTCACCTCCCCAGAGTAAAGGCAGGTACAGCGTAAAACTAAGCACGATACCTGTATGTTGACATGCTCTTATTTCTCAGCTGGGGGATTGTGATCAAGGTAGAAGCAGGTGCAACTATACTGAAAACAACTCAGCTATTACATGATGTATGTTCTAGCTTGACACAAAACACAGAAAACTGAGATGTTTACCATTTGCTGACTTGGAAGCCACATTCTAGCTCATGGAGTTCTGAACCTATGGTCATTTCCCCCAAGGAAACAGAATTTTGCTATAGGATGCTTCACATCCACGAAATACACAAAATGGTTAGTCAGTATGACATTCTTCGCTGCTCACAACCCTTTCAGTTAGTAATGTGGATGTTCTTCCCCTGAAGAAATATAGTCTGACAGAAAGAAGGAGAGAGAGAGAGAGAGAGAGAGAGTCAGAGAGGGAGAGAGAGTCAGAGAGGGAGAGAGAGGGGGACAGATAGAAGGGAAGGGGCAAGGAAAAGGGAGAGAGAAATAGAGACAGAGGGAGGGGCAGAAAGAAAAATGATACTAAGGAATAATGGAAAAATGGATCAGAAGTGAATACGGAGGCAGGGAGATAATACATAAAATCAAGGAATGATGAGCAACTGTATGGTCGTTTGGTTTTCTTTAGAGTTGCATATTGTTATACATATAAGTGTTATGCTATAACAATTCACATTTAACAGTCCATATGTGTGCAAAGAAAGGATTATAAATGGTTTTGTTATTACAAAAGAAATGGGTTTTATGGTAATTACTATGTCCTGTCCAAGAAAGAAAACTTATTACATAAATAACTGTTCTCTTTACTTGCAAGGAATATTTCTCCCCCCCCACACACACACACAAATCTAAATGAGCACAGAAGACAAATTGTAAAATAACAACTGACATCAATGAGTATATTAGATCCAAATGAGCTTCACCCTCTGATAAAGTGATGGAGACTCTTACAATAGACAAAAAAGGGAGGCCTATGCATTTGGTGCCTACATACTTTAAAGGTACAGAGGTTCATAGCAAATGCAAACACATGCATACATACATATATTCATGCATGTGCACACATGTGATCATATAACCAATGCACATAACAAGAGTAAGTGATAAAGTATACCTTATGACAAAAGGCACTATCAGAAATTAAAAAGGCATCTTACTACAAATGATGAAAGGGCCAATTCATCTAGAAAATATAATAATTTTAAATTTATATCATGAAGATGAGTGTTATCTCTGACTTCACTCAAAACACATGAAGCACACACTGGCAAAATGCAACAAGGGACCAAACAGAGTAAATCCTTGATAGAAATTTCTATCATTTAACAGTTAAAAGAACCAGATGAAGATACTAATAAGGTCAGAGAATCCCCACTGAACTAGGAGTCTTCAGCTTTATTATTAATTTTAAAACCAGACCCAGTGTCTTAATCAGGGTTTCTATTCCTTCACAATCATGACCAAGAAGCAAATTGAGGAAGAAAGTGTTTATTCAGCTTACACTTCCACATTGCTGTTTATCACCAAAGGAAGTCAGAACTGGAACTCAAGCAATCAGGAAGCAGAAGATGATGCAGAGGCCATGGAGGGATGTTACTTACTGGCTGGCTCAGCCTGCTTTCTTATAGAACCCAAGATTACTCAGCCCAGGGATGGCACCGTCCACAATGGGCCCTCCCACCCTTGATCACTAATTGAGAAAATGCCTTACAGCTGTTTGTCATGGAGACATTTCCTCAAGGGAGGCTCCTTTCTCTGATAACTCCAGCCTGTGTCAAGTTGACACACAAAACCAGCCAGTACACCCAGTAACTCCAGAATAAGCAGTTTGTTTTCCCCAGGGTGAATATTTTGCTTCTGGGCCTGTGAGACTTTGCAGAGGGTAAGGTGCCTGCCACCAGGGTTGAGGATCTAAGCTCTCTATGCACAGGGCCCACATGGTGCAAGGAGAAAACTGACTTTTGCATTTTGTCTTCTGACCTCTGAAATATATTCCATGGCATGCATTAAATTAAAATATATTAAAATAATAATAATAAATGTAATTAAGATGTTTACAGAAAAGATAGATCAAAATGAAGGACCTAAATCCAATCTTAACACATTAAGAAAAAAAATGAAAGAAAAAATTCAACAAACCTACAAAATTCACAGTTCAAGGAATAATGACCATTGCCCATACCAACCGATGCACACTCACTGCATGGGAGAAAAGAAAGGAAGTGTTTTACCTCATGAGGTATGATTTAATCAGAGATGAGGGATTATATGCCAAACCTATAAAGATCTTACTCTGGTACCCCCAAGCCAGAAAGGGACACAGAAAGCTTTTGCTCTTCTCATGAAGTCTATTTAATATAGATCCCCCTAAAGGTAACTAAGCAATGGTCCTCAGGGATTTTACCAGGATGGAAACACTGGTCCAGGGTGACACATATTTTGCTTCTTTCTGACCATCTATACCATACCTGAGTGGTGTTGAAAAGACAGAATATGTAGCTGAAAACAATCCTGATGTCATCGTTACTAATTAGCATAGCATATGCCAAGATCCAGGTAACTCCAAAAACAACAGCGATAGATAGTGTGCTGAAAACCTTCTTTAGGGATGAAACTTTTTTTGTGCTACATGAGAAAATAAGAAAATGAGAAAGTATGGAGTGTTAGGGTTTGGCTTACGTGAGTCATCACTACTCATAGCTAGCATGCATGTTCAACTGCCCATCGACTTTGCTGACTTAATGTTGTGCCATACCTATCACCCTCGGAAGAAAGTGTGATTCCACTGTTTTAAATGACCCTAACATTCCCTTCAAAGTGCAGGCAAATCATTCCTTTCATACTACATAGGAAATTTCATGAGGAATTGCTGTTTATTAATGGGATTTTTGCTATTATTAACAGATCAACTAGTGAAGAAGTCCATAGGGAGACTGGGATACTTGGGAACTTCTTATGCCTTGAGATGATATAAAAATAAGATTTATTTGGCTTCAACTGATCCTCTCTCTCATGGAAGTCTGTAAGCCCCCCCCCCCCATTATCTGGTCTTGACTGTGTGACTTCCTATGTCCAGGAGAGCAAGCCTGCTCTTCTTGCTCTTGAGAACCTGACAGTGTTAGTGACTGGGTGAAACAGGCCTCTTCAGGACCAGACTCCAATGTTAGTATACTCTCAAAAATACCTTTCTCTTTATTTTCAGTAAAAGCTTTGTAGTGCAAAATGGTTATGTGTTCAGAGGTATTTCTGACTGTCATTTTGATTTTTACATGTGTGCTCTGAGACATTGAGCTAACTGCCCAAAACACATGTCTACCATCTTTTAAGTTATGATTCTAAATTGGGCCTCCCTGTGAGTTGGCACATCCCCTGTGTAAATATGTATAGGCTCCCCAAAGAAAATCCTCATGCTTTCTTTACTCAGACAAATTGGAACTTATTCTCCTGCTCTTCTGGCTGGTCAGACACTTTCCCTCTTCTTTATGTCTTAGTTATGCTTATTTTCAGCTCTTTACTCACCAAAATGTGAATCCACTGTATCCGTTTATATTAAGAGGTATGAGCTGGGGTAATAGAGGATTTACTTAAAAATGACACAAAGCACAAATAAACCTCCCCAACTGAAAAAGCTGCCACCCAAGATCACCAACAATCAATTAACTACCAGCAACTACGTATGGAATGGATTCATCATAACTTACCTGTTAACACTCGAACGTGCTTATCCTAAACTACTGGCATCATGCAAGCCTATGGCAAATAGTAGTTTGTCATTGTAAATCCTTAAGTGTTGGAGTGATTTGGTTTGTATCTAGCTAGCACATGAAAGAGGGTTAGCTAAAACAAATTATGTATCCTCCTCATTGTTATTCAGCCAATTTAAAAACCATAGGCTTGTCATTCAAAATTGAGGTATACAAATTTGATTGTTATCTGTGACCCAAAATTATGATTTTTTTATATATAAGAAATATAATCTAATATACAGCTAGTCTAAGAACCCACCACCAAAGTGCCCCCCCCAATATTACTAAAATGTATGTTTTAATGCTTAGGGAGAATAGTAATTTCTCCACATAGCCTTAAATAGGAGCTATTAACCATGTATGAAATGTAATACTTTGATTTGTAAAGCACATACTTAAGATTGCATTCTCATCAAAGATGGCAGTTTTCATTTATCTGTCCTCACGAAGTAGATCCACCTGTGGACTGAGTGTAATATACAGACGTCCGTATGGAAAGGATGCTTGCGATGTACAGGCTTGAAGAATTCCGCCTGAGCTTATAGCTTCATCTGTACTATGTTCTGCCCCATCTGCCGTAAACCCTGGGCAGGAGGTTGCAGCATGTGTACGTTCAGGGGTTTCTGATCTTTATCCTACCTAAAGCTCTTGTTGAATAGTAGAGATGACAATAAGACCACCTACTAGGGCCAGAGAAATCACATTCAGAAGACATGCAGTTGGGTGGGACCTGGTAAGCCACCCAACTCACTGTCTCAGTGTCACTAAATGAGAGAATCCATTTGTAAGGGAAGTCTCAATATGTTGTATACTTGGAATACATTTTGGAAGGTTTGAAGCTACTGTGTAATCCAAACACCGCAGGTAGCAAGTTTCAAATTGAAAACATGGATGCTAGCACCTGCCTCCTTATAACTCTCTTATTCAAGTATTCAAATTTTGTTTCCTGAATTTGGAGGGGAGCTTTTGAAGAGAAGATATTTTCTTGAAACTGTGTGGTTTAATTTTTGCTTGGGCCAATGTGTTACAGAAGTGTGTTATACAATGCTGTGCACAACACAGGACCACTGAGGCTAGAAGAGAAGGGGAGAATATCCATCTTCTTGGTCAAAGTTCACTGGGAAACCTCTCTTGAATACCCCATGCCCTTGGTTTGTGCAGATGTTGAAACCTTCTGCAGGGGTCTGAGGTGTACCGAGGTGCTGTGTTACATATACGTTAGTCCTTGCTGTGTTATATATACATGAGTCCTGGAGAGTCTCACCTTGTCAGGTTCTGGTTGTTCTTCCACAACACTTTGACTGTGATTATGACAAATATAGTAATGTTGGTGATGAGGATAATGGTTACAGGTATGATGAACGACCACAAAAGTGGACTTCTTGCATAATCATTGTCCTTGGGAACGGCCAGCCAGCAACTGTGGGGAAAAAATATTTCAGCAAACTAAGGAAAGAACAAATATCAATTCCTTTTGCTATTACTACTATTGGCATCCATGGAACTGAAGTCCTTGATAAGAATATCCCTTGGCTTCTTATACATCCGAGGTTAATTTCAATAATTCAGTCCAGTAGAAAAGTTGGTTCTGCCAAAATTTCCTTGAGTCATTGTGGGCCAGCAGAAGGTAAAATACACTTTGAGTCAGATACCAACAGTGAAGACTCAGGAGTCAGATGCTGGGGTGAAAGCCTCCTAGCTCAGAAAGGCAGAAAAAGCACTTAGCTGACCTTTCTCCTTAGCCAATGTCCCAGAAGCAATGCCCCTCTTTCAAGCTGTCTCAATAAACTCCCTTCAAACCAAATGTCCTTCCGTTCTACTCCCTGTGTGTCTCTCTAGCCATACCCCTGACTCATCTTACTCTCTATGATTTTTTTCTTAATAATCCTGTGTTTACTTCCTATGTTCAACTGGTTGCTTGATCCTCCTCTTGACCTATGGCCTTCTTTTAATCCTGTTTACAATATTGAAGAGGAAAGCTCTTGGATTAATGGTGTGTGCTAAGACTGATCCACACCATACTAAAAACAGGTTTTCCCAGTAAATATCAAAATCTTGGGGTTCACAGTGTGATCAAGTATCCTGTAACACAGCACATAGGGTATTGCTAGTTAATAGTTCTACTACTGAGTTATATACCCTGTTGTGATTTGAATGACAAATGCCCCCTGGAGGCTCATGCTTTGACCACTTGGTTCCCAGTTGGTGGCACTGTTTGGGAAGGTTATGGAACCTTTCAGAGGCAGAGACTTGCAGGAGGAAGTACACTGGAAGTGTGCTTTAAGGTTTTATACTTCATACTTTATAGGTTTATACTTTATATTATATAGGCTTCAAGGTTCTTCTCCCTGTCCCCTCTCTACTTTCTGTGTATAGATGAATGCTAAAGCTCTGATCTGTGATTTTCAGGGTGGTCTCAAGCTTCCACTGTTGTGACTTCTCAGGCAGGTTGGACTGCTCCCCCATGCAACTGTAATCCAAAATAAAACTTACTTCCCTAAGCTGCTTTTTAAAAAGGATATCCTACCACAGCAACAGAAAAGTACTAATTACATGCACTCCTATGCCTACAACAGTCTTGAGTTTAGATGTTACTTCCTGACATTTACGAGGTACCTAACCTTAGGCAAGCCATTACTCCTATTCTACTTATGGCTATGTATCTTATCCTGGCTCATAATATGAAAGGTATAAACTGCTGTAGAGGACAATATTTCCAGCTCCAAATTTCACCAGTATTTCCGATGTACCCTTAGAGCATTATATAAACATTTTATATAAACATTAGCAAACATACATGTTCCCTTAATTTTTCTAAACAGATGACATCATTCAATAAATGTTCTAAAACTTCCTTAGCATATCTTAGAGATCATTGGAGAATAAAAAACAATTCATTAATTAATTTAGCATTTTTACTCTATTACCTAATATTCTATATTAATACTTAGTGGTGTGTGTGTGTGTGTGTGTGTGTGTGTGTGTGTGTGTGAATGTTCACATGTATATGTACATGCCTATGGAGGCCAGAAGATAACCATGAGTGTTTTTCTGAGATAGGGTCTATTCCTTGGCTGGAAGCTGGTTGAATCAAGGCTGACCATTGAGCGTTAGTGATCTGCCTGAGCTTTCCAGACACAGTGATTGCAATTGTGTGCACTGCATCTGCCTCTTTATCTGGGAGTTTGGAACCTGTACTCGGGATCTCATGCTTACTTGGCAAACATTTTCCAGCTGAAATGCCTCTCCAGCCCCTCAATGGACATTTAAAATGCTAATAACTAAACAGAGTTTTCAAAGGTTGCTTAACCCATTGAGCTTTCCATCTTAGAGCTTGTCTGTTGCTATTTTTGGTTTGGTGGAAGAAGTTTGTGTGTGTTTGCATTTTTCACTTCTCACCTAAATTGAAAATGATGTAACAATCTCATAGTATTGTTGAAATAATTTATTTATTCATTTAAAAACATTTAGAGAGAACATGTTGTGTGCCAGATGGTATTTTAGATACCAAGAAAATTATCAGTAGAGAAAACTCCATATTTTAGTAAGTTAATCTAGGTTAGAGATGCAGATAATACAAAAAAAAAAAGTGATTATATTTCAGATGCTGACCAGCATGGGAGACTAAAAAAAAGTGATTTGGTCAATGAGCGTCTAGAAGTTAATGTTCATATATATACACAGACACATACACACACACACACACACACACACACACACACACACACACACACACATATATATATATATATATATATATATATATATACACACACACACACACATACATATGTATATGTGTGTGTATGCATATGAAGGGAGGGGAGGATTCCAATTTAATAGAGTGGTTGAGGCAAATGCTCACAGAAAAACAGCTTTGGAGCAAAGACCTTGATAAGGGGGGGCGGGGAGGGTGTTCTAAACAGAGATTACATTGTGTTCAAATGCCCTGAGGTGAAACTTTAGTCAATTCAGGTAACCTCAGGCAAGATGCCTAACAGTGGGGGGCATGGAATCTGAAGAGGCCACCTCCTGTAGCCAGGCAGGATGCTGAGTGGAGGGATAAGGACACCAACCCACTCACAAAACTTCGCACCCAAAATTTGTCCCATCTAAAAGAAATGCATGGACAAAGATGGAGCAGAGACTGAAGGAATGGTCAACCAATAACCGGCCCAACTTGAAACCCATCCCATGAACAAGCACCAATCCCTAACACTAATAATGATACTCTGTTATGCTTGCAGACAAGAACGGAGCATAACTGTCCTGTGAGAGGCAGCTCACTGAAATAGATGCCCACAGCCAAACACTGGGTGGAAGTCAGGGGCTCTTATGGAAGAGTTGGGGAAAGGATCGAAGGCTCTGAATGGGGATTGGAACTCCACAGGAAGATGAACAGAGTCAACTAACCTGGACCCTTAGGGGCTCTCAGAGGCTGAATCACCAACCAAAGAGCACACATGGACAAACACCAGAGGCACCTATGTAGCAGACACACAGCTCAGTCTTCATGGCTGTCTGTTTTGGCCTCGGTAGGAGAGGATGTGCCTAATCCTGCAGAGACTTGATGTGCCAAGGGGGAGGTGATACCAAGGGAGCCTTACCCTCTGAGAGGAGAAGGGGGTAAAGGAACTCTGTAAGGGGGACTGGGAGCAGGGGCAGCATTTGGGATGTAATTAATTAATTAGTTAATTAATTAAAAAGATAAACATTGAGTAAATGTACAAATGAAAGGAAGAGAGGCTAGTGAGGCTCAGAATGAGTAAATGCATGAGGCGTCTGGATGGATGGGAACCACCCTGCAGCTCCGTGAGCAATTGCTTGCATCCTGGATGAGGCAGAGAGACATAGAATGAACTGCTTTAGGTTTAAAAGTATTACCCCAGAGACAGTGATGGGAGCAGGACTTGAGCAAAAGGGGGAAAACATGTAGGAGTTCATTGTATTGTAAGGCGCATGCAGTAGGAGAGGTGTTAACAAACAGTCTGGGTAAAGATCATTTAAAAGGAAGAAGAAAGACCAGGCTGGTAGTACACACTTGCACACTCAGCACTTAGGAGGTAGAGGCAGGAAGATTAGGAGTTCAAGAACATCCTCGGTTATTTTGCAAGTGCAAAGCTAGGAGATCCTATCTGGAAAAAGTAAGGAGAAATAATGTAATGTGTTTAACTGTTGAGTGGAGGAGAATTCAGGATGACTGGTATCGTTGTCCTGAGTGGTTTTCAAAGGAAAGACAAGAAATGTCAGCAGACAGAACAGCATACCATTTACAAAAACAAAACAACAAAAATAAAAAACAAACAAAAGCAAAACAAGGTCTGGAAAGGTGGCCCAGGGGTTGACTGCTGGGTTCTGGTTTTCTGTTTTGTTTTGTTTTCGTTTTTTGGTTTTTTTGTTTTTTTGAGGGGGGAGGGGACGGGGTTGGTTGTCAGCAACCACACTATGCAGCTTAGAACCTCCTGTAATTCTGCTTCTAGGGAATCTAACATTCTTCTGGCCTCTACCTGTATCTGCATGTATGATAATGCCCTGGTATCCTAAATACTGTCTAGCATATACACACAGACACATATTATATAGATTTTTTAATAAAAATAAGCATTAAAAAAATTACCAGAGACTCCATTTGGCTTCAAACTGGGTAGGTTTTGTGCATGTTGCCACAAAATGAGTTTTCTCCAATGGAGTCTCAGCAGATAGATCAACCACACTCTAGGGTCAGGCCTCATGCTCTGGAGAAGCTGGCCAATGCATAGCGTATTCAGTGATATTTGTGAGGACTTTTTGTTTGGTTTTGAGTTGTTTTGGCATTTTTTTGCTTATTGGCATCTTGCTTGTTTTCATTCTGCTTGTTTGATTTTCAGTTTTGGGGAGGTTTGTGTGTACTTGTGTTTCTTGTGTATTTTGGTTTTGTACTTATTTTTTGTTTTTCTTGAGAGAGGATAAGAAAGAGAAAGAATGAAAAGGTAGCTGGGTGGTCTGCCTTTAACAGGGTGGCTCCGTCTCTAAATAAGATAATTAGAGAGGATTAAGTTTATCTTAAGAATGTGCAGAATCGCTTGACTTTCATCTGTCATTGGAGGATAGCTGTTACGGCGTAATTACAGAGCACCGCCTGCACATGCTCAAAGGTACAAATTATGAGAACCATCATTTGTTGTGCATGTGCAGTGATCCAAATGTTTGTTTGTAAGCATCTCCAGTGGTCCAAGAATGGGAAAACCTGTAGGAGCATATTCTTAGATATCAGCTTCTATAGGAAAATATGTATCAGGACCACTCTCTCGCTCTATCTGTTGCTTTAGTTTAAGATGGATTGTGGTACTTTGTTCTCACTGAATCTCTTATGTACGTTATTCTGAATCCAGTGATTCATACCTTGAGATGTAGACTGCCAAGGAGGAGAAGGACCAAGAGGAGGAGGAGGAGGAGGAGGAGGAGGAGGAGGGGAAGGGAGAGGAGGAGGAAAATGGGTCCTAGTAAGGCTAATTTCTACAGTCATGGGGTAGATTTTCTAGGAAAAAAGAGGGTCACAGGATGTAGACTGATAATAAAGATGTGGAGTCTACTGAGCATCTTATATAGACTTTAGATGGGCTAAATGGTTTGGTCATTTTGCCATGGAATATGAAAAGACCCAGTTTAACCTCTATAGCATACACTGGAAAAATTCACCACCAATATCTTATGAGTTCCCATGGTTAACACCAACCCTGCTCCTATCAGAGAGTACGATACAGCCTATCTGATGACAGTGTAGAGAACTGAGGTAGTGCATCAAGAGCGTGTGGCCTGACTTGTATTTTTTTCTTTGCCTTTTTTTATTACATATTTTCTTTATTTACATTTCAAATGCTATCCCAAAAGTTCCCTATACCCTCCCCCTGCCCTGCTCCCCTACCCACCCACTCCCACTTCTTGACCCTAGCATTCCCCTGTACTGGGGCATATAAAGTATGCAAGACCAAGGGGCCTCTCTTCCCAATGATGGCTGACTAGGCCATCTTCTGCTAAATATGCAGCTAGAGACACAAGCTCTGGGGGTACTGGTTAGTTCATATTGTTGTTCCTCCTATAGGGTTGCAGACCCCTTCACCTCCTTGGGTACTTTCTCTAGCTCCTCCATTGGGGGCCCTGTGTTCCATCCTATAGCTGACTGTGAGCATCCACTTCTGTATTTGCCAGGCACTGGCATAGCCTCACAAGAGACAGCTTTATCAGGGTCCTTTCAGCAAAACCTTGCTGCCATATGCAATAGTGTCTGGGTTTCGTGGCTGATTATGGGATGGATCCCCGAGTGGGGTAACTAGGTTCATGGGGAGAAAACAACAGGTCAGAGAACTGGGTGAGGGACCCTATAAATGGAACTCTGGGCAGAGAATCAGAACCTTTGATGGCAAGAGTATGTGGCAGAAGGTAGTAGGGTGATCTGGATGATCACGTTACACAGCCTTTTCTTTCCCCCATCTGTAATTATCAGTGGCCTGGTGCTGTCCTCAGTGTCTAACACTGTGCTCAGGAAAGGGCCCACTATAAATTAGTGATAGTTCAGTGTGACTAAACTTACATAATCTGGCTTCTCTCTCATGAAAGCTCTATGCCTGGGGTAGAAATGAATAGAAAATTAATGGTAAGAAATTAATGATGTGATGAGAATAAATTACCTCTCCCATGAGATATCCACATCTCTTATTTCTAACTGTGAAATTTAAGGTTTAAAACTCAAAGAGCTTTCAAAATCTAATGGAACAAAAAGTCTAGGATGTGAAACCCAGCCAGGCAGTCAGCCTTACAGCTTGAATGAGTCCCTTGACACCATAGCCTTCTCTGGGATGTTCAAGTGCCATTATGATTGTTCAGGTGAGTTGGCTTAAAAGTTAATGTGGGATTTGGGGATACGGATGGCAGGGTGATACAAGAGAAGGGAGGATAAGCTACAGGACAGCTGCTGTCTGGTGAGAGAAATACAAGTAAAGTATGGAGCCTGAGTTCAGCTCAGCTCAACTGTCTTCTCTTCTTCCCACATAACAACCAAACACTGTACAGTCAGGTATGTCCAATATAAACAGTTAATTGCTCATGCTGGTGACCAAGCAAGAATTTGTGATATATGATCCATCTCCATGAGATAGTTATTATTATAATCATGTTTAACACAATGAGTTCACCTGAGTGAGACATGGAGAGTGCTTAAATGTTAATGTTTTCAGGGTTGATTGACATCCCTTCATAACAACCTTAAGTAAAATTGCTATAACTGCCATCCACACTCTAGATGAAGAAACTAAGACACAGGATTACTAAGACCATAACATTTATGCTGCATGATTTTTTGACTAACCAAAAGAATGTAATTTTAATATGAGAAATTTCAGACTTATCTGGTGGATACTTCCTTTTTAGGAAATATCATAGGAAATTTCTGTGTTATTGTATCTAAAATATAACATATTTTTTGAGAACTTAAAATAACCATTATAAAATATGGCATTTATAAAGTGAAAGTTGGACACTTGGAGCGAATATCAATGAACACATATACTTTTATGTCAAAGAAGTTTAAAGAGCTAAAACTTACATTTCCTCTTGCCGATAGTCTAACTCCCAGTACCTCTTGTTCCCACTCAGGGCATAAATACTCCCAATCGTCACACCTACTATTATTGCTGGAACTCCTAAGTGATAAAGAGAGGGAAGAGGTTAATACTTTATCCAAGATGGAAATTAATTATAAAAGACTTTGAGTAAATTATACATCTGACCTCTTTAGATGTATTCTTTTTCCTCTTTGGACAATATACTGACCCATGGCCAGCAGTAGAATTAAAGTAGAATTTTCCTCTTCTCTATTTCTTAGTGTTCTGTAAATACCAATCCTATCTGATTTCTCATGTCTTAATTTTCCAGTAACAATGTTCATCACCAAATGTTCCAATTTATTTTTACTTGAACAATTTAAATTTGATTAGGACTGAAACAATTCTTCCCTTTGTCTTTTCTGGGACACAACATAATGTTCAAGAATTTTTTTCATAACAAATCACTCTGATTACTTTCCTTTAAATACTGTTAAAGTAGCTAGGAGATTTTCTTCTGTGCCAATGTGTTCAAGGCTATTTCCCATATTCTCTTCTATTAGATTCAGTGTATTTGGTTTTATGTTGAAGTCCTTGATCCACTTGGACTTGAGCTTTGTGCAGGGTGATAAATATGGATCTATTTGCATTCTTCTACATGCTGACTTCCAGTCAGACCAGCACCATTTGGTGAAAATGCTTTCTTTTTTTCCACTGTATGATTTTGGCTTCTTTGTCAAAAATCAAGTGTCCATAGGTGGGTGGGTTTATTTCTGGGTCTTCAATTCTATTATACTGATCAACCTGTTTGACTCTATACTAACACAATGCAACTTTTTGTTTTTATGGTTTTGTTGTTTGTTTGTTTTGAGACAGGGTTTCTCTGTGTAGCCCTAGCTGTCCTGGAACTCACTCTGTAGACCAGGCTGGCCTCGAACTCAGGAATCCACCTGCCTCTGCCTCCCAAGTGCTGGGATTAAAGGCGTGCACCACCACACCTGGCTACAATGCAGTTTTTATCACTATTGTTCTGTAGTGCAGCTTGGAGGTCAGGGATGGTGATACCTCTAGAAGTTATTTTATTGTTCAGAATTGATATTTTTTCCATATGAAGTTGAAAATTGTTCTTTCCATGTCTGTGAAGAATTGTGTTGGAATTTTGATGGAGATTGCTTTTGGTAAGATGAACATTTTCACTATGTTAATCCTACCAATTCATCAGCATGGGAGATCTTTCCATCTTCTGAGGTCTTATCTGATTTCTTTCTTCAGGGACTTGAAGATTCTTTTCATACAGATCTTTCACATGCATGGTTAGAATTACACCAATATATTTTATATTATTTGTGACTATTATGAAGGGTGTCATTTCCTTAATTTCTTTCTCAGCCCATTTATCATTTGTATAAAGGAGGGCTACTGATTTCTTTGAGTTAATTTTATATCTGGCCACTTTGCTGAAATTGTTTATCAGCTGTAGGAGTTCTCCGGTAGAATTTTTGGGGTCGCTTATATATACTATCATATCATCTGTGAATGTCATATCATCTGTGAATGTCATATCATCTGTGAATGCTGATACCTTGACTTTCTTCCTTTCCAATTTGTATACCCTTGATCTCCTTCTGTTGTCTTATTGCTCTAGCTAGAATTTAAGTACTATATTGAATAGATAGGGAGAGAATGGGCAGCCTTGTCTTGTTCCTGATTTTAGTGAGATTGCTGTCCTGTCTGGCCTCAGTGGGAGAGGATGCACCTAATCCTATAGAGACTTGATGTCCCAGAGTAGAGGGATACCTGGTGGCACCCTCTCAGAGGCTATGAGAGACATCTCCTCAGAAGGATGTGGGCAAGAGTCTGTGAGGAGGCACTGTGAGGGAGGGCAACATTTGGGGATGGGAGGGATATAAATAAATAATTAATAAAAAAGTAGCTAGGAGATTAATTGCATATGTTCCAAATCTAGCATAAACTAATAAAGGGATGTTTTAAAAATTAAACCCTTTGATTTAGCTTATAATATGTCCAGTATACCCGTGTTGATCCCTCACTGGAGAGTCAGCTACTAGACAGAAAGAGTTCTTAGTGATTGCTCTATTTTTTCCCCTACCCTGAATGGTTAGACCTCCAATGGGTGTTTGTTGAAATTTCTAATTAAGTGTTGGTGCAAACACTTACCCCATCCAACTAATGAGATGAAGATAATGAAATGCCGAGGGAGAGGCTTCATGGTTCTTATCAGAAGGAAGTAGAGTTGTGTAGCACTGAGTCCATTCCAGGTGAATGTCACCAGCAGAAAGTAGTGGAGCAAGGCAGCAATGGCTGTGCATGAGGGATTCGGGGTTTCAATGGTGTCACTTTCTGGTATTTTGTTATTTTCAGGTTTAACATTGATGTCACTATCACTTGTCTTTAGGTTCTTATTGGAGTTTTCAATTCCAAACACAAAGAGGAGGTTAAAAATCAACATTGATGAACACAAACTGACCAACACCCAGGTTACTGAGGTTTTTCTGATTTTCCTAAAAATTAAAAGTAAAAATAAAATAAAATAAAATAAAATAATTAAATATGAATAACCAAGTAAAATCACAGAAACTGCAAAGCATCATCAACTGAGACAGGCTAGGCTGACTCCATGACAGGCTTCTTCAAGTTGGCAGTTCAGGAGACCAGGCCTAAATCTCTATTCCCAAGAACTGGGCAAGTCCAGTCAAGCCCAGGCAAGTCAGGTACTGAAAAACCCAAAACAAACAAACAAACAAAACCATACAAAACAAAAACAAAACCTCAGGTTTCAGGCAGCCAGTCAGAAACTGCCCTGCCATCAGAAGCTGCCCTGCCACCTGGCCTACAAGAAGGACAATGGGTCAGCAGCAGTTTCCAGACTTCCCCAGCAATAGTTTCCAGTCCCCCACTCCCCACTAATGGTCCTGGAATGTCCCTAGAGTTAGAGCCAATAATTAAGATAGAGGTCACCTACCCCTTCCCTAGTGTGCTTTAAATCAGGTCTGTGAGCTCAGTGGGGGCATCTCTATCTTTGTAATGGGAGACGCTAGCATGCTGGACTTCTGCAGAATAAAACACTCTTTGCTTTTGCATACTATTTGAACCCAGGCTATTACAGAACATCATCAACAATATCAACAGCACCACCACCAATATCATCAGCAAATCAACAACATCAACACCATGAGGAACTGTATAAAGGGCTGTGGTATTAGGAAGGTTGAGAAGCACTGTCCTAGAGGGACGCCCCAGAGGGCTCATCCCAGCTATTTTCCCAACTCCATCTCCTGAAATAGCTCAGCAAGACCAGACCAGCCCCATAAAGCCCCTAACTCATGAGAGATAATACTTTACGCCATTGAGCTCGAGCATGTGCAAACATATACAAAGGCTATGTACAGAAGAATGTCTACATGGCATTTCTACCTGAAAACAGAAAATTTTGCATTAATAGGTGAACCCATGTTTGAATGTAGAGAAATCTCTGTTTGTAGCCAATATTTATTTTTAAACATCATTTGTAAATTTTAAGTTAATGCCAAATATAATTTTAAAAGTTCATAATAGAACAATGATACGTTTTTTAAAAGTTTATTTTGCTTATGTTTCAAAGAGTAAATACTCCACAAACCTGTAAATTAGGCAAAGTGTTTTACATTACTACTGATGCTATTTTTCTTAGTAGGCAGATGGTTACTGCCTTTTTGATGTTAGAACATAATCATATTTCTTTTCTGTAAGTCAGCTTAGAATTCTTTTTCCAAATGGTGCCTCTGAATGATGAAAGCCCCATGGTTATACTTTGAGAAATTCTTGCTGACTGCAAAATGTTTGAGATGTTCTGAATTGGCCTTTTAACACGAAATATGCTCAAAGAAATTCCAGCATTTAGGGCTGTAATTTCTAGATGCAAATGCTCTTCAAAATTGCTCCTCTGTGCCCCACTCCCAGTTCCTATGAACTTAATGTCTTTGTTCAAACAGTTTTTGCTGTCCTGGTTTTACCTACAGACTGGCAATGTATACCAGCAACGTTTAGAAGGCAGTATGATCATTTTGATCATGTGTGTGTGCCTGTGTGTATGTATGTGCTGTATGTCATTGAAGAAGTGTGTAATATGCATGCTGTGGTCCATGTATGTGTTCTCTGTTCAATATATATACATATATATATTGGCCAGTACAGATAATATATATATGAGAAATATTATATATATGAGAAAAAATGTGCTTTAATGACATTGACCTCAAATGCAAGGTATGTTATTCTCTCTACCATGTATATATCATTTTCTTTATTAAAGACAGTTATAGCCTTGTGTCCTCTCCAATAGCAAATAGCAGCCCTATATTCTATGGCATATAGTCCTATACTAAAGAAGGCTATAAGATCTATACTCATCATTATCTATTTTCTTCTAGAATTTCTAGAGTATAGATCTCCCCAATAGCTGTTTTTCTGAATTTATCCTGGATTTTGAAAGGTCTAATATCCACATGTGTCTTGTTATTTTCACCCTGCAAATTAATGATTGAATCTACATATCCTATGGCCTGTATGGCTTCATACTATTCTGCCATAACCTCTCTCAGTCCTTGGAGTTTTCCATTGATAGAATTCAGCCTTTTGATATATTAGTCGAGATTTTCTTGATCATTCAAGCCTTTTACACCTTTTGAGATATTTAATAATAAAAACTGCAAAGTGTCTTCAAAGAAATTATGTACAAAAGTATCATGAGGAGCTCAGCAGGCACAGGCTTTTCTACCCAGCTACACAACCTGTATCGTCCACATAGGAGAAGGGGAACATGACTCTCACATGCTATCTCTGACCTCCACACATATGCAGTGGCATGTTCCCTCCCTAAATTCATTTTTTTAATGTAATAAAAAGTAACAGTAGTTATAAATTCTGTCTAATTTTTAAAATTATGACCTATATGGAGAACAAGAAGTTTTCAAATAGCCTGGACCTTTTTATAGCATATTGCTGTATTCTCTATGTTATTGTCATGGGGAGATTTATGAAAGAAAGATTATTTTATCCAAGATTTAAAATATCAACAAAATGCCTGTATTATTTTGTTCAGCTATGTATTCTTATAAATGTTAGTGGTATATATGATTGCCAAATTGGGCTAGGAAATATTAACAAAAGAAAAAAGTATCTAATAACAAATGGAAATGGTGAAAAAGAACTTAGTTAGACAGTAACTACAAATTATCCATAGTGAACTGAATAATTATTGGTTGAACTATAGTGTTAGAAGGAATGCAAATGAAGGGACAAACATGTAAGGTATTTAATGTTCCATGACAAGCTAGCTAGTAATTATATGGCATATACTTTTACTCCAGTACTCCTGTTGCAATCTATAACTGTATTATATCTCACTTTGTACATACTTGTACAGTATCTTGTTTATTCCCTTAGCGTGTAAATTCTCCAAAAGTGGGAGCTGCTTTGCTTACAGTTTACTGTTTAGCTTCTGGCATGGTGCTTGGTAATGTTAAGCAGTTAACCAAAAAATATCAGTGAATCAATAAAAAAAAAAAGACATTTAGTGTGAAAGGCGGAGGAAAAAGGAAAATAATTCTACTCTGGAGAAATGACAAGTTCAGGGATTTGAGCAGAGGGGCAGAAAGATGAGCCCAGTCATTTTGTTGTGATCTAAATGAGACAGTGCTTAGAGTCAAGGAAACATGGGGAAATGGCCTAAGGATCTCGCTGTGGCTTTTTATTAGTGTATAGTCAGGAAACAAGAAAGCAAAAAAGGAATATAAATCATCAATGCAATCATGTTCTAATAAGGATTCCTGTGGACCTCAGCAGATTCACTGTGAGAGAGACCGTTGGAAAACAGAGGGATATCATAGACTCTCAAATTCACCACACGAATCACCTGTTATTTAGACAGTGAGAAATGAGCTGTGATGATAATAGAAACATAGCCTCTCATGTAAACAGCACTGAAAATCACAGCCAATAACAGCAGGACTCCTGCCATGCGCTTTATGTGGTGTCACACAGAGAAAGACTCGGTCACGTAGTATTTACTCTAAAAATCTTTAACCTGAATCTAACGATCAGGAGGATGTGAAACAAATCCTACACTGAAGATCAGTCTTCAAAATGCTTGGATACGTCAAAGACTTTAGTGTCATAAATGACCAAAACAAACAAACAAACTAAAAACCAAAAGGAATTATTATAGGCTAAAGAATCATGGTGGTAAATGGATTTAGAAAAATATACCCAGCTGTAATAGATTACTGACTGAATTGAGATGTTTGACTATAGATTGCATAATTTAAAATTTCTTAGATTACATTTCCAGAGTGAGGATACTGATACAATGCTCTATAGGAGAATATTCTGAAGACACACAGGTGAGGAATTTAAAGATGATTGTCTTATGTACAGTTTACTCTCAGAATTTCAGGGCAAAAGTAAAATATTAAAAACCGGCATATATAGTTGGGGTTTACAAAGACATCCAGTATCCTATTTCTGCTTTGCTATATAGATTTTATTTGTTAAGTAAGACAACATGGAATTATAAGTAACAGTGTCTTTATAATTCAAATCTCTTTCTACACATCTAAGATCTAACGGGGTAGGAATTTAGCAGGGAGAAATGTTTCTAGAGAAATCATGAATTCATCTTGATACAAGAGGAGTGAGAGAGGAGAACCAGATTGGAACACTTGCTAAATCAGTTTATTTCATAGCTACAGTTTTATGTGGGCCAAGTGTGGTGCTTAGTCCTGGGGAGTCAGGGGCAAAAGACAAACCCAAGCACAATGAGAAGGCGTTCAGAGGGGGCTCCCACCTCCTTCAACTGTCCTGCAGCCTGTAACAACAATAAAACCCCAAGATCTTTGGTAGAAAAATAAGGTGAGAAGAAATATATTTATAGGTACTTATTCAAATGTTAAAGTAAGATTTTTGCTTTACAAACAAAAAGCTGTGAAATTCAAAACTTTAAAAGTTCTACAGGTTCAGGGACCGGCCCAAATTGGGATCCATCTTAAGGGGAGGCCCCAAGGCCTGATACTATTACTGATGCTATTGTTTGTTTACAGTCCGGATTCTAACATGGCGGCCCTTCGAGAGGCCCAATAAGCAGCTGACTGGGACAGACATAGATACTTACACCCAACCAATGGACTGAAGTCTGTGACCTGTGTGGTTGAATTAGGGAAAGGCGGGAGAAATTGAGGAAGAAGGCGACCCCATAGGAAGACGAGCAGTCTCAACTAAACTGGACCCCTGAGATCTCTCAGACTCAGCCACCAACCAGGCAGCATAGACCAGCTGGTACAAGGCTCGGACGCATATACAGCAGACGACTGCCAGGTCTGGTCTCAGTGAGAGAAGATGCATCTAACCTAGAGAGACTTGAGTTCTCAGGGAGTGGGGATGACTGGCAGAGTGGAGTGGTATGGGGTGGGTTGGGAGTGGTGTGGACATCCTCTTGGAGATGGGAGGGAGTAGAGGAATGGAATGAGGAACTGTCCTGAGGAGCAGGGAGGAACGAGAGGGCATAACAACTCGACTGTAAAAAAACAAAACAAAAGTTCACCATTTTACACATTTTTAAAATTGTTTTCAAGACCACTTTGTTCAACAATGTTTTCTTCTTTTGCAATCCAGGCTGTGGACTCACAAAACAGCTTTTGTCTTATTTACAATTATGTATTTACTTGTGATTCTGTCTCAGCCTCTCTGAGATCATGCTGCCTGTAAAATGGGTGTTTTGAATGTTTCCTTCTATTACAATCAGGATAGCAGTTTCTCCCATAAAATAGCCCCTTATTCCTCTTACCTGGTGAGAATCTGGAATAAGATTGTGAGAGCCAGACCAGCAATGGATAAGGCACAGCCGATGTTGGATAATATGTCTAGAGATTTGGGATACTTGTAATCCTTTTTGAAACTCTGAAAAAATAATTTGACATAGATTTTTAAATAAACTGGCCTAGGAATTTTAAAAAATATTAATATCAGTCTGTACCATGGAATTACATCGATTAAAATAACCAGCTAGATGCCAAATATACCTTTGTATAAAATGAATATATAATTCATTTACATGTATGTGTTTGGGTAAATTTATGCCACCTGTGGAGATCAGAAGAGGATGTCAGATTTCCTGGAACTGGAGTAACAGGTAGTTGTAAGCCATTGATATGGGTGCTGGGAATTGAACTTAGAAGTGTTCTTATCTGCTTAGTCATCTCTCTAGCCCTGAAACTTTGATAGATTCTTAAATTAGGTAAATTAATAATAGCTTCCATGGTGTCAAGGCTTAATTGATTAATCTCATTCAGTTAGAATACATATAAATATAGAGAGAAAACTTTAGTTGATGAAGACAGGGTTGTTTATATTAGGCCTGAATTGTCTACTGTTGCTATTGCATGATTTCATGTATTACTGAACACTTCTATGATAATATACTTAAAATAAAGTTCGGGCATATCTTCAATATGAAGGGATGGTCATATAATCCTGTTAATTTTTAAAAAGGTCTTATTTGTGCAATATATCTATATCTATCCCAACAGGTTCTTAAATATGCACATAAAAGTGTATTCTAGACAGCCAGCAAGATAGCCCAGCAGACATGTGTGTTTGTTCCCAAACCTGATGGCTTCAATCTGATGGCTATACCTTACATGGCAGAGAAGAGAACTGACCCCTACAAGTTGTTTTTTGATCTCCACAAGTTAAGCCCTGGCATGTGCATATATGTACGCTCATGCACATGCACACACACATACATGTAACATAAATATATGTTTTAAAGTATATTTTATGTGATTATATATGCTTTGAATCCTGAATATAAATGTGTGTGTATTTATATGTACTAATCCACACATATTTTATTACAAACATTTTCTATTTCAAATAGAGTTCTATTTATGAGGTAAACTTTTATTCCTTATACAATCCATATGTATTATTTTTGTAGGAAAAATATAAAAATAATAATCTTGATTTAAAAGAAAAGTGTCAAGGCAGTATGCATATATACATACACATATACACATGTGTTTATGTGTATATACACATACATCCATATTCAATGCGCAAAGAATCACAGACAACATGGATCATCAGATCTTAGATGTCAGCTCTTCCTTCAGAGTCTATTTGGCTTAATTTGCAATTCAACTATTCATTTGACAAATTTCACAGCTCAAAAGTTTTACAACTGTGGTTAGGCAGATATTGGTGAGAGGTTGGGGAAGCCTCACCTGGAAACAGGGGGGCTTATATATAACTGTTACAAAGCTTTCTGTATCATTTAACATCCAAGCTAATCTTCATAGCTAATACGACTTGAAGTCAAAAATGGAAATTTTTATTGCTAGTGTCTTCTGATAGGAAAATCTGCTCTCAATGTAAGTTAGACAAGAAGTAATTAAAATCAACCAAAATAAGAAAGGTTTAACAGCTAAAGTGAGGGAGATACAGTTGTCTCAAACATGTCTGAAAATAAAGTTCTATTTGATTGTCTACACTGTGTCAGTGTATTCTGTGAATCTCCATCCTAAACCTGGCCACATGTCAGCTCTTGCAGGATGAAAACATGGTTTTCCCTCCAGGGATTCATGAACGAGTGCTGTTCAGTAGCTACCCCTGTTAATATTTGATTCTAACATTCTACACACGTCCTCATTCAAACCAACACGTTGCTTTATAAGAATGTTTTTCAGAATTGGCATGTAGAGGAGACCTTCTGAAAATGGCCAGAGGTGCATATGTCAGATCAGCTTCTGGCCCTGTACAGGGATACCTGATGGTTAATAAGCTTAAGGGATGGAGAGTGAACCTATCGGAGAGACGTAAAGAATTCAAGAGCTGTTTCTTTTCTACATATCAGCAAGAGCAGCAATTAGGACAGCTGCAATGGAAAGAGGTTCAGGAAATCCAAGTGGCCTACATATGGCCAGGTATGTACTAAAGCGTTCCACTCCATAAGGATCTCACTCTTAACACAGTTTGTCTAGTGGAATGTGCCAACTTCTTCCCACATATGCATCTTTTCAATGCTTACAAACACAGTGCTAAACTAAACTTGTCTGTCTGTCCTGAAACCCCATGGTAAACAACAACCAAGACCTCTGTTACTTTCGAGCATGCTCCTTTTTAGCCCTATCGCTTTATCCCCTTTCCTATTTTATCTGAATTTACAATCTATGTAAATAATACCTCAACGGTGTCCTTGGCTGATGTATCCTAGACCTGTGTATAAGGGAAAGCCTTGTCTCAAAAGAGATTGATTGTTTTGCGCATGCTTACCATCAATACAGCGAAATTGGTCGTGTGGCTGCAGTTGCAACGGAGGAATTCTGTGGTGTTCCCGGTTTTTTGGCAGCCTTGTGTGTCCCAGTCATTTATTAAAAAATTCCAGTAGACACAAGCATAGGAGTGAAGCCGGAGTTCTCTTTTGTCATACTGTGAGTTGATGGCACATTTAATGATTAATTGGATAGGGAAACCTCTGATAGGATTAGATAGCCCCAAGAGAAATGAGTACATACCAAGCACTCTTATAGACTGAGGGAAGAAGAAAGGCATAAAAAGTTGTAAAGCTAGAATCCCAGTACTTGCGAATCTGAGGTTGGAGGACTGCTCCAAGTTCATACCCAGCTAGAGCTGTATAGTGAGTTTGTCTCTAGTACACAATAAACAACCAACCAACCAAAGAAAGTACGTGAGGATACAGAATCAAATTAATTTTCTATTTTAGTTTGTCAGAAAATTAGATAAGACAAACATTTAAATGAATACTTCAAAAGAATTTTCCTGGCTAGTTTTTTTTTTAAAGATCGATTTATTTATTTTATGTATATAAGTACACCATTGATGTCTTCAGACACACCAGAAGAGATCAACAGGTCCCATTAAAGATGGTCGTGAGCCACCATGTGGTTGCTGGGAACTCAGGACCTTTGGAAGAGCAGTCAGTACTCTTAACTGCTGAACCATCTCTCCAGCTCAAAAGACTTCTCAAAAAAAAAAAAAAATTCTGTAGAGTTCTTTTATTAAAATAACCTCCAGTTTTTTTTTTTTAATTAAGAATAGACAGAGATGTCCCTCAACAGAGGAATTGATACAAAAAATGTGGTACATTTACACAATGGAGTACTACTCAGCTATTAAAAAGAATGAATTCACAAAATTCCTAGGCAAATGGTTGGACCTGGAGGGCATCATCCTGAGTGAGGTAACCCAATCACAAAAGAACTCAAATGAAATGTACTCACTGATAAGTGGATATTAACCCAGAAACTTAGTATAGCGAGATATAAGGTACAATATGTAAAACATATGAAACTGAAGAAGAACGAAGACCAAAGTGTGGACACTTTGCTCATTCTTAGAATTGGAAACAATCACCCATGGAAGGAGTTACAGAGACAAAGTTTGGAGCTGAGACAAAAGGATGGTCCATCTAGAGACTGCCATATCCAGGGATCCATCCCATAATTAGCCTCCAAGCGATGACACCATTGCATACACTAGCAAGCCTTTGTTGCAAGGATGGTGATATAGCTGTCCCTTGTGAGACTAGGCCGGGGCCTAGCAAACACAGAAGTGGATGCTCACAGTCAACTATTGGATGGATCACAGGGCCCCCAATGGAGGAGCTAGAGAAAGTATCCAAGGAGCTAAAGAGATCTGCAACCCTATAGGTGGAACAACATTATGAACTAACCAGTACCCCAGAGCTCTTGACTCTAGCTGCATATGTATCAAAAGATGACCTAGTCGGCCATCACTGGAAAGAGAGGCCCATTGGTCAGGCAAACGTTATATGCCCCAGTACAGGGGAATGCCAGGGCCAAAAAATGGGAATGGGTGGGTAGGGGAGGGGGGGGGGACTTTTGGGATAGCATTGGAAATGTAATTGAAGAAAATACGTAATAAAAAAAAATAAAAAAAATAAAATAAAAACATCTGTCAGTTGGGATTATAGGAAGTTTTGTTCAAAGCAAGTTGATTCTAATTACTTTGTTTCTTCTTATAATCACATTCCTGATTACTACTCCCACATTAAAAATAAGATTTTTTTCAGACAAGTAGCATTATTATTTTGTCTAGAATATCCTAGCAACATCCTGAGAAGAACTATGTATGTACCAATATATTCAAACACTTGAAATAAATTCCTGTTTTTCAAAAAAAAAAAAAAAAAAAAGAGTAGACAGAATTTTTATTTCCATTCATGGAAAAACTTACCGTAGGATTAAATACCATTTCCACAGAAACTTTATTTTGGCGTTGTTGTTCACTTTCATTTATTTTGCTGGAGATAATTTTTTGACTAAAATCTGATGTAGCAGTGAAAGTTTTTGATTGGAAAAGTTTGTGGTTTTGATACACCATAAAACCACATGATTTTCTATCTATGGAGAAAAAAAGCAGATATTAAAATCAACAGACATACTCTGTGGTAAATGAAGTAAAGTTTCAATCATTGTGGAACTGCATGGTTCCTTCATATTTAAGGCAGGGTAAGAAAAAAATTCACTGGCTGAGCTTTTACTTAATTGCAGTATATTACCCTGATGTTACATAGTGCATATATACCATTTCTATCCACAGCTCTTGATTCATAACTACTTGCAAAATGCAATACATGGGAACTAGAATGTTTCATTTGAAGCTGGCCATCAGGAAACTCTCTGACCCTTCTGATCTGGTAAATGGTAAGATCCCATCGAAGTAAAGCTCTTACCTCATGTCCAAGAGGCAGGGATACTTGACAGAGTTGAATAGAAGTGTACACAGATGGGCTTGTTGAATTTCCCTATTCCATTTATTTCCCAATTCCATTAGATCATATTCTCTGTTCAAATCCATTTACACATTCTTGCCTATGGTTCAATTATTTCTACGCAATGAAGCCTCCATGGAAAGCTCAAAGGACAGAGTTCAGACAACTTTGGAACAGCAGACCGTGTGAAGCTTTCTGAGTGGGGTACACTCCCAGAGAGGGTGTGAAAACTCTGCATCCCTTCATTCAAACCTCACCTTGTACTTATTCTCATACGCATCCTTTGTAATATCCTATATAATAAATGTGTTTATTATCCAGTAGATGTGTCTACCTGAGATACGTGAATTCCAAAGCAAATTAAATCCAAGAAAGGTTTATGGGAACTAGTTGATAATTGGTCAATAAGTAAAGGTAAAACTCTCTGGGGCTTGTAACTGTCTGTCTGTCTGTCTGTCTCTATGTATGCATGTGTGTGAAAACCTTGACAGACCAGTCTAGGCTTTTAGGCTATAAGAGATATTGTGAACATATGTGACCCTCCAGTTGGCAAACTGCTCCTATCCTTCCCGTAGATTTCTTCCCGATGTTCCCCTTTCTTATCTATCGTCTATGTGGAGATGATATATGTCTGCTTATTCTGCCTCATTTATAACCATCTCACTTTCTATGCAGTAAGATGGGAGGCAGAATCTGTGGGTAGACACAACTGAAGCTTCTTCTTCCTCCAGCTAGTACAGCACTGAGCAAGAAATAGCAAAAGGTTACCATCTGTCAAGGTGACTGTGCCTACAGAAGCCCCCATAAGGGCTGCCCTCCATTTGTGGCAACAGAGCAGATGCCTTAAGTCACCAGGCAACACATTTGAAGGAAGCTTTGATGGAGGTCTTGGCACAGGCATGCCTCACCGTCTCTGCTCTGACTGTTAGGCACCAGCTAGCTCAGAGCAGGAAGGCCATTGTGAAGCACTTCTTTTGGACGTCAGAGAATAGAATCAGCTGTTTATTAATGGCCCTGTGGGGTTACAACAGTGAAAGTTGTACCTGCATGGCTATGAGAATGCTCAAAATGAACTAGTTGAGGAAAACTTCTTAACCCTTTTACGTAGCTATTAGCCACATACAACACAGCAGAAGAAATAATAAGTGCATATCTTTAATGTGCGGTGTTATGTGTATATGACATGGTTCATCACACATCTGTGAGTGTGCACACCCATACATGCATGCCGAGGCCAGAAAAGGACATCAGGTGTTCTGCTCTATCCTTCTCCATATTACTTTCCTGAGACATGGTCTCCCACTGTACCTGAGAGAAGGGGTAGGGGACATAGCAGGAGTTGGTGGGAGGAAAGGTATGGATGCAAACCAATCTTTTAAATACAGTATTCATGCATAAATGTCTCAAAACACTTGTAAATGTAAATAAAAAGTAAAAAAAACCAAAATGCATGTGTTAAGCCAGTACCTTGGATTTCTATGTTTTTTTTAAATAAAACAGCATACTTGAGATAAAACAGAAATCCATATGAGCACATAGATTCTGTCTTAAAAATTAGAGTTCTTGGCCGGTCCTCCCCTAGTCCTAGAATATTTTTTAGCATCTTTTACAAAATCAAAATTTTTTATGAATACTCATATTTGTATCTTGTGTACGTCCAACTCTCTACATGTTTAGCTATTCCTTCTCCATCCTCCTCCTCCTCCTCACCTTATCAGCTTTGTTAAATACTTGTTTATTTCATTGTTTTTCACAGAATCTATTTTCCATTCTGTTGATCAAGTCTAGCATTTGTTAACTTTTAAATCTCTTCACTTATACCCTCAATTTATTCTTACTCATAGCCTTCTGTGTGTTACTTTTATGGATCTTCAGATGAGTGTTTAGGTGCCTTTCCCTAATTTATTTCATTTTCTAGTAAATTAAACAGTAAACACTTTTTAAAAAACAATTTTATCTATATCCTACACAGTGACATGTGGTATTATTGCTATTAATTTTCCAATTATTTGAAATCCACACTTTAATTTCTTCTGTAATAGACTTCTCACTTCAAAATTTCTAAATTTGACAAAAACATTTGCTGCTCTTTTATTGTATTGTGATCAGGAACTGTCAGTCGTACATAATTTCTATTTTAAAAAAATGAAGATGCATTTCCTTTTTAGTGGTCTCTTTGAGAATTTCATATAATGAATTTTGATTACCAAGAGCTCCCTGTCAACTCCTCCCAGATCCACTATAATTTCCCGACTGCCCAGTTTCTGCCCTTGCCTGCTTCTCAAACCCACCAAGTTCAGTTTGAGCTGCCCATGCACTCCTGGCTGTGTTGACATCCACTGCAGAGTCGTCCAGCCACCATGGGCCACACAACCTTAGAAAACAATGACTCTCCCACTCTTAGCAGCTACCAATTTTGTGAACCGAGGATAGTCACTTTTCCATTAACTTTACAAATGATTAAAAGGGATTCACAATGTACACTTTTAATATTCAAATAAAGTTATACATGTTTAGAAATATATACAGAAATCAAGCTTATTATTTCCATCTACTTTCTCTTCAATTTCTAGAATGGTTGTAATAAAATTTCTCCTTCTGGTTACTGTTTGGTCAGTTCTCCCTGTTATTTCGATTATTTTTTCTTTTCATTTTACTATCTTTTTTAAGAGAACAAAGAATTAAAACATGTTTGGCAGGCTAGTGCCTTATATTAATGTGGAAATATGTTTAGGGTTGTTGGAGAATCATCAGGGAAATGCAAATCAAAACAACCCTGAGATTCCACCTCACACCAGTCAGAATGGCTAAGATCAAAAATTCAGGTGACAGCAGATGCTGGCGAGGATGTGGAGAAAGGGGAACACTCCTCCATTGTTGGTGGGATTGCAAGCTTGTACAACTAGTCTGGAAATCAGTCTGGTGGTTCCATAGAACCAAATAACCCTATTAAAATGGGGTAACAGAACTAAACAAAGAGTTCTCAATGGAGGAAACTCGAATGGTTGAGAAGCACCTAAAGAAATGTTCAACATCTGTAGTCATCAGGGAAATGCAAAAACAAACAAACAAACAAACAAAAAACCAAAACCAAACCAAAACAAAAACAAAAATAAAACCTGAGATTCCACCTCACACCAGTCAGAATGGCTAAGATCAAAAACTCAGGTGACAGCAGATGCTGGCGAGGATGTGGAAAAAGAGGAACTCTCCTCCATTGTTGGTGGGATTGCAAGCTGGTACAACCAGTCTGGCAGGTCCTCAGAAAACTGGACATAGTACTACCTGAGGACCCAGCTATACCACTCTGGGAATATACCCAAAAGATGCTCCAACATATAACAAGAACACATGCTATGTTCATAGCAGCCTTATTTATAATAGCCAGGAGCTGGAAAGAACCCAGATGTCCTTCAACAGAGGAATGGATACAGAAAATGTGGTACATTTACACAGTGGAGTACTACTCAGCTATTAAAAACAATGAATTCATGAAATTCGTGGGCAAATGGATGGAAGTAGAAAATATCCTGAGTGAGGTAATCCAGACACAAAAGAACACACATGGTATGCACTCACTGATAAATGGATATTAGCCCAAAAGCTCAGACTACCCAAGACACAATTCACAAACCACATGAAACACAAGAAGAAGGAAGACCAAAGTGTGGGTGCTTCGGTCCTTCTTAGTGTGGGGGAATGTCAGGGTGGGGAGGTGGGAGTGGGTGAGTGAGCACCCTCATAGAAACAGGGGAAGGGAAGATGGGATAGGTGGTTTCCAAAGCAGAAACCAGGAAAGGGGATAACATTTGAAATGTAAATATCCAATAAAAAAAAGAAAATATTCTAAATCCACAACTTCTGTATAGAATCCATGAATATAATGGGCCTACTGTGTGTACTGCAAGCTTTAATACTGTGAACAAGTATTACAGTTTTGCAACTTGCGTGCCATTTTCCTGATATTGGTATGTGTTTGCTTCATGCTTGTGTCTAAACTTTTGTTACATATTTATATACAAAAAAGAAAATTCTATAATTGGGATGTTTTATCTATGCACACAAATGGTATGCTATAGACTTGCATTTTTACCTAAAATATTCTTAAGTTTTTTTCAAGTATATTATTGGTTTTATTAGCTGTTGCCTGATAAGTATGAGACATTTTTTCCTTCTATATCTTGAAAGTTCATGATACAATATTGGGGTATTTTTTTTTTTTTGCTCTTGGTTTTTATTTGTATTTGTTAAGCACATATCTCCTATTCCATGACTTACTGATCCAAATGTTTGCTCTTCCCTCAAATGTTTGTTTGCTCTTCTCTTATTGATCAGAAAGATTTTATGGGTTTTGATTTAGGATAAAAATGTCTAGCTATCCAGGTAAAGAAACACAGTAGAACAAATGCAAAGAAAGCTAGATGGAATTCTGTTTTCTCTTTATCTAAGTTGAGAACATCTTCCCTTTAATCTTATGGAATCTGTTCCTTAATGTTTTATGGCTTGAGACATACCAAAATCTGTACTTAGGAATGTCAGTGTATCTAGTGGGTCTACATTTGCTCTATAGTTTGTCCTTTGTTTCTTTGGAGAACTGGAGCTTGAATGCAGAACCTTGTATATAGTAAGCAGGTACTCCACCAGGAGTTGCATCCTAGGACCCTCTTGATTTCTTTTTAATTGGGTATTTTATTTATATTTCAAATGTTATCTCCTTTCCTGATTTCCCCCTAGAAACTCCCTATCCTATCCCCCTTCCTCCTGCTTCTATGAGGGTACGCCCCCACCCACCCTCACATTCCCCTACACTGGGGCATTGAGCCTTCATGGGACCAAGGACCTCTTCTCCCTTTGATGTCCAACAAGGCCATCCTCTGCTACATAAGCAGCTAAAGCCATGGGTCCTTCCATGTGTACTCTTTGATTGTTGGTTTTGTTTCTGGGAGTTCGGGGGGGGGGGTGGTCCTGATTGGTTGATATTATTCTTCCTATGGGTGGCAAACCCCTTTAGCTCCTTCAGTCCTTTCTATAACTCCTCCATTGGGGACCCCATGATCAGTGCAATGGTTGGCTGCAAGCATTTGCCTCTGTGTATGTCAGGCTCTGGCAAAGCCTCTCAGGAGACAGCTATATCAGGCTCCTGTCAGTTAGCACTTCTTGGCATCCACAATAATGTCTGTGTTTGGTTGACTGTATATGGGATGGATCCCCAGGTAGGACAGTCTCTAGATGGCCTTTTCCTTCAGTCTCTGCTTCACACTTTGTCTCCATATTTCCTCTGAGTATTTTGTTCCCCTTTCTAATAAAGATCGAAGCACCCACACTTCCTTCTTCTTGAGCTTCACATGGTCTGAATTTCACCTTAGGTATCCCTAGCTTTTAGGCGAGCTGGATGGCAAGTGCGAGCGGTAAGAGAAAGCTGAAGGAGATGTGGCTGCTTTCAATGGCAGCATCTAGCTGGTGGAGGATGAGCTAGACCAGGCTTAGGAGCGACTGTCCACAGCCCTGCAGAAGCTGGAAGAGGCAGAGAAGGCTGCTGATGAGAGTGAAAGAGGCATGAAGGTGATAGAGAACCAAGCCATGAGAGATGAGGAAAAGATGGAGATCCAGTAGATGCAGCTCAAAGAAACCAAGCTTATCCCCGAGGAGGCTGACCACAAGTATAAGGAGGCTGCTCATGTAAGTTGGTCATCCTGGAAGGTGAGCTGGAGAGAGCAGAGGAGTGGGCAGAGGTGTCTGAACTAGAGTGTGTCGACCTGGAGGAAGGGCTCATGAATGCAACTAACAATCTGAAATCACTGGAGGCTGTTTCTGAAAAGGAGGATAAATATGAAGAAGGAATCAAGCTTCTGCCTGACAAGCTAAAGGAGGCTGAGTCTGCAGAAAGGACAGTTTTTAAACTGAAGAAGACAATCGATGATCTGGAAGAAAAAAAAAAAACTTACCCAGGCCAAAAAAGAGAACGTGGGCTTATATCAGATACTGGACCAGACACTGAACAAACTTAACTGTATATAATACAAACTAAACCAGAAGAGTCCTGTTTTGACACCAACTCCACTCCAGAGAGTGTGTCCCATTTTCCTCTCTCGTAAGAAGCACACTTATTACCATGTCTTGCAGGAAATGCCAAGCCGATAATGAATTCATGACTAAATATTTGTGTTAGACAATCTTTGAGCATCAGTTAAGTTTAATTCTTTCCTTTTTCACTCAAATGAAGCACCAGCTTCTTTGGCTATCTTCATTTACATTTCAAATGTTATCCTCTTTCCTGGTTTCCCCTCCAAAACCCCCCTATCCTCTCCCCACTGCTCCCTGTTCACCAACCCACCCACTCCCACTTCCTGGCCCTGGCATTCCCCTACAATGGGACATAGAACCTTCACAGGACCAAGGGCCTCTCCTCACATTGATGAGCAACTAAGCCATCCTCTGCTACATATGCAGCTGAAGCCATGAGTTCCACCGTGTGTACTCTTTGGTTGGTGGTTTAGTTCCTGAGAGCTCTGGGGTTACTGGTTAGTTCATTTTGTTGTTCCTCCTATGGGGCTGCAAACCCCTTCAACTCCTTGGGTTCTTTCTCTAGCTCCTTCATTGGGGACCTTGTGCTCAGTCCAACGGATGGCTGTGATCTGGTGGTTAGCATGTACAAGAATGCAAGTTGATCCATTCTTATCTCCTTGTACAAAGCTCAAGTCCAAGTGGATCAAGGACCTCCACATAAAACCAGATACACTGACACTAATAGAAAAGAAAGTGGGGAAGAGTTTCAAGCACATGGGCATAGGGGAACATTTCCTGAACAGAACACCAATGGCTTGTGCTCTAAGATCAAGAATTGACAAATGGGACCTCATAAAATTGCAAAGCTTATGTAAGGCAAAGGACACTGTCAATAGGACAAAATGGCAACCAACAGATTGGAAAAAGATCTTTACCAACCCTACATCTAATAGAAGGCTAATATCCAATATATACAATGAACTCAAGAAGCTGGACTCCAGAAAATCAAATAACCCCATTAAAAATGGGGTACAGAGCTAAACAAAGAATTCTCAACTGAGGAATGCCAAATAGCTGAGAAGCACCTGAAAAAATGTCCAACATCCTTAATTATCAGGGAAATGCAAATCAAAATAACCCTGAGATTCCACCTCACACCAGTCAGAATGGCTAAGATCAGAAATTCAGGTGAGAGCAGATGCTAGCAAGAATGTGAAGAAAGAGGAACACTCCTCCATTGTTGGTGGAATTGCAAGCTTGTACAACCACTCTGTAAATCAGTTTGGCGGTTCCTCAGAAAATTGGACACAATACTACGGAAGATCCAGCAATACCTCTCCTGAGCATATACCCAGAAGATGTTCCAACTTGTAATAAGGACACAGGCTCCACTATGTTCATAGCAGCCTTATTTATACCCATGGAAAGAGTTACAGAGACAAAGTTCAGAGCTGAGACAGAAGGAAGCACCATCCAGAGGCTGCCCCACCCAGGGATCCATCCCATAAACAATGATCAAACCCAGACACTATTACATATGCCAGCAAGATTTTGCTGACAGGATCCTGATATAGTTGTCTCTTGTGAGGCTATGCCAGTGCCTGGTAAATACAGAAGTGGATGCTCACAGTCATCTATTGGATGGAGCACAGGGCCCCCAGTTAAGGAACTAGAGAAAGTACCCAAGGAGCTAAAGGGATCTGCAACCCTATACCAGGAACAACAATGTGAACTAACCAGTAACCCCAGAGTTTATGTCTCTAGCTGCATACGTAGCAGAGGATGGCCTAGTCGGCCATCAATGAGAAGAGAGGCCCTTGGTCTTTCAAAGATTATATGCCCCAGTACAGGGGAATGCCAGGGCCAGGAAGTGGGAGTGGGTGGGTTGGGGAGCAGAGGGGGGGAAGGATATAGGGGACTTTTGGGATAGCATTTGAAATGTAAATGAAGAAAATACCTAATAAAGTTGTTTTTGGAAAAAAGAAAGAAATTGGCTTAACTTCGTCTCCATTGTTCAGGGAACAACAAATGGAAGCTTGACTTTTCCAAGACTTGAATTCCTTTGGGAATGACACTCATACAAGTCCAAGGCCTCCTGATAGAACTGGATGTGGAGTGTTCTGTAGGCTGCACATCTTTTTGCCTTTGTACATTTGCTTCTTCAGTTAACATCTCACATTGAAACATTGCACATTCCTCAACAGTGCGCAGCCAACTGGAGTTTACAGTCCTGATGCCAAGTCACCCTGCTTCTAGCTTATCTGAACCCTTGTGCCTCACTCCTATTTATTAAGCATCACACTACCAGGGAGATAAACTTTTAGCAAACTGTGCAATTGAATAAAATCTGCTCTGTTTTTTAGATTCTTGCAAGTGTATCAGACATAATAGTATCACTTTTCCTACATTTTGGTCAAATAAATGTTTGCATAAATGAAAATATGTTCTTTGGAACACCAGATTGGCAGTGTTGTTGGGAGAGAAAAGCTTCATTAGACTTCTAGAATACAGCTCTTTCAAGATATCGTGCCACATGCAAGACTGTGAGGGGCCTAGAGATGGTAGTGCAATTGTTACCACTAAATGACAACTTTCCCAGTTATATAAAAGGTTCCATGAGTGCCACACCATGAGGAAATAAGTGCAGAGTTTGTGACTGAGCCTTCTTACAACACAGAAATGTAAGGAACACTTCTGCGAGAGTTTCATAGAAATACAGACTTGGGTACCTGGCACTAATATTTCTATCTGTGGTTTTGAAATGAAGAATTCTCTGTGACCTGAAATAGTATCATTGAGATTACTGCATCAGAGCCTAAAGACAAACCAAATTATTAGGTGTGAAACTAAACAAGGGTTGTTTTTCCCTTCATGGACTTTTAAGTTAGTAATTGTTTGGATTCAGTGTGTTTTAAAAAACAATGCAAACAAGGTTCAAGACATACTTTCCCCAGTATTAAGTAAGATCTGAAGTTCGGTCTGTCCGTCTGGGTTGAGTCCATTTGCAGTTTTGTTAATCAATATTCTACCAGAAACCAGAGAATTACTAGATCCTGTAAGAAAGGGAAATTAGAATTTTAAATATCTGCATTTTGGTGAACTGTGAATTGTTATTGGCAATGGACTGTTGCTTACTGCCATGAGCATAGAAGGCTAACAGCTTACCTTTCTGTACGGAGAAGAGAACACTTGGCCCTGAATTGTCGTCTCGAGTGACGGACTGGATTGCTATATTGGGTTCCACCACTGTCTGATCACCTTGAGAATAGGAGTAATTCTCCATTTGCTTGATAAGACTGCATAGAATAAAACACAGGAACATGGCATGTTGTCATAAACCCAAGAGATGTGTTGTTTCCCTCATGAGAAAGGGCAGGAGCACACAGACTATGTAGTCACATTGACAACTACTAAATAAGTGTGTGTGCATTTACTTAAATATATATCTGCCTCTCTTCACCAGGGTTTTGTTTTATCACATGCAATTTTTTAAAAAAATGCTATGATTATCGCTCCCACAGGCTTTGTGCCACCATTGCATCAGCATATCTTGCAGGCAGGACAGCATTGCAGGTCAGAGGGATTTTGTCTGGCTGGTACTTATGTTTTTCCTTTGATGGTGGGCAGAGTACCTTCCTGTATAAAGAAGGCTAATATGCAGGTGTGAAGGACTGTGTAGGCACCAGCTCAACTTCTCCGTGTCCAAGGAGTTGTGTAGATAGGGTCTTCTGCAATGGGGCATCACCCTTCAGTTTGTGGAGAGTCTTGGCAAGTGCCTGGGTTGTTTGGGGATTCCCACAGAACCATTTTTTGGCCAACAATTCATCTAAATATAACCTATTCTGGAACTGGAAGCTTTGTTTGTTTAGAAGAATTTGTAGGAGCAACTAACCAACATCTCATCAACCTAAGGCCCACTCCACAAGATAGAACTCATACCTGACACAGCTTAGGTGACCAAGAACCTGAGACAAGATAGCCCAGAAACACAGAGTAAAACCCAAATACCACTGCTCTAAAAACAGAAAAAACATAGCATTAAACTGACTCCTAATGACATTCTGCTATACTCACAGATCAGTGCCTTACTCAGCCCTGATCAGAGAAGTTTCTTCTTAAAGCAGATGGAACTAATACAGAGATCCACAGCCAGCCAGACTTTGTACACACAGAGAGAAACCTTGAAACACTCAGCCCTAAATGGGTTGCCTCTATCAAATTCCTCCTCTTAGAGTTCAGGGAACCTTAGAGAAAAGGAGGCAGAAAGAATGTTCTTTGATCATAGTCATCTATTGAATGGAACACAGGGCCCTCAATGGAGGAGCTAGAGAAAGTACCCAAGGAGCTGAATGGGTCTGCAACCCTAAACCAAGAACAACAATATGAACTAACCAGTACCCCCAGAGCTCGTGTCTCTAGCTGCATATGTAGCAGATGGCCTAGCCAGCCATGATTGGGAAGAGAGGCCCTTTGGTCTTGCAAACTTTATATGCCCCAGGACAGGGGAACTCCAGGGCCAAGAAGTGGGAGTGGGTGGTTGGGGAGCAGGGCGGGGGAGGGTATAGGGGACTTTCAGGATAGCATTTGAAATGTAAATGAAGAAAATATCTAATAAAAAATTGACAAAAAAAGAGAGAATGTTCTTTGAGTACATATTACAGACTCCTTTAGTATTTTTATGGGATTCCTGAGTGTGTGAATGAGTGTGTCTCTGTTTCCTGTGCCTTCTCTTGGGCTCATTTTCCCCTGTTTTACTCAATTCCATTGTGCTAGTTTTTGTTTTATCTGATTATATTTTATTATAAAACGTGGTGATGGGATGCAATTGATTTGCAGTTTAAAATAGATACAGAAAAATGTGAATTATTTTGATTAGTATAGTCTTATAAGAAGCTTAAACTAGACATTTCTAGAAGAGGATAATGACTTTTAAATTTCAAACGTTACACAATTTCATGAGTTGTTGGCAGTTTGTGCTACATATTTCCAATGTAATAAATAATATTAATACCCGATGGCATCTTTCATTAGGACTTACCTAATGATGGCTCTAAACTGCTAAGAGGATCGTTTGCTTCCACTGTACCTGATAAGTTCCCATTAAGGAATACTGAAACACTGGGGTACCAAGAAAAGTATCCCCAGGCATTCAAAGGCTGAGAAAAGATGTGCTAAATGTGTCAGGGTTGTTTACCACAGTCAGAGACACTTCTAGAAAGTCATCTCACAGCTACTTTTAAGGCCATTTTTCTCTCATGTCATAACGGAGTAGGTTAAATATGGGCCTCAGAGTAGCTGGTCTGATTCAAAAGGCAGCAGTCAAACAGACTTACATGACTGAAAGGGGCCATCCAGTTTTTCAATTAGTAATCTTCTAGTCAGGGCGATTGGTGTGATCAGGAAGTTTCGGATTTTAGAGTAAAAAGTCAGGCCATTCTATCATTGAAAGGATAAATACAAAAGAAAAAGAGGCAATTTTCTTCCTGTTGAGAATAAGGGCGGGCCCACATACTCTTAGGAAGACTGCAAAGCAGCCTTCGGGCCCTAGCCATCTCCCTCCCCCCAGGGAAGATCTGGCTCTGCACACATACACTGACTGTTACCACCTTATGCTTGGATTTTGGTGAGATTCAGTACATCTTACAATAAATTTCAACTTGGTCAGTGTGGCGGTTTGAGCGAGAGTAGCTCCTATAGGCTCATATATTTCAATGTTTGGTTCCCAGGTGGGGGATTGTTTAGGAAGGCTTAAGAGATGTGGCCTTGGAAAAGATATAACACTGGAGGTGGGTTTTGAGGTTTCAAAAGGCCATGTCAAACCTTGTCTTGCTCTCTCTCTCTCTGCTTCCATCTTGTGGGATAAGATGTAAGCTATCAACTACAGCTCCAATGCCTGCCCTCCTGCGCACTCTGTTGGTCATAGACTAGCCCCTCTGAAACTAAGAAAGCCCCCAGTCAAATACTTTCTTTCCTAAGTTGTCTTGTTCAGGGTGTTTCATGACAGCAATAGAACAGTAACTAAGACAGTTGGGAAACTCAAGTACATAACTGTCTTAGTTATCTAAGAAAGCTAACTAGAGTAGAAATTCAAACAATGGGAAATGCATATGCAAAAGTGGATTATTTTACAGAGACAGTTTTACTTCTCAAATCAGGCCACTAGGGAGATAATTTTGACCTTCAATACAACAGCAAGGATCCAGGGTTACAGATTGGCCATTGCAAGCTGTGTTCAAAAGGAAAACTTAAAACCTAACTTGTTGATTGGACCATATTGCCTTCACCAACAGAAACCCTATTCAGAGCCTCAGAGCTCTGGCTACCTGGACATTGTGGCCCCGCCAGCCCGGAAGAGGAGAACAGACACTTCACTATGACAACTTGATGGGGTTGAAGCTGGATGGAGTCCTTCCTTCCCATCCCTCTCCGTCCCGTTTGCTTCCAGCTTTCCTATTTCCACTAAATAAACAGACTAAAAGGAGGATTCAGAGGCTGAACTCGGTGAGTTACAGGAGAGAGAAGTAAAAGAGATTGGTGGCTGATCCCTGGCTTATGAAGAGACCCTCTTATAGGCTTGCCTCAACAGATAGAGTTTGGAGAACCAGCCTTACCCTGAGAAAATTTAGTTCCCTTCATTTGAAAGGAAGAGAATGAAGAGAGCTCTTTCTTGGTAGCTCTTTAAGAGTATAGCTGCCCCCCAGTTTCCATGGGGGATTGGGTCCTGAGCCCTGTTATCCTTATGGACACTGAAATCTTACAATGCTTACATTCTTCCATAAAATGGCACAGTGCTTGCCTATAATATATGCATTTATTTCTGTATATTTAGATAATTTCTATACAACTTATGAAACATACTATGAATGCTCTGTTTCATATGCATCCTTTTTTAACTTTGATAGTTTAACCCTAAATAGATGGCTATATTCAGTCAAAAACTGTAAATTATATGGAGGATGTCCATAGATAGATAGATACATAGATAAATAGATAGATAGATAGATAGATAGATAGATAGATAGAGATAGAGATAGATATATAAAATGCTTTTATACAGAATGTTGATTGCCCATAATGCTAAAAGGCTTGATATAATCTGAAGACTACCAAACATCAGAGACTTGGTTAGATTAAAAAAGCATTTGTGTGTATGTGTGTGTGGTGTGGTTTGGGTGTTCATGTGTGGGAGTGCGGGTGTGCGGTGCATGTGTGCTGGGTGTGTGTGTGCATACACGCGGGGTATGTGTGTCTGTGTGTATGCAGGTGTGTGTGTGTGTGCATGGTGTGTGCGCAGGGGTGGGGTGGGGTACGGCGGGTGTGGTGGGGTGCGGCGGGTGTGGTGGGGTGCGGGGGGTGGGGGGAGTGGGTGTGGGTGGGTGTGGGGGGGTGGGTTGCACGCGGGGTATGGGTATGTGTGGGTGGTGTGGAATGTATGGGTGCCATGCCATGTATGTGGAGGTCAGAGGACTGCTTGTGGGAGTCAGTTTTCTCCTTGTACCATGTGGAACCTGAGAATCAAATTCAGGTTGTCTGTTTTGATGGCAAATATCTTTACTTCCTGAGCCACCTCACGGATCCAGTAGTTAATAGTGATTGTCAAGTTGATTAGATCTGGAATCAACTAAAAGATAGCCCTCCCCCCACCACCCCTGAAAGCCTGTGATGGTGTTTTCAGGAGTAATTAATTACAGGGGCCAAGATCCTTTGCTAGAGTGGACATCACCTTCTGGACAAGGCTGATATGAGGAGGGTGGAAGGCAAGGCAGTGAGCTTGGTTGTCTTCCTCGGTTTGCAGGGAATGAGCCTGCTTGGTTGTTGCTGCTGCCATTTTGTGCGGATATTAAAACCCAACTTCTTAGACCTTCCAATTGAGCTGAAGGTCGTGGTTCTCCAGAAATCATTTAGGCCTTCGGAAGGACGACTGAGGCATCCATCCTTGAATTCTGAGCAGCTACTGACCTAGCCTCTATAGTGTGCACATAGCTGTTGTTGTGCCCCAAATTGTATAAGTCAATCCAATAAATACCCCTTTGTAGTACATCGTCATCCTGCTGTGCTTCTCTGCCAGTGGACTCTAAGTAGGATGCAATAATATAAAATTATGTGCATGTATACATAGTCATAGCTTTTAAAAGGTTTTAAGGTAGTAAATGACAATAGGTTAACACATTATGTAGTTACTTATGTATGAGTGCATAAACTTATATACAGAAAGAAAATATTTGGAGTATATTCTAAACAATTGAGGTAAATAATTTCAAAGAATTTGCCCATTATGTATTTGCTCATTTTTCTGCAGTAAGCAAGATTAAATGTAAAAATAGGTTTAAAACTGTATTTTAATGATAGGCCTCTGTAACTAAATATGATTTGGTGGGTATACATACATAATCAAAAATAATCAAGTACATGGCCTTAATAAGCAAAAGCAAAGGAAGGGGGGGTTGGAATTCCTTTTTTCCCCCCAAAGTAGCCATAGGAAAACAGAAAGCAAAACAAAACAAAACAAACCCCGCCTATCAATTCTTGGGAAGAGAGAGCTGAGGTGTGGACTGTAGGCTGACAGTGTGGTACATCCTGTAGTCGGGTGCTCTCTGCAGCTCTGTGCATGGAGAAGGGAGTTGGAAGAACACCTTCTGTATGCAGAGGCTGATGCTTTGAACACATCAGACCCAGGTAAAGAGAACAAACTGTAATCTGAATCATCCCAGAGTCACTTTTTCTCCTAGCCCATGAGCACACCTCAAACCAAGTAAGTAGCCCATATCACTCCATATAGAACAAGATCAAGTAGAAAGTCAAGGGTTTTCTCTTAATTCCCAAAGCATCAGGCAGTTATTGTAGCCCCGTGAGAAATAGTCACACTTTCACCCAAGGAGGTAGATGGTACTTCCTCAAACTTTCTTTCCAAACAGTTGCTTACTTGCTAAAGGATTTGCTGTTGTCCATCTCAGCAGCTTTTTGAAAAACATCTTCACTGGCATCCAAAATCTGACTCACTGTGGCTATAGCAGTTTTTTTTGCCTGTGAAGGAGAAGGCACGTCGCATAAGATATGGGTCATGCATAATTATCACTCTGATCATGAGGAATTATCATGGTAGCCAATAACAGGAATAGCATGATAGTCCAAAGGAAAGTAACTTTTTAAAATCAAAGTTTCAGTTTGAGACCTGAGATAAAAGAAAGACCCATGATAAGAAGTAAAAACATAAATGAAGCTGGGGAAGGAGGAGGCTTAGGAGTTTGAATTTGACTTCATGATAAAGTCACTCACTGAGTTCTCTCTGCTCACAAAAACACTTGGCTTGGATAAAAGTAGACACAAATATTGCTGCAGTGCTGGCTATCCAAACCTCACAGCCCACAATACTTAGCACAACTTAAATACTTAGTATCAGGTGTACTTTTAGCCATCAGTAAAATTGTTCTCTAATAATTGAACACTCAGGTGTGTCAGAGATATAGTCTCTTGGCCTTTCATTCCTACATGTTTTTACCAACTAAACTTTACAGGGAGAAGTGCATATTCTTTGAATTCTGTCTTTAATTACCTTGTTACTTAAAACCTACTTTTCAAAGAACCTTTGGTAAGTAAAACAGTTTTTGAAAGAAGGTTATCTGAAAATCATGAAGGAAATGAGCTGTGTTGATGTACATCATTTTGATAGCTTACAACCCTGCTGACCAAATTAAGAACTCCATTGATGACAAATGTCAAGTATACTTTTAATGGTTGAGAATTTAGCAGGCCATGATATTAGACCTGTAAACCTCACTTAGGGCTTTTTAGAAAGCCAGAGACCAACCTGTGAGTATGCTTGACACAAATGCAGAGATTAAAAGGCATATTTCAGAGCAAGTGTGTAGGAAAACAGTTTATTTGGGATAGAACAGGGATGACCCAGTTTAATAAAATTGTTAATCTGTACCTAATAAAGAGACTGGTTTATTCTAAGACATGCTGGAATATCTAATATAATAATAATCATCACGTTAATTCCAGAGGATGTTTAGACAAGGAGTTTAACTTCTTTGAGCATCTCCCTAGGAAGTGTTCTCTGCCCAATTAACTTAAACATCACTCAAATCACTGTGTAAGGAATAGAATTCAGGATGTTCCTCCCATTTTAGGTTTTGGGAATCAAACATAAGGCCCCACATACGCTAATGAAACACTATCAATAGGCTACAATCCCAAACACCTCTTACGACTTAAAAGCTTGGATTTTTCAGTCCCAAAAGGACATGCATGGCATGTTCTCACTTATAAGTGGATATTAGCCATAAAATACAGGATACCCATGCTACACTACACAGACCCAAAGAAGCTAAACAAGAAGGAAGACACAAGTGAGGAAGCTTGACTCTCACTTAGAAGGGGGAATAAAATAGTCATAAGAGGCAGGTGTGGGGAGGGAACTGGGTGGGAGTGGGGAGGGGGATTCAGGATCAGGTGTGGGGAAGGACAGGAGACAGACAGGGGTGGAGAGGTGGAGGGCATCTCCAGGATGTGACAGAGACCTGGGATGATGGGGGTGCCCAAGAATCAATGGGGCTGTCCTTAGCTGTCACATCACCGGGGCTATGGAACCTGAAAAGGCCACCTCCTATAGCCAGGCAAGAACACCAGTGGAGTGCCCACAAAACTTTCCACCCCAAATTTATCCTGTCTATAAAAAAATTCATGAATGGGGAATAGAGGAGAGACTGAGATTCCCTCTTGAGACCCATCCCATGGGCAAGCACCAATCCCTGGCACTATTAATGGTACTATGTTGTGCTTGCAGACAGGAACCTAGCATGGCCTGTCCTCTGAGAGGCTCGGCCCAGCAGCTGGCTCAGACAAATGCACACACCCACAGCCAAGCAGTGGATACAGCTTGGGGACTCCTGTAGAAGAATAGGGGGAAGGATTGTGAGACCTCCACAGGGAAACCAACAGAGTCAACTAACCTGGACCCTTGGGACCCTCAGAATCTGAACCACCAACCAAAGAACATACACAGGCTGGACCTTTGCCTGCCTGTGCATATGTAAAAAAAATTTGCAGCTTGTTCTTCAGGTGGGTTCTAAACAACTGGAGCAGGGACTATTCCAAAAGCTGTTGCCTATCCTTGAGATATGGTCTTCTAGCTAGGCTGCCTTGCCTGGCCTCAGTGGGAAAAGATGTGCCTAGCCCCTGATGTGCCAGGGTGGGGAAATATTCAGGGATATCACCCACTCAGAGAAGGGGGATAGAGGGGGAAGATTAGTGGATGGGAGTGAACAGGAGGGAGAAGTATGTAAAGTGAATAAAAATAAAATCTTGTGTTTTACCTGGCTTTCATTGTTGGCTTTACCGAAGATCTGTCCAACCACTGTAGTAGCAGAAGTGATATTCTGAGCAGTCAGTTTACTGGCATCTGCTGTTAAAACCTGGGCTTCTCTAGAAATATTCTCAGCACTTGCTGTTTGGTTGTTTATCTGTTTAAAGGTAGTTTTGTTTATTTCAAAAAGTCTAGTTTATACACGTATTCCTAAACATTTTGCAAATGACTGCAGTTGAATGAGCTGTTTAACCGAATCTTTGTTTGCTTCTTTTTTTGTGTGTAAGCAACACAGTTCACAAACCCCGGGGAATCCCCTCATTCTCGACTATCTGCGTGCATTATATTAAGAACAAGGTGATACAACTCACAGACCATATGACGCTCAAGAGGAAGGAAGACCAAAGAGTGGATGCTTCAGTCCTACTTAGAAGGGGGAACAAAATAATCAAGGGAAGTAGAAGGCGGAAGGGAATTGGAAGGAAGAGAAGAGGGGGAGAGGAAAAGGAGGGGAAGAATCAGGTATGGGAGGAGATGGAGGAAATATACAGAGGGTCAGGAAATTGAACAGAGGTGTGTAGCAATGGGGGATGTGGAACTGGTGGTAGCAACTAGAAAGTCCCAGATGTCAGGAAAGCAAGAGGCTCCCAAGACCCAGCAGGGAGGACATTAGCTGAAATACCCCACAAAGAGGAGGGAGGACCTGTTGAGACCATATCCAGAGGTTAGGCACGCCCCCCCCACCGGTTGAGAAATGGGGCCACCTACCCATCTTCAAAATTTTAACCCAGAATTGCTCCTGTCTAAAGAAAATACAGGGACAAAGAGTGAAGCAGAGACTGAAGGGAAGGCCACTCAGAGACTGCACCACCTGGGGATCTATCCCACGTGCAGACACCAAACCCAGACACTATAGCGGATGCTAAGATGTGTTTGCTGACAGGAGCCTTATACAACTTTCTCCTGAGAGGTTCTGCCAGATCCTGACCAATACAGATGCGGCAGCTTGCAGCCAACCATCGAACTGAGCACAGGGACCCCAATGGAGGAGTTAGGGGAAGGACTGAAGGAGCTGAATGGGCCTTATGTGGCATCAATGGGAGGAGAGGTTCTTGGTCCTGTGAAGGCTTGATGCCCCAGTGTAGAGGAATGCTAGGGTGGTGAGGTGGGAGTGGGGAGTGGGTGGGGGAGCACCCTCATAGAAGCAAAGTAAGGGAGGATAGGAGCTTTGCAGAGAGGAAACAGGGAAAGGGGATAATATTTGAAATGTAAATAAAATAAAAAATTGTAAAAAAAAAAAGTAAAATAAAGAACAAGGAACAGCTATAGTCACGTTGCTATGGAAGTGGAGTCAACGTGTGGGGATGCAGTGAACTCAGTTTTACACTAGATGGCACCATCCCTTCGAAAATCAAACAAGTACTCATTTGTAAGGAGGCAGCAGAAAAACAAATACTGAATTCAACAGCCAAGTCTCAGTGCTGAGCACACTGGTGTTTTAGGGTGTGGGTGTGCATAATAAAATATATAAGCATACATCATTTATACTATAAATTATAAATAAAAATGGTTCTGTGAGCTGAGCTCCCTCCTAAAAAGACTTAAAAGACTTGGAGACGTTTAGAAGCTTATCCTAAAGTTTACACAGCTTGGAAATCGCAGCGTCAAGAGGCTAATACTGGCTTGTCAGATTCCAGAATCTGTAGTCTTCCTTTCAATATGTAACTGATAGCTACCTGCACAACCGCTCTCTCATTTCCAACCCACCCACACCCTGGCCATCTGTGATAAGGAAATTGCTGTGGTTCCTTGTGGATTTTTTTTTTAATTAGATATTTTCTTCATTTACATTTCAAATGCTATCCCCAAAGCCCCCTAATTCCCTCTCCTCGCCTTGCTCCCAAACCCACCTACTCCCCTTCTTGGCCCTGGCATTCCCCTGTACTGGGGCATATGATCTTCGCTAGACCAAGGGCCTCTCCTCCCGTTGTGGATTTTAAACTCAGCAGTAGCTCTGTGTCAGCTTGGCGATGGTCCCTGGCAAAAGCATTCTCACTCAAGAGTTCTAACTTTTCCTCACCTATAATATTTATCTGTGGCTTAAATATTAAATATAAAGCTTAAACATGATTTCAAAAACTTAGCAGTGTACTTAAAATGTTTTAAATGGTACAGGGACATTCCCCCAATTAACCAAAGTTTTATTTACATTTTATTTATTTATTGGTTTTGGCATTACAATTCAGAAGTGATGTATTCAGTACCAACAGCACATTGACTCATTCGGATGCTAATGACATGAAAATGTGTTGCACTTTTATGAGTCTGGACAGCAGCAAACCACAGCCTCTAGTCATTCCCAAGATGATGAAGACAACTGAGTATGCTTCATTGGTCAACCATGATGTTGAGTAGATTAGGTGATTTAAATACATTTTAAATATACAGTGGGCTTATCAGGTCTTAATCAAATTTTATGTCCAGGATCATCTGTATTTGGTAGCAGTAAATGATCATCCATTGTTGGCATTGGTGGCATCACCTTTAGTATGGAAATCATATCCAATTTGATAAGGAAATAAGATAAAATATCTGGTGGCACTAGCTGTAATCACTTTTAGTATGGAAATCATAGCCAATTTGATAAAGAAGAAATAAGATAAAATCTCTGCACAAAGAAGTGCCACATCAACGTTTTCAGCTTCTTTCTCTTCTTGAGTGATTATACAAGTTAGCACTTCTATGCATGTTCGATTGTCTATTCCTCAGCCCATATAATTAAGATGAGTGGAAACATATCTAGTCATAAATCCTTATGGATATAACCCTGAGACTAGTGTCAACATGAAGTTGTCTGTGTCTAAGGGTAATGAATTGTTCAATTTCTTTTTCATTCATTTTAATGAAGTAGACTATCTTTGGTTTATGAAGCCAGGGCTCTACGCTCAGTCAAAGCTTGAGCAGTCTACAAATATAAGGTCATTTAAAATATTTGCTAAGCTACCATTTGCTGAAATAAAATGTCAACATTAAAGAGATGTCGACTTTTAACCAAATAAGAATGGTTTCACTTACTGATATGGTGATTTATAATTTGAGAGTTTTAAAAGCATCAATTTGACCTTTAGGTATGTAAAAACCAAAGAGTTGGCCTAGACTCAGAATGTATCCCGCTGCCCAATGGATGGGCTAGAAGGCCTACCTGTATCTCCAGGGTCTGTAGATTTATATTACAACTTCCTTTGGTTACATTTTGTAGTTCTATGTTTCCAAACTCAGAAACATTGCACAGCCGAGTTGCTTTAGGACTGCCCGCTTCAATAAAAAAGAAAAAAGTGTAAAAAGCCAAACATGGAAACCACTGAATGCTTTGTGCCAGGGTGACTCTGCTGGGCACTGCATGTATTCACTCTTGAGTCTGGGCTGACCTGTGACTGGCCTTCATCAATGGAGTGTGGTGGAAATACACAACTTCCAGCACCTGGGCCTCAAACATTCTCTCAGTTTCAGTCTCCACCATTTTAAGATGTTAGAATGCTTTCCTAAGATCACAATATGAGGGAGTGAGTCTGATACTGGGAGACAATGTACTGCTGGATTGAGGTGCTGTAGCCAATGGTCACCATGCGTGTTCCCCAAATGAACATTCTAGCTGCCACAACCAACTTATAGCACGGTGAGAAACCTAAGGCATTGTTTTAGGATGAGCATTTGGAATTATTTTAATACCCAGTAATAGGAAACTCAACCAATTGCTTCAGTATTCTACAATTGTCTTGATTTTTAAAATGGGAGTTTCTGCCATGACCAGTTGCTATTTATTCCCCTCTTTGTCTCAAGAAAGATTTACTTTCTAACACATAGGAATGAAATAACTTTGAACAGGTCACAATGAAGGTAAACTAAGCTGAGACTAGAACCTATATATAAGATTTCTTACTGGCTCTTAAGTTATATGTTAATCCTTTATCTCTATGCAAATCTGGGTAACTCCCAAAGGCATAGAATTCCAGAGTATTTCAGCAAATGCTAGATGTTCTACTGGCTCTCAGGAAAGCATCTCCTTGGGCAGTTTTGTTTCCTCAGATCATGTGAACTTTCCACCTCATTGTCATCCAATTACTACTGATTACATATGTATAGGTAAAATCATAATTAAAGGGGTGGTTAATCACAGGCGACACTTTTTCTCAGGATCAGTATTAAGGCAGCTGCTTTTTGAGAAATGGTAAGAGATGCTGATATCAAAAACTGCTTTAATGACACTTAAAACAGGTTAGGGTTTTCATTAATTTATATGATCACTATACATCTACTGCAAGGCATTTGTACTGGCTAGTTGTGTGTCAACTTGACACAGCTGGAGTTATCACAGAGAAAGGAGCTTCAGTTGGGGAAATGCCTCCATGAGATCAAGCTGTAAGGCATTTTCTCAATTAGTGATCAAGGGGGAAAGGCCCCTTGTGGGTGGGACTATCTCTGGGCTGGTAGTCTTGGGTTCTATAAGAGAGCAGGCTGAGCAAGCCAGGGGAAACAAGCCAGTAGAGAACATCCCTCCATGGCCTCTGTATCAGCTCCTGCTCCCTGACCTGCTTGAGTTCCAGTCCTGACTTCTTTCAGTGATGAACAGCAATGTGGAAATGTAAGCTGAATAAACCCTTTCCTCCACAACTTGCTTCTTGGTCATGATGTTTGGGCAGGAATAGAAACCCTGACTAAGACAACATAATAAGAAGTTTTAATACATATAGGATTTAGATGTTTTAAGAAGTCATACCAAGTGTGCCTCTTCCATTATTCGTTGAATTATGAATATATTCAAGTATCATTGAAATGCACTGTAATCACTTGTTATATAAATAAATTAATTAAAAAGAATTCTTAACAGAATTAAAAGTGGATTTGGTAATAGTTGAAATATATATCTTTAAAATGATATGGACTCAGTCTGAAATTCAAAGATATAATAAACATTTTTATAATAGTTTCTCAAGAATCAGATAAATGTCAAACAGAAGATGATACTGTGACTGGCTTAGCCCCCCCCCCAAGTATTATATCTATCAGCTGTGATAACTTTCATGGGTATATTACTGACACTTATTTTTTCCCATTCATAGCATGCAGTTATGCTTTGTAAGTTGTATCTGGTTTATGAAGCATAAAAAATGTAAGGTATATATATAATATAGAAACTGAAGACAACAGTTATCCATAAGCTCACATGCATAGTAAAAACAAATGTATTGACATGTTCCTTTAGCTTTCTGAGATATTAAGAAGCTTGTGCTGTCTAGTTTAATGTCAACTTGACACATCTGAGAGATAGGAACTTCATTTGAGAAAATGCTCCCATAAGATCTGGCTGCAGGTAGGCTTGTAGGGCATTTTCTTAGTGATTGATGGGGAAAGGTGCAGCCCATTCTGGGTGGAGCCAGCCCTGGGCTGTCCTGAGTTGTATAAGAAAGCAAGCTGAGCAAGGCAGTAAGCAACACTCCCTCTCGGCCTCTGCATCAGCTCCAACCTCAAGGTTCCTGCCCTGCTTGAGTTCCTGTCCTCATTGCATTTGGGGCTGAACTGTGGTATGGAAGTGTGAGTGAAACAAACCCTTTCCTCCCCAAGCTGCTTTAGATCATGGTGTTTCACCACAGCAATAGTAACTATAACTAAGAGAAGGCTGGGAAGGACTAATCGTAGGATGGATCATGGACATGTGAGTGATCACTTATAGAATAAGTAAAGAGAGATTGTAGGAAAAAGCAATTCCTACAATGTACTTAGAATTTCAGTGTGGTCAGGATATACCCAAAAGTTAATATCTAAGTAAAATATGAAATCATTCTCACTGTTACTGATGATAGCTTTACCATATATTTTTATAAATGAGTTTTAAAGAGATTGCATTCTTGAAACATCCAGTCTGTAAGAAATGGGGGATGCTGGCAAAGCTAAGAAGATACAAATTAATGCAGTCAAGGGACAGGTCAAACATCTAGATAAAATTACATGACCAGTAGGCTCTAGTTATTATGAAAAGAGATCTCTGGATGAATAAAGTCTATACTCAGAACACTTTCCTCAGTGTGGTACTAATTTAAGTCATCAACATTCTGAATCTTGCCTGGAAACATATTTTTTATAACTTATGTATTTGCTGCTTTTATTTATTTTTTAACAATTTATTTATTATTATATGTAAGTACATTGCAGCTGTCTTCAAACACACCAGAAGAGGGCGTCAGATCTCATTACGGATGGTTGTGAGCCACCATGTGGTTTCTGGGATTTGAACTCAGGACCTTTGGAAGAGCAGTCAGTGCTCTTAACCACTGAGTCGTCTCTCCATTCCTGTCTGGAAACATATTAGAACCAGAATATACTTCCTTTGATTCTTGAAATGCCTCAAACACATAGGGTTGTCATACTGATGAAAGTGTCATGAATCTAGAAATATACCATGATGAATAACCAAAGTGACCAAGGAAATAAAGGACTACTGACAACAGGCCTACTCCAGTTAGTCTCTAGTTGGAAAGACATATACTCAAAAAGGTACAGAAGAAATCTATAATATATATTGATTTAAAATAATGTACACAAATGCTACAACTCACAGAATAAATATTCACCTCAACAAATGCTATGGGACAGAGTAAGCTAGAGAAAAAAATTCCAGTTAAACACAGATCAGGAAGAGTTTAGAAACAACTGATCCACGTTAAAGTTTTTAGGGAAATTATGATTTTATGTAGTTCTACACTAACCTTTAAACATTGACATTAAAATAAGCTAAGACTTTCCTTTCTGTCTTGTCCAGAGAGCTAATCCTAGTTGGGGGAATGGTAGGTATGATTCACTCTAACCATTCTTGTGGTAAAATAGAGATTCCAGGGGAGGGACACATACCATTGAGGGTGCCCGGTTCACATGTTTGCAAAGAGGGTCCATATCTGCCCACTGGGATACTGCCAAAGGTGAATTCACCGTCGGTACTATTTTCACAGAAATTAGCTGTAATGGAAACAAATTTCTCTCATGATAAATCATATCTTTTATTTTTGAAATTTGAAGATGGGTAAAAGATGAATTTCAGAATCTTTGCAGTGTAATTGGAATAAAAAAAAAGACTCAATAGTCAATGAGCCAGTTCAGTTTCTATACTTTCTATCAGCTTACATTTTTGCCATTAGAATAAATGTGCTATATAATTGGTTTCTGTTAAAATGTACACCATACAGACTTGGGTTGGGGGAAGGTGTGACCACTAACACACTTTACACAATGCATTGCAAGAAGTATGTATCAATCAATTAGGATCTAGAAAATGGCCTGATGACAATCTATGGTGGCAAAGGACTTTATGAGTCTTTGGGTCAAAGCAAAAAGGACAAAATCACGGGGGTATAGGATGCATTCGCTGGAAGGAGTAGAGGCAATTAATTGGAGGATATGGAGAGACTATTCCAAGATGGAAGTATGAGAATGAAAACTGTTGGAAACTACACCTTGATCCAGAAACTGCTTGAAATGGGACTCTGACATCATGTATGGACATCAAACCATAAATTTAATAGCTCAAGGGAAAGGAAAGAACTGAATTAAGCACATATTTAAGTATATCCTTAGACTCATTGTGATTCAAAAGTAAAATGCTAAAACTCTGGCTTTTGAAAGAGAGTCAAATAGCATATAACCTCTCAAAAGGACTTGCAGAAACTATATTGCAGTGTCTCCATCATATAGACCCTAAGAGGAAAACGTGGCTTTGATTGTTGAGAGGAAAAATCTCACAATTTTAGCATTTATAATATTTTTTTTCATATATATGTGTACTTGTGTTTTATTACTTGACAGTTTTATACAATTACATAATAAATGTTAGATTTTTTTTCCTATTGCCACTTTCCTTCTTATTCCCCATCCTCTAGAGTCCCTTTCCAAGGTAGTCCTCTGCCTATTTTCATGCCTTCATTTTGTGTTTGATTCTCTAAGTTTAGTTAGAATTTCTTGCTCAAGAGCATGAGTGAGAGATTCGTTACTGAGGTAAGGGCAACTTTATCAGTGCATACACCCCTAGAGAAAAAAATCGTGCCTCCTCCCCTAACAGTTAACTCTCAGTAGTTTCCCAGGGAGGGAGTAGAATCTCATAAAAGCCCCTGGTATCCATGATGAAGTGTGGACAGACCAATCTTGTGCAGGTCTTGTGAAGACAATCACAGTTGTGGTTAATTCATGCATCCATATCTTAGTGCTCTCATCATGTTTATTGTATCTATAGTCTTTAGCTAAAGCTTCTAGAGGGTTTTTTTTTTTTTGCTGCTGTTGTTACTAACAAAAGTTTCACCAATATGTCATCATAGTATTATTTAAGTAACTTACCAATTGTACAACGCAGCCCTTTCCACTCTTCTGTACAAATGCATCTGCCATTTTGCCAGGTTCCGCCATTCCTGCAGAACTGTACAGGGATACTTGGCACAGGAACAAATATCCCTGAAGAACCAGTAAACAGAATAGTATGGGAACTTGTCAGTTAGTTTCTCTTTTTATATCTGTAGCTCTTTAATTTCTATATGCAAAACCTGATTGGCATTGCTGGAAATATCCATTATATTATCCTCATCAATATGTAACATTATGAATACTTAAAAAGGTATATTTAAAGGACAGAGCATTCAATGGGAATCTTCTAAGAGGAAACAGACAATACATAGATAAATAATAGATAAATAAACAGGTTGACAAGTTAGAATGCAGACTTCCAAATACTATTCGGATACTATGCTGGCTAATTTTATGTCAACTTAATACAGGTTAGAGTCATTTTAGAGGAAGAAACCCCAGTTAACTAAATGCCTCAATAATATTGGACTGTAGGCTATCCTGTAAAGCATTTTCTTAATTAGTGATTGATGAGGGAGTGAGCGCTCAGCCCATTGTGAGTGGTGCCATTCCTGGGCTGATGGTCCTGGGTTAAGTTCAGTAAGTAAGAGGCTGAGTAAGCCATGGGGAGCAAGCCAGTAAGTAGCCCTCCCCCATGGCTACTGCATCAGGCCTTGTCTCCAAGTTCTTGTCCCGATTGAAACCCTGCCCTCACTGCTTTTGATGATGAATGGTTATATGGATCTGCGAGTGAAACAAACCCTTTCCTCCCCAAATTGCTTTTGGTCATGGCATTTTGTCACAGCAATAGAAACCACCAAGACAAATACAAAGGAAATAATGAGGACAGAGATCAGACCAACAAGGAAGACTTTCCTAAAGAGGTAGTGTTTGAATTAGACTGTATTATTAAATCAAGTAAACTCAAGATAAAAACTCGTGGCCCTAAATTGGAAACACAGAAAGAGTAGCATCAAAGGGTGCTCAGTAGGTAAAGAGCTTCCTGTACAAGCCTGAGTTCAATCCTCAGAACCCTTGTGGGAAAACATGACACAGTGGTACCCACTTCCAGTGGCAGGAACGGAGATACTGGTCGATGTCTGAGCCTCTCTGGCCAGACAGACTTACTGAACCAAGGAGCTCCAGGCCAATATGAGAGCCTGTCTCAAAACACAGTGTAAGCGGCACTTAAGGGATGATAACACTAGAGGTTGACCACTGATCTCCACAGGTATGCCACGTGCGTCTGCACACAGACGTGACCATGTGTGCATACTGGATGCACGGTGTAGCATCACAAAGCACGGAGAGATCTCACATGTCCCAACAGCAGTAGAATGTACACAATAGCAATGGTCCCTGTGTATGTTCTTCATCCTGTCTACATAGAGTAGACTGTGAAGACCTTTATACACTAAGCTCAGGAGATTAAATCCTGAGAAGATGCAGAGGGGTCTTAAGGCAAAGGAGTTGCATTAGGAATGTGTCCTAGGATGACTGATCCAACAATGTGAGAATAGGCTGGGCATATGGCAAGAAGAGTTAAACAGTGATCCAGTCTTCCATGGTGGCACTAAGATGGTAGACAGTAGTTGTCTTAGTTAAGGTTGCTATTCCTGCACAAACATCATGACCAAGAAACAAGTTGGGGAGGAAAGGGTTTATTCAGCTTAAATTTCCACATTGCTGTTCATCACCAAGGAAGTCAGGACTGGAACTCAAGCAGGTCAGGAAGCAGGAGCTAATGCAGTTTGTTTCTGCGAGTGAAACAAACCCTTTCCTCCCCAAATTGGAAATAATGAGGACAGAGATCAGACCAACAAGGAAGACTTTCCTAAAGAGGTAGTGTTTGAATTAGACTGACTTGCTTCCCCTGGCTTGCTCAGCTTGCTGTCTTATAGAACCCAAGACTCCAAGCCCAGGGATGGCACCACCCACAAGGGACCCTCCCCTCTTGATCACTAATTGAGAAAATGCCCCATAGCTGGATCTGATGGAGGCATTTCCCCAACTGAACTCCTTTCTCTGTGATAACTCCAGCTTGTGTCAAGTAGACACAAACCCAGCCAGTACAGTAGTACAGTCAGGATGAATACTTGAAATAGGAGCCCTTGGGAAAACCTTGTTTTAGGTAGGGGACACTAGTGTTTGTAGACTGAACAGTGAAACTCTAAGGGTAGAGTGATTTGTACTATGTTGAGTCTCCCACAGATTGACAGCCTTACATGCTCAGCAGTATTTACAAATGTAGTAACACTGGGAAGGACAACAAAGCCTGCTTAAAAGTAATGAAAAGCGAAGAAAAATATCCAGATATTAAAGAGAATTCTGTTTCTGTAGTTCTTCCACGAAAAGTGTAACTGAGTCTGAGTGACCAAAGTGGATGAAAATCCAGCAAAAAGCTACAGTCTTAACAGATAAAGGCATGAGAAGACATAGGCGGTGACAGAGCAACTGGAATCTCAGAGGGGGTTTCCAGGAGAGAGACAAAGGAATATGGCTTAGCCTCTGTGTATAACTTTCCATTAAATATGGAGAAAGAAAACATTTGAAAAAATAGAATTATAAAATCTAGATCTAGAGGAGTGTGTGTGAGTTGTGTGTGTGAGTGTGTTTGAGAGAGTGAGAGAGGAAGAGAGAGAGATTGAAGTCATAAAGCAGGAAGATAAAGGAAGCTTGAAAAATTCTCAAATTTGGTTAAAAAATTTGTTTAGAGAACTAAGAAGCTCAGAAAGTCACAGGCAAAATAAATATGCACATGACCAAACTGAAAATTCAAAATTTAAGAAAGATTCTGAAATTAATCTCTTAACAGCCTAAGCGTTACTGATGAATTAAGAAGGTAAAAATATCAGTCTTATAGACATTCTCTAAGAAAACAGAGAAAAGCAAAACGAGTCAACTTGTTTCATAATGTGAGAATAACTCTGATGCCAATACATGAGAAGGACATTACAAAAAAAAAATTCTAGGCCATTAAATCTCATTTATATGTGAATGTTTTGTGACTCTTTGTCTTACTTAGGGTTACTATTACTGTGATGAAACACCATGACCAAAAGCAACTTAAGGAGGAAAGGGTTTATTTGGCTTTCACTTCCATAGTAATGTTTATCATTGAAGAACTCAAAATTGATAGGAACCCAAGGGAAGAAGCTGATGCAGAGGCCATGGGCCTGAGGGTGCTACTTGCTAGCCATGGCTTGCTCAGTCTGTTTCCTTATAGAATGCAGGACCACTAACCCAGGTGTGTACCCTTTCACAATGGGCTGGGCCCTCTCCCAATCAATCAGTAATTAAGAAAACACACTAAAAACTTACTGCCTGTTCTTCTAGAGGCATTTTCCAATTGGTGTTCCCTCCTGTCAGATGACTATAGCTAGTATCAAGCAGACATGAAATTTGTACTCACTAATAAGTGGATATTAGCCAAAAAAAAAAAAAAAGGTAAAAAGGTAGAGAATACACAAGATACAGTCCACAGAACTCAAAAAGGTCACCAAGTTGAAGGGCCCAAGTGAGGACACCTCAGCCCCACTTGGGAGGGAGAAGAAAGCAACCACAAGGTGGGAAGGAGGGACCTGGGAGGAAAAGGGAACAGGGTGGGGGTGGGGTGGGAGAGAGGGAACATGATCTGGTATTGGGTGGAGGGAAAGGACTGAGGGCCAGCAGAAAGGATAGAAACAGGCAACTTCTGGAGGTGGGAGGTTAAGGGGACCCTCCAGAATGCACCAGAGACCTGGGAGGAGAAAGACTCTGAGGTCTCAAAGGAAGGAACCCTAGATGAATTGCCATACAGTGGGGAGAGAGAACTTGTAGAGCCCACCTCCAGCAAGAAGACAGAGCATTAAGTTAGGGATGGGGTTACCATCCCACAGTCAAAACTCTGACCCATAATTGTTCCTGTCTGAAAGAACTGCAGGGATGAAAATGGAGAGGAGCCTGAGGAAAAGAAGATCCAGTGACAGGCCCAAAGTGGGATCCAAATCAAGGGGAGGTCCCAAGGCCTGACACTGTTACTGAGGCTATGGAGCACTCACAAAAAGGGACCTATTGTTATTGCCCTCTGAAAGACCCAACAAGCAGCTGAAAGAGTCAGATGCAGATATTTGCACCCAACCAATGGACGGAAGCTGATGAATCCTGTGATTGAATTAGGGGAAAGCTGGAAGAAGCTGAGGAGGAGGGTGACCCTGTAGGAGGACCAGCAGTCTCAATTAACCTGGACCCCCAAGATCTCTCAGAGACTTGACCACCAACCAGGCAGCATACACCAGCTGATATGAGGCCCCCAATACATATACAGTAGAGGACTGCCAGATCTGGGTTCAGTCAGAGAAGATGCACCTAACCCTCAAGAGACTGGAGGCCCCAGGGAGTTTAGAACGTGGAGGCAAGAGCTGATGTAGGGGCCACGGTGGAGTGCTGCATACTGGCTCTGGATCCTTTCTTATAGGACGCAAGACTACTAGCTCAGGTGTGTACCTACCTACAATGGGCTGGGCCCTTCCCCATCAATCACCAATCAAGAAAATGCCCTACAGGCTTGCCTACAGCCTTAACTTATGGAAGCCTTTGCTCAGTTAAGTTTCCCTCCCTCATAGCCTATATCAAATTGACATAAAACTAGCCAGCACACATACTCCTTTGAAACAATCACAAATCAAATCAAACAACAAATAAAACAGATACCACTTGACTGTGTAATATTTATCCCAGAAATGATAGGTTGGGTGAAAATATATATATATATATTTGCAACTTTGGGACATGCAACTATATTTGGAGGGTAAAAATAGTACTAAATATAAGAATTATAAAATATAAAATAATAATAAATAAAAAAATGTAAAATGCAATTAATCTAAATTAAAAACTGCTGCTCCTCAAAATGTATTTTTTCAGATAAATAAAAGTGACAGTCACAGGGTTGGATAAAATATTTGTGTGTGTGTGAGAGAGAGAATATAAATTAGAATTGCAAGTTAAATTGTATGTTAGAATTGTAACTTATAAAGAATAGATATTCATAATTAGAGTGCAAACATACAGTTTTTATTTTTAATGAGCAAAAGTGTTGAATGGACACTGTAACAAAAAAGCCATAGAGACAACCATTATAAGAAAATGCTGTCTTTAGTCCTTAGATAAACAAGGTGTGATGGTTTGTATATGCTCAACCATCGAAATGGCACAATTAGAAGATGTAGCCCTGTTGGAGTAGGTGTGTCACTGTGGGTGTGAGCTATAGCTAGCTGCCTCACCCTAGCTGCCTGGAAGTTAGTCTTCCACTAGCAACTAGATGAAGATGTAGAACCCTCAGCTCCTCCTATACCATGCCTGCCTGGAGACTTCCACGTTCCTGCCTTGATGATACTGGACTGAATCCTGCCCCAATTGAATGCTGTCCTTATAAGAGTTGCCTTGGTCATGGTGTCTGTTGACAGCAGTAAAACCCTAACTAAGACACAAGGCTTTAGGGGAGCACTGCTTTATTCTCCACCATCATAGATAAGTCACCTATCACATGGAATAGAGTTCATGCACAGACTACTCCAGAACACCCAGGTGATGTTTGAGAAAGGGGCAGTATGTTCAGTGCAGAGAAACAGATTTCGCAACAAATGTTGCAGGACATCTAGGAACAGAAAAACAAAAGCGGATATAAACACAGATCTTCTGCTTTCAAAAATTATTTCAGAACAGATCATGAACTCTGTAGTTTTATTGCATAAAACTAATAGAAGGAAATCTTGGTGGCCTACAGAACAGTAATAAAACTTTAGATATCTTATGAAGACCACTAAAGTAAAATGTGTACATGAGACTTCCAAATAATTCTGTGATAGTTTTGTTCTTCCAGTCATAAAATATCACCAAACACACTTGTTTTAGAAATTGCTATCTTTTCCTATCTATCTATCTATCTATCTATCTATCTATCTATCTATCTATCTATCTATCTATCATCAGGGTTTCTCTGTGTAGTTCTGGATGTCCTGGAACTCTCGCAATAGGCCAGGCTGGCCTCACATTCAGAGATCCTGCCTCTACTTCCTGAGTCATGGGATTAAAGGCATGTGCCACCACCACCTGACTCTTTTCTTAATTCCTAAAGTTCAAATGATTTATGTGTAAGTGGTGAAGTAGAGTTTGTCCCTGTGTAAGCGAAAGAAAAAGGGTCAGGATAATTTAAGATAGATTTTTATCCTAAAAGGGGAAATAGAAGAGAATAAAAGAAAACTTCAGCAATCTATGGGGCGAGGAATGAAGGGATCCTAGAAAGCACAGAGGTAGAGGAGTTTCGGGGGTGAGAGGCATTCATTGAAGAGAATTACATGCCAACACAGTCTCAGCGCTGACATGGAGCCGAAGCAGAACCTGCTTTCAGGATGCTAGATGGAAATCTAGAGTTCCACCTTCAAGACAAACTCACAGGCCTATAATCCCAGCAAAAAGACCAGGAGTTCAAAGTTATCTAGGCCTAGGTTAGCTACTTGCTTACATGAGCTACATGAGACCCCATTTTAAATCCACCACCATAACAGAAACGTTAGATCATTAGATCGTAAGAATTATTCAATGTTTCAGTGGCACAGGGAACAGAAAATTTCTAATCTCCTTTTTATGGCTGAGATGACTCCTGAAGGCTTCAGGTTTTACACTGGTGGCTTGGGTCCAGCTTCTGTACCCATAACCTCTAGAGTTTATGACCATACCTACTTATCATTATGGTATCTTTACAGTGTTTCTGTCCCCTGGAATTTCCCTTAAGAATGGAAACTTGTTGGCATGTTTGACATTTTACTTACAATTTGTATACATCCAATAAGCAGGAAGAAACATCTACCCACGCTTAGTCAGTCATTTTGGCTTTTAGTAACAAGTCTTATCATTAAAGAATATTTTGAATCAAGGTCATAGATTGTATCTCTAGGTCTCAGAACATTCCTGAAGAAGAGAAGGTTAATAAGTATTTGCTCAATTGCTTCTCTGTCTTTGGAATTCCAGTTAAGGATATCTAATTCAAGATGGAATATCCACTCTTGTTTTTATGGTACATTTAACTCTGTGTAGTACCCACTTCAGAATCTTAGCCTCTAAAGTATGCAAATGACACAAAATGTCACCCAAAGTAATACTAGCATCTTTAAGAATCTATCATAAACATACATATAGATAAAAGATGAAGTAGTTTGTTCATATAATGACTTGTACAGTTGGCTCAAAAAGAAGACATTAATCTGGTCATGTTTAGTAAAATGTATTCACTGTAGAGAAAAGCAAGGAAAAAAAGAAACCTTGGAAGATATATAAAGAAAGCACATGAAGTATATCTTTTGTTAAGATATTTGTTAACATTTGTCCAATATTAACTACTGGGTTAACATTTATATAATAAGCTTTCTTCTCTAGGGGAAGTAGCATAGATATCAAAAGCAAATATTCCATGGCTGTTCTTGGAGCTCTTTCTGTTTTGTTTTTTTTTTTTTCCAGCTCATCAATTTAACTTAATGATTAAACCTCCTGCAGAGTTTTGGTGTGATAACTTGAGTCTCAATCCAAAGGTCCAATGTGGCTCAGTGGTATGCATTCTAGGTATAGTTCAAGGACAAAACTGCTCAGCACTGAGTGACAGAAAACTCCACAAATTAGAAAACACTTCTCCATGCGGATTGAGTGCTTACAAGATACAAGTCATCATTTTAAATCTTCAAGTGCACTGACTCATTTAATTCTCAAAATGGTTTCGGTGCACAGAATTTATTATCACTAAGGGGGAAACTGAAGCATGAAAATACTGACTACAATGCTCAGTCACTTGGCTAGTAAGCAGCCACCTTGAGATTTAAAACAAGGTAGTCTTGTTCCAGTGGTCTCTTCCTTCTCTCAAAAACAGTCCTAGCCACAGAATTTGGGAAGGATCTTTACAGGTTGTTAGCAGAGTCTGGCCCACCCTGATGACCTTACCTAAAAACATCTAATATCTGGAAATCCAGGAATAGTCCACTAAGCCAAGAATCCAGCTTCTTTGTTTAAGACAAAGGCTTTTGAAATGGGATCAACAGACACCACTGATTCTTATGTTACCATAGTCCAGATCACTGGCCCTCAAGCCACTTGTATAACAAAACTTATCCCTTAAATGAGACTCTCTTCCATTTCATGGATAATTTTGTGTTTAAAAAATATTTAGCATGATCTTGGATGTGGGATCTCTCAGAGACTAGTCTGTACGGGTGAGAGTGTGGACTACAGAAGCGACACAGCTTCTGGGACAGACAGAAGTGACATAGCTTCTGGGCAGACCCCATTTCATGCACCAGACATCTGGGCACCTTCCCCACCAGAGGAGAGGTATCACCCTGCCCTGGAGGACTTTGCCGGAGCACCTGGGGGAGCCATCTCTGGTCCTGGATCTCTCAGAGACTAGTCTGTGCAGGTGAGAGTGTGGACTACAGAAGCTTGACAGCTTCTTGGGCAGGCCATGTTTCAGGCCTTCATCTTTGGCCAGGAGGCAGGTCCGAATGCCAGATATCTGTGCACCTTGCCTGCAAGAGGAGAGCTTGCCTGCAGAGAGTACTCTGACCACTGAAACTCAGGAAAGATCTAGACTCCCAGGTCTACTGACAGAAGCTAACAGAATCATAGGAGGAACAAGCTCCAACCAGAGACAACTATAACAACTAACTCCAGAGATTACCAGATGGTGAAAAGCAAACATAAGAATTTTACTAACAGAAACCAAGACCACTCACCATCATCAGAACCCAGCACTCCCACCTCAGCCAGTCCTGGATACCCCAACACACCCGAAAAGCTAGACCCGGATTTAAAAGCATATCTCATGATGATGGTAGAGGACATCAAGAAGGACTTTAATAACTCACTTAAAGAAATACAGGAAAACACTTCTAAAGAGTTACAAGTCCTTAAAGAAAAACAGGAAAACACAACCAAACAGGTGATGGAATTGAACAAAACCGTACAAGACCTAAAAAGGGAAGTAGAAACAATAAAGAAAACCCAAAGTGAGACAACGCTGGAGATAGAAACCCTAGAAAGAAATTTGGAACCATAGATGCGAGCATCAGCAACAGAATACAAGAGATGGAAGAGAGAATCTCAGGTGTAGAAGATTCCATAGAGAACATCAGCACAACAATCAAAGAAAATGCAAAATGCAAAAAGATCCTAACTCAAAACATCCAGGAAATCCAGGACACAATGAGAAGACCCAAACTACAGATAATAGGAGTAGATGAGAATGAAGATTTTCAACTTAAAGGGCCAGCAAATTTCTTCAACAAAATTATAGAATAAAAATTCCTAAACCTAAAGAAAGAGATGCCCATGAACATACAAGAAGCCTACAGAACTCCAAATAGACTGGACCAGAAAAGAAATTCCTCCCGACACTTAATAATCAGAACAAGTGCACTAAATAAAGATAGAATATTGAAAGTAGTAAGGGGAAAAGGTCAAGTAACATATAAAGGCAGGCCTATCAGAATTACACCACACTTTTCACCAGAGACTGTGAAAGCCAGAACATCCTGTACAGATGTGATACAGGCACTAAGAGAACACAAATGCCAGCCCAGGCTACTATACCCAGCCAAACTCTCAATTACCATATATGGAGAAACCAAAGTATTCCATGACAAAACCAAATTCACACAATATCTTTCCACAAATCCAGCCCTTCAAAGGATAATAACAGAAAAAAAAATACACCGGCAGAAACTATGCCCTAGAAAAAGCAAGAAAGTAATCCTTCAACAAACCTAAAAGAAGACAGCCATAAGAACAGAATGCCAACTCTAACAACAAAAATAATAGGAAGCAACAATTACTTTTCCTTAATATCTCTTAATATCAATGGACTCAATTCCCCAGTAAAATGACATAGACTAACAGACTGGCTACACAAACAGGACCTAACATTTTGCTGCTTACAGGAAACCCATCTCAGAGAAAAAGACAGACAGTGCCTCAGAGTGAAAGGATGAAAAACAAATTTCCAAGCAAACAGTCTGAAGAAACAAGCTGGAGTAGCCATTCTAATATATAATAAAATCAACTTCCAACCCAAAGTTATCAAAAAAGAAAAGGAGGGGCACTTCACATTCATCAAAGGTAAAATCCTCCAAGACAAACTCTCAATTCTGAATATCTATGCTACAAATGCAAGGGCAGCCACATTCATTAAAGAAAATTTAGTAAAGCTCAAATTACACATTGCACCTCACACAATAATTGTGGGAGACTTTAACATCCTACTTTCATCAATGGACAGATTGTGGAAACAGAAACTAAACAGGGACACAGTGAAACTAATAGAAGTTATGAAACAAATGGATTTAACAGATATCTACAGAACATTTTATCCTAAAACAAAAGGATATACATTCTTCTCAGCACCTCATGGTACCTTCTCCAAAATTGACCATATAATTGGTCACAAAACAGGCCTCAACAGATACAAAAATATTGAAATTGTCCCATGCATCCTATCATATCACCATGGACTAAGGCTGATCTTCAATAACAACATAAATAATAGAAACCCAACATTCATGTGGAAACGGAACAACACTCTCCTCAATGATACCTGGTCAAGGAAGGAATAAAGAAATAAATTAAAAACTTTTTAGAGTTTAATGAAAATGAAGCTACAACATACCCAAACTTATGAGACACTATGAAAGCATTTCTAAGAGGAAAACTCATAGCTCTGAGTGCCTCCCAAAAGAAACTAGAGAGAGTACACACTTGCAGCTTGACAACACACCTAAAAGCTCTAGAAAAAAAAGGAAACAAATTCACCCAAGAGGTGAATAATCAAACTCAGGAAATAATCAAACTCAGGGGCAAAATCAGCCAAGTGGAAACAAGAAGAACTATTCAAGGAACCAACCAAACGAGGAGCTGGTTCTTTGAGAAAATCAACAAGATAGACAAACCCTTAGCCAAACTCAATAGAGGGCAAAGGCACAGCATCCTAATTAACAAAATCAGAAATGAAAAGGGAGAGATAACAACAGATCCTGAAGAAATCCAAAACACCATCAGATCCTTCTACAAAAGGCTATACTCAACAAAACCGGAGAACCTGGATGAAATGGACAAATTTCTAGACAGATACCAGGTAACAAAGTTAAATCAGGATCAGAATAATGACCCAAACAGTTCTATATCCCCTGAAGAAATAGAAGCAGTCATTAAAAGTCTCCAAACCAAAAAAAAAAAAAGCCCAGGACCAGATGGGTTTAGTGCAGAGTTCTACCAGACCTTCAAAGAAGATCTAATTACAATTCTGCACAAACTATTCCACAAAATAGAAGTAGAAGGTACTCTACCCAACTCATCCTATGAAGCCACAATTACTCTAATACCTAAACCACAGAAAGATCCAACAAAGATAGAGAACTTCAGACCAATTTCCCTTATGAATATCGATGCAAAAATATTCAATAAAATTCTCGCTATCCGAATCCAAGAACACATTAAAACAATCATCCATCCTGACCAAGTATGTTTTATTCCACGGATTCAGGGATGGTTTAATATACAGAAATCCATCAACGTAATCCATTATATAAACTCAAAGACAAAAACCACATGATCATCTCGTTAGATTCGGAGAAAGCATTTGACAAAATCCAACACCATTCATGATAAAAGTCTTGGAAAGATCAGTTATTCAAGGCCCATACCTAAACATGATAAAAGCAATCTACAGCAAACCAGTAGCCAACATCAAAGTAAATGGTGAGAAGCTGGAAGCAATCCCAGTAAAATCAGGGACTAGACAAGGCTGCCCACTTTCTCCCTACCTATTCAACATTGTACTTGAAGTCCTAGCCAGCGCAATTAGACAACAAAAGGAGATCAAGGGGATACAAATTGGAAAGGAAGAAGTCAAAATATCACTTTTTTGCAGATGATATGATAGTATATATAAGTGACCCTAAAAATTCCACCAGAGAACTCCTAAACCTGATAAACAGCTTCAGTGAAGTAGCTGGATATAAAATTACCTCAAACAAGTCAATGGCCTTTCTTTACACAAAGAATAAACAGGCTGATAAAGAAATTAGGGAAACAACACCCTTCTCAATAGTCACAAATAATATAAAATATCTCGGCGTGACTCTAACTAAGGAAGTGAAAGATTTGAATGATAAGAACTTCAAGTCTCTGAAGAAAGAAATTAAAGAAGATCTCAGAAGATGGAAAGATCTTCCACGCTCATAGATTGCCAGGATCAACATTGTAAAAATGGCTATCTTGCCAAAAGCAATCTACAGATTCAATGCAATCCCCATCAAAATTCCAACTCAATTCTTCAAAGAATTAGAAAGAGCAATCTGCAAATTCATCTGGAATAACAAAAAACCTAGGATAGCAAAAATTCTTCTCAAGGATAAAAGAACTTCTGGCGGAATCACCATGCCAGACCTAATGCTTTACTACAGTGCAATTGTGATAAAAAACTGCATAGTACTGGTATAATGACAGACAAGTAGACCAATGGAATAGAATTGAAGACCCAGAAACGAACCCACACACCTATGGTCACTTGATCTTTGACAAAGGAGCTAAAACCATCCAGTGGAAGAAAGACAGCATTTTCAACAAATGGTGCTGGCACAACTGGTTGTTATCATGTAGAAGAATGCGAATTGATCCATTCCTATCTCCTTATACAAAGGTCAAATCTAAGTGGATCAAGGAACTTCACATAAAACCAGAGACACTGAAACTTATAGAGGAGAAAGTGGGGAAAAGCCTTGAAGATATGGGCACAGGGGAAAAATTCCTGAATAGAACAGCAATGGCTTATGCTGTAAGATCGAGAATTGACAAATGGGACCTCATGAAACTCCAAAGCTTCTGTAAGGCAAAAGACACTGTCAATAAGACAAAAAAAAAAAAAAAAAAAAAAAAGGCCACCAACAGATTGGGAAAGGATATTTACCTATTCTAAATCAGATAGAGGACTAATATCCAATATAAATAAAGAACTCAAGAAGGTGCACTCCAGAAAATCAAATAACCCCATTAAAAAATTGGGCTCAGAGGTAAACAAAAAATTCTCACCTGAGGAATAATGAATGGCTGAGAAACACATGAAAAAATGTTCAGCATCCTTAATCATCAGGGAAATGCAAATCAAAACAACCCTGAGATTCCATCTCACACCAGTCAGAATGGCTAAGATAAAAAATTCAGGTGACAGCAGATGCTGGCGAGAATGTGGAGAAAGAGGAACACTCCTCCATTGTTGGTGGGATTGCAAGCTTTTACAACCACTCTGGAAATCAGTCTGGCGGTTCCTCAGAAAATTGGACATAGTACTACTAGAGGATTCTGCAATACCTCTCCTGGGCATATATCCAGAATATGTTCCAACCGGTAAGAAGGACACATGTTCCTCTATGTTCATAGCAGCCTTATTTATAATAGCCAGAAGCTGGTAAGAACCCAGATGCCCCTCAACAGAGGAATGGATACAGAAAATGTGGTACATTTACACAATGGAGTACTACTCAGCTATTAAAAAGAATGAATTTATGAAATTCCTAGGCAAATGGTTGGACCTGGAGGGCATTATCCTGAGTGAGGTAACCCAATCACAAAAGAACTCAAATGATATGTACTCACTGATAAGTGGATATTAGCCCAGAAACTTAGAATAACCAAGATATAAGTTACAATTTGCAAAACACATGAAACTGAAGAAGAAGGAAGACCAAAGTGTGGACACTTTGCCCCTTCTTGGAATTGGGAACAGAACACATATGGAAGGATTTACAGAGGCAAAGTTTGGAGCTGAGACGAAAGGAGGGACCATCTAGAGACTGTCATATCCAGGGATCCATCCCTTAATCAGCCTCCAAACGCTGACACCATTGCATACACTAGCAATATTTTGCTGAAAGGACCGTGATATAGCTGTCTCTTGTGAGACTACGCTGGGGCCTAGCAAACACAGAAGTGAATGCTCACAGTCAACTATTGGATGGATCACAAGTCCCCCAATGGAGGAGCTAGAGAAATTACCCAAGGAGCTAAAGGGATCTGCAACTCTATAGGTGGAACAACATTATGAACTAACCAGTACCCTGGAGCTCTTGACTCTAGCTGCATATGTATCAAAAGATGGCCTATTAGGCCATCACTGGGAAGAGAGTCCCATTGGACTTGCAAACTTTATATGCCCCAGTACAGGGGAACGCCAGGGCCAAAAAGTGGGAGTAGGTGTGTTGGGGAGTGGGGGACTTTTGGATAGCACTGGAAATGTAAATGAGGAAAATACCTAATAAAAATTTTTTTAAAGGAATTGTAAGGTATAGAAAAATTAAGTATAAAAACTAATTAATATTCACTCTGTGGCCAGATAAAATTTTTTCAAAACAGAAGTTGGAAAATTTCCATTTCTTCTGTGTTTTTTTTTCCTTTAAACAGTCTTATTCTGCTCAGTGTGGCCTTGAACTCCATCGATCCCGAGCCTCAGCCTTCTGAATGTTACTGAAACTGTGAAATGGAAGGTTTTTTCTTCTGTTTTTCACAAATAAGTTATCACTTTTTGTGAAAAATACATTGTTTGTTGAAATGAATTTTGAATATAGTAAATTAACTTGGACATAACTTAATGTATATGTGCTTATGTGCTTTTTCCTAAATAACTTATTTATAGTTAGCCAGGAGTGTGGGGTCATGCCTGAAAACCCAGCACAATGAGTATGATGTCATCTGGGATACAAATTGTGAGTTCCAGGACAATGCAAACTCTAAAATAAGATCTTAAAAACAAGCAAAAAAGGCTTTCACAGATAGATCAATGTCTCTGAGATATGCATGAACTGTGTATCTAAAATTTTTTTAAATTTAAAGATAACTTATAAGTAAGTAAGGAAACAACGAGAAGATATTCCATAATGACATTAGTAGAACGAAGGGAGATGTGCAGGAAAGAGGTGAAATACCCAGAAGAAGTTAACTAAAAGGAAGGAAGTGGAATAGAACGGAATAAAGCAGATACAAACAGAACTAAATAAAGATAAACAGCTAAAGCACACCCCAAATAGAATTTACAAGGCACAGACACAGCAAACAGCAAAAAGTGTCAGTCTTCATCCTTTCTATTTGTTAGTGATAGTGACGACCGTCTAATTTTCTGTTGGCTTTACCCTAAAGCTGAGGAATATCCCTTATGTAAAGAGCTCTGATAAACTAACACCAGGTGCAAAGCTAGACTTTCTGAGGAGCTGATATGTTACACTCTGAGAAGCAGAACTTTTAATACACTTTACTTCCTTCAAAGGCCTCCAGCAGCTTGGAGGTGTGCCCACACTTAAGCAGTTCTCCTCCAGCAGCTTGGAGGTGTGCCCACACTTAAGCAGTCCCCCTACGCCTTTGACTAACTTGCACTTTCTGTCCTCTCTTCAATATTGTTCCTCATGTTGGATTTGTACTTTGTCCTTGTAATGGTTGGATTTAATGGTGTCATTTCTAAGTCACATGTTTCCCTTTGAAAACAGAAATCATTATGAATGCAACAAGAAGGAAGACATTTCTCAAACGTACATCCTTTAAAGGAGATCTTACAAGTTTAATGCGCGTAACAGTGAGAGAGACTCTTTACAGTTTTTCCTTAAACCTGAAAGTGTTTTTACAAACGTTAATGTTTTTAATGTTATTCTTTTGTCCTGTTTAATTTCTTACTCAAGTTCTCTAAATGTTGACAACACAGTATTCTCTGAATTCTATTCTTTTTGGGTAATGTAGGAATGGCTCCATTCTATGCTACCTCTCCTGTACCAGCCCATATCAAACATTTGTTCTCAGCATGGGATTCTGCAACCTGGCACCATTGCAGGGCAGTTCTCTGCCTTCCTTGAGGGCAGACTTCTCCTTAATGGTACTAGTCACCTCTAGTCACTCAGTTCCACATGTTCTACAAATCATCTTGAATCCCTTTCTAGCAGTGGTTCTCAACCTTCTCAACACTGCAACCCTTTAATCCAGTTTCTCCTGTTGTGGTGACCCCAAGCCATAAATTATTCCATTGCTACTTCATAACTGAATGTCGCTACTGTTGTGAATTGAAATGTTGTCAGACATTCTTAAGTGCCCATGAAAGGGTCATTTGCCACCCAAAGGGGTCACAACACACAGATTGAAAACCAGTGCTTTATAAGGAATCTCCAGAGGCAAAGGGGTGCAGTGTTAGAATCATTAAACATGTATTTTTGCGGTCTCAGGGGCTTTACTTTAACACCATCACTTTACATGTGACCCTGCTTCTGTCCGTACTTCCTCCATGAGGTCTGGAACACAGCAAGAAACTTACAAACACGTGTGGAGCCAGCAGGAAAATAACCTTTAAATTCATTTTAATTTTTTCATCTTTAACTAATTTTCTACACCTGCAAAATGGGAAACTTGAACGTAAACCTAAGTTCATTTCACCACTCTGGTGCTACGGTCTCTAAGCTTCCTTCTTGAGATGAATTTCTATTCTGTACATGGTTTTTGGGGGGAGTCCGAGTTCACAACTATTTACCTTTATAGGATTTAGCTCAGTAAACCCAAATACACATTGTTATACTTTCTATTGTTCTTCATTCTATCAACTCCAAAATTAAAATAGTGCAAAGAAGCCAATTCAAAACTCACTCTTCACCCTGCTTATTCACAAAACACACACACACACACACACACACACACACACACACACATACACACACACACACGTTCTATGTATAAAGCTGTCCACTGGTCATCAACGGACTGCGGTCTTACAATTCTTAAGTTGTGTTGTGGAAGGCAGGCATCTCCTGGACAAGGCACTTCCCTGGCACTGAAATATCAGGTAGCAGAGTCAGAGAATCAATGCCATCCCCCAACACCCACTCTCTGTCTCAGTAGATTATAGCAGGGTGACATTACCTCTGTTGATCCTTATGACCATCCTCCAGATGCCGAGTCCCAGAACAATGCCTGTCAGTAGCCCACACACAATAGCCACCAGTACCCGGACATTGCAGGAACGACAGGAACGCATGGTGAAGCCAAAACACTGCACGAACAGAGATAGTTATAAAACATGAAAAGAATTCTTCCCTTCAGTGGTCTGTCTGACAGGTGATCTCATGGTTTAAGAGTTTTGAAGTTAATTCAGAGTAATGAAGTTGGAATCACCAAAGAGAAGGTGGGTTTCTGCGTGCAGTATGCTCATTCTTCACCGAGGGAGATCAAGAGACAAGGGTTCTCAGAAAAGGAAACTAACTCAGGGCAATAAAGGAGGGGCGGGATTAGCCTTGAGGGTCAAGGAAGGAGGCAAGCTATCAGAACCCAAAGAGGAAGCCAGGAAGGCAGTGGATCCCTCTGGTTATCTACAGATCAGTCTCCTGTACTTTGGTCTTAAGGGACTTCAGCAAGTGCTTCAGGATAGTCAAACACCCTCTTGGATAGGGAAACATTGTTGTCAAGGAAAGGACAAACTGCAATAGCCACATAAGATTTCACTCTTGCATTTCCTTAAGGAGCCTAAATTCTAACAGTCACAATTGGTGATTGAGTATATTGACTTGGGAAGAATTATACAAAGCACTAAAACAGAGTTATAATTCATCTATTATGAATTACATTATGTGCCCACGTTCATGTGTTAGAGTCTTAACCCAAAGCACCCACAATGCAGCCTTGATTAAAGATAAGTTTGAACTCAGGACCTCTGGAAGAGCAGTCAGTGCTCTTAACCACTGAGCCGTTTCTCCAGTCCAGTTGGTGTCTTTATAAGAGATAATCTGGGCACCAATGTGCACAGAGGAGCAATGTCTAAGGAAATAAAGGGACAATACAACCAAATGGCAAAGAACTACAGCAAAAAGCTTAGATTATAGTCTTCCTCCAGAGTCCTAGGAACCAACTACAATGACATCTTGGTTTAAAACAGTAATTCTCAACTTGTGGGTCCTGACCCCTTTGTGGGGGGTGGGGTGGGTGGGGTGTCAACTGACCCTTTCACAGGGATTGCATATCAGATATCCTGCATATCAGCTTTTTACAGTACAATTCATAACAGTAGTAAAACTACAGTTATGAAGTAGCAATGAAAAACTTTTATAGTTGGAGGTCACCACACCATATACATTCCTGTTCTTTAAGCCACAAAGTTTGTAGTACTTTTTCACAGCAATCTAATCACAAACTGCTGTTTCTCTGAAGTTGCAGCTGTGACCCTGGGGATCCCGCCTTACTCTTCCCTGCCCCTCCCTAGTCTCGAATGAAGGTGCTAATGAGCACCCATGTGGTTGAAGTGCAGGTTCGGGTGGATGAATCAGTGGAAGGTTCCTCTGCTCATCTAAGACCCAGGATGATAAAGTGCCTTCAATTGTGTCAGGACCCTCACAGGCAGGAACAAGCTCTCAAGCACTCCCGCTGCCCCAGGGTGAAAAACCAGGGTGTAACTCGTGATAAGACAGATCAGATTTGTTAATGATAACAAAACAAGGTGCTACAGAGTACTCTTCTGGGAGTATTAGACATAGATTTATAAAATAAATTTTACATCTAAACTGATCATCTGTTTACCCCTCAAAATGATGTGTTATTCCCCAATTCTCAATAATACTTCCTAAAGTACAACTCAGGGGGGATATTAACATAAAGTTCTAATTTTACCTTATCCTAGAGCTTCAGAAAAACACATTAATATGTCACAAAATGAAAGAGTTTAAAGACTGCTACAGAAGAAAAAAAACAAATAAATCTATGTTCATTGTCTGTTGTGAATATGTGATATTTATTCTTATGTGTCTTTATTATCTACCCAAAACGGCAAGAGTAGGGTACATAAAAAATTATTCGTGGAAGTCCAAAGGATTTAGGTACAAGGAATTTAAAAACCATTATACCTTTTCTGTGGTAAGTATTTTTCAATTAGTATAACTTATTGTACATATTATGTTTTTCAATATTAAAAATAGCAATGTTCCATAAACTAGGAAGATGAATTAAGCAGAAAACCAGCACAGTGCTTTATACATTTCATATCTTTGCCTCATTTATTTCATAACACAATGCCTTTCCCAGTGCAGAAACAAGGATGAGGTTAGAGATGACTTCAAGATGAATTAAGGAATTTTAAGCAATACTAGTTGTATGGGAGCCTCCAGAGTGTTCATATACACTGCACATTGCCAATCTCCCAATGTTTCTTAACTACAGATCTCCCTTCCCAGGAAGACTCTCCCAGAGATGTCATTCTTCAGAAGACACCAGGGAAATCCTGCTTTGTGGGGGAGAGGGAGAAAATTGCTGAAGAGGGCTATGTATGGTGACCCTATCAGGATGACAGGTTTTTTTTTTTTTTTGGTTTTATTTTTTTCTACCAATGGCTGAAAACTGATTTTGGTGGTACTTAGACATTTTCTTCCCCAAGTCAATAGATGTGCCGGAACTCTGGGATGCTGTGATGCTCATAGCTTTGTAATACATATAACTTTGTGATTTTGGCCTCATCACTGAATTCATAAGGTTTTCCTTATTGTCTAAGAACAACAGAAATTTGTGGGAAGGAAAAAACCCTAGGCATAATTCAGATGTTTACATTTATAGAAAGATATGAATTGCTATCATTTTAAAATTGTATAAACTGTATTCTTATGGTCTAGATATTCGTTTATCACAAGGTTGGTCTACAGATGGTGGCACTATTTTGGTAGGTTCTGAAAGCATTAAAACATTAGGAGAAAGGGCCCTGCTGGAAGAAACAGGTCACATAAACATGTATTGAGGAGCCCTGTCTTGTTGCTTTTTACTTCTCTTCTGTCTTTCATGAGATAAAAGGACTCTTTGATTATGAATTCTTGCTACCATGATGTTCTCCCAAAGCACATGGGACAAAAGAAAACAAAACAAAACAAAACCAAAGAGAAAAACAAAACAAACAAACAAACAAACAAACAAAAAAACCCCATAGACTTCTTCAGAAACTACGAACCAAACCTTATCTTTCCTCCTTTAATTTGCATGAGTCAAGATATCCTCACACAGGCTCGAAAGTCAGTAGCACAAGCACTATTTTTACATACACGTACTTGAGAAGTCAAAGGAGAGGAAAGATAAGTAGTAAATAATTTGTTTATTAATTCATTCTACCCAATATATTGTGTATTGTGATGAACATGTGGATAACACAATGAGCCAGAAGGACAAGGTCCCTGCTGTCACACAGCAGACACTCATGGAGACCTGGTAGTGTTTTTTGTTTATGTGGTCACTAATTTGTTTCATGGACCCAAACACGTCACACAAAACCCAGGTCTTCACATTTTAAGTAGCCCCATGGGACCTCTGGTCCCTGTGCTGGTTAGTCATAAAGACTTCATCTGATTAAGATCAGGAAAAGTGTTTATCATATGTGGGCAGACACGTTATGATTCAGATTGGGTGTCCCGGACTGAGCAGAATAATGAGAGCGTCTATCAAAGATCAACTTAAAATGCCACACCCAAAGCAGGGCAAAGACGCAGTCCTGGAATGAGGCCAAGTGAGCCAGGATGAGAGATCATTGTCACGTAGGGGCAAGAATCACCCGTATGGGAAGGCAGAGGCAGCAAAGAAAGAATAAGGCATCCTTCAGAGACCAAGAATCTCCTCCCAGGTACCCCACTGGGTGAACCGAAGAAGACACCTGCAGCATGGCACACGTAGGGATGAAGGACACAAACATGTGGATGTGGGTGGCAGAGAAGAGCAAGACTGTTTGCACACAGGGTGATAGGTCAAGCAGGCAAGCATATCAACAAGGACACCAACCACAACTTCTGAGCTTTCCAGGTTGTGAACGTTTTGCTAACCTGTATCTTGTAAGGAAGCTTCTCTCTCCTCCCTTCAGGAGGTAAAGTTCAAATGAAAGAGCTATAGAACACTAGCCTATTGTCTGTGGCTCTCTGGAGAATGCCAGGAATCTTTTTGCAATAAGTGTCAGGCATTTTGAAAGACAACAGACTCATAATGCCCAGAAAACTTAGTAAGAGTTTACAAATCAAGGACATTCAAGGTGGTCTTCTTTGGGAGAAGCTGTGAAGCCTCTGGGAGAGTCTTGTTGGAGGAAGCACATCACTGGGGGCAGACGGTAGACACGTTTTGTTCACTGTCTCTGCTTTGTGCTTGCATTGGAAGATGTGATCTCTCAGCTTCCTGTAACTGCTTCTGCTTCTACGCCTGTGGCTTGCTGCCATGCTTCTGCCCCACTGTGATAGACTCTCATCTCTCCCTCTGAAACCATAAGCCAAATTAAAGCTCATTTCTCCTTTATTTATTTATTTATTTATTTATTTATTTATTTATTTATTTATTTATTGGTTTGGTTTGGTCATGGTGTTTATCACAGCAAAAGAAAACAAAGACAGCTGATCTTTAGGTCATAGATTCCTTGAGATGTCCACCCAGGATCAAGTACTCTGAGGTCCACTTGTTCTCCACACTTTAGCCACTAGTGAGACTTTGTGTTAACTGCCCCTCCCTGCAAAAAGGTTTTCTGATGAAGGCTGAGAGCTTCCCTAATCCACGGGCATTGAGCAAAATAATGACGCTAGGCCCACCCTTGGGATGTATGACCCTGCCTCCAGCGACAGGTTCTTGGCCCAGTTTAGAGTCTGAGACATGAATTGTGTCCTGTTTGGAGTGAGCCCATAGTCCAGGCAAAAAGCTATTAACCCCATCACATTAATGCTGCTATCACAACCAATGACCTATTCTGTCAGACTGGCTGTCATTGTAGCTTAAAAGGTGCAGAGCTGGTGAAGACTCTTAAGAATTTCTTTCCCTCCTCAGCTAAGGGCACCATAAAGCGAGCCAGCATGGAGGAAACTTCCAGCTCAGTACCATATTGAAACTTCCATGTTCTGTAACAAAAGTATCTTCAGCAACAGACCTGTGGGCAACCAAAAGTAACCTGTGTCAATAACCTGTGTTGTTTCAGTGAACTGACTTAATTGGATTTAGGAAGCAACGTTAGCTTAATGAGATGTCTTTCTATACTCTACCACTAGGGGGCATTATTACTTATCTTCTTTTCCTCTGGCTGAACTATTCTATAGTATCTTCAGGTGTCATCCCTTTGTCCATCATGTAAACACATCAGAACACCAGCCATGTAATAAATTTCTTGCACTGGGGTGTAACTTGATGTTATGATTCTTTTGTAAGTCCCTGGCTTTGATTACCAACTCTACAACAACAAACACGTTTCTTAAAGGGTGGGAAATGGAAGATGTAGCATGTAGTGGAAAGATCCGTGTTTCCTAAGCATCCATCCTTACCATCCCTCTCCCGAACCTCTGGATGAAATGGCAGAGAAGCCAAAACTCTCTGGTGGCTTTCTTTCTGAACAGGATACTATATGAGATAAACAAGTTCACCTCAGAAGCCGCTGAGCCATCACGATGCGCACTAGTAACCTTGGAAGTGTAAGGATCTCCCGAGTCCTGTGAGACTGCGCCACTGAGCGATCTGGAACCATCATGAACACTGACTTGGGGGTTCTCTCCTAGTGGATGTTGGCGAATTGCCACATGATCCTCTTACACTTGCTGAAAGCAGACTCTGGGGCAAGGGTGGCTCCCTTGTCTTAGGTCTCAGTGTGTTTACATATTCTCCTAATCTCCCTGTCCTATGGCAAAATGAACTTTTAACTCTGTGGAAGAAAAGAAAACAGCAAAGTGCTAAGGATATTAAGACATTGTGCTCTCAGAGAATGGCAGAAGAGAGAACCCGTTTCCAATAGAGGTTGGTTTGGGCTGCTCAGTTCCATGGTATAAAATCTATGGTGGGATGAGCAAGCAGAAGTTCTGTTGGGAATTTCAGCTGACCATTTCAATGAGACTTGCCTAGGGCATTTCTGTGGACTGTTGTAAACTCCACCTTTGTCTGCTCTCAATCAGCCCACTGCAGCTGTCGCTGTCCTGCGTTGTCACCTGGCTTGATGGATTGCAACATTTCTGCTGCCCATGTCTATACGGCAATGTTTATTATTTTACATTTATGCTTGCCATATGCTTACTGAGCACACACTTTCAAAACTGGAAATATGGTTGTTGTTTATAATTTTCTGCCCTCCAAAGCATAACATTTTAGGGGACACCTCCCTTTCTATGCCCACATCTCCTTTTCCACTGTAGCAGTGGGCAGACAATTTCTGTTAATTTCTGATAAGCTCCAGAGATTAACAGTTTTAACAGCAGAGACAGAGGAGTGTGAGCCCTACAGAGTAGAGAGGATTTTATTTCTAGTGATAGGGGTCTGCAAAGCATTCGACCCAGCATTGGCTTAGGCTCTGGGCTTTAGAGATAAGGGCAGAAGTAGGCAGTATGAAGTAGCAAGGGGAAAAATGCGTTAACTACAGTCTTAAAGGACCCACTGAGAGGTAGATAGTAGGAAGGACAGCTAATAAAATGTAGATATAGACATAAAGTTTCCATTTATAGGTTGATGGTACAACATGAGGCAGAGCTGTACACTGATTTACAAATGAAGCTCCAGTAATTTAATGTTAGTTAATGTTTGGACTCAAAGCTCTGAGTATAGTACTAATGAATTTAGACTCATTCTGAGAGACAAAGGGAACATGGGTCTATTTCTAAGCAGGGAAGAGGTTGCTCTGTGCTAAATTGCTAAAGCCTTCTGTTTGCTTCATGACCCGATTCCTGTATGCTTTGGAATCGAAGTTATATTGCCTTCAGATGCAATGAGCAAATAGGGAAAGGATTCAGCTCCAATTATAGACATTTGTCAGATCTTATACCCCATACCCTTTTAGGACATTTGAAAACAGCCTAGGAGACTCAATTTGAGGGGGGGGGGAGGGGAAAGCCAGACAAGGAGCAAGTTCTCACTTTCATTTTAATGTTTGCTTAGTTATACACTTCTTTCCGTAAGTCACATACAGCCTTAACAAGTGTACATAGATCCTGCTTCAAGCCATTTAGTGTTAAAACTGTTGCTAGCTAGCCTATGAGCTGTTGGTCACATTTAGTAAAGTGTACAAAAGTCATTAGGATATGTCACCTTAATGAGTATGAGCATGTACTGTCAAATAGGACACGTATGTGTCAAAAAGGTAGGGTTACATCAAGTTCACAAATCTTTATACCTCAAAGATGATATATCTAAATCTCATTGTACATACATGTTTTCATTGGGATGGGTGCCCACTCATCCTAACTCAGGGTGCTTTGTGTACTGCTGTCTTCTGAGGGAACATGAATTCCCTCCATAAATATCCTTCTATGGGCTGACAGAGGACCCTGGCTCAGTCAACATGCAAGGGTACCATTCTGCATCCCATAACCCCCTGAACACTTGACATCTGTAGGGCAGGAGCTGAGGCTGGGAGCCAGGTGCTCCTTCTCATGGCTCCTCTTATCTTCTGGGCAGGGAAGAAGGAGAAAGATCTTCTACATAAATCTGTCTTCCATAGTAGGTTGTCACCTTTACAAAGGACTAAAATTAAGGGGCTCAACAATAATGACATCTCAAGTGACCCAAGAGCCTGCATGACCCCACCCAGATGTATGCTTCCTATACACAGAATGTTGGGACACAACCTGTGTGGAGGATATGACACAAATAGTATTCACATTATGTTATGTGCTATGAAAGTCACTGTGAAAAATCCGGCTCTGTTCATTATCCTTGGCTTTAACAGCTCATAAACACTGCCTGGCATTAACAAACTCATTTCTTCACAACAAGCTCATTTTTAGCCCAGAAAGCCTTAGAATCGAGTACAGGAATCACAACCATCCTACTGACGGTCTAGGTTAAACGATTGTCTAAGATGTGTAGCATTGTAGATATATATATATAGCTTTAAAATATTCTGCTTGTTCTGATTTATAACCAGTTTGCAAGTGTACAGTTGTTTAATACATTTGGGATTGTAGTTCTACAAGGTCTCACCAGGTCAATAACACTATTGGGATATTCCAAAGACTTAAATTTCTCCAGCTTTACTTAGAAGTTTATCAAATTAGATTTGTAAGAACAATAAAGGCTTAGGAAAAATTGCCTGTTAGTCAAGATACTTAAAGATATGTAAAATATTTAGTTCACTGCTACAAAGGAATTTGAAAGTGTAAAAAGAAATCTAATCATTTAAGTCTCAAAGCAAAACCTTAAAACTCAGAGGTTAAAATTTTCTGTGCTTAAAATTCTAACAACAGAGCTTGGGAGAGCCACTGCTGTCCTTATCTTGTACATGAAAGGCATCCCCCCCACACACAATAATAAAATAAAAATAGATGTTTTCAAATCTAATTTAAAAGGACTCAGTCTTGAGATATTTTTAAGTGGGTGAGTCTAGAAGCCTAATTATTCTACCCACTACACAGCTCATGAAAGCACATATCCCTCTAAGCTTAAAGCAATGCTATCTTTTCATTCACATTTATTTGGGGGAAGTTCAGATTGTTGTCTGCCTGTCCTCTATCCTTTTACTTTTCTTTATCTGGATTTGACAAAATACAAACTGCGGGAGTCTATTTTCCATATATATTAATTCTATCAATCATCGGCTTGTGTTTGGGAAAGTTCCTTACTTCATTTTATTTCTGGTTTTTCCTGTATTATGCTGACTGCTGCCTCACCTCATCAATCCACATTCAAGGTGGAATCAGCGCCTTGATGAGCTCCTATACGGATGAGGCAATACTACACATAAAGTAATTTTCCATGAGAGACTCATGAAGGGAATACAGCAGAATGTCAGGGACTTGGACTTCTGGTTTGTGACAGCTGAGACAAAGCATGACAAAGCGGGGAGGGGGATCCCCATCTCTGGTCTGCCCTTGATGAAGGCAAGCTCTGTCCTGGCACACCCTAACCCTCTGGAAATACAAACACCACAATTTCACAGTTTCCCAGAACGGTTGAGCAGGGGTGCCACTTTTCTTCATAGACAGACCTCTGGGGAAGAACCCTTGGCAAAGCATCCCTGATGCTTCTTACAATTCAATAAAGATTGAATCCTTCCCAGACTCTTTTCCTTCACGTTGCTCATTGTCTCCCTTCTTATATTCTTATATTTTACTTTGCCATTGCCTGTCCCCACTCCCTCTCCCGCCAGGAATGTATGTCTGATGGAGACATACAGCTTTGGTTTGACCTTCACTCTACTCCTAGCTTACTGAATACTTCCTAGCATCTGGAAATGGAACATCTGCTCGACAAGTGACCTCGTTTCTACCCACCTCACTGGCTCATAAGCAGAGCTGAGCTGTCCTTCCTCATCCAGTGCTCTAGAGTAGAGAAAACCGTTTATACTTTTGTTATATTTGTCATTATTTTGGACAACTTGCTCAACTATATTTTTTTGATAAACCAAAATCTTTACACATTCCCCAAAATGGACTGCCATTACCCAGGTTCAGGGTAAAGGAAAGAAATAAAAGAAGTTCCTATTTCAGGCTTGAGGTCACGGTTTACCAGTTTGTCCATGCTGTTCCCAAAACAGTATTCACAAAACACAACGTCAATAGCACAACCACACAATTGCAAGAAAGGTTTTTATTTCAGACACTGTAGGGAAGCATTCCTGAACTGGTCTCAGACTCAGATGTTCTGAGAACTCCCTGGGTTGAAGTTTACTTGTATTCTCTGGGTTTGAACCTGGAGAAGTAGTGATCTCTGTATTCTCATAAAAACAGCAGAAAATCTGGATTCATTGGCTTTCAAACTTCCGGGTGTAACCTTATCTGTCATCAATATCAGTGACTTGTCTCAACTAGCTGAGGCTGATTCCTGGTTCCTTTGAAGCTCAAATGTGGCAGTCACAGAATGTTGTTGGTCTAAAATAGAGTCCTTAAATCTAAGACAGACATGAGCAGAACACATGATCGTCAGAGGACCATGACATATCGGTACCTTGTATCCTGGAGTACACTCACTTACAGCTCAAGAGATATTTTTGGGTACTCACATCTGTCTTTTTAAAATCTTATGTAGCAAGATGACTGCTCCCAGTTTTTGGGCAAGAAGATTATATTCATCTCATTCTTCAGGTCCACCATGATGTGTAACATTGTATTAATTTAGTTCTCTTCTTGTTTCCATTTGAGATTCATAGGATGTGATAGTAAGAAAGGGTCCATATGCCTATTAAGTCATTTTAACCCCTTTAATTTAGAGTGAAGAACCACCTTTTGGCCTTTTAACTAAGATCAAGTACAAGAAGAAAGATGAGCTAATTATGAGAAACATGGAGAGTGGTTAACAGTAGGGCCAGAGTAATATGCATAATTTTTTTTTTACACACATCTGGGAGTTTCTTGGCCCACAGGGCAAAAAGACTTTTTACCTAGGATTGTAGAAAGGCTTGTTATTTAATCCTTTACCTCATTAACAGAGCAAATGGCACAGTGACCAACGCTAGGTTATGTGAATACCACAATTCCTCTCTCCTAGTCTCTGTCATCTTTGAAACTATATGTCTCAACATCATTACTTTTTGAAAATGCAGAAGAAGACTTCTGCTCTACCTTTTGCATCAAGCTCTCCATAGAGAAAAGTCTCAAAGAAATGGAATTTTGTACATGCAGATTTTTTTCTGTATCATGTGAGGGTGCGGTATACTTTACTAAGAAAAAAAAAATGAGGATTTTTGGTTTCTGCACCAAGGTGCATGCATTCATTTATTTTCCATTGTGGCAACAAGATAGACAAATACAAGTCAACACGTCATGTATTACAGTGATGGCAAGTCCACAAATCTTGAAGGTATCTACCCGGAAAATAAAAAAAATATTTTTAATAAATGGACACGAAACTAAACTTTGGAAAACAATTATGATTGGTCTTGAATTACATGGCATGCACAGTGTAAAAAGTGAATTTATCACTCATGGTTCTTTCAGAGCTGAAAGTAAGATACTTAAAGTCCAACACTTTAACAAAACTGGAAGTACAAACAGCATGGAGTCAGCCTCAGACAAGTGTTCTTGAGACCAGAGGTCAAGAAACAAAGCCATGAACAAAGGCAACGCAAAGGGAGAAGGCTTATCAAGAAAGACTTCAAGATCATACTTCTTCTTCTGATTCTTGCTCACGGTCAGCATGCTTCAGGAGTCCAACTTCTGAGGTGCAGCCCTTCCTCAGCCTAGACTTGACTAACCTAGGAGAGAAGAAGATCATGTCTGGTTACAAGCTATCAAAAGTCAAAACTTTAGAGAAATAAGAATCTAAACTGTAATAAACTATAGATTATTGCCACAATGACCATGAACAGAGGCAATCCAACAAAGGGAAATGATTTCCACGTGGCTTTGAGATACCTGGAAATGAGTATGGACTCCACCAAGGACTAAGGAAAGAGGAAAGATGTGTCTATAAAATGTGTTATGAGATTGCTTAGTTATGCACCAGAAGACAACTGATCATTTGTAAAAACAAGCAGGAGACGCTATTGACTGTGACAAATGTAAATGAATCTGACTTTAGCAGAACATCTACATCAAACTACCTGTGGATTGCAAAGAGGAGTTATTTGCTGTAAGGAAATACATGACCTGTTCTAAGGATGACAGCCCAACTGAATATGCATGTCAAGTCTGGCCTGTATTTCTTTTTATGTTAGCTTCCTTCGGCCTCTTTACATTCTGACTTTTACTTTCTCTCTTTCTTTGTCTGATAAAGTTCTGGCTTATTCTGTCTATACATGCTGTCATTCCCTGTGCTCTGGACCCCACACAAAAGCTTCATAAGAGCTTCATCCATCGACTTCATCTCATTTTCTGGCCTAACCCTAACCAGAGTCAGGAGTGACTCTAACCTAGAACATTGGCTCTTTTGACACATCACTGTCATTTGGAGCAATATGACAGGAGGTCACATCACTCATCTGTGAATAGAGGCTACCTATTCTTTAGCCACCAACTAACCCTAGCACCCCCAATAAAAAACAACTGAACAGATTCAATAATGTCTGTCAACTCAACAGCTAAAAAAAACTGCTCAGTTATTTGCCTTGATTTTTTTACTACTAACTTTGTTCATATGTCCTGAATAGTTCAAGCCACTACCCTTGTGAGGGGCTGATGGTCTGTAACAGGTTAAAGGCTGGAGAGCATTTATGTCATCTTTTAAAAGCCCATATATTCTTTCCACATAGAACAACACCAATCCACGTAAGATGAAAGAGATTAATCAATTGTGTTCATTTCTGAAGGCTGCTTACTGGGAATGAAATGTTAATAAAGATCCAGTAACTCCCACTACTTCCTGTTCTTTCTCTCTGGGTTATACCTGCTCTTGCCATAAGCAAGTGCAGACACATTTAGACCTTTATTGGGTTCTAGGCATCTGTGGCTCATGTGCAACAATGGTCCTGTGAGGCACTGTGAAAGGTGGGGTGATTAAAAGGAACTGCAGCCTGGCATGGTGGCACCTGCCTTTCACCCCACCATGGAGGAGGCAGAGGCAGAGGCAGAGGCAGAGGCAGAGGCAGAGGCAGAGGCAGAGGCAGAGGCAGAGGCAGAGGCAGAGGCAGAGGCAGAGGCAGAGGCAGAGGCAGAGGCAGAGGCAGCAGAGGCAGCAGAGGCAGAGGCAGAGGCAGAGGCAGAGGCAGAGGCAGAGGCAGCAGAGGCAGAGGCAGAGGCAGAGGCAGAGGCAGAGGCAGAGGCAGAGGCAGAGGCAGAGGCAGCAGAGGCAGCAGAGGCAGCAGAGGCAGAGGCAGAGGCAGAGGCAGAGGCAGAGGCAGAGGCAGAGGCAGAGGCAGAGGCAGAGGCAGAGGCAGAGGCAGAGGCAGAGGCAGAGGCAGAGGCAGAGGCAGAGGCAGAGGCAGAGGCAGAGGCAGAGGCAGAGGCAGAGAGGCAGTCTGTTGCCAGCCTGTTCTACACAGAAAGTTCTAAGCAACTTGGGACTAAATAGGAAGACCCTGTCTTCAAAACAAAACAAAAGTCATTCGAAACAACACACCCCAACTAGGTAAATAAGGAGGGAGGGAGGGAGGGAGAGAGAGGAGAGAGAGAGAGAGAGAGAGAGAGAGAGAGAGAGAGAGAGAGAGAGAGAGAGAGAGAGAGAGAGGTACATATGGGTGGTTAGACAGATAGATGATAGAGATAGGCAGATACTCAGACACATTTCTAGTTACTAGAATGGAGAAAACTGAAGAAACCAAGATCAACATATGTCTCTGCTTTTGCTTCATGTTCTCATCAATTAATATCCAAGAGAGCAGAGAGTGTCTGGTGTGTGAACAACCCTCACTTTGTTCTTTACAATAGCTCACATGACTCACTGTGTGAAACATATATTTGGATATAGGCTTCTTTACTCATAGGCAAGGACTATTGAAATAGTTATTTGCAACAGAGGTATATTTGTGGGACATATTAAATATGCAACAAGATTTCCCAATACATAGCTTTCAATGAGTTTATGTAATCAAGACTACAGGCAGGGGATAGAATGAGTCAATCCTGAGCCATTATTTTGCAAAATTGGGATAATTAATCTTTCAAGCATTTGGGGAGGAGACTTCTGTAACTTAGATGTGCTTGTGTGGTTGTCATGGTGCTATGTCAAACAACATGGATATAATGTCTAACACTTAATGACTTGTAGATAAGCAATCAGTTCACAGTCAAACCCTGACTAAAGGAGTTTCAAAGCTCTTTATTCTCAAAGCTAGAACTGAGTTATATCTGCATGATCTCACTAAAAGACAATACTGAGTCTTTGTGATATTTTAAAACTGTTCCTTAAATATATATCAAAATAGTTCAGGGAAAGTTGAACTCTTGATCATGTCTTTTCAATTTCAATATTAAAGGGAAATTGAAAAACATATAAAATAGGATTTCTGAACAAAAGAAGATTGTATTTAAATACCTCTGAAATGCAGATCCAGTACACATCTAGTAGATGTCAACTGAGCACTTCTTATTTGTCTGCCAATGTGCCAGTAGGTACAGGGATATAAAAATGGTTTTCACATGAGGATACAATGTAGCTGGTAGAGAGGATTAACAGGGACTACAACCAAGCATATGACAATTGATAGACCACAATACTTAAAGTGTCTGTGCAAACAAAGCTCAGACTGGAGCTCAGGAAACACAGATCAATACGAATCAAAGGAATTATAGAAGGTTTCAAAGAAGAGATGAGCATTTAGTATAAATATGCCAGGCAAAGGGAACTGTCCACTCAGAGATTAGAACAACACTTGGGGAAGGGGCAGGGAATTGTAAGCGGTTACAAAAAATAAAACTTGAGTTTCTTGTTTCTAGGGACCTGTAAATGGGCAAGCCATTTATTAGGCATCTGAAGGCTTTTGAAACAGGAAGAGACAGTAGTCTTCTGTTGGCTCTGGAGGGGAGCTGACACGAAGGAGAGTTTTTCCTTGCATCCTGGTACTGTTCCTGAAGACTGCCCAGCCCCTAAGAGGATGAGGCTCAGATGTCAGCCTAGAACAACAGGGGAAGAAAGCAAGACTCAGTAGCCCAGCCAGCCATAACAATGAGCTGAAGCACACGCTTTGGGGGGGAAGGGAACAGAACTAACAGAAACAATCTGGAAGAGGAAGAAAGGATCTACAGAGTGAAGTACACCCATCCAAAGACCAAGTGGGGCGTCTGGGAGCTGGAGAAGGCAATGGTTTGAGTTTCTTTTTCAGAGTCCCAGTGTCGCAGCTACTGTAGTGGAAAACTCAGAGGAGGAGGGACGACCCAGAACCCTTGCCTAGAGGACCAGAGCTGGTTACAGTAGAAGTCGACAAACCGTGGAGCCTAGGAATAGCTGCTACCTTCTAGGGATCTGGAGAACCTGCAAGGTGTACAGCACTAGCTATATAGTAATTGTACTATGGATTGTGTCTCTATACATTCTGGGGAGCTATCGTCCACTGTGCTGAACACTAGGTACACTTTGCTATAGGGGTAGAGTATTATACTCAGTGTAGAGTCTGGAGGATTGAGTGTTAGAGGCTGCGTATGTGCCCAGTAATTAAGATCAGCCAATCCCACTGTGCTTTGGTACTAACTACCGTGGGAGCCATGATCATCCTCTTTCTGTCCTACTCATTTTCTGAGCTAACATTACCTTTCAGTTGTGAGAAGCCTTCCTTGTCCTCTAGACTGCTAACGCTCACTGGACTGTATTTCAATTGTCTGCCTCTCTAATTCGCCCTGGCTACAGGACAAGAATGTTCCCCCTGGGAGAGTCTCCACCTCTTATTTTTATACCAAATAAGGAGGAAGACAACGTGGACTGGATGACCATTTGTTGAGGTTTTACATCTTCATGGTCCCATTTAGGTTCTCTTATTTAGTAACAGTAAGATTCATACTTTTTGTGTCTCAATAATGAGTCTGAAGTCATAGCCAAAAGGCAATAGAACTAGGAAAATGTGTTCTCAGCAATCTTCTATGTTGCTCCTCCCCTGCCCAGAAAGTTAGATCAGGATTCTTGTGTATAAGAATACATCATTCAACTTTTAGAAATATTAGGGTTATTGTCTTATTTAATTTCGTTAATATACATTTGTCAAAAAAGTCCCAAGGTTATGAAATGGGACAATTAAAGTGTGTGCTCATGAGTAAGTGGAGATCTCACTGCACAAAGGGGATCTGGTCATTCAGAATAGACAACAGTATATGTGAAAGGACAGAGGAACCAGAGAGAATGTGCAGGGTAAGGCATGGGTCAGAGGCACAGCAGCCATGTGTTACAACTTTAAGTCCACATGGACCTTTTTTGCTGGCTACTTCTTTGTGTAGAGATAATTTCCCAATACCCTGGTCTGTCTTATAAAAAAGTTAAGAATAAAATCTTCCTTTTGAATTAGAAGTTCAACATTATCAAGTCTTGATGGTCATGTACCAAGGAATGGATCATCCATTAAAAAAAATCACTAACTTACCAGTTGGCCAAAGCATATTTTACTCCAATGAGGATAAGGATTGATGCATAATGCCAGCAAAAGCACATTGAGAGAAACATTTTATTTTGAATATCTGACAGGTTCCATGTAGCACTTCCACTAGGGGGGTACAGCACAAACGCCATCTGCAATTCAAAACAAGTGCACATCAAAATAACCAACCATATTCTCAAAGAAGGCACATTTTTAAATGTTTGCTAACAAATATGACTCCCATAATTTGAGACATCACAAACACAACGTCAGGTTTTCTGTATGTTCCAGTATTGTCCACTCTCTCCCAAGCCATATTTTTGAAGGATAATATTAATCATATTTAATTATCTAATTTCAAAATGTTTATAGTGGTCATCTCTGGCCTTGGATGCACTTTCAGAAATCCCCAGTCTGTCTTATAAGAAGGTAAGAATAAAATCTTCCTTTTGAATTAGAAGTTCAACACTATCAAGTCTTGATGGTCATATGCCAAGGAATGGATCATGTATTAAAAACAATCACTAACTTACCAGTTGCCAAAGCATATTTTACTCTAATGATGATAAAGATTGATGCATAATGCCAACACTGCATAGTCTCATCTCTGCTGTTTCAAAATTAGACTGTAAAATGCTTTTTAAATAGATAGAAACCCACAGACAATGTTATATTAACTGGTAAAAGGCTAGGACTTTCTCATCAGGATCAGGGACAATGTAAAGATATTTTCTATTATCACCTCCATTAAACACTTTATTGAAAATTCTTGTCAGGAAAATTAATAAAAAAAAACAAAGACATTCACTTGGAAAAGAAAGAGTAAACATTTTCTGTGTTGATACATAATATGATCAGAAACAGAAAATCATAAAAACCCACAACCAAATTATCAAATGTAATGAAGGAGATTTACAGATTTGTAAATTGAAAATCAATACATAATCATCACATATATATCCCACAACAAAAGTTTCTTTAATGTACTTAAACTAACACTGAGCAAAGAGAAGTACCTGAGAACAACTGGAACTATAACTCCATGGGGGAACATTTAACTGGTACCAGCAAGGCACTGATGTTGATTCCAGGTGCCACCCAAACATGCTCATGTAAATACACATGAATTCACACAGACTGAGAAGCTTTGAAATATATGTCAGGCTCTGCATAACACTGGTAAAAGGAATCAAGAGCCCAAGGAAATGAAAAACCATCTCAAATTATGGACTACATGTCTCAATATTATTGAGATGGCAAAACACCCAGGGCAACCTGCCAAATCAAAATAATGGCTGTTGAAATCTTAATAGGATTTTGTTACAAACCTTTTTTGATCATAGAATTTGTGTGGAGTTGCATTGTATCCATTATTACATTCTTAAAATCATGGAAAGAGATCATCAAAGTTATAGGACTCACACCTTTCTATTTTAAAATGCATTGCTTACCCATAGTAATCATAACTGCTGCATTGATAAAATTGTGTTGGAGTTTTTCCTTTATTATCCTTTGAAGGGCTAGATTTGTGGAAAGATATTGTGTAAATTTGGTTTTATCATGGAATACCTTGGTTTCTCCATCTATGGTAATTGAGAGTTTTACTGGGTATAGTAGCCTGGGCTGGCATTTGTGTTCTCTTAGAGTCTGTATGACATTTGCCCAGGAACTCCTGGCTTTCATAGTCACTAGTGAGAAGTCTGGTGTAATTCTAATAGGCCTGCCTTTATATGTTACTTGACCTTTTTCCCTTACTGCTTTTAATATTCTATCTTTATTTAGTGCATTTGTTGTTCTGATTATTATGTGTCAGGAGGAATTTCTTTTCTGGTCCAGTCTATTTGGAATTCTGTAGGCTTCTTGTATGTTTATGGGCATTTCTTTCTTTAGGTTAAGAAAGTTTTCTTCTACAACTTTGTTTAAGATATTTACTGGCCATTTAAGTTGGAAATCTTGACTCTCTTCTATACCTATTATCCTTAGGTTTGGTCTTCTCATTGTGCCCTAGATTTCCTGGATGTTTTGGGTTAGGATCTTTTTGCATTTTGCATTTTCTTGATTGTAGTGTCAACGTTTTCTATGGTATCTTCTGGCCCTGATATCCTCTCTTCTATCTCTTGTATTCTGTTGGTGATGCTTGCTTCTATGAGTCCTGATTTTTTCCCCTAGGTTTTCTAACTCCAGAGTTGTCTCCCTTTGTGATTTCTTTATTGTTTCTACTTCCATTTTTAGATTCTGGATGGTTTTGTTCCTTTCCTTCACCTGTTTGGTTGTGTTTTCCTATAATTCTTTAAGGGATTTTTGTGTTTTCTCTTTAAGGGCTTCTACCTATTTACCTGTGTTCTCCTGTATTTCTTTAAGGAAATTATTTATGTCCTTGTTAAATCCTCTATCAGCATCATGAGACATGATTTTAAGTCTGAATCTTGCTTCTCCGGTGTGTTGATACCTCACTTGCTATAGTGGGAGTACTGGGTTCTGATGATGCCAAGTAGTCTTGGTTTCTGTTGATAAGATTCTTGGGTTTGCCTTTTACCATCTAGTAAAATGGTGTTAGATGTTGTTGCTGTCTCTGGCTGGAGTTTGTTCCTCCTGTGGGTCTGTAAGCCTGTGTCAGCACTCCTGGGAGACAAACTCTCCTCTGGCAGGAATGATGCACAGAGGGCTACAGACAAGTCCCCCCTCTTGGGTGCAGATGGAGGCAGGAAGGACCCTGACCCAACTGATCTGTTGCTTCTGTGGCCTGTGTTCTCCTGACTGGTCCAGCCTTAGATAGTCACAGGAGAGAAAATGTAGATCTCCCCTGAGTCCCGGGGGGGTCAGGGCATTCCCTGGAGACAAGCTCTCTCCTGGTAGGAATGCTGCACAGAGGGCTGCAGAACAGCCCCACCTCCTGGGTGCAGACAGATGCAGGAAGGACCCTGTCCCAGCTGCTCTGCCTTTTCTGTGGCCTGTGTGCTTCTGGCTGATCCTGCGTTAGACTTAGAAAGTATCTTACTAGGTAACTTTGGAGAAAAATCATGACACTAAACTGGCGGGTAAACAAAGGGCATAGGACCAAGATGGAAACAGAAAACAGGTTGCTGGTCCCCTTTGCCACTTTGGAATAGAAGAAGAAGAATGGAGGAGGAGGAGGAGGAGGAGGAGGGGGAGGAGGAGGAGGAGGAGGAGGAGGAGGAGGAGGAGGAGGAGGAGGAGGAGAAACTGAGAACATAAACACTTTAGTGTGTTTTCTGGATTTACAGTATTGACAGCTAAGATGTCAGGCTATAATGTGCATTGTTCATAATGCTTTGTTGTTTTTTGTTTACTTTTTTATTCTTTTGGGATTTTGAGACTTGCTTTCCATGAATTACCTTGCCTGGCTTAGAACGTTCATGGTCAGGCAATTGTGGCTGGCTTACAATCCATGAGAGGCCATATGTGAATCTGTGGCATTGAAGCCTAGGATGAAATGGAGACCTTAGCATCTGAGAGATATCAGAATTAGGATTTTCTCAGTTTACCAAAGAAGGCTGCATACACAAACCGAGCTGGTTCAAGATAGAGGCTGAGTGTGCTATAGTTTTTATTCTCCAAAGATTTGTATAGTTTCTTTGGTTTCTCTTCCAATTGATTTTTAGCTTTATTCTTCTACAATCTGCATGATACAGGGATTTTTGAAATTTTTTGTAATAGTCTCTCTTTTTAAAAAAAATGTATGTGTATGTGTGTTTGCCTCCTGCTCTGTATGTGCAGCACCTGCAAGCGAGTGTTCACAAGGATTAGAACTCCTGGAACTGCAGTTACAGATGGTCATGTGGCTGATGTGGTGCTGGAAACTAAACCCAGGTAGGTCTTCCAGAAGGGCAGCAAGTGGTCTTAACCACTAAGCCATCTCTCCAGCCCGATTCTTTTGTATTCTCAAGGCTTACTTTGTGGCCTGTAATCTCATCGATTTTAGAGATCGTTTTGAGAGGTGCCAAGAAGACTGTGAATGTAATCTTGTCTTTTCGATGAATTATCTGTTGACCTCTGTTAATCCACATGCTCTATTAAATAGTCTATCTCTGAAGTTTCTTTAGGAATTCTTAGATGCGAAGGCCTACTTCAGGATATGGACAAGGAATTAAAGTCTCCTACTATCATTATATTAATACCTATCCGACCTCCTCTGCATTTTAGTGTTTGTTTTGTGAAACTGGGAGCCCGACATTCCATGAATAAATATTTAAAATTACCAACACTTCTTGAATTGTTCCCTGCAGTATGCAGTGGCCTTCAGTATCCCTTCTGACTACTTTTAGTTTGGAGTCTACTTATCAGCTCTTATCAGGTATCAGAAGAGCTCTGCCAAATTTTTTTTTTCTCTCCTTCTGGCTTCAATGTTTTTAGTTGATTGATTTCCAAACTTTTGACTCTCAGTTTTTGAATTTTTTTTCTTTTTTACAAGTGAAGCATATTTCCTGGAAACATACATACTTTGATCTTGTTTCTCTTTTTAAGATTTATCTTATTTTTAAAAAATGTGTGTATATATTATGTCTGTATGTGGGTATAAACAGATGTGCCTGAAGAGGCCAGATGCCTCAGATATGCTGGAGCTGGTATTACAGGCAGTTATGGCCTGTTTGATGTGGGAACCAGCCATTGAATCCAGCTCCTCTGCAAGAACAATAAACAACCCTAGCCTTAGTGTCTTTTCCCAGACCCAGATTCCCAGAATCTGGGTTTTGGTTCAATGAGGCAGTTTGCATCTTTTCACTAGGAAGTTAAGAGCATTTCCCCCTGACATCATTATTGAGTATGCTATTTCCTATGGTTTTGCTGAAGGGAGGAAGAATAGAAAACCAAGACAGCAACCATTATATTACAGAGGAAGGATGGTGGTAAAAGACTCTCCTGTGGAAATACAAGCTATCTCAGAACAACTCAACAACAGAAGTAGAGCCCTGCAAATTCTAAAAGATAAAGGTAAAAATAATAAATGAATAAAATATGAAATGAAGTGAAGGTGTTATAACCCAGGGTCACTTCTTGGTGGAGTTGGTTGTGGTCTCTTCCACCTTTTTGCTTTGATATCCATCTCTGCAGGTGAGAGTAGGGCTGCCAGTCTCATTAATTCACTCACACAAAGCAGGTTGGTACATCCACCTGGTAATACAGGTTTTGATGTAGGACTCCACCTTCTGTTAGACTTTCCCAGACTGATATCTCCTTATCTTCCCGTTAACACTTCTTTACATAGTGTTTGAGCATTGCCTTTCTCTATGTGAGGTTTTCTGTGTTTAAGGCACGGAGAAAGTGTAGAACATCTGTCCTATACCTGCCTTTGTCACTAGACTGTGTCTTTCTGGCCACAGACCTATGCAAGACTCCTGGACCAGTTTAACCCCTCAATTCTCAGTTTCCCATGAAGTCAGTAACCCTGGCAGTTGGGTTGTTTATTTTAGTGTCCCCATGGAGAATCTCTGCCTTAAAGAACCTGTCACAGTTGTGTCTTCATCTCCATGGTCTAAGGGTCTCAATGTCTCCTCCATTAACAGTACCTCCAGTCCTTGTGTATGTTTGTAACCTGGCAAGAATCTCTCCTGCTCAGTGACCCGTTAGCACAGAGTCCATTAAAAAGCGCCTTTCAGCTACCAAAAAGTGCAAGCAGTGTGTTGATGTTGGTGACTCGCCGATGGATTTTTGTAGCTGTGTCTTTACTAAAATCTCACGCAGGCATCTTTCTTTCCTTCTTCATCTCTTTCAACTAGAGACAGGTTCCCCATATATGTTTTAAACCTTGTTCCCCTCTTTTTCTGAATATTTCAGAATTGGGTTCTAATGTACCATTTTACGCAGACTCCATAGTTGCCTTTAGAAATCTCCAAAATAGACTGTCTCAAGAAACCTTTAGTAGCCATCATTAAAAATAATAATGACAATGATAAATTAAAAACTACTATTTTACAACAGGACTTTACTCTCTTTTTTTTCTATTTTTATTATTATTTTATGTCAGAGTGACAGAAAAGTTGAGTGTTTCTTACTAGACCCTTACCTCCTAGTGTTTGAAAGCTACATATATAACTAAAGGCCAAGATGTGACCCAAGAACAGGGACCATGAAGATAACTACTATGGAAGGCAAGGGATATTCTAGACCTTTAAGCTAAACTTAAGTGAATTAATAACATTGTAACTCAGGGCCAGAAACTAACAAACCCAAGACATCTTGCAAAATGAACAATATATTTTTATAAGTGGTCCTAATTAGTTTTCTACCAGAAAAATTACAAGAGAAAAGACCTATGAAGGAATTCTTTTTACTATGTTTTGTATGGTACCCCACCACCACCAAAAAAAAAAAAACCCACGTTTTGATTAGTTTAATCTTCACTGCTATTAGAAACACTGTAGCTAACTTTTTTATTCTAATAAGGAATAACCCAGAGGTCCATTATCTATAGCTTACAGTATGAATTATACTGCCCCATATTATGTTAATCTCATTGAAGTCAACATTGAAAATCCAAACAAGGGTTTTATCTACAATGTCAGGCCTTGGGGCACAATTGCGAACCATTTTGCCATTTTAGAATGGACTTTTGTTTTAAATAGACATTTATTTTATTTTGTGTGTATTTACTTTGAGTGTTTACCTGCATGTATGCTGAATACCACTTGCACGCTCGGTATCTATAATAGTAGTCACAGAAGGTTGAGAGCCACCATCTGGGTGATGGAAACCAAACCTGGGTCCTCTGCCAGAGTACTATGTGCTCCTAACTGCTTAGTCATTTTGTTTTTTATAATATTCAGATGAGGATGAGCTACAGTTTGAACTCAGAATCTGGACAACTGTCCTGTGAGGAATCTTTGGGACATGGGGAAAAACAGAGCTAGGATGTACACAAAGACAGCCATCCAAAGTGACAAGAAGCCATGGCAACAGGAAAATCTTTCCCACTGCACAACCATCTCTGAGGAAGAGGAGGAGAAGCAAAGGAAGAAGAAAGTACAAAGTGAACCTCTAAGTTGCTCTCCCACAGGGAGAAAAACTTGTCACGGAATTAAGGGCACACTCATTTTAAATTACATGAAGTGGCTTAGTCACTGAATACACACATTGTAAATGCCACGTGATTTAAGAAAGAAATGACTTTTATAGGCTAAGAGGAGAAATTCTCTTCTGTCTGCACAGAACCATTTCAGTATAAGCTATAAAAAATAACCAGTCTGTACATTTGCCTCATTCAGCTCACATGTCCATACACACAGTTCCAATCGTCCAAGAGTCCAAATGGCTCTTTCTCTAATCTTTGATAATTTGTGTACTACTGTTGGCCATTTGTGGGCACATGGCAGGAGATGAAAGTGGTGAAAAGCCAATCACAATACAATGTCATTCGTTTAGGAGAGAGATTTGAACACGCATGTTCACATACTGCTCATACCAATAATGGAAGCACAAGACATTCCCCTAAATTGCTAGACATTTTTCTTTCAGAGGAATCAAAGGATGAAGATGTAGCTTACTAGTCATTTCTTGTTAATATATATTTACACTCGTAAAAACGTTCATTTTCTTTAAGGGTCAGAGACAATATTCAGGCTAGACACCTGACAATACAAGAAACTAATCTAGACATATTGATAGGTTGAAAAAAACTTCTAAATAATCACAAGTTTATCCCTATAGATGGTAATCTCATAGTTTTGAGGGTTTTTTTAAACATTTCAAGAAGTGTGAAAATATTATTTTTGTGCCCAAAATGACAGCAATAAGCTCTTTTGTCCTTCTCTTTTTATGTCTAAGAAGAACTAATAACTAAGTATTAACTAAATATTAGGTGACTTTATTAATTATAATCCTATGTTATAATTTCTTTCATCAACTCTCCTCAGGTTTCATTTCTTGCTCTTACTGTCCTTATAAAAATATCAAGCTCATTAATAAAATTATGTATGTATGTATGTATGTATGTATATATGTGTATGTATACTACAATTGGAAAAATGCAAGGCTCCTCAAGGCCCATATGGTAACTGCTTGCTCTCCACTTGTTTCACTATTGATAAGTCATCTAACCTTTGGGTTGGAGGCCTAAAGGAGCCCTTAGGTCAGAAGGAGGAGATTGTGGAGCCCTGGCCATTACTTCTCTCTTTTACTTTCTAATCATGAGGCGAGTGTTCTCTACACATATTCCCCACTGTGATGTGCTCACACACAATAGCCTAAAAGCCAAAGGGCCTAACAAAGCACGGACTGGGACCTTGGAGAGCACGTGGGAAGATATTCATTCTCTCTCTGTAATTGATCACTTAGTCATCTGTTGCAGTAACGGAAAGACAGACAACACATACAATCCTGAAGCGAGTAATGAACTGATACCTGCCTTTTAAGCACACAGAATTCATACTCATAAACAACAACAACAACAACAACAACAACAACAACAACAAGACGATCATAGAGACAAAACACATACAGCAGCCAGACGAGGTGCAAGGGCCTGCCTTTACCCCAACCATTGTCCTGGACAAGCATTAGCAGGCCTCCAGCTCAGCTCTGCTCCTGCCACGCCCTTGTGTTTCACTTTTGGCCACAAGACTTTATACCCTGCCTTTGTCTGTTTTACTTGAGTATAGTTAGATGTTTTCTTTTTTCTTTTTTTTTTTTTTCAATTTTCTTCAAAACATTCTCTTCTATTTTTCCATGTTCCTTTTTCAAATATCGGTGGCTGTTTTCTATCTTATCTGTCTTTTCCATGTGCTCAGGGCTGACAATAGTCAGGGAAGCCTAAGCTCACTGCATCAACTTGACCAGAATAGCTTTTCTTTTGCCTATTAAACATATGCACATGGGAAAGCATTGTGAGTCACTGTACACTAGTTCTTTCTGTGCTATCCTCTTTACTCCAGTTAGGTTTTCTGTTAAGACCCTACCTCAACTGGTATAGACAGCAATCATCTGATAGATATATTTTTCTTTTTAATATAATTTATTAGATATTTTCTTTATTTACATTTCAAATGTTATTCCCTTTCCTGGTTTCCCCTCTGAAAACCCCCTATCCCCTTCCACTCCCCTTGCTCACCACCACACCCACTCGAACTTCCTGGCCCTGGCATTTTGCTATACTGGGACATAGAACCTTCATAGGACAAAGGGCTCTCCTCCCTTTGATGACCGGCTAGGAGATCCTCTGCTACATATTCAGCTAGAGCTATGAGTCCCACCATATGTTTTCTTTGGTTGGTGGTTTAGTCCCAGGGAGCTCTGGAGGTACTGGTTAGTTCATATTGTTGTTCTTTCTATGGGGCTGCAAACCCCTTCAGCTCCTTGGGTTCTTTCTCTAACTCCTTCATTGGGGACCCTGTGCTCTGTCCAATGGATGACTGTAAGCATCCACTTCTGTATTTGTCAGGCATTGGCAGAGCCTCTCAGGAGACAGCTATATCAGGCTCCTGTCAGCAAACACTTGTTGACATCCACAAAATCCATCTGGTTTTGCTGGTTGTTTATGGGATGGATCCCCAGATGGGGCAGTCTCTGGATGGTCATTCCTTCAGTCTCATAATTTTCTATAAAGCACTTTCAAGTTAATGTATGAGCTTAGTCTCGTCTTACCATAGGTCCCTGTACTACAAGCTCTACCTCCTCCTCCATACTTCTTCCCCTTTCACCTGTCAATTCTTTATCAACTATCATGGGGAATTTAAGTCCCCTGAGATAGCCACATCACCCCCAAATCCAGGCTCTCTGGTGACTGAAAGATCTCCTCTTTAAAGTCTTGCCCAATCAAACCACATTCTCACCTCATTCTAGACTTAGTTTATATGTCTATATGAACGTGATGGAAACTCAATAGTCTCTCTAAAATGCACAGTTAGTATTTGATTTGCTGCTCTCAATGGCATGGCAAGTTTAGGGAGTTGATGATGCTGTAACATGGGAAGTGTAGGGATCTGGGATTAGAGACAACTAGATTTGGACCCTAGCTGTATTATTGTTTGAGCATGAGAAAATAGCTTGATCTTGTTGGAGACACCTAGAGATGAATTAGAAGTGGTAATAACCTAACCCCTGGACCATTGTGAATAGGGAATATAATAAAGTGAGATAGGCTCTGCCTCTGATCCACACTTCCAGCCTCTCACTGAGTTATTCTAGGCAGGGGCTCTAGCCCTGAGCAAGGTACCATTCAAGGCCAGAGATGCTGGACCCCTGGAGTGGAAGTTATGCTAAAAACAAAAACTTTATCTTCCCCCAAATCAACAAGTACTGCTCATCACTGAGCCATCTTGTTAGCCCCACAATGTTCATAAAATCCTAAGCTTCATAGTATGTTTGTTTCATACACACCACATGACTTCTTGTCCCCCTTCCCATCATAGAGTTGTCTCTCAGTAAGTATTCTGTCTTTTGACTTTCATATGGCTTTTGAGCTTTGATCCATCAGACTATAAGCTGCTCTAGCTACAGGAATCACCTACAACCAGAATCATCCATTCCAAAGTTTGACATACATGATCAGTGGATCCACCATGAAGGAACACAGCACCTACTTCCTCCACAGCTACTCTGACAGTAATCTTCACTAGACCTGCCAGGCTACTCCAAGAACATCACCTCTTTGATGCTCGCGCAAGGGGAGTATTAAAAAACAAATGCCTCATCAATTAGAAATGACAGATAGAAATGACACTGGGTCTGTCAGCTAGAAGTCTCAACTCACCTGCCAGAACCAGGTTCCTTGAAACATGAGGAGACTGCACCGCAGGAGCTCCAGAAGTGCGTTGTTCTTTACGAGGAACTCCAAGAAGGCAACCAGACCCGAAAATGTGCCAACGAAGACCAGAAGTTGGTGTACAAAAATGTCAATCATTTCCCGACCGTGTGTGTGGTTGTAGAACATAAATGCTAATAGAGGGGGCAAAACATATTTTCTGATAAAGTCAAAGGCTTCCTACTGTACCACTCTCTCTCCACAGAATTTTATACAAACATAAGCTTGTCCCAAAGAGCAAATCCCCACTGATCCCCCAGAACAATGTACTTTTGCTTTGGAGGAGAGTAAATACTGTCTCTTAGGAAGAGAATCCTTGAATTCTATCTCCACTGTTCCGTTCTTCCAACCTTTGTCTTGTGTTCTAATAAACCATAAAAAAATTTCAAGTCTCGTCCAAAGTATTTCTGTGCAGGATAATGTATAACTAACATGACCACAGTGAGGAGCTATAATTAATGTGGATGTATGGATGAGTGAGGTGAAGTCAAAGTCTCACTTTTAGGAATTCAGCAAAGACTGACTTAAATTATCACAAATTTTTAAACACTTGTTTCATCCATTACCCTTAGGATAATCTGTAAAATATACTGAAAGAAATACTCTGTCATTCTCATTAACCTCTTGGAATTAGGAAGTCATCTTTTAGATACTACGCACCACAATTTCACAGGGTGTCTGTTTCTGACCTTTGAAAAGCTCATTAGAGGTTGGTAGACATATTCTATTGTGAGTTGATGCTCTGTTTCAAGTAGTTCATGCATTACCACTCTGAGTTCAGCTTTCACTGTTAGCAGTGAAAAGAATAATAGGCTCCACAACTACTGATGGTAAGTGCCCGTTGTAGATGACTTTTAAAGCAAGACAGGAAATGCAACTAAAGTTTTTTGAGTGGCTGTGTCTGCCCAGATCTAAATTAGTCTGTAAAGATGTAAGGAAGAAAGACTATAGATATCTTGTCTGAGATACACATATTCAACTATGGCCTAGACAGATAGCCCTGCCAATCAAGGTGACAAAAAAGAAATGAAAGATGTATTATTATAAAACACTACATCAATGCACACTGATAGATAGAAAGAGTAAAGAAAATGTATTTTCTTCATACTTACTCTCCACAAAGATGGCAATTGATAACATTAACTTGCTTGAGGAAAGTGGAAGTACATTAGTAGTGAAACATATGATTTGGGTTATACCCTGTAGCCCAAAGAATAAGTACATGGTTGTGTGATGCCAGCCCAGGATCTGGTTCCACTGGCCATCTTTATGCAAGATCAAGGCAGGTCCTCCTGAGATAAACTGTTCACCAGCTATACCTGTGGAGGAACATAGCACATTTTAGAACCCCCTCCTCAATGCTACCTGGTATGTGAGAAGACACAGGACATATGTTCATTGATTATTCTAACCTTATGATACTGATTTCTCCTTCTGAGCTTTCTGTCAAATGCCTAGCCATAGGATTTAGACTTGATGCAGAAGTTTAAATGCTTGTTTGGATAGTCAGTTTTGTCTATGCATAGACAAATGAGCCAAGCAACTGTTTCATATCCTTAATACTGCTAATTTCAGTTCAACCATTGGTTCTAATTTAATGACTACTTGAGGATTTGGATTTCCAATATGTGTCTGATAAAGGACGATTCCTTTCTTTCTAGATATTGCATGCTTAGGCAGCTGTTTCAAAAAAAAAAAAAAAAAGAGTATTTTCCCTGAATCCTGACAAACAAAATTGATAAAGAATTAGCTTTTGCTCCAACTAAGAATAATAAGAAGAATAGTGATGGTTGATGCAGACTCTACACATGGTTAATTATTTATGTAGACAAGTGTCCCCCCCCCCTTAGAGATGCTGTTTTGTTATCTTCTAGAATGGGCAAGAAAAGTCCTCTCTTTGGAAATGGTTACTTTGCAATTTGATGATCATAACAAAATCCTATTGATTGATTGATTGATGAATAAAAAGAAGCAGTGGGAAAGTTAGAATTGTTACCTTTTACAAAAGAGCAGCTAAAGCAATCCTGTAAAAATCACAGATCCTTTTTATAGAATGCTCAATAACAATGGAAAGCTTTCCCATAATCAGCATCCAAACGCTGACACCATTGCATATACTAGCAAGATTTTATCAAAAGGACCCAGATGTAGCTGTCTCTTGTGAGACTATGCCAGGGCCTAGCAAACACAGAAGTGGATGCTCACAGTCATCTAATGGATGGATCACAGGGCTCCCAATGGAGGAGCTAGAGAAAGTACCCAAGGAGCTAAAGGGATCTGCAACCCTATAGGTGGAACAACATTATGAACTAACCAGTACCCCGGAGCTCTTGACTCTAGCTGCATATGTATCAAAAGATGGCCTATTAGGCCATCACTGGAAAGAGAGGCCCATTGGACACGCAAACTTTATATGCCCCAGTACAGGGGAACGCCAGGGCCAAAAAGGGGGAGTGGGTGGGTAGGGGAGTGGGGGTGGGTGGGTATGGGGGACTTTTGGTATAGCATTGGAAATGTAAAGGAGCTAAATACCTAATAAAAAATGGGAAAAAAAAAACAATGGAAAGCTTTGAAGTTAAAAGTTTCCTGGACTCTGTCCAACTCAAGAAATAAGGTGAATATACTCGAAGCAAGATGTCCCTCAGGCCTGATTCTCTCTATCATCTCTACACAATGATTTATTGGAGATTTCCCATAACTGTTTTATTATTTTAGGAGAATTTACACAATGGTTTCTTAGAGTTTACTCTTGAGGAATCACAATCTGTATCAAACTACTTCATAGGTTGTCACTGATATAAAGGAAATTCACTTGACTGCATATACAAATTAAATACTAACTCATTAAGGATTAGGCTTTGGGGACTGCTCAGCAGTTAAGAGCACTGACTGCTCTTCCTCTTCTGAAGGTCCTGAGTTCAATTCCCAGCAACCACATGGTGGCTCACAACCATCAGTAATGAGATCTGACGCTCTCTTCTGGTGTGTCTGAAGACAGCTACTGTGTACTTAGATATAATCAAATACATCCTTAGACTGTAGTGAGCAGGGCTGACTGGAGCAAACAGAGGTCCTGAATTCAAATTCCCAGCAACCACATGATAGCTCACAACCATCAGTACAGCTAAAATGTACTCATAGAAACATTAAATGAATAAATAAAAAAATAAATCTTTAAAAACCAAAAAAAAAGGATTAGGCTTTTGAATAATTATGAAATGTCACTTTCCTAAGATTATGACAGTTGTAAACTGTAATTGGGTTAAGTACTAAGCAACATAGTAATACAAAATTCATTTTGTACATTTCAATATTGTATTGAATGGATTTTTTTGCTCATGAAATACTCAAAAGGAGAAAACAGAATACATCCATGAATGGTCTCCTTACCAGTGAGAGACATTAAAAGCACAACAACTCCTTCCCAAATCTCTGTCCGACGTAATAATGTTTTAGAGTTAAGGTAGCAGGTTCGAGTTTGCCTTTTGTAGACAGATTTCAGGATGTTCTTCATAGTCCACCAAAAGCCCATGGCGAAGAAGAAACTCCCAGGGAGAGCATGTCCTTTGAAACTCCCCATGACCTACAGGTACAAGAAATAGATATTTCACTTAAACACAGCAAAAATATCTCTTGTCCCCACCAAATCTACTGCTGTGTGGATTATGAGTATATTGTAGCTCCTACTATAAGATTGGCAATTCAAATAAAAATAAAACAAAAATTTGCATTTGTTTGACATTTATCATATATCAGGCACTGGGACAAGTGTTTTAAATGTCATCCTCACCCTAATTTTTGAAATATACCCACAGATTAGAAATCACTATCCAATTTTCAGATGAGAAGTTAAATGACTTATAGAGATCTTAAATTTGGTAACCAGAATGTTTTGACTTCTTTAAAACACAATACATACTATATCATATACTTGCCCTTTGAGCATAAAGGAAAACAACATGGAAGTTTAGAAAAGTGTTAGAAGTTTAAAATTTGAATAAGTTTAAAACTTTAAAAAGATGTGATACTGCCTATAGATTTTTAAGTAAATAATTTTAAAGGATCAAGGATCAAGAATTTTTAAAGAGTGGCTGGATTCATGAAATATTTATATGTCCCTCTTCTGCGAATCTTCCAGACTTCTCACCCATCTGGATTTGAACCATGTTTGTAATCCTGGCTAGTTGAAAAGCAAGGATTTGGTACATGTCACTTTCAAGCTGAGTCACTTAAGTCTACGTGAATAACTTAGTTGTCTAGCTTCAGCTACTTTTGTGTGACATCTCTATTGCACAAAGATGGACAGCCAGGCTGACTCACATATATTGCGTATATGTGCCTGCATGCATGCACATGTGTGCATGAGTGTGTGTGTGTGTGTGTGTGTGTGTGTGTCCCTTTATTAATGTAGACCACGGAAACACTGAGGTTTACTTCTAGAACAACATAGCCTGATGAACACCAACCCAAATCACATCGTAAATTTTGCTCACATTCTTGCTACATTCTAACTAAGAAACAGAACTACAATCTGGATTCAGTCGAGGATATAAAGCAGTCTTGAATAACATGAGTTTTGAATTACTTGGGAAGTCCTTCTTTCAAGCATATTTATTGTACTATTAACAGAACAGTGAAAGTAGAGTCCAAAAATCATCCTGAACGTCTAAGAGTTGGAGCCAAGCAAACTCACGAGAAGGACTTCACAGTGTTCCTAGTCTAGGAGACGGGAATCCTTATTTTTTTGCGTGAGTACTGAGGCTCTCAGTTTGGATTACTCCCCTCTGACTTAAAGGGTTGATCTGAAAGAAACCATGACGCTGACCCACATACTGTATCCTGGGAACACTCATTTCCTGCACCCTGGAGTCATCCAAACCTCCCAAGAGTCAGACTACATCACACATCTTTAAGTACAGGTTCTGGCCCTAACTCTCACTCTGTGCTATAGTTTGGACCATATACGTTACTTAACATGTGTTGGACATCTAACTGCAGTTCTTTGCTACTAAAAAAAGTATGTAGACCTTAATGATACATGAAATTTCTGCTCTGATGAGCTCCCATTTAGCAACCTAACCCCCATGAGCTGTTGATTCTGCCTGCTTGTCTGGTTCAGACAACCATAAGAGATTGAGAAATACTGCTACGAAGAATTCAGAAACCCACCCAGCCTATATATCCTCTGCCCCCCCCCTCTTCTTTTTGGGAAAGGAATTTTGTATGATTTAATGATCTTGATACATTTTGTTCCTTCTTAATATAATAAACGTGTTTGTAAGAGTGTCTAGAATCTTAAGACTCTGGATTAAAATTAAAAGTTTTAAAATTTAAAAAAAAGTTTTGAAATTTAAGATCAAATAAAAACAAGACCTAAGTCAAAGGATTAAGAGAATGCTTCAAGAAATTATGCAGACACTAAAAGTACAGTTTTCAAATAACCAGTAATATATTTAGTGAAAATAATGGGGTGAAAATGGAGTGAGAGAGAGCAGGACTATATGGATGAGGGGCGAAAGCAAATGCCACCCAAGCCTGACAACATAAGTTGGATCCTAGAACCCTTGTGATTCTACAACCCACATATGCATCATGCCACACCCTCCACACAGCAGACTTCCCTAATAACAACTAAAACTGATACTAATTTTTTAAAAGATTGATTGATTGATTAATTGATTGATTGATTGATTGATTTAATGTATATGGGTACACTGTAGCTATACTGATGGTTGTGAGCCATCATGTGGTTTCTGGGCATTTTGAATTCAGGACCTCTGTTCGCTCTGGTCGACCCCACTTGTTCTGGTCCCTGGCCTAAAGATTTCTTTATTATTACATCTAAGTACACAGTAGCTGTCTTCAGACAGCATGAGAAGAGAGCATCAGCTCTCATTACCAATGATTATGAGCTACCATGTGGTTGCTGGGATTTGAACCCAGGACCTTCAGAAGAGCAGTCAGTGCTCTTAACTGCTGAGTCATCTCTCCAGCCCAAAACTGATACTAAAATGTTAAAAATTAATGTAGGTCTGAAAACTCTTTATCACTTGTTACCTCTGTGGCTTTTGGTAGGTTACTTAACCTTTGAGTGTCTGAGTTTCCACCTTTGTAAAATAGGACCAATAACAGTACCCACTTCTAAACAATTACCCCATGTTACTATCAAACAGCTTATGCAATCTTTTACTGCAAAATGAGGAGAGCAGTGGTTCTCAACCTGTGGGTCACGCTCCACTTGCGGGTCAAATGATCTATTCACAGGGGTCACCTAAGACCATCAGAAATGTCAGATATTTACATTAAAATTTATAACAGCAGTAAAATTACAGTTATGAAGTAGCAAAAAAAATTACTTCATGGTTGGGGGGTGGGTCACAACAACATAAAGAACCATATTGAAGAGCCACAGTGTTAGGAAGGTGGAGAACCCCTGTATTAGATTAAAAGTAACATGAACCCAAGAACATCAGAAGTTACAGCATTTTAAAATATTTTTAAAAGAAGAAAGTGATACAAAAAAATAAGTAAATAAAAAAACCAAAAAATGTAAAGAGAAATGACAGGCAAGAAAGGATGAAGTACTGTTTGTATGTGCACTGACCAAAGACAACACCAATGGACATGCAAAAGTGAAAGAGAAACGTCCTCAGAGCTTCAGCCCTACTCAGAAAACAGAGGCAACTGAGCAGCTCTGGGAGCAGGGGAGGTGATGCTCCCAGGGGAGAGCACAAGAATTGGCTGTTCAGTGCCAAATGGTTAACCCTGAAAACATACGCACAAGAAACATTACATGGACTGAGCAAGTTATTTTTAAGAATATATATGTCTACACACACACACACACACACACACACACACACACACACACACACACACATGTAACAATAATTAGTGAAAACCAGAGAGGCCTCAAGCTGGAAGGAGAGTGGCGAAGGGTATATGGAAGGGCTTGGAGATGGCGAATGGAAAGGAGAAACGCTACAATTATAGAATAATCTCAAAATACAAAAGTTAAGTCAATAAAAGTTAAAAGATAACATGAATATCTATCTCTACCTGAATCCTGACTACAGAAAACAAAAAAAGCATTCTACAGAATTATTTTTGGTAAGCCTAGATGTATAGCTCCTAACGTTTCTTCTGCTACTGTCAGGGAGAGTTCCTGGGATATTCCATGGTATTTAAATAAACTCCTCAAAAAATAGAGATCATGAATGCATGCTGCCATTTCCTTCTAACCCCAGATAGTATCTAAGTACTATAAGCCTCTAAATTGACAGGATGTGCTCAGTTCTTCTCACAAACAAGATCATTTAATTACAAAACATCTCTGATGTCTCAAAGGCCATCTCATATTCAACACACCTCAAGCAGAACAAATCAGCTCTATCTATCTGCCTGAGGTGAGAGAGTAACTTAATTCATTACTCTGTTAGTTAACAACATTTCTTCCTATTCACCCACCTTCACAAATCAAAAAAATATGAAAATTATCTTGGACTTTGACTACTTCCCTAAGAAATGAATTACTTATTGAAAAGTATCACTTGGGATGATTAATATCAACTCTCCACTGTCTCAAACTTAGGTGACTCTCCTTAGCCACTTCAATACCATCTGCCTGATAAATCTTGCCAATCATCCAAGCAGAGATGGGTCCCCGTCTCACTTTCATAAAGCATTAGCCCTTTAATGACTTCTTTCTCTGATTAGAAGTTATGATCTTCTCTTTAATCTGCATGACTACATCACCCTGCTGTGAAAGTCTCCCTACCTAAGCAGACTCAAGGAACTTTCAGAAATAAAGAGCCTAAATCAGTGCTATTATCTTGAGGCTCCAGCATACTAGGAAATGTAATATATATATATATATATATATATATATATATATATATATATATATGCCCAAAGAGGAACATAAAGAATATATTATAGTTGCAGTCAAGCTTTGGAATTGATGAATATACTTAACATACAAGTAAATGAGTAATAATTCACATGAAATTTTAAAACCCAAGCCTTCCTGAATGTATAATTCTAGGTTATACAGTCTTCCTGACTTGCCCCCATGACAAGAGCAAGTGGGCCTTTGCATTCACCCGTGTTACTGGGCTGTCCTGTAATAAATAAGGAGCCACAAAATTTTTTAAATGGGTATCAGATGATCACAGAGGGGAAAGAAATTAGTCCTTCCTAATTCAGTTATAGTGCCACTGTCCCTTTTTTCTAGAACAACTTGACAATTCAGATGCTGCTATTTTTAAAAAGACTTGGCAAAATAAAGATATGTCAATCATATTTGTCTGGCAAAAGGACCCAACACACACAGTCACTCCCAGTGATTAAAATAGCAATAATTTCACTTCACTTTCATGTTGGAGAGGAAAAATGCCTTTATCCTCACATACATCTCTTGGCTTTTTGTTATAAAAAACATCTGTCTTCTGTTTCCTGGTGTAGAGATACCTGCCAATGTAACTTGTTTCCAGCCCAATAGCAGAGTCTGATGAGCTCTAAACCCCCCAAAGCAAGCACCTTCTTTAAGAAACACTGGGTTTCCTTCCTCACTCATAGCATTGAACTTAGCAAGCAGCCAGTGGTAATCAAAGGGGCAGAAAATAAAAAGAACCTTCCTCTTGATCTTCACTTCTATCTGCAAGTTCAATCACTGACCTCCAGATATGGTTCATTCTAAAATCCAGATTCTTCTCCTACACAAAGAGAACTATCATTAATAGTAACAGCAAATATTATTCATTTGGCTGAGAAGGAGGAAAATAAACAAACAAAATAACCAACTAACCAACCAAACAAACAAATAACAAAAAACCTCCACCCTACTTATATCCCATTAGGTCACTTTTGTTGGCAACACACACACACCTGCACACACACACACACACACACACACACACACACACACACACTGTCACTCACATTTACTTAGCATCAAAAAGAGATATGTTTTTAAACTCTAGTACTGAAGAGACAATGCTCTATTGTAAAACACATGTGTTACAGCCACACAAACCACAGGCTTACCCTGTGAATAGAAAGAGGAGAAGAAACTCAGCCAAGAGTAAGGGATTTAACAGTTTTCTTCGTAGAATCACAAACAGCTGATTTCAATATAAAAAAATATTATTATAAGGCAGAAGATAAACTATAAGTTTTTCTTGAGCCATAACCAAAAAAGTATTTGTGTCTTAGTGATTCATATTTCAGGACACATTTGTAACTTCTAATTCACACACATACACACAAGCTCAGTTACTTCTTGAAGTTCTCTTTGCTATTGGCCTCATTCAAGAATGTGATGCAGGCGTATGTAGCTTTGAAATTTCTAGATCATCCATCATCCCATATCAACACTTTACCTCCGCAATGTAAACTGCTTTGAAGAATTTTTCATAAATTATCCTTACCTTAACCCTGTGCTCAAAGTCAAGTGCAACCCAACTGTCTTCTCTACAGGACGTGCAATGAATGGTTCCAGAGTCGAAAGGGAAAAGCAGCTGCCGAATGCCTCTATATCTAACGCTGCCTCCTCCTGTTGCTTTGACACTAAGCTTGTGTGCTTGTCATTCCAGCATGAAGTCAAGCAGTTGAGTTTCACATTGTGTCACCGTGCAGTTAAAGCCAAGAAACACACCCTTGTGTTTCTTGCCTCCCACCTACCAGGTTCCGAGCCTGAGCTGTGTGCTACCTGCTCTGTGGGTCACACGAGCTCTCTTTCAGAACATACAAACAAGTTAGAAGACATTAAAAAAAAAGATAATGGTGATATTTAATTGTGCACTGGAAGTTCCAAAGAGGTAATGTGCATTTCCTGATGCCTCAAAGTTCCTAATGTGCAGTGCCTCAAGAAAGAGATTGCCACAGGTGTCAGGATTGAGTCATAGATGTACTGAAGCTATAAGAACAGAGAAACAAAAACTACTGTAGGTCAGCACCTATGGCTCAAAGAATATGGAACACTAGCCTAACCACTGCCTGTGTTGCACAATAGCATCTCAGGTGCTCAGGATACCTACTAGGTAATAGACACAATTCATACTGATCCCAGAGAGATGAAAACAGCAACGCTGAAGAACTATGTATTTTGTACTAACAGGTAGGTCACAGGTTATTTGAGAATTATGATGCTGGCCCACTTAAAATTTGGACAAGGCTCTATCCTAGAAGGGTATGTAGTCAAAGATGTCATTGTAAAGCAATGAAGTGAATGATGACCCAGGGCAAGGGCAGCATCCTGACAGAGTGACCTAAGGTGAACCCTTATGTACTATTGACAGGAATGTAAATTAGTGTGGACATCATAGAAAGCCATGTGGCTATATGATCCAGTAACCCCATGCTATGTGAACATTCAAAGGAAGTGAAATAAAGTAAGTATAAATAATAAGATAAAATAAAAATAAATATGTCAAAGAAACATGTTCACTCATGTGGACTGCTGCTCTGTTCACAGTAGCTCAGACATGAAACCAACCTAAGTAACCTGCAGCACATGAATGGATAAAAATGGGGCAGAAGAGATGGCTCAGCAGCTCATCATGCTTGCTGCTCTCACAGAGGACCACAGTTCAGGTCTCAAAAGCCACATCAGGCAGCTCATAGCCACCTATCATTCCAGTTCCAGGGCATCTGACTCTCCTGGGCCTCTATGAGCATTTTGTATTTATCTAAACATACTGTAGTGCATACATATCCAAATAGAAAAATAAAATAACAAATGAAACATGTGTATGTATCTATACACCTCGAATACTACTCAGCTAGAAAAAAAAATATCATTTACAACAACATGAGTGAACACATAAGATTTCAGGATTCAAGAAGCAGGATAGACACAAAAAGAAAAACATAGTATGATTTCACTTATTTGTGGACTATGCCGAAGATGACCCATAGCAGTTGCGAGCAGCATAGAATCTACTAAAGGCTTTATAGAAGGAAGAAAAGAGAGATAAATTGGGATAAAGACTTGTCTGTGGGTACAAGGTTACTTCAAGTTAAGAAGAATGCCTTTTCATTATCTACTGGAAGGGGAAGAAGGGGCTGGAGAGAAGATTCAGCAAGTGAATGGCCTCATGGCCTAGGTTGATGACCTGAGTTTATTCCTGGTACCCACAAGGTGAATGAAAAGAAATGACTCCTGCAGGTTGTCCTTCAGCTCACACATGCACAGTGTCACACCCCCACACAGACACCCACACACACAAAGGAACACAGTAAAATATTTGGAGAGTAACAGAGAATTACACAACAAGTTCCAACAGCTACCTAATCTGATCTTAGGATCAAATACCAATGTTTCCAAATACCGAATAAATAATTATGTTTAGATTACTCAATTGTGCCAATTCTTAGGAAAAATAAAGACAATACACTCTTCTCTGCCTGGGTCAATAGTGATAAAGTAAGTTAAAGATGCTTGTCACATTGTAGGATGCTTAGCCTTTAGAAAAGTTCAGTGGAAGTACAAACAGCTCTATCCAACACCTTAAATGTTCAGGTCTCGGTGTTCTGAATATAATTTCCATGGCTACCAAGTCTTACCCACACACACAATACTTACACAACTTTTCCCCACTTACTTCTGTTTTCAGGCAAATTCAACACGTAGTGGATAGCAAATGCATTGTTACGTACAGACATATCCGGTAAATCAACTTGCCTTAGCTTTTTAGCTCAGGCTTACAATCTCAGCTATGTAGGAGGCTGAAGCAGGAAGAGTTGTCAATTCAAGGGCAGTCTAATGCAACTTAGCAGCAAGATCCTTTCTCAGAACAGAATATAAAACAAACAAACAAGGCAGGTAGGACCAGAGGGTATAGGTCAGTGGTAGAGCACATCTTAGCATACATAAGGCTATAAATTCAACCTCAGCCCCACCCCACAAAAAACAACCAACAGTAATAATGAAAACCAAAGAGCCCAAATTATGCTGGTTTGTTTTCTATTACTATAATAAACTGCAGGGCCCAAAGCCACTTGGGAAGGAATGTATTACTTAGCTTATATATCTCAGTAACAGTTGATTATTGACTCCTTGAGGCAGGGCAATGGACCCAAGGAGAACAGAGGCAGGCATCAGGGAGAAACTTACTGCTTTGCTTTCTATGTCTTGCTCAGCCTGCTTTTTTATACAACTCAGGACCACCTGCCCACCGGTGGTACCTATCACAGTGGGCCGGGCCCTACAACATCAATCGTTAACTAAAAAAAAATAATAATAAAAAAATTTTAAAAAATTAAAAATTAAAAAAAAAATGCCTCATACATACAAGCCAATCTGATGAGGTAATTCATCAACTGAGATTTCCCCTTCCCGATATGTCTATGCTTGTGTCAAGTTGACAAAATAACTAGCCAGCACAAAAACAAAGAGAAAAGCCCTTCAAAGCTGAGTTTGGCTACAGAGTGAATTAGCGACTAGCTTGCCAAACTTAGTGAGATCCTATCTCAAAATATGAACAAACACAGTCATAGAGTCCTTGTTTATCTGCAGTTGAGATCCTAGATTCCATACACAGCATAGTAACAAACTAAAGGACATACAAAGAAACAAGCAAAACTAAGCAGATTTGTGATCTAGTAGAGACAAGGACAGAAGTTACTCTTGTCTTGGTCACTTGTGTCTCAGGATGTAACTCTCACTTCAGATTCAACCATGGCAAGCAAAGACTGTACTTCTCAGAACATTTTGCACCTAGTTAACATTCATAAACAGCCCATGTACAGTGTATGGATCTATTTCTAGGTTGGAGTGAAAAAAAGGAAGCTTGCTAGCAAGCACAAGCTTTGTTCTTCCCGAGCAGTTGTGTCATTGCTGTAGCTGTCACCTGTGGTGTTCAACTCCAGCATCTCCATTCTTTCAGTACAAACTTGCCCAGAGCCTCCCCAGACGACCTTCTCACTCTGAAGGTCACACCTTCCTAGACTGAACAGACCCTGCTGCTTTGTCGCTGAAGCATGTGGATTATCATTTGAACTACTGAGCTCTCAATCACTAATCTGGTGTTAATGTATTCCCCCTTTAATTATAAACTATATGTGTCTCCTTTAAACAGTCCCAAGAATACAAATACCAAGAGAACAATCCACGGAAGAAAGAGGTGTGTGGGTTAGATGTCATTAACAGGACATAAAAACTACTAAAAGAATGGACCGTATGATGCAGGGGAAAAACACTTGCAAAAAAAATCCGACAAAGATTTTTGTCTCTAAAATATTTAAAGGAATTTTGGATTCAATAAAAGAAAAGAAACTGAACTAAAAACTGAGTAATATCTGACCATTCATTTTATCATAGAAAGTACAGATCACAAATAAACATGTTTAAAAAGGGGGGGGGGCGCTCAATGGGGGTTTACAAATGAGAACAACAATGTTATGCTAGCACTTATTTAAAATACGTCAATCCAAAATGCTAACAGTGCAAAATACAATCTGTGAAGCAACACGAATCTCTCATTGCCAGGCAGCTGCTTCGGAAGGCAGAGTGGCAGCTTCTCCCTGTATGATACTCCCAGACATTTACTCAAATACATTGGGAACTTTTATCCACTTGGATACCTGCACATGAATGTCTATTACCTGATTTGTTCAAAGCTGCCAACACTTGGGAACCACCTTGGTGTCTTTCATTTTGCATAAGAAATGAAGTATGTGCTGACAATGCCAGATCATTCCGTGATAAGAGGAACTAAGCCTTCCAGTGTCAGAGGATAGCTTTGGTTGCCAGTCCTTGGTATATGACCCTTTGTGAGATAAAGTACAAAGTTGCAGTTCCTCTGAACTTAAAGAATGCATGACACAAAGAAGAGACTTAAACAGAATAATGAGTATATTTCTATCATTGTCTCCTACTAGAAGGTCCTTCCCTCTGTCTCTACCACTTCCTCCATGAAGTCTTTTCCTTTGTAATTCCTCCCTCCCTTTCACAGCTGGGACTTGTTCTGTGATTACAGGTGGAGAAGATGAAGGCAAGAGTATGGGGACTAGGGACTCTAGGGAGGGAGATGGCTTGTGTTTGGAACTTGTTCTGTCTCTCTGCCTCCTATGTCTCTGTGGGAATACTGAGATTATACATGCCTGCTACAACACCCTTCTTTATGTGAGTTCGGGGGATTCAAACTTCTCATATTTGCCTGGCCAGCTCTTTATACATGGAGTCATCTTCCGAGCCAAGATCCTGCTTCTCGAAAAAACATCAACAACAACAAAAAAGAAGGCCTGTGGAATGGTCCCAGATATTTCAGTTTTTAAAACATTGTCATAGGGGCAGTGGTGATGCACTCCTTTAATCTCAGCACTCAGGAGGCAGAGGCAGGTGCATATCTGTGAATTCAAGGTAAGCATGGTTCACATAGCAAGGCTCCAGAACAGCCAGGACTACACAGAAAGACCCCGTTACAAACCAACCAACCAACCAACAAGTAACAAATAAAAAGCAGTCATTAATTTTAAATGAATAATTTTATTGGTCTAGCTGTCCAAATCTATGTCAGCTGGATTCCCACAAGTTTGGCATCTGCTACACAGTCTTAAAAGCCTAACCTTTGATGGCAGTCTTCCCAATTCAAGGTTATATTTTCTCTGGTGTAAGATATGTGCAGTCAGCCATATTCTAAAAAAGGTTATAGACAAAGTCCCACAAGTCAACAATTTGTAATTTTAAGTGATTTTATTTGCATTATTTTGGTATAACTATTTTTATGAGTTATTAACTTACCTTCTTAGTGTGGCATTTAAAATTTTAATTTTTGAAAAGAGAGAGAGATAAAAAAGAAGACATGGACATAAATGCATCTGATTAATTGAAAGCAGCCAGTGTGAAAAACTATAGACTCTGTTAGTCTACCAATAGAATTATTTGGAAAAGGTAAGCCTATGAGTATAATAAAGAGGCCAGTGGTTGCCATGACATCAGAAGAAAAAAGGGATAAATAAATAGATGTATGTTTTACATTTGCTAAATATCATTATGATATACTGTAATTGTGGTTACATAACATTACACATCTGTCAAAGGTTAAAGAACTTAAAAAACAAAAACTGCACTAATACTACTGGAAGATCCAGCAATACCTCTCCTGGGCATATACCCAGAAGAAGTTCCAACTTGTAATAAGGACACATGCTCCACTATGTTCATAGCAGCCTTATTTATAATAGCCAGAAGCTGGAAAGAACCCAGATGTCCCTCAACAGAGGAATGGATACAGAAAATGTGATACATTTACACAATGGAGTACTACTCAGCTATTAAAAACAATGAATTCATGAAATTCTTGGGCAAATAGTGGAACAAGAAAATATCATCCTGAGTGAGGTAACCCAATCACAAAAGAAGTCACTTGATATGCACTCAGTGATAAGTGGATATTAGCCCAGAAACTTAGAATATCCAAGATACAATTTGCAAAACACAAAAAAAAAAAAATCAAGAAGAAGGAAGACCAAAGTGTGGATACTTCATTCCTCCTTAGAATAGGGAACAAAACACCCATGGAAGGAGTTACAGAGACAAAATTTGGAGCTAAGACCATCCAGAGACTACTCCACCTGGGAATCCATCCCATAATCAGCCACCAAACCCAGACACTATTGCATATGACAGCAAGATTTTGCTGAAGGGACCCTGGTATAGCTGTCCCTTGTGAGACTAGGCCGGGGCCTAGCAAACACAGAAGTGGATGCTCACAGTCATCTATAGGATGGAACACAGGGCCCCCAGTGGAGGAGCTAGAGAAAGTACCCAAGGAGATGAAGGGGTCTGCAACCCTATAGGTGGAACAACAATATGAACTAACCAGTACCCCCAGAGCTTGTGTCTCTAGCTGCATATATAGCAGAAGATGGCCTAGTCAATTATCATTGGGAAGAGAGGCCCCTTGGTTTTGCAAACTTTATACGCCCCAGTACAGGGGAACACCAGGGCCAAGAAGTGGGAGTGGGTGGTTAGGGGAGCAGGGTTCGGGGGGAGGGTATAGGGAACTTTCGGGATAGCATTTGAAATGTAAATAAAGAAAACATCTAATAAAAAAAAAGAGGAAAAAAATAAAATTAAATTTAAAAAAATCTACAAAGGTCATTTAAAGTCAGGTAATAGATGCCAGAACACATTGAACAGCATGGTAGGAACTGTAAGGTAGGTAATTCAGTTAAGAAGGATCCTTAAATCACCCCATAATTAAAAAGCCAAGTTTCTATTGAAAACATCCAAGAAGAGGGTTTCCCCTCAAGGGCTTCTGTAACATATTCTAGAGACAACATAAATCTCACTTTCAGTTAACCTTGCCTTAGAGCAGCTCTGAATCCCTTGCAGGTCCCAGTAAAGTTATGGAACCTTCATCAGCCTTGGAAATGTTACCCTGGCAGTGTGGCTTCCCAAGTATGATTATGCTACTCTACTCACTGTGAACACAGAAAAGAAAGCAACCCTTTCTGGTTTATGGCAGAGTCACAGACATCTAGTAACCCCAAAACTAATTTACTTTAAAACAAACAAACAAACAAACAAGAGCAACGAACTACCACTACCACACCCGAACCACCAGTGTGGTGAGCATTTGTTTGTAGAGCAGCACTGCTGATGGAGGAATTGACACTTCAGAGAACTTTGGAAGCCCTACAGGAGCTTTCTGATGTCCTTGGCACATCTAAAGAGAGCATCTTGAAATCTTTTCCCCATAGGCTTGCCATTCATGGCACATCTAAAGAGAGCATCTTGAAATCTTTTCCCCATAGGCTTGCCATTCATGAGGACTCTTTACCCGCCTGCATGGCATCCTGTGTTCTCACATCATCTCTGTTCAGCCTTCTGCACCCAATTCTCAGAGTGACAGCCTCAGAAACAAAGCCATACAAGCAAGCTCTCATCCTCCAGTGGATTTTTGTTGGAAGCCCATTTATGGCTGCCATCCTCCAGGGATGGGTTTTGACATATTCCTGAGTTTCCTGGGAGAAAAAAATTTTTTTTCATTTTCTTTAGAAAAGTGCCTCTGAGGTTCTTTGAGGGGTGGCTGTAGGGAAACTGGGGCTTTTGTCTGTCTGCATACCCACTTACACCCTCCTTCCTTTGTCCACCTAGCCAAGCTGTCAAAAATATTCACTACAAAACTTTACTCTGCCCGTACTAGTTCTAGTCATGACGTGAGACAGACAAGCCACAATCTTATAGAGTAAGAATCATAAAACACTAGTACTTACAGTGAAGTCCTTACTTTAACAGGGCCTGCACCACATAGAGTGTTGTCAGAGGAGTAGTCTCTTGTGTCCCTCCCTAGCCCTAACATTCCTTGTCCTCATTTGAACCAGATCCCTGGGTGACTCTCATGCACACTAAAGATTGCAAAACATTAGTATAGGACAGAATTTCTCACCAGCAACATTCTTGATGTTTCAGACTGGCTCGTTCTTTGTTGTGGCAGAGGGGTGCTCTCCTCCCTAATGAATTATTATATGTTGAGAGATATTCCTGGTCTGTACATACTAGATGTGACCAGCATACTTCCTAAGTTGTGACAACCAAAAAATACCTTCACATATTGATAATGTCCCCTGGAGAGAAAAATCATGCTTTATTTCCCAACTAAGAAAGTCTGGTCTAACTCCTCCATTGCTGCTGGGATTGCAAGATGGTACAACCACTCTGGAAATCAGTCTGCTGGTTCCTCAGAAAATTGGACATAGTACTACCAGAAGATCCAGCAATTCCTCTCGTGGGCATATACCCAGAAGATGTTCCAACTTGTAATAAGGACACATACTCCACTATGTTCATAGCAGCCTTATTTATAATAGCCAGAAGCTGGAAAGAACCCAGATGTCCCTCAACAGAGGAATGGATACAGAAAATGTGGTACATTTACACAATGGAGTACTACTCAGCTATTAAAGACAATGAATTCATGAAATTCTTGGGCAAATGGATGTATCTGGAGGATATCATCCTGAGTGAGGTAACCCAATCACAAAAGAAGTCACTTGATATGCACTCACTGATAAGTGGATGTTAGCCCAGAAACACGGAATACCCAAGATACAATCTGCAAAACACAAGAAAATCAAGAAGAAAGAAGACCAAAGTGTGGATACTTCATTCCTCCTTAGAATAGGGAGCAAAATACCCATGAAAGGAGTTACAGAGACAAAGATTGGAGCTAAGATGAAAGGATGGACCATCCAGAGACTACCCCACCCGGGAATCCATCCCATAATCAGCCACCAAACACAGACACTATTGCATATGACAGCAAGATTTTGCTGAAGGGACCCTGGTATAGCTGTCTCTTATGAGGCTAGGCCAGTGCCTGGCAAACACAGAAGTGGATGCTCACAGTCATCTATAGGATAGAACACAGGGCCCCCAATGGAGGAGCTAGAGAAAGTACCCAAGGAGCTGAAGGGGTCTGCAACCGTATAGTTGGAACAACAATATGAACTAACCAGTACCCCCAGAGCTTGTGTCTCTAGCTGCATATATAGCAGAAGATGGCCTAGTCAATCATCATTTGGAAGAGAGGCCCCTTGGTTTTGCAAACTTTATATGCCCCAGTACAGGGGAACACCAGGGCCAAGAAGTGGGAGTGGGTGGGTAGAGGAGCAGGGTTCGGGGGGGAGGGTATAGGGAACTTTCGGGATAGCATTTGAAATGTAAATAAAGAAAATATCTAATAAAAAATTGAAAAAAAAGTCTGGTCTAGAAGATTCTTGCTCAAATCCTCTTAACATTAAAGTATTTTCTCAGGGGGAAAAAGCCACAAATTGGACTGTCAATTACTGTATTAAAGGAAGTTCAATCAAGGATGGGTGTTCCTATTATCAGAAAGCAGTAAACAAACTAACACATTTGGAAGAATGTTTGTTCAATTCCAGTGAAAAATATTTCACCCAGAAATCTTTGTGGCTTAATGTTACAACTTAGAATAAGGGTGAGCTATTGGAACTAAATATAACATACATTATATCAGTGCCTCATGAATGGCTGTCATCTCTGGCAATTATATTTGCATTAGCTACTATCATATAACGGTTCCTTAAAGCAATGTGCTATTGGGCATCTTGATGTAGGTCTAACCTCAAGCAGCAAAAGCCAGTCATGGAGTCATGAAAGGGAATTAATAGAGCTGATAAGCAAAGTCTGAAGCCCGTGGGTGTCATGGGCAATGTTCAGTTCTGGCTGGCGCAGAGGCAGCTTGGGGATTCGAGTAAACAGTGGATCTCTGAGTCTCTGCACCAGGAAACTTGTTTCCTTTCTATTTTCCCACAAAGGCTTTTACAATTATACCCATGCTAGGGTGTAGTCACTTCTGATTTTGACAAATGTCTATGATAAGGTACCAGAGAAGATCATTCGCATTAGGGCTAACATAATGCAGGCAGCAAAACAGCACAAGCTGAGCTTAAAGAACTGAGACTTTGGCTCTCCTTTGAAGATATGACCTGAACTCAGCTGTGTGGAAGGATGGAGCTTGTGGTGGGGGTTATACTTACAAATGGGAAGAGGTCAGCCATCCAGACCTGGCCCCTGGCGCTATAATTCATACATCTTTCTCCAAAGCGCCAGCTGAGTTGACAGATGTGTGATACTTTATCTTAACAACCCAGAGCTAATCCTAATAGAAGACAAGGAACCCAAGGCTCCTGGATGCTTTCTACTAAAACAGTATAGCTTTCCATAGCTGGTTTAACCGATTACAGCTCATGTTTACTGTCTTGTCCTTCTGAGAGTCAGAAGTCTGGATGGGCCTCAAAGGCAGAGTTACAGGACTGAATGGGCCGGGCGAGGCTCCCTCTGAAGGCCCTAGGGGAGAATCACTTTCCTTGCCTTTTCATATCTTCCTGAATGCCTGCACTGCTAGCCTGCAGAATAGCATCTTCAAACCTCCGCACCGCCCCTCCCCTCCTCCCGTCCCTCAATCCTGACCTCTATTCTTCACAGATCTCATCCTCTTGCTTCTGTCTTATGAGGATCTTGTGATCACATTAGACCTGCTGGGTATCAGGTGATCTCTCTAAGCTTTAATTACACCTACAAAAATCCTGCCTCCCAAGCAGAGTAACCTATGCCTGGTTTCCACAAATTAGGATGCCTCGTCTTTTGAAGGCCATCGTTCATCTTACTCTTATGCCTTTAAGACCTGTCACAAGGATATGTGACATTCGTAAAAACAAGCTACTTCAAAACTGACACAAGCTAGAGGAGGAAAGAAGAGAAATAGAAGTTTCTACAGGATTACCAGGTTTCAAATTATTTGAGGAGGGAACAGAAGATTGTCATCCGGTTCTCAACACAGGGTGCCCGTTAGGGACCCTTGAAAACTTCATTAAAAGCTACAATGATACATAACTATAGTTCATACAAAATACTCAAGATTGAAGTGAAATTACAAGGTCAGGGTCCCAATCTCCACAAATTCTTTTCAGTTAGGCTCGGTAGGCTCAGGATGCACATTTTCAAGGTTTTCCAAAGGGGACACGCTGAAGCCCAAATTCTAGAATCAAGACCATTCACTTAGAAAAGCGAGTTCCAGCATTTCCATATGGCTTGGTGAACATTATTTAACTTTGCCTTGTTTCCTCCTAAGTGATGATATGAGCCAAATGACTTCATAAATCCAAAGAAAAAGACAGAGGAAGTAAAGTTCTTAGCTCACAGCAGGTGACGCCTGCTGTAATAACCTGTTTTAACTTCAAACTCCTCAAATCTCTCCAGAGAGACATCTAACCTTCCTCAGATGGGGAACCAGGAGATTGCTTTGGCTACTAAGAAAAAGACTAGTACTGTTGTACCTGTCTGCTTTCAGAAGTACTCACCCCTATGTGAGGGGGGGGGGTGTAGATTTGGGCGCAGGGCTGGGGAGTTTCCCTCATCCTGAAATGTAAATGATATTAGAAGGAAGAAGAAAACACAGGCCTGTAGCTGCAAGTAGAAGAGTCTGTGGGATGTGTGGTTGCTCTGATAGTGATCAAGGCTTGGCAGCAAGGGCGGTGATTCTGAGCCTCGCTGCGTGTGCAAAGCATCAAGAAAGCCTATCGATCCTGAGTGTCTAGTCCCTGCTGTGAACCAAGTAAATCTAGATCTGGGATAAACCCCAAAAATAAACCTTTTATTTCTCTTCTTTTCTTCTTTCTCCTCTCCTTCCTTCTTTCCTTCCTTTCATCCTTCCTTCCTTCTTTCCCTTTTACTTTCAATTTCTGCCCTCCCACCCATCCTTTCCTTATGATTTTTCTGTTTTGAAATCTCCAATACTCATCGAAATTAAAACCAGCCAGGTCCCCTTATGATCACTGGTATCTAAGCACTTGTTTTTCTTACCAATTGAAACACCAGTTTATTTTATTTTTTAAGGATTTATTTATTTTTTTATTTATATGAGCACACTGCAGCTGTCTTCAGACACACACGAGAAGAGGGTATCGGATCCCATGACAGATGGTTGTGATCCAACATGTGATTGCTGGGAATTGAACTCAGGACCTCTGGAAGAGCAGTTGGTGTTCTTAACTGCTGAACCATCTTGCTAGCTCTGAAACACCATTTTAAAGTTGGAGACAGCTGTTTCACATTTGAGCATATTTGTGTATGTATGCTACTCATTGTTGCGTGCTCTCTCTCTCTCTCTCTCTCTCTCTCTCTCTATCTCTATCTCTATCTCTATCTCTATCTCTCTCTCCCTCCCCTTCCCCCCTCCCCTCACCCAACCCACCCTGGGTGTGCATGTTTGGTAACATACAGGTCTGGCCTAAGATTCTCTGTTCACCCACTCTCATAAAACACCAGTGAAATGTACAGTAGGAGAGCCCCTTCTGTGTCACAATTTGAGATGGTGTCAGGGCAAGAAGGAAGGCCAAGGGCTCCTCCACTAGTGCAGCTCTTTATTCTGAGTTTCGCTCTAGCACTCACCATAGGATTCCAGATACAACATCAAACCACCAATTAACAAGGCAGTGGCCAGCGTGTAGAACATGTAGAAGCCTGCGTGGGAAAACAACATTTTTCAAATGTGTCGCATGCAGACTTCTTGCAAAGGGATCCAAATCAGAGTTGGCATGCTGGCTTAAACTAATATTATGCATCTTTTTTTTTCTTTAAAAAAAACTTTCATTCTACATATGGATGTGAACTTTCTTAAGTAATAGAAATATTTGGGGGCCTAGGAAAATAAAAAAAAAACATTTACTGACTAAAAGTAACCGTAACTCCAAAGTCAACACAAATCATGTAAACTGTTCAAATGTAACAGGAAGAGTGCCTGCTGAAACAAACCACCTCACAAGCATGCGCATGACACTGTCATTGCTCATTCCATGCTATTATAGTAGAATACCTGAGAGTGCATAAGTTATAATTAATAAGAATTTACCCCATCATCATTTATTCCATGCTATTATAGTAGAGTACCCGAGAGTGCATAAATTATAATTAAAAAGAGTTTACTTGGGTTTGGTGACTTGGGATCAGGATTTTCAGAGGCCAGGAGCAATATCTGTCCATGCCATCATGCTATGTTACAATACAAAAGAAAGGCAAGCCATCATCTGCAAGGCAGTGAGCACAGGGCAAGCGTATGGCAAGCTAATCATAACTAACCTCACCCACAGCACTGCCATTAATTTGATCATGAGGACATAACCTAACTATCTCTTAAAGTTTCTGCCTCTCTTACCAGGGCAATACATATTGGTGAGGGAGTATTCAACCCAGAGTAAATAATCATTACTACACTGGATATTTCTTTTGGTCCAGCACACCCACACACCCCACCACACACACATACACACACACTATGTCGAACAATTTTACCTAGTATGGTGGTTTGAATAGGTTTGACCTCCATAAATTCATGTTTTTGAATGCTTGGACATAGGGAGTGGCACTAATAGAGGTGTGACCTTGTTGGAGGAAGTGTGTCCCTGTGTTTGGAGGCCTCCTATGCTCAGGCTCTGGCAAGTGCGGAAGATAGTCTCCACCTGTCTGCCCACAGGAGACAGTTCCCTTCTGCTGTCTGTGGACTCCTGAATTCTGTTATGCTGCCATTCTCCTGCCTTGATGATAATGGACCAAACCTCTGAACCTGTAAGCCAGCCCTAATTAAATGTTTGCCTCTTTAAGAGTTGCCTTGGTCAAGGTGTCTCTTCACAGCAATAGATCTAACTGAGACAACCAGTTTTCTCTATCCAAACTAAAACCTTCTGAAAGTTTATTTGGCATGTGCCATCTCCTTTCTCCCTTAGCCTTGTGAATTAAAACAAGTTGTTTGCCACCATCATGATCCTAAATATAAACTGGAATTCCAACTGAACTCCAAGAGCAAAGGAATGTCATCTGCAAGCCATATATAGATATACAGATTAGATGTAAAGATATAGATAAATATAAAGATATATACATATATGTACTGACATACCTAGGCATTTTAGAGATGGAAATGCAGAAGTACGGTATTATGTTTAAAAAGTGGCAGACATACAACACAAAACAAATACATAAACATAGCCACAAACTCCAGAATTGTGCCTACATAGTGAATAAGGGCAAAATACTCCTTATGGGATATATATCAATTAACAAATGAGAAAAACAATAGAACTTAAATTCTATAAATCCCAAATGAAATTAATATATTTGGTCAATCTCAATGAAAGCAAACATACTGATGAGGAACAGTCCAACAAGAATCACCTAGAATATTCCTGTCAAAAACAAATCTGAGTGTGACTGGATTATGTATGTGATAACCAATCTACAGGAAATCCAAGGTCAAAGGAGTATGTTCAAGAATATCATGAAAATGCAGTCATCGAAATCTAGATGATGCAATATGCTACAATCAAACTGGTATTTTATTTATTTATTTTTCTTTTTATTATATATTTTCTTTATTTACATTTGAAATGTTATCCCCATTCATAGTTTCCCCTCCAAAATCCCCTATATCCTCCCCGCTCCCCCTGCTCCCCAACCCACCCACTCCCATTCCTGGTCCTAGCATTCCCCTATACTGGGGCATAGAAACTTCATAGGACCAAGGGCCTCTCCTCTCATGACCTACTAGGCCATCCTCTGCTACATAAATAACAAGTTCCACCATGTGTTTTCTTTAATTGGTGGTATAGTTCCAAGGAGCTCTGGGGGTACTGGTTAGTTCATATTGCTGTTCCTCCTATGGGGCTTCAGTCCCCTTCAGCTCCCTGGGTATGTCTCTGGCTCCTTCATTGGGGACCCTGTGCTCCGTACAATGGATGACTGTGAGCATCCACTTCTGTATTTGCCAGGCACTGGCAGAGTCTCGAAGGAGACAGTTATATCAGGCTCCTGCCAGCAGGCTCTTGTTGGCATCTGCCTAGTGACTGGGTTTGGTAGTTGTTTATGGGGTGGATCCCCAAGCTGGGAAGTCTCTGGATGGTTGTTCCTTCAGGCTCTGCTCCAAACTTTGTCTCTGTAACTCCTTCCATGGGTATTTTGTCCCCAATTCTAAGGAGGGACGAAGTATCCACATTTTTGTCTTCCTTCTTCTTGAGTTTCATGTGTTTTACAAATTGTATCTTGGGTATTCTAATTTTGGGGGCTAATAGCCACTTATCAGCGCGTGAATATCATGTGTGTTGTATTGTGATTGGGTTACCTCACTCAGGATGATATCCTCCAGGTCCATCCATTTGCCTAAGAATTTCATGAATTCATTGTTTTTAATAGCTGAGTAGTACTCCATTGTGTAAATGTACCACATTTTCTGTATCCATTCTTCTGTTGAGGGACATCTGGGTTCTTTCCAGCTTCTGGCTATTATAAATAAGGCTGCTATGAACATAGTGGAGTATGTGTCCTTATTACAAGTTGGAACATCTTCTGGCTATATGCCCAGGAGAGGTATTACTGTATCTTCCTATAGTACTATGTCCAATTTTCCGAGGAACCAGCAGGCTGATTTCCAGAGTGGTTGTACCTGCTTGCAGTCCCACCAACAATGGAGGATTGTTCCTCTTTCTCCACATCCTCACCAGCATCTGCTGCCACCTGAATTTTTGATCTTAGCCATTGTGACTGGTGTGAGGTGGAATCTCAGGGTTGTTTTGATTTGCATTTCCCTGATGATTAAGGATATTGGACATTTTTTCAGGTGCTTCTCAGCCATTTGGTATTCCTCAGTTGAGAATTCTTTGTTTAGCTCTGTACCCCATTTTTAAATGGGCTTATTTGATTTTTCTGGAGTCCAGCTTCTTGAGTTCTTTGTATATACTGGATATTAGTCCCCTTTCATATTTAAGATTGGTAAAGATCCTTTCCCAATCTGTTGGTGGCCTTTTTGTCTTATTGACCAAACTGGTATTTTAATGATGGGTAACTTGTTGCTATTTAAGTAAAGACAGAAACCATGAACCACAAATCTATTCCAAATTATAAATGTGAATTTAATGTATGGCCTTTATTTGGATCCCAATTTACACAAAATATGGTTATTAATTTCATGAAGATTATAATAGCATATGCCTAGTTTGTAAACTGTATTTTCATTGATGCACATTCATTGCACATGGTACTGGGTTTCATAAAGAGATTTTAATGCAAATATGTAATGTACGCTGGCATAGTTCTCTCTTCCCCTTCCTCACTCTTTCCCTCTCTGATCAGTCTCTTTTGTTATCTTAGACAGTCTTGCTTCTACTTTCATGACACACATGCACATACTTGCTTTTTATGTATCTATGTAAAATCTAACATACACAAATAAAAAATTAATAATGATTTGATTCCCTTAATATAATAACCTCCAGTTAAATGTATTTTTTCCTGGAAATGACTTTGCTCTTCTTGAAGGCTGAAAAAGTACTTATACAAACCCCCTCTTGTTTATTCATTCCTCTGTTGACTCAGACTTAGGGTGGCTCCCTAATTTAACCACTGTGAACAATGCTGCAATAAAGTTGTCTAGGACTCGCTTCTCTGATCTGTTGATTTTTTTTTTTTTTTTTTTTTGGACTGTCATTCAGAGCTGGAGCAGTTGAATTCTCATCTTAGTTTTGATTGACCAGTCTCTGAGAGGGCCGATTTTGAAACTTTTCTCATACATTCATTAACCATTTGTACTTCATCACTGGAGAACTGTGTTTGTTTCATTGACCCATTTATTGATTAGATTATTGATTTACTATCACTTAGTGTTCTGAGTTCTTTGTGTACTCTAGATGCTAGTCCTGTATCGGATATTGAATTAACAAAGATTTCTCTCTCGCTTTGTAAGCTGTCTCTGCGCAAAATTAATTTTTCTTTGGTTCTACGGAGTTTTATTTTGTATTCAGGGGTTCCCATTTCACTCACTCTTGGCATTACTTCCTAATCGACTCTAGTTGTCTTCCCTATACCTATATTTTTAAGTATTTTCTCAGATGGTTACAGAATTACTGGCTTCACATTAATGTGCTTTAATCTATTTGGAGTTGATCGTTGTGCACGGTGAGAGACAGAGATCTAGTTTTCTTTTACAGGGAGTTCAGGTATAATTAGTTCTTTCAGCAAAATGTGTTTAAAAGGCCATACTTCCTTCAATATACACAAACTTGGTATCTTTGCCAAAACTTGGGTTGTTATAGCCCTATAGCTTCATATCTGGGTTGTATATTATACTTTATTGATCTACACAATGATATATCCTGTCTTGTTCTTTTTGTTCACGGTTGATTTGGTTATCTGGAATATTTTGAACTTGTACATGAATAAGATTACTCCCCCCCCCAGACTGACATTAGGATTTCGATAAGGATTACATTGAATCTGTAGATTGCTTTTGGTAGAATGGCCATTTTGCAAAATACTAATTCTTCCAATCCACAAGTATGGAAAATATTTCCATCTTCTAGTGTGTTGCTCAATTCCTTTTATATCTGCTTATGCTTTTCTTTAAAACTGGGAAGGATATAAGGGTTGGAAGAACAGGACACAGAGATCTGGATTTTGAGCATAGGAACTGCTGGGCCTGAGCGGCCTGAGCTCGAAGTGGACTTTTCCGTTATTTTGTTTGTTTGTTTGTTTTTGTTTTTTGGTTGTTGGTTTTCTCTGTGTAGCTCACTCTGTAGACCAGGCTGGCCTCGAACTCAGAAATCCACCTGCCTCCTCCTCCCAAGTGCTGGGATTAAAGGTGTACACCACCACGTTTCCTTTGTTTTTTACCTTCTACCTCGACCTACTCTGTATCCTTCCGCCTCCACAGCACCTGCACGGTTCTTCATTACCGTGTTTCTCAGTCACAGCATGTTGACATGACCTCTTGGATCCTCCATCTCTTCTCACTCGCCCAGAGCTCCTTGTTCATCTATATAACTAAGCCGTCTTCACTCAAAATGTCTTACCAGTCAAACAATGCCAGTTATGTTAGCTAACAGCCTTGCAAAAGCACCAGCACGTTTCTCAGACTCGCGTGTTCCGTCCTCCCTGCTCTCATTTCCTCTCTATTGTGAGAGGCTTAAGCAAAACTCCCTTTTAACCTCTGCACGCTGAGTCCAGGTTGGACACCATAACAGAGCATATGTCACAGGGGAGAGGAAACTCCATTCAACAAACAGGAGCTTTGTGTTTAGTGTTTCCATTCCAAACTCCTAAGAAGGAGTTTTTGACCCTTAGAAACCCTTGGAAATCGTTTCTGTGGGTAGGTATGCTCTGCGGTGCATAGCTCTAACATATTTGTTCACATTGGCTATTTCCTTGTCGTGTTCTACATGATTTCTGGAAAATATCATTGATCTCATCACCTGAAATTTTTAATATGTAAGGGTATTCCATTTACAGATTAAATAGTTGAGAAAAGTAGTTTTACTTCTGAATGAGAGAGAGAGAGAGTAAGATAGAGGCAGACTCATAAGCTCTAATCTCCTTAAAACTCAAGTTCAAACAAGAAAAGATAAAGAATTTCACAGCCTGCCACAGAGAATGCTTTGCCTCCACTTCAAACTGAGGATTCTGATGGACGCATGCTGTCTTCTGTCCTACATCCTCCCTGTCCTATTAGCCCACATTTAAAGACAGAATTTGCACCCCACCACTACCACCACTCTTCATTTTTGATTATCATGATCTCACACCGTAGGTATGCAGGTTCAGTAAAATATCTTGAGGGCCTCGAGAATGAACTAAAGGAACAAGGAACAATTAGTGATTGCTTTAGGAGTTCGGGGTCAGGAACAAGGGCAAACTCCTGAGGCAATCCTCCCTTAGAGCTAGCTGCCTTTGACACTGATCTGAAATGTCCTAAGAGAGTGAGTAAGCGCTCTGTGTAGACAGCTGTACAGGAAGTCACTCCCGGTGGTTAGCACTTGTTACCACTGTGGATACCTAAAGGCAGAGCAGTGGTGTTTAACAATAGCAACAGCAAGGAAAGCAGAGGTTGGGGATTTAGCTAGGTGGTAGAATGCTTGTCTACCAAGCCCCTGGATTTGGTCCCCAGTACCAAAGAATAGCCACAGGTTACTCAGTGAAGTATAGAAATATTTCATGTAATTTTAGCTTAAGTATGTCCAACATATTTCATGTGTGATTCAATATTCCAATTTCACGAAGCAGGCTGTGTATTTCTCTGGGATTTCTATATTGTAATAGCTCAGTATGACTTCTCAAGCAATAACCAGCATCTCTTACTCATTATCCTAAGTTGACTTGACTACTGGATATTTCAACATGTCAATTTGAATGACCCCATTTGTTATGAATCATACCCAGGCTATTTCTTATCACTAGCTAACCCTTTCTTTGCCTCACTTGTACAATGAGATTGTCCAGTATACAATGACTGAAATGTTGTTGGTACCATCAGATAAAATGGATATTATTAGGCCAGGGTTTCGTTGCCAAAGGCCACATAAATTGGGAATATGTCTTTTTCATCAACTATTAAATACTAAAAGTATATCCCTAAGTTGCAGGATGGGATTAGATAGGATCCAAAAGATCTGATGATAAAACCTCCATATAACATATATTAAGGCTGATATTGTTGGTTAATAATGATTCTCCATGCTTCTAAAATCTTCAGAATTATTAGTACTCTGGCACCAAAGCCATTAAACCATTGTTGTATCCTGGATCAAAACAAGTATAATAAGGTCCAGCTTCTTAAACTGTGCAACACTGCCATGGAAGTCATGGAATGGCACACAAAGTTTGTGCCAAACTCATTCAGAGTCAAAGGGTTTTTGAATGCCCAATGACCAAAAATTAATTAAAAGTAGCACATAGAATTAGACTAAGACGTTTCTGGAAGCTTCTGTCTATGTTGCATCATAGGACTCCACTACACCCTTTATTCTGAACTGGTCACAAGTGCACGTAACATAGAACCTGCTGTCATGTGACTCAACGCCGATGGACATTGCCACACTTCAGCTCAGATTCAGCACTGCTGATTTGCTGTGAATTATAATGGGTCTTTTCACTGTGTGTGCCAAGTTTTTCTCTTATAGAAACACGATAGTTAAGCACAGTAAACAAAGACCTTTAATGTTTTCTTACTGTCATTCCCCACTATGCAAGGATCAAATAAGTTTGTATATTTTTGACTTGCTGCTGTGTTAGAATCTTTGATTTTTAAAATTTCTGTTTGAGTTGCTGACTTGTCATTTTAAAAAAATAACTATTAAATTAAATTTAATTTGGGATTAGGCAGGGTCTCCAACAATTAATGGAATGGTCCCTGTACTAGCTAGTTTTGTGTCAACTTGACACAGCTGGAGTTATCACAGAGAAAGGAGCTTCAGTTGAGGAAACGCCTCCATGAGATACAACTGTAAGGCATTTTCTCAATTATTGATCAAGGGGGAAAGACCCCTTGTGGGTGGTGACATCTCTGGGCTGGTAGTCTTGGGTTCCATAAGAGAGCAGGCTGAGCAAGCCAGGGGAAGCAAGCCAGTAAAGAACATCCCTCCATGGCCTCTGCATCAGCTCCTGCTTTCTGACCTGCTTGAGTTCCAGTCCTGACTTTTTTCAGTGATGAACAGCAATGTGGAAATGTAAGCTGAATAAACCTTTTCCTCCCCAACTGCTTCTTGGTCATGATGTTTGTGCAGGAATAGAAACCCTGGCTAAGACAGTCCCAAACACACTTCTGCCATTTTATACTACATATTTAGACGGAGTGGCATACTTAGCATTTGAGAACTATGAAACCAAAATATTAACTTTGAAAAACAGTGAAGCTATTCAGTGTCCTGCATTATTAAATATTTAGGCAAGACATAATTTTTTAAAATTTGTATTTAATGTGTATGGGTATTTTGTTAGCATGTATGTCTATGTACCACGTGCATTCAGTGCCCATGGAAACCAGAAAAGGACATCATATTCCCTGAAACTGGAACTATATAGATGGTTGTTAGCTACAAAGTCGATGCAGTATTAAAAGACAGAGAAATTAAAGGTTGGAAAAAATAAATAACTTAGCAGAAAAGTTCCCATGGCCTGTTTAGTGGTGCAGCTGGGATTTGAATCTGTCTGGTGATTCTGGAACCTGAGCAAACATCATTCAGCCAGCCAAGAGAAGGACGTGTCCTCAGCTCTTGAGGACAGGGAAGATAGATGCCAATATGTCTGATCCAGGAGTTAACATGGGACAGGGACCATCCCGTCTAGAAGTTAAGCTTTCTTGTCTGCTGAGCCTCGGCTAAGGAAACTAGCTGCAGGCCATTCTTCTCTAACTCCCTGAAAAGAAGGGTGAGCGTGAAAGTGCAGGAAATACGACTCCTCCTAGCACCCTGATCCCATGCCAAGAAGTGCTAGAAACAGCTTTGGAGAGAGCCAAGTATGTGTTTCAATGGTATTTCAGCAAGGCTGAAATGACAGTCACACCCGAAATGTATGAAGGGAGAAAGAAGCTGCAGATGAGGAAAGCTATCAAGTATTTATTGCAGATACTCATTTCTGAGTCAGACTAGCGTGGTAAGAAGAAGGCATGAAGGGACTAATGTGCGTGCTAGGTACTGACCACTTTGAAAGAAGAACACACTGGTCTGAGGAATTTACACCATTGAGGCTGTGCTCTGTGGTAGCTCTGCATGAGAAGAAAGGGGAAAATAGCCAGTTCACATCCCAGCCCCCAATCCTTACATCCCGCCTTTCTTCTCACCACAGCACAAGTTCCAAGTAGTCAGGGAGCCTTGTGTGGACCTATCAGCGCCAGCACCGTGAGTTTTCCCACTGCTGAGGACAAGCAGATGTTGGATGAATGACACAATAAATAAATTAATAAAATTAAATTCTCAGTGCCATGTTCATAACCTACAGAGGGGAGTGTAAGTCATGTAGTCCTCTTAAATTCTCAGTAGCCAAGTGAACTTAAGCTTACTAAATAAAACACCCATTCCACCTGGATACATCCTGATTGTACCATTTAAATATGTGACCGACAGAAAGTAACTGCTAATAAAGCAGCTGGCATTCTGTTTTCCTCTAGAGAGACCGTTTCCACAATTCTGGAGAAAATAAGATTGCAAAGTGGAAATAAATTTAAAAGTAAGACTTGGTCTTCTATGAGAACATCAGTGTAGGAGGGAAGGAGGGCAGCTGAGTGTCTCCTCAGGAACCAACCACATCTGGCTTTCTTTAGGAAGACTTTTCAAAACTCAAAAAAAAAAAAAATCGGTGCCACCTCTCCTAGGGGAGCAATGTCCCGGAAACATGAGTCATGAGCAAAGTAGAGGGAAATTCACACTCGGCATCCAATTAAGCATCTCACAGTTCATGTGTTCAGTAGCTGCATGTGGCTAATGGCCACTGAACAATTCCGGATACCAAATGTCTACGACAAATAAATAAGTGGGATAGAGAAAAGGAAGGAAAGGGAGGAAGAAAAGGAGATGCTGGTAGCATCCTTAGTTCTATTCTCAGCTTCCCATCAGTCTCGACACTGAGACACTGAGTTGTGAGACCTACCTTTATCTATAAAGACACTTGTTCGAAGATGCCGTGCAACTTCACATGTCATTGGAATGAAAGGAGCAGAATGTACACTGCAATATTCTCTTCAGCATCACCTGCATTCGCAGCAGCCATTCACAAGTTTACTGAAAACAACGGTGAAGCTACGTATGACAACCAGGTGACACATCCCAGATCTCCTGCAAATACTGCTTTGAATGCCACAGATGACTCCTCCCTTCAGTGGACATGTCCTCCACTTCTTGAGTGGCCCTCCATTTCTGCACTCAACTTACTAAGAACAAAACAAAGGCTCCACCTGTGGCTCCCCAAACAAGCTTCGACATCCCTTCCTGAATCCAGCTAGCATCCCTTCTCACCTTCACCCAAGTAACATGTGCCCTATTCAACTCAGCCCCACAAGGCAAAGGAAGAAGAGGAAGAGAATGGGAAGGAAAAGGAAGAGGGGACAAGGGGAAGAGAGTGGGTACAAACACTTTCCTTTGTCCAAGAATCGTGTCACTGCAGAACGTTCTCGGATCCTCTCTCAAAGGCGAATCTCCCTTTTCTTTATTCTCAAGGCACCACCACTTATGTGAGGATCCTTTTAACTGGACAATAAACTTCTACAAAGGAGCAGCTATGTCCCTGATCATTGTATCCATTGAATGGGAGCTATTGTACCGCAGGGTCCAAAGGACTAAGAGAAGACAGGAATATCTGCATTCTACTCAGAAACCTCATCCAGATGTGCATGACAGCCCTGTGAACAGTCACCCCATTGTACTGAGGTGTCCAAAGAACTAAGAGAAAACAGGAATATCTGCATCCTATTCAGCTGACATTCAGATGTGCACTCACTATGAACAGAGTGTATCAACAGAGCAACCCACGGCACCTTAAAGCACTCCAGGAGAAATACATCCCAAGTTACTAAGAGCATTGAAAAGCTAAGAGCCTAGGAATATGTGAAAGTCAAGTGAAGCATGATCATAGTGTGGTAAGGGAGGAGGAAGCAATGCTAATTACAGTGTGGTCAGAGAGCTGAGGTGTGACTTAGAGGAATACAGGATATGTAGTGTTGTAGCCTCTGCTCCTCCCCTCCACCACAGGATGGGCATTGTTAGGCATCTCTAAGTATTAGAGATCACAAATGGAACTTAATTCCTCTTTATTCCCAACATCCTAGACAGAACTATCCACTCCCTGGAGTTAGTAGGAAGGATGTTTGTGAGTGGAACTCACAGTAGTGCCTTAAACTGTTTGTGTTACAACTATGTATAACCTTTGCTTCAGAACCTTGGCTTGCTCTCAGTGGGGAGAGCTGTACCAAAGTCCAGTCTAAATCCCCCTTCTTAAGACTCAGCAACAACTTGGTAAGGGTAATAGAGAACCAAGGGGTCTAGTCCACAGACTCAATGATTATCATATTAAAAACTGAAGTCACTCCTTTTAATAAATAATACCATGTCCTTTTATTCTATCACACAGAGAGCTGGAAGTGGGGTGGAGAGATGGCTCGGTGGTTAAGAGCACTTGCTGTTCTTTCAGAGGACCCAGGTTCAATTCCCAGCACCTACATGGCATCTTACAACTACTTTTAATTTCAGCTCCAAAGAATCTGACAGCTTCTTTTGGCCTCTCTGAATAATACCTGCACATAAATAGAATACATATTCAGGTATATATATATATATTGGTTTTTGGAGACAGGGTTTCTCTGTATAGCCCTGACTATCCTGGAACTCACTTTGTAGACCAGTCTGGCCTCGAACTCAGAAATCCACCTGCCTCTACCTCCCAAGTGCTGGGATTAAAGGCGTGTGCCACCACCGCCTGGCTATATATAATATTTTTAAAGGAGTTAGAATCTGGAAGCACTAAGTTAAGACTATAAGAGATGAATGGACAACACCATGGACTTAAGACTTTTAAAATAGATCTCCATCCAGAGTGGGGCATGATGGTATATGAGAGAGGCACCAAGAACTAGCTTCTTCCTCTGCAACATAGAACTGAAATCAAGAGCATATCTGCCTGTAGAAATGTGTAGGCGTGGGAGAGAGCTAGAATTACATGTCAGACAGAACCAGCGTTGGATATCCTTGTACAAGAAACAGTGTGTTCCAGCATCTACCACACACCACGGTTACTGAGCCAGTAAAATCCATTGGGGGGAGGGGGTATGGGTTAAAGAGAGACTCCCAGTAAGAGAGAAAGCTGTTAGTCAGCTCCATACCAAAAAGGTTGGCATCTTACTGGCTTATTGCCACTATAGATAGAAAGACCTGTGGTCTACAGAGCAGGCTAATGTTAAAGAAGTTTACTGCATCTTCTTGTGAACTGTCAGGGTGCTGAAGCTTCGAACTATTTTGAAAAGGGTCCTGTAGCTGGACCCTGTTTGGGTTGCAGGAAGACAGGGCAGTAGTCCCTTTAGGATCTCATGGATATCACCTTTCATCGCAGGACGTGGGAGCTTCTAAGCAACGCCTTGGTTCTAGGGAGTGACTCTTAGCGGTCTATAACATAGGGGTGTGGGTCTTAACGCTGTGGGAGGGAGTGATACCGTCCTCTAGGATTGGCAAGTCAAGGAATCTGCCCCTCAGCCCTGGGGCATGACTACTTACAAGTAGAAACCTCCTCTGGGATGGAAGACAGCGGCCTCACCAGTCACTGCCCCTACCTTGTCAACATAGAACTTTGTGGATCTTTTGCCCTTAGCTTCAGAGTGGCCAGGGAATAGCTCTGATATACTTCCACACCATGAAACATAATAAGAACATACATACATACACACACACACACACACACACACACACGCAAGATGCTGTACAATCTAGTTCAGGTAATAGCTCACATTCAGTGCTAACTTCTACCCTGAAACTCAGTTAAGAGGAATTTCAAGTTTGTTTCATCTGCAAATTACTCCTGCTTAACACTTGGTAGGTACTTTGCTGAAAAGAATGCAGGATGTATGTGTGTGTGGACCAATGTATGTGTGTACAAAAGTGCAAGCTCCGGCTAAGTGCAGAGCACCCAGCCTAAGATGACCCCAAGAGAAGCTGAGCTCAGCAAAGGTAACAGCCTGTCTCTCTCACTCTTCACTAGTCCCAACATCTCAGTCAAGATAATTTTCCCCTTCTTTTTTAATGTTCCATTACTATTATTATTACTATTACTATTGTAAATATATTATCATCATCATTATTTTACTTTTTCTTCTTTTCTGTTGCTGTTGCTTTTTTATTTTATTATTTTGTTTTATTTTACTTTTGTTGCAATGGAGTTCAAACCCAGCACCTTGCACACCTTGCCACCTGAGCTTCCTTCTCATTGCACTTAAGATTAACTATATTCAGCTTTAAACATCTTATTCAAACCCCAAAAGACACTCCAACCTAAAGAAAGGGGGTGGGGCAGCAAGACCTCCCAGCCACCAACCTTTTCTCAGGTAGGCACAGCAAAGTCTCACTCCTGAAAAGACACACCCACTTTAACAGGAGAGGAGAATTGCACAAGCTTTGCTGACGCTCCATCTGTGTGGGTCTATTATACATGTCAAACACAAGCCTTATCAGATGAGCCCTGCTTACGGGGCTGTATGTGACTGGCACAGTAGAAGAGCTATGATTCCAGCATTTACATCTTTATATGAAGTTTATGGATCTGCAACCATGTCTAATCAGAGGATAAGAGCTTCAAGTCCTTCAGCACAGTCCAGAATCACTTTGACCAGTAACAACAGTGTCTATGGAACTCCCATTGATTTATAGGCTACCATTCCCATTGTGTAAGTAGCCAGAAAGGATACACCCATACACTCTAGACCACAGCTGCATAAATTACTAGGGTGTTCAACTCTTATAAGTCCTACAGGGAAGTGAGTCATGTCAACTCTTGTAGGGTTGGTACTTAATTGCTACTGACAAAGCCACCAAGAGTGTAGACTACATTACAGTGTCAAGCTGGAAATACTGTCAACCTTATGTAACAAACCAATATGCCAAGCTATATTGTCACTCTCTTAACAAGAAAGCACAAGCAAGAAAAACAAAGTAGAAACACCCTGGCAGACATATAGAGGGATGGAATGGGATAAAGGACCCAGAATAAGTATACTCAGCCAACCAATTTTTAATGAAATTGACAAAAATGAGTGTCAGATGATAGCTACAGCAAATTCTGCTGGGAAAACTGTATATTCACATAGAGAACACTGAATACTATCCCTCTCACCCTGTACAAAAACTAACTCCAAACAAACCAAAAACCTTAATATGCAGAAGATACTCATGGAAAACAGAAGAAACCCACTTTATAGCCAGCAAAGGCAGTGATTTTATTTCAGGGATTTCAAAGACAAAGGAATAAAGGCCAGACAATTGGGTTTGCCCCAGACTTAGAGACCTCTGCACAAGCAAGAACTCCATCACCAGGGTGAAGGAGCAGCCTGCAGAGGGACGGCACTTTACTAACTTAACCAGAAAGAACATTAACACTCAGCACATACAGATTACTTCAAAAACTTAACAAGAAATAATGCAATTAAAAATGGGCAAGTGATTGAATAGACTCCTTTCAAAAACTGTACAAATGGCCAACAAACATATTGAAGAACTGCTAAATATCTTTTGCCATCACGGAAATGAAAATCAGAACCATAATGAAATGCCACCTCATGCCAACCATTATCAACAAGAAGTACTAATGAGAAGGGACAGGGTGGGGGGGAGGGGAAAGTGGGACGTATGGAGAGAATATCTTCAATATAAAATACGTTTCAGCATGAAATTATTTTTTTAAAAAATCAATGACTACTTACAATCAACCAACTAATAAGAAAATAACAAAGGCCTTCTGGGGCACATAAAGAGAACCCTTATAAACTGTGGCTGGGTGTGTAAATCTGTGCTGACTCTATATCACCCATCTCTACCCCTGCTGAATGCATTTATTGAAGGAAGTAAAGTTGGCATATAAAAGAGGTACACGCGTGCCCATGCTTGCCAAGCACCGGGAAGAGCAGATAAGACACAGAATCTGCTTCTGGGGTTTTTCAGTAGATATATAAAAATACCGTAGATGCAATATGTATGAGGAAGAAATCTGGCCATTTGCAGGAAATGAAGGAGAGCACCTCCTTAAGTGAAGTACGTCAGAAAAAGAAAAGGTGACATAGGTGTCAAGGAAAGAGGCAAAGAGAAGAGAGGAAAGAGTGGGAAGGTCGATGGACATGATCAGTGCAAAATGTACATGCACAGAAGATCAGGGAAGCAATTAATGTTTGTGATGGTTTGAATATGCTTGGCCCAGAGAATAGTACTATTTGGAGGTGTGGCCTCATTGGAGTAGGTGTGTTACTGTGGGCGTGAGCAGCGGGTAAGAGCACTGACTGCTCTTCTGAAGGTCCTGATTTCAAATCCCAACAACTACATGGTGGCTCACAACCACCCATAATGGAATCTGATGCCCTCTTTTGGTGTGTCTGAAGACAGCTACAGTGTACTTACTCATAATAAATAAATAAATAAATATCTTTTAAAAAAAAAAAAGAAGAAGAACAAGAGAGCAAGAGAGCGAGGAGGGGGCAAGCAGCTCAAAAACAAAACAAAACAGAACAAAACAAAAACAAAAACAAAAGCAAAAACAAAAACAAAAACAAAGAAACAAAGACACTCATTCTAGTGCCTAGAAGACAGTTTTCGCCTCACAGCCTACGGTTGAAGATGTAGAACTCTCAGCTCCTCCTGCACTGTGCCTGCCTGGAGGCTGCCATGTTCCCACTTTGATGATACTGGACTGAACCTCTGAGCCTGTAAACCAGACCCAAATAAATGTTGTCCTTATGAGAGTTGCCTTGGTCATGGTGTCTGTCCACAGCAGTAAAACCCTAAGACAATGGTTGTAATCAATATGTTAATAATTAGAGCAAGTAAATCAAAGGATTTCATTTTTAAAGGACCAAGTTGATGGAATACAATGGTTAAGACATCAGGCAGTCACGCCAAGGTATTTTATATTATTTGTGACTATTGAGAAGGGTGTTGTTTCCCTAATTTCTTTCTCAGCCTGTTTATCCTTTGTATACAGAAAGGCCATTAACTTGTTTGAGTTAATTTTATATCCAGCTACTTCATTGAAGCTGTTTATCAGGCTTAGGAGTTCTCTGGTGGAATTTTTAGGGTCACTTATATATACTATCATATCATCTGCAAAAAGTGATATTTGGACTTCTTCCTTTCCAATTTGTATCCCCTTGATCTCCTTTTGTTGTCTAATTGCTCTGGCTAGGACTTCAAGTACAATGTTGAATAGGTAGGGCGAGAGTGGACAGCCTTGTGGCGTGACTCTAACTAAGGAAGTGAAAGATCTATATGATAAGAACTTCAAGTCTCTAAAGAAAGAAATTAAAGAAGATCTCAGAAGATGGAAAGATCTCCCATGCTCATGGATTGGCAGGATCAACATTGTACAAATGGCTATCTTGCCAAAAGCAATCTACAGATTCAATGCAATCCCCATCAAAATTCCAACTCAATTCTTCAACGAATTAGAAAGAGCAATCTGCAAATTCATCTGGAATAACAAAAAACCTAGGATAGCAAAAACTCTACTCAAGGATAAAAGAACCTCTGATGGAATCACCATGCCTGGCCTAAAGCTTTACTACAGAGCAATTGTTATAAAAACTGCATGGTACTGGTATAGTGACAGACAAGTAGACCAATGGAACAGAATTGAAGACCCAGAGATGAACCCACACACCTATGGTCACTTGATCTTTGACAAGGGAGCTAAAAACATTCAGTGGAAAAAAAATCAGCATTTTTAACAAATGGTGCTGGCACAACTGGTTGTTATCATGTAGAAGAATGCGAATTGATCCATTTCTATCTCCTTGTACTAAGGTCAAATCTAAGTGGATTAAGGAACTCCACACAAAACCAGAGACACTGAAACTTATAGAGGAGAAAGTAGGGAAAAGCCTCGAAGATATGGGTACAGGGGAAAAATTCCTGAATAGAACAGCAATGGCTTGTGCTGTAAGATCAAGAATCGATAAATGGGACCTCATAAAATTGCAAAGCTTCTGCAAAGCAAAAGACACCGTCAATAAGACAAAAAGGCCACCAACAGATTGGGAAAGGATCTTTACCTATCCCAAATCGGATAGGGGATTAATATCCAATATATATAAAGAACTCAAGAAGGTGGACTCCAGAAAATCAAATAACCCCATTAAAATATGGGGCTCAGAGCTGAACAAAGAATTCTCACCTGAGGAATACCGAATGGCAGAGAAGCACCTGAAAAAATGTTCAACATCCTTAATCATCAGGGAAATGCAAGTCAAAACAACCCTGAGATTCCACCTCACATCAGTCAGAATGGCTAAGATCAAAAACTCAGGTGACAGCAGATGCTGGCAAGGATGTGGAGAAAGGGGAACACTCCTCCATTGTTGGTGGGATTGCAAGCTTGTACAACCACTCTGGAAATCAGTCTGGCAGTTCCTCAGAAAATTGGACATAGTACTACCAGAGGATCCCGCAATACCTCTCCTGGGCATATATCCAGAAGATGTCCCAACCGGTAAAAAGAACACATGCTCCACTATGTTTATAGCAGCCTTGTTTATAATAGCCAGAAGCTGGAAAGAACCCAGATGCCCCTCAACAGAGGAATGGATACAGAAAATGTGGTACATTTACACAATGGAATACTACTCAGCTATTAAAAAAATGAATTTATGAAATTCCTAGGCAAATGGATGGACCTGGAGGGTATCATCCTGAGTGAAGTAACCCAATCACAAAGGAACTCGCACAATATGTACTCACTGATAAGTGGATAATAGCCCAGAAACTTAGGATACCCAAGATATAAGATACAACTTGCCAAACGCATGAAATTCAAGAAGAACGAAGACCAAAGTTTGGACACTTTACCCTTTCTTAGAAATGGGAACAAAACACCCATAGAAGGAGTTACAGAGACAAAATTTGGAGCTGTGATGAAAGGATGGACCATCTAGTGACTGCCATATGCAGGGATCCATCCCATAATCAGCTTCCAAATGCTGACACCATTGCATACACTAGCAAGATTTCGCTGAAAGGACCTAGTTATAGCTCTCTCTTGTGAGACTATGCTGGGGCCTAGCAAACACAGAAGTGGATGATCACAGTCAGCTATTGGATGGGTCACATGGCCCCTAATGGAGGAGCTAGAGAAATTACCCAAGGAGCTAAAGGGAACTGCAACCCTATAGGTGGAACAACAATATGAACTAACCAGTACCCGGGAGCTCTTGTCTTTAGCTGCATATGTATCAAAAGATGGCCTAGTTGGCCATCACTGCAAAGAGAGGCCCATTGGACTTGCAAACTTTATATGCCCCAGTACAGGGGAACGCCAGGGCCAAAAAGGGGAAGTGGGTGGGTAGGGGACTGTGGGGGGTGGGTATGGGGGACCTTTGGGATAGCATTGAAAATGTAAATGAGGAAAATACCTAATAAAAAAAAAGACATCAGGCAGTGGCAAGCCTAGGAGCCTGGCAAGATTAAGGGCTCAGGGATGTCAGGCAGGTCACTAGAATTCAGATGGAAGGTGGAGCAATATAGCCTCACGTTAAAAACAGCAAGGCACAGAAGGGTAAAGTCAAAGGAATCAAGAAAAACAAAGTTCTGCAATGCGAACATCTTGACGGACTACAAATACAATTGCCTGATGGGTTCCCAGTTCCCTTTCTTAGCTGCCAAAAGGCCCAGGAGGAGTGGCCTCCAAAAGAAGAGGTGACAAGGAATGCTGGTGGGAGGGAGCAGAGTAGGGAGGGGTCAATGAAGGGTTGACATCCTCTGGGGCATTGGGCTCACAGTCATCAAGGTTCACTTTTCAATCCTGTTACTCTGTATCTTAACCATAAGAATGACTCCAAAATAAGACACCAGCAGATCACCGTAGAACATTAGCAACCTCAGAAGAGGCTTAGGGGAGAGCTATGACAACACTCCGCAATCAAACACAGACAAAACCCCAGAATTTAGAAACTAACACCTCTTCTATTTATATGTGCTAGTTTAAAAAACAAAAAACAAACAAAAACAACTTTGCAATCATAACCTGGAGGTGTCAAGTAGCAGCAGATGACCCCACGCAGGAGCCAGGTCGCCCAGATGAGCTACTCTGACGGGCATTGTTCTCTTCCTATAGCCTGTGTGGGCAGCCAGATGACACAATATGATGGCAGCAGGGCATGTATGGGAATTCACCCTGCTGATTTGCGCCATCCTAGGTCCAGCCAAGAAGAGGTCACAACTGAGAGGAATGTAAACCTTTGCCAAAGTGAGGCTGGAAAAAAAGCTGAAAGCTCCCCACATCCCACCTTAGACTGTCCAGATCCAGGCATATTTGGAGGTGGGTCCCATTTATCCTCATTGACTAAGGGGCCTGAGCACATGGCAGAAGGAACTTAGCTCCTAGCAGAATCTCTGCCTTGCATTCTAGGGTGATGTGCCCTGCTGTGTTCAGTAGGACCTGACCTATGACAATCTTTCTCTCATTGGACAGAGAAAGAAGTCGTTGCAATCCCTGGTCTCAGCAGAGGCTAGAGACAAACTCATCTAGAAGGGAATCCCACCTCAGCTCATTCCAAGGGGGCTAACAAAGAGAAACAAGGTTAATAAAAATAAAAGTGATTGAGAGGACTCTGAGAGATTAGGACCTGCTGGATTGGGGGAAGGGGGAAGTTTGCCAGCAGTTTGATGGCCTCTGCCTTCAGCCTGCCCCACTTCGTTCTGGTATCATTTGCCATTCCTCTATCACGCTAGCTCTCTCAGAAGGTCAACAGAACCCGTTATGTCCATATTCTATGGAACATCCCTTCTCACCTCACTTGAGTCTCTAGTAGAACTTGGCAGAGACAAGCACCACCCCATCCCTGAAAGACAACATCTCATCTGTTTTTCTCTATCTGGAATCTTCTTTTCTGTGTCTCATAAACATCTAACTTCTCGAACCTGGAATGTCCCAGGGATCATTTTAGGCTCTTTTCCATTTTTGCTCAGTTCTGAGGGAGAGGTCTCATCCTGCTTGAAACACTGTGCCATGTATTCACTTCTCCCAAGTGCCTAACTTTGGGCCAGTCTTCTCCCTGAATGTTCAGCTTCCGTCCCACCTGGTTTCTCCACCCAAGTGCCTACCATGCCTCTTAAACCAAGAACTGTCTAAAAGAGAGGTCGGAACATAACTCCTAACACACCTGACTAGGGAGGGCCTGCTCACAGCAAAACTTGTAGCCATCCTTGACTCTGAATTGGCTCTCACTTCCCACATCCAATCCACTGGAAAATCACTCCATCTCCAAATATGCCCAGATCTGTCCAGCCCTCATCATCTCCACTGCTACCACTCTCGTGCAGAAAGCATCATTACAATTGCCTCTGAGGTGACTTCAATTGATAATGGCCCTAGGAGGCTCATATATTTTGTTACGAGGCCCCTAGTTGGTAGAACAATTTTGGAAAGGATTAGAAGGTATGGTGGGTGGCCTTACTGAAGGAGGTGTTCTACAGAGTGGGCTTTAAGGTTTAAAAAGCCCTTGACAGACCCAGTCTTTCTCATTCTCTGCCATGTGATTGTGGGTCAGACCTCAGCCAGTGTTCCAGCACCATGCCTGCTGCCTGCTGCCTGACGCCTGACCCCTGACCCCTTTCTCCTCACCATCTTGATCACAGACTCACCTTCTGAAATTGGAAGCAAGTCCTCCATTAAATGCTTCCTTTTATAAGTGGCCCTGGTCATTATGCCTCTTCCCAGCAGTGGAACAGCAACTAAGACAATCTCCCAGCTGGTGTCCACTTTGCCTCTGCCATTGTTAGACTATTCTCAACATGAGTGCAGTTCTGTAGACATGCAGGTCAAGCCCAAGTCCACACAAGGACACCCTTGACCCCATGACCCATGCAAGCCAGATCACCACTTCTTCAACACCCCACAGTTGAGTCTCTTCCCCACCAACCACACTGCCTTCCTGCTTGTCCTAAAGTATGCCAGGATTGCCTCCTTAGGGCATTGGCACATGGGACCCCTCCTGCTTGAAAAGCTCTTCCCTCAAAAGATATGTTCAAATGCAATCGTTTCACATCAGCATATTTTAAAAATTGCTTCAATACTTCATCTCTATTTTTTACTTTATTTTCTCTACAGTAATTGTCTTTTAATATACTGCATAATTTACTGTTATTATGTTATTATACTCCACATCCTTTTCCTAATAAGAAGCAATGCCCTATAAAACCTGATTTATGAATAAAGAATTTCATCTGTATTCTTCTTCACTTCCAGATTCCTAGTTCTCAGAATTAGATGGACTAAATACTTCCATAGGAAACCCTTGGTACATAGGTGGGTGAAGGATAATGAAGATGGATGGATGGATGGATGGATGGATGGATGGATGATAGATGGATGGATGAAATGATAATTGGATTGAAAATGTGAATAGAAAACTTCAGTGGATGGAAGGCTTTTTAGTTCAATTTTAAATTCCATTACAGTCCCAGAGGGTTAAATATCACAGAAATCAAATGAAATAAAATTCAACATTAAAGAGCTTTAATCTCTTCTCTGACTGACTAATAGCAATGGTAACATCTAGCATAAGATATATGGTCTTTCTACAAGTTCATTAGAACTGGGTAGTTTAAGCTTTGCTTCATTCTTCTATAATACATAAGAAGCCAACTAGGGAAATGCTTGTGATTTTAAGAGTCAAATTTGACAGTCCATGGCCTTAAGGCTAGAGAATGGAGCAGGAAAGGATGTTAGCAGAGTCAAGGGAGCTTGATTTCACTGTGACGCTACCACATGACAGACAGCACAGCAGGCTCTTTGCTTACTTTACCTGCAAAGATATCTATCACCCTGAGAATCTGATATCACACCACTTTACGCATAAAGGAACTGAAGTTCAGAGGTTAAGTTATTGCACAAGGTCTCAAATGCATAGTAAATCTGCATTCAGACTTCAGACTATGTTTATATCAATCAACATTCTTAGTCTGTACATTGTCAAATGAAAGGATATTTGAGATATAGTAAGCCAGCTGTTGGCTGTCAGTCTGTTGGCTGTCAGTCTGTTGCTTCTATGTCAATGAATCTTGACTAGTAGAACAAAATATACAAAGGCTCAAAGGTTCATGCTATGTGCCAAAACACTCATACTCCATGGTACTCAAACTCTTTGATAGCTGGCTTCTTCTCCTCCTTGACCTCATACTGGCAATTGGAGCCCTACTCCTCCTGGATTCCCTGCCTCATCCAATTTCCAAAAGAACAGATAAGAAGCATTGCAAACATCACTGTCAATCAGATCTGGTTCAATACCAAAGTGACCCTAACATAGAGGCTGATAACTATAATTGTACCTCCCCTTTATAAAGCAAAAAGGGAGAAATGTGGGGATGGAAAGCCGTGTGACTAGGGGAGCCAGTCCAGAGCAAGAGTGAGGTCGAGCTATGTCCAAATTCTGAAAATTTCATCCTGAGACTGGCAAGAGTAGGGCTGTTTCCTCCTTGCTCTGGGCTGCGTGTCCCAACACATGTAGCCTTATGACCTCCACATCTGCCACCCTTGAGGTAGCAGTCATGTGGCTGGTGGCCAGATTACAGGTTAAACTTCTTCCCTTCCTATAAGGACATGTTCAGCAAGCACCTAGAATTCCTCTTCATGCAAATGAAGCATTCCCAGCTTCTCAGCATCAGCCAATGATGTGCACTCACTCCAAAGACCCCTACCCACTCCCCAAGTTTTATATAGCTTTTGTAGCCCCCAATAAAGGAGAGCTGTTTCACAGAAAACTGTCATAGGAGAAGGCTGTTTCTCCCACACCCTTGCACATGTAACCCACCCGCTCAGCTAAGTTCATTCCTTCCAGTCTGGCCTATACACAACAGTGCCTGGATACCCCCAAGTGTAGAAACAAACCTGGGCCGGCAACAGTCCACATCCACCTTCTAAGATACTTATCTGGCTTGGTTTCAGTGCGCCAAGCATCTCAGACAGATGCAAGACTGATAAGAATTGGACAGTTAAAATCAAGGTTTTGTTTTGAAGTTAGTGCTAAGAAGTTTCTGGACTTAAAAAAAGAAGAAGATAAGAAGATAGGGCTTCTCGGCTTATAGTCATAGTCAAACATGCACACACTCATAAACACATACCTCCCCCACTCATAAATACATACATATTCTTCTATGCACATAATTCATATGCACACACATCCACAAACATGTTCACACACACATTCATTTATACACATTTTTGTGTATAGCAAAAGCAACTAATAAAAAACTTTAAAATTAGTAACTTTTACTTTTGCTCAAGTCCCCAAGGGTTGTGGGTGTTGAAGATGTGCTGTACAGTAGGTACAGCCTAGAAGATGCTACTTACCACCCCAAAAACGTCTGTTTCAATAGCATCCGTCTTGCAGCAACCCTTCTAATTCCCATTCCTCCTCCCACTCACAGCTTCTCTGTGCACGTTTGACTTATTGTCAGCAGTTTCCACCAGGACTCATCTGACAGAAACCTGGCCCACAGCACTCTGTAATTAGTGTCATCCGGCACACAAATCTGGTTGTCAGTCTGTTTGTGAAGCTTCCAGTTTGCCAGAAGACAGAGTGTTTGTCCAATCAGAAAGTCATCAGTTAATGGCTGCCTCTCTTGTAACTGAATAGTAACTATGCCCATTTGTTGTCACTCTCACCAAGTTTGTCTTCCCACTCTGGGACACTGTTGAGCCAGCCCACTTAGATGCTGAGCAGGTCAACATGAAAGTATGAGGCTCCCGTGAGGATGCTGCCCACCCCCAGTTTGCTTCTCTCACCTGGACCAGCCTACCAAGCCAACCGCCTCAGATTCATTCAACCCAAGGAAGAGGATAAGTACCTCAGACCGCACCCTCTGCCTGAACTGCATGTATGAAGATTAAGAAATCCCGGAACTACTCCTCATAGTCAGCGATGATGATCATTTTAGCATTGGGATCTGCCAATAAAACAAGATTAGTGGTATACATACATATCACTTTTAGCCAGTGATATACCTTGCAAATGTACCCTTCCAGGCCTTACCACATTCTTTATGAATTATCTTCCTTAGCCAAGTCTATCAATAGGTCTCATGATTAAACTGAGGAACTGAAACATAGTCATAAAGAACTCTGGCCTAAGAGCCGGCATTTCCATGTTTACAGTGGGCTTACAATGGGCAGCCTCCTTAATGACTAAATTCCATGTATGAATCAAGGACATCTCGAAATCAAACTGCCCCTTACTTGACCTCCTTCCACCCTTTTTCAAGATCTGCATCACTAAAGAAGTTTAGCAGGCGTGGGTGGGTCCTCTTAATTTCAGGAAACTAAGGAAGGCTCTTTAGAGTGGTGTGCACATTTTCCTTTACATCCAATACACAATTCATATGAATGAGGAAGGCCATCAGGCAGAGACTCTTCATCATTTCGTGGAATTTCTATGTGAATAGGACTGCAGGAAGTCACTGTCAGACGGTTGCAGGTTTGGGAAATGGCATGAGAATATAGGAAAGAGAAACCAATGGATTAACAACATAAGACTGGGAATATGGTGGTTAAGAAACTCTGTAGGGATGGGAGACACCAAGAAAACAATGCTGTTCAGACAAAACATTGGTGCACATACGAACTCACAGAGACTGTGGCAGCATAAACAGGGCCTGCAAGGGAGTTCCAGTGCTGAGAGGGGAAGTGGACATGAGACACCATCCCTAACCCAGAAGTTATCTCCAATTGACAGCAGCTCACAAAGGAAAATTTAATTTTCTTCAGCGGATTATCAGAGGATATATAAGCTATACTTGGGCAGGTTACATGCTCAGCAGTAGATGGTCGGCACAAAAGAAACTCAATGGCACTTTTTTGAGGGTTCATTTGTTTTGTTTTATTTTGTTTTGGATGTTTGGTTGGTTGGTTGGGTTTTTTTTTTTTTGGTTTTTTGAGTTTTTTTGGAATTTTTTTGTCTATAATGCTCTGCTTGATCATTTTGTACTTTATTGGACTTTTACTTATATATTTTATTTTAAAAAGACAGAGAAAGAAAGAACCTAAATTCCATTAAGTAGAAAACAGCCCACAGAAAGTAGGCTAAGGAAGGCTAAGTGAGGTGGGATGTGGTAAGTGGATGGCATCTAGGTAAAGGCCAAAAATAATAATTAGGAGTCATCACATTGCAAGAACAGTTTGGCTTAATTGGATTTGTCTTGTCAACCTTCTATTAGAATTTCAGTCTCAAACCTAATAAATATTGTCTTAATCTTTTTCTCCTTATTATGCCTAGACTTTAATATATATATTAAATATATATATATATAGTAAGAAAGAAAATAATTAAAACTTCATGTGCACATTGAAAAAGAAAGGAAGGAAGGGAACAACGAGGAAAGGAGAGAGGGAGGGATGGATGGAGGAAGGGACGGAGAGAGGGACAGAGGGAGGAAGGGAGGGAGGGAGCAAACAGGGGCTGTGGTCAAGTAAAATGCTCTTGACTCTTTTACCACAGTCAGGCTAACTCCTCAAGCAACACCATCTCCCTTCTGAGAACCAGTTAGCACGGAGCTGTTTATCTAAAACAGTCTCATCCACTCACCACACCCTATTTTGCATGTCAACCCCTGCAAAGCATAATTATAAAAGGCAAGGTCAGCCACACTTTTCATAATTAGCATCACATAGATTATATCAAGTTTCAGTGAAATTTTCCACAGTCTGACTCGTCCTTGGCTCCACCTTCTTAGACATGTCCAGAAATACAGAGAACAATCTGGAACTCCTGAGACAGAATTGCAAGCTTCTTAATGTCCTCTTGCTGTCCCTTTCTCTTGGAAAGAAAAACAAAACAAAAGCAAACAAACAAAACAACAATAAAGCCAAGCTAGAACCTCCTCCAGTGCATAATTACTGGAAGAAAATAAAATTCTAAGCACACCATGTCTAGGGTTGTGGATACTGCAGGAATTATTACATCCTGTAAGTGAATCAAGTGAATTGTTCTGACCCTGTGATGATAATACTAAGTTCCATTCTCCCCACATTCCTTCAGCTCCATCCAATCACACTATCCATAGCAGTTGCCACTGGCAGCGTCCCAAGTGTTCCAAGAACATTGGTGGGACATCAATTTTCACAAAGGTTGACTGACCCTTTCTTCCAGTCTGAATTTCTCCAAGAGTCAAATGTTGATTGCATAATGATAATGACACCCCACTCTGATATTCAAGTTGAAGATTTTTCTAGTCCTCAAGAATCTAATAATTATAAGAAAAAATTCCCATTTCTGTACAGGCAGAGTGGAAAAGAACGTCTGGGCCCAGTTCACGTCAAACTTGTCCTGGCAGGGAAATGTCTAACAAAGATATGCAGAAAATGTCAGGCTGACCCTTGGGGTTGGGAAGGAGTGAATCAGACACACAGCCATGGGACTCAAGGCAAAAGCTGTCAAAATTACAAAGGGAGAAGAGATATCCAGGCTCAACCTGCAGAGCTCTGTTATGGACTGAAGAGCCACTGTTCAGGCAAGACCCTAACCTCTGATACTGACAACGTCCTTGATCATCCTCCTCTGCCACTGTGCTAATGGGATGTGGCCCTCTTCACTCTTGCCAACAACCACACTGGGATTCAAAGACTCTGAACCTTAACCCCACTGAGATTGTGCTTCCCACTGCAGCCCGTACTCCCGCCTATGACTTTTGAGTCTTATTCATCTGCCTTAGAAGATCAGTGCCACCTCTCCTACTAACCTTCACTGTCTGTTACACAGTAAATAGCATGTAGTTGGATAATAACTGAGTTTCGCTTGCTGTAATCCAATGGGGGGGGGTATCAAATAAGGCTAAATATTTTTGCTTAAGCAATAATAGATATCAAAGACGAACTGCTGCTCAGGAGCCAAAGCAAATATCCATACAGACAACTGTCTGGCAGTGTCTGGCTTGTTATATTCAAAATGTGACACTGAAGTCAATTGTTGGACTTAAGCAGTTGTGGAAATATTCCTCCAGGGTAGCTAGGCAAAGTGGCCTTTTGTTTTAAACACAACTGATCTACTGTTTTTGAGGTGCCAGATATTGTGGGTGCCAGATATTATCTGAATTGGAAGTAGATTGATTTTTTTAATTCTTATAAATATTTTTCAGCTCTGAGATAAGGGTGACTGGAAACAGTTGGATTCCTGGGAAGTTGTTACATTATGATTTGATGGCCTACACAGTAGCAGCACTGAGACTGGTACCAGTAATTTCCCACTACCCAGGAAGACTTTCCAAATGACTCAACCCCATGGACTCATAGATTGTGGGCTTTCTAGTATGACCGGGTTAGGCAACATCTCTGGTCTATGAGTGCCAAGTTCTCTTTTCATTTCCCTTTGATTTTGTTATCACTAAATGATTAAGGCTAACTAGTATGTAATGAAAAACAATGTATTCCTCACAAGCCAGGAGCACAAGGAAAGAAAGTAAGAGACATCATGCTTCCTCATAATGACCAGAGAACAATGCCTTATGGTACAATCTCTTCCTCTCCTTATGAAGCCATTAATGCCATTAAGAGGCCCTGCCCTCATGACTTCACCTAATCCCAATTACTTCCTTAAAGGACCCACCACCACATTAGCATACAAACCTGGGAATTAAGTTTCCACAATTTGACTTTGTACCAGATATGTTTATACCTACACCATAACAACCCTAAATCCTAGCCTATCATTAGTTCCAGCAAAAGCCTCTGCTCACCTGTGATGCTGATCCTTCCCAGGGATCCCCTAAGGAATCTAAGGCGCCTCCCCTTCTCTCTAAAACTCTCTCTCTTCAAACACTCTGAAATCTAGTCACCTTCATTCTCCCTTAAGGTCCTCTCACCAATGTTCAGCTCAAGAAATCTGAACTCTACCTGCTCTGAGACTCTTCTCCCTTAGACAGTCTCTTCTGGTGAAGTCCTGGAGCAGGGAGGATTCACATCTCGTTTACTTCTGGTCTATGAGTTTTCTTCGGTGCTTCATAACCAGGATCATAGGAAGCACTAACATATTTCTAGTGATATCAAACCAAAGATAAATCTAGCTATGGTACTCATCTGTTGTAGAAGGAAAATGCTTTAAAATTCTGCCCACTTTTCAACAATTATAAATATCACAGAGCAGAGATGTTCCTTTAGCCAACTTTAAAAAAGGTCCTTGAACCACCTACCTCAGAGTCATCCAAAATTTGACAAAAATAACTTGATATATTCTACTTAATATTAATATTAATATAGATTAATATTTATATACTTAATGTTAATATTAAATATACATTTCTCAAAATTAAAGCATAAGAAGGTTTGTCACTGGGGTGACAATTAATTAACAAAAGACAAAAGAATCATCTTCCAAGAGTCCAGAAATCATCAGAGTAGACAACAGACAAACAAGCCAAAACCAAAACTACTGGCAGGTCAGTTTTCTAGAAGCCATGGCTCTCTATAGCTCAATGAATCATTCTGCCTGTAGCTGCTACCTTGGCATTGTTGCCACAGGCATGTGCAGTGGTGAGATGAGGCGAGAGTCCTAGCTGCTCCCATACAGAATATTCTCTGGACAGCAATCATCAAAGGTCAAAGCCACACCAGACAGGAAACTGTTTGGCGAGAGTAAAGACTTTACCTCAGTTCTTTACCTAAGCACTGGACAATGGCAATCAAGCTTCCTAATGGATAATCTTCCCCAATGGGAGCAAGGTAACCACAATGGACTATCTTCATTTTGTTCCCCAATCTCAGAGGCATTTGGAATGAGCTCTCCAAAGTATTGTTCTTTCAGAAGGAAACAAACAACCCAAAAGCACTTATGAGGCATGAAGCGTCTTCACACTAAGGTGGCCAGGGGAGCATCAGGTAATGCTACTAAAGTTAAGTTGCCCAGATCTTTTCTGGGACTTGGTTTTAAGCCTCACATGTTGCTCATTCTGAAAGGTCAGTGAAAGGTCCTCACTGCCCAAGAGGCAGCGATGAAAGTGTTTGCCCATGCTTGATCTAATATAAAGGAATTTTATGGTTGGGGGGTGACCACAAGATGAGGAACTCTATTAAAGGGTCTCAGCATTAAGAAGGAGGAGGATCGCTGTCTCAGTGACTGAGAACCACTGATCAAACAGATGAAAGAACAAATGGAAGTGTTTATCACATTCTCAGTCACTGTGACTCACTTTTCCCCAAAGCCTGAACACTCTTTATTAGCAGTGGGGACACCTAGTGAGCAGAGGTTGGCATGGAAGAGGGTGGAAACCACATTCTTTAGACACAGGGATTAACGCCCCTGAGCAGGAACTGACTTGAAACCCTTCTCTCTGGGGACTTGCCTTCATGCTGCCAGAAGGCACCATGCAGGCTTTCAAACGAGAGAAGCAAGCAAGGCAGCCCTACCCAGTTATGCCTATGAATCACAACATCCACCAGGTCCAATAACCCTAAGGGTACAGTACTGGTATGCACAACTTAGTGGTAGCCAACAGTTCTCTAATTGGACTTAAGACTTGCTCAATGAGAGTGAAATCATGCTAGAAATGTTACTGATAACCTAGTTAAGTACCCAGGGCTAGTGAAGCCATGGACCTTGAAGGAGAACCTACAACAACTACTTTATTAAACCTGCACAATCTCAAACTACATTCTAAACATTTGGCCTTATACCCACAGACACATGTTAGTCTTACTCCCTCGCCTCTCATCAAGAAAATGGCTGTTGACAACAAAAGGAGACCACTGAAGAAAACCTCAGCCAATCAAACTGCAGTGTTGTGGAGCCCAGTCCCAATGGATACATCTACAACACAACTCGGACACCTCAGGCACAGGTATCATTGTAAAAGAAGGTACCCGAAGATAAATAAGAGCCAGAGGCACAAGGGGGTTTGCAGTCAGATTGTGTCTTCTAGAATTGTCAAAAAACTACACCCATAAAGTTTCTACAGTATGACTGACTAAACATTAGCTTAACTAGGATGGCACCATAGTCATGCTAATGTGGACTGGGAGAAAGACAGGGGAGGCCTCAGACTGCATGGAAACAGGAAAGTAAGTAATGCTGAGAGTGGGAGATTGAGTTTTCCCCACAGGAGAGCCCACCAATTGATTGTCCAAACCTAATTGTCTGCTCTGGAATTATATTCATACAGGAAACATTATACAGAACGAACAGGTTGTATTTATGTTTTTAGAAACACACAGGTAACAACAGTTAAAGCAAATAAACACCATGAATTTGAAAGAGTACTGAGGTGGGTGGGGATTTGTGTGGATTTGTAGGGAAGGGGAAATGGTGTATTTACATCATTGATATGTTTAGGAAAAGATAAAGAGATAGGAGCTATGTCTTATTGGGATGTGGAAGAGGGAAGGGAAGGGGGAAGGGAAGAGCCCAAGAGGGCAAGAGAGAAGCAAGAGGGAAGCAAGAGTAAGAGAGGGAGGAGGGGGCAAGCAGCCCCTTTAATAGTGGGTAAGGCCTGCCTGGCTGTTGCTAGGTAACTGTGGGGAGGAGCATACCTGGCTGTTGCCAGGTAACTGCAGGGTAGAGTTCAGATAGAATGCTAACAATTATAATTTCAAAAAAAAAAGAAAGATGGTAGGTATAAAAGCAAAGCTATATGAAGTGGCTTAAGGCTTCCTAATAAAGGGTAAGGATCTGGCTTTATTTGAAATGAAATGAAAAAAAGCCTTTAGGGGTAGGGTTGGCTAAAAGGAAGAATGAGTGACTTTTTTTTTTGTTTGCACTACTTATTTGTTTGCACAAACTGTCTGGATGCCTTGCAGTCTTTTAAAGAAGCCAGTAGTGAAAATGTCTTTTAAACTGTTCTGTAGAGGGCTTTGCTGTCTATAAAATTAACTCAAACAAGTCAATGGCCTTTCTCTACACAAAGGATAAACAGGCTAAGAAAGAAATTAGGGAAACAACACCCTTTTCAATAGCCACAAATAATATAAAATACCTTGGCATGACTCTAACTAAGGAAGTGAAAGATCTGTATGATAAGAACTTCAAGTCTTTGAAGAAAGAAATTAAAGAAGATCTCAGAAGATGAAAAGATCTCCCATGCTCATGGATAGGCAGGATCAATATAGTAAAACTGGCTATCTTGCCAAAAGCAATCTACAGATTCAATGCAATCCACATCAAAATTCCAACTCAATTCTTCAACAAATTAGACAAGGTAATCTGCAAATTCATGTGGAATAACAAAAAACCTAGGATAGCAAAAACTCTTCTCAAGGATAAAAGAACCTCTGGTGGAATCACTATGCCTGACCTAAAGCTGTCCACTGAGCAATTGTGATAAAAACTGCATGGTACTGGTATAGCGACAGACAAGTAGACCAATGGAATAGAATTGAAGACCCAGAAATGAACCCACACACCTATGGTCACTTGATCTTTGACAAGGGAGCTAAAACCATCCAGTGGAAAAAAGACAGCATTTTCAACAAATGGTGCTGGCACAACTGGCGGTTATCATGTAGAAGAATGCAAATTGATCCATTCCTATCTCCTTGTACTAAGGTCAAATCTAAGTGGGTTAAGGAACTCCACATAAAACCAGAGACACTGAAACTTATAGAGGAGAAAGTGGGGAAAAGCCTTGAAGATATGGGCACAGGGGAAAAAATAACTGAATAGAACAGCAATGGCTTGTGCTGTAAGATTGAGAATCGAAAAATGGGACCTCATAAAATTGCAAAGCTTCTGTAAGACAAAAGACATGGTCAATAAGACAAAAAGGCCACCAACAGATTGGGAAAGGATCTTTACCTTTCCTAAATCTGATAGGGGACTAATATCCGATATATATAAAGAACTCAAGAAGGTGGACTCCAGAAGATCAAATAACCCCATTAAAATATGGGGCTCAGAGCTAAACAAAGAATTCTCACCTGAGGAATACTGAATGGCTGAGAAGCACCTGAAAAAATGTTCAGCATCCTTAATCATCAGGGAAATGCAAATCAAAACAACCCTGAGATTCCACCTCACACCAGTCAGAATGGCTAAGATAAAAAATTTAGGTGACAGCAGATGTTGACGAGGATGTGGAGAAAGATGAACACTCCTCCATTGTTGGTGGGATTGCAAGCTTGTACAACCTCTCTGGAAATCAGTCTGGTGGTCCCTCAAAAAATTGGACATAGTCCTACCGGAGGATCCAGCAATACCTCTCCTGGGCATATATCCAGAAGATGCCCCAACTGGTAAAAAGGACACATGCTCCACTATGTTCATAGCAGCCTTATTTATAATAGCCAGAAGCTGGAAAGAACCCAGATGCCCCTCAACAGAGGAAAAGATACAGAAAATGTGGTATATTTACACAATGGAATACTACTCAGCTATTAAAAAGAATGAATTTATGAAATTCCTAGCCAAATGGTTGGACCTGGAGGGCATCATCCTGAGTGAGGTAACTCAATCACAAAAGAACTCACATGATATGTACTCACTGATAAGTGGATATTAGCCCAGATACTTAGAATACCCAAGATATAAGATACAATTTGCGAAACACATGAAGCTCCGGAAGAACAAAGACCAATGTGTGGATACTTTGCCCCTTCTTGTAATTGGGAGCAAGGCACCCATGGAAGGAGCTACAGAGACAGAGTTTGGAGCTGAGACAAAAGGATGGACCATCTAGAGACTGCGTACCCGGAGATCCATCCCATAATCAGCCTCCAAACGCTGACACCATTGCATACACTAGCAAGATTTTGCTGAAAGGACCCTGATATAGCTGTGTCTTGTGAGACTATGCTGGGGCCTAGCAAACACAGAAGTGGATGCTCACAGTCAGCTATTGGATGGGTCACAGGGCCCCCAATGGAGTAGCTGGAGGAAGTCCCCAGGGAGCTGGGGGGGGATCTGCAACCCTATAGGTGGAACAACAATAGGAACTACCCAGTACCCCCCCCCCCCAGCTCGTGTCTCTAGCTGCATATGTATCAGAAGATGGCCTGGCCAGCCATCAGTGGAAAGAGAGGCCCATTGGTTGTGCAGACCTTATATGCCTCAGTACAGGAGAACGCCAGGGCCAAGAGGTGAGAGTGGGTGGTTGGGGGAGTGGGTGTGAGAGGATGTGGGGGACTTTTGGAATAGCATTGGAAATGTAAATGAAATAAATACCTAGTAATAATAATTTTAAAAGTATAATGTTTAAGTCTATAGAGAAAAAAAATTCCAGGAAGTCTAAAAAAAAAAAAAAAAAACTGTTCTGTAGACCAGTCTAGTCTAGAAAGAGTAGGTTTCCATCTTCATGGAATAATGAAACTAAAAGGAAACATATAGAAATAAATTAAATATATTTTGATAATTTGAAATTGAAGGAAAAAAATCTATGTAAATGTCTTTAATCAAATAAGAATAGGCTGTAAGTATCTGAAGAACAAATGTTAAAAGGTCTTTTACAAATACTTTGAGATCCACTGTAGTGCTTCAGGCAAAGGGTGATGGGTGTTTAACCAAAAGGTCCCAAGAGACAATTGTGTTACTGCCCTGGGATCATAAAGAATGCTGAGAGAGATCTGGGCAGTGATAATAAGGAGATAGATTTACCCATGGATTCCTGTCTCCAGTTGCCCACACTAGATCTGAAGTTACTACACCCTGGAAACTGACAAAAAAATAAGTGTATTTACTTTTTAAGAATAATAGTATACATGGCATTCTGTTGAGTTCCGAGATTGGAAAGAAGAAATCTTGGATTTAAATTCTGAATTAACCACTGTATGAAGTTAGAAACCTTATTCTCTATGTGTAGGCTATGTCATTTTCAAAGTGAAGACACAGCCTCTACCATCTAAGGTTGACAAACACAGTCATAGCACATGTGTCTTTCTGTGAAGTAAACACGTCATAGCATGCATGGTCCCACAACTGTCCAGTTCTGAAGCAAACAGCGTAGACAAACCCCAGCACGGTACACCACTTCATTGTTTTTCTCATAGTGACTGGTAGAAATAGGGACCAACCAGCCCAACAAAAAACATTACACATGTAGGAAGCACCCCTCACGCGCTGCAGGCGAGTTTGGTATCGATTCAATTCATGGAAGCAGAAAGAGGAAACCATCACCCTGCTTTTTGAGCAGTCTACGCCATATGCAGAGAATACCAAAAGTGAGTCCAGAACTAAACACCAGGATGAAGAGACTGGGGGAGTCTATCTTCCATGGTACCCGCTTAAAGGGATGATACCTCCATGCCTCTAACCCTAATTCCTTCATCCTTCCTCAGCATCTTCCTTTCCATCACCCTGACTTCCTCTGGGCCATATCTCCAAGGCTCAGCTACTATAGATGTGGATCTGATCATTTTTCATTCTTTCTTTCTTTCTTTCTTTCTTTCTTTCTTTCTTTCTTTCTTTCTTTCTCTCTCTCTCTCTCTCTCTCTCTCTCTCTCTCTCTCTCTTTCTTTCTTTCTTTTCTTTTTTTGTTTTTTAAAGATTAAGTTTTATGTATATGAGTACATGGTAGCTGTCTTCAGACACACCAGAAGAGGGCATCCGATCCCATTACAGATGGTTGTGAGCTACCATGTGGTTGCTGGGAATTGAGGTCAGGACCTCTAGAAGAGCAGTCAGTGCCCTTAACCACTGAGCCATCTTTCCAGTCTGGGTGTGATCATTTTCAATGTTCCCTTTTTTCCCCCCTCTCCATTACTGCTTTCAACATTTAAATCTTTATTGTTTATTATATTAAAGTACACAGAAAAAAAAAAGCCTGAGTGTACTAGGTACTATAACATCTCTATTTTTAGCTTCTTATCTGCTTTTAATGTTTCTACAATCATTGGTGTTATGCCTAGTTTGTGAATAGAGAAAAAAATCAAAAATGAGAGAAAAAACTTATAGTGCTGAAGAAAGATGAGTCTTTAACTTAAAATGACACATTAAGAAAAAGGAATGAGAATGGAATAAGGGAATACACACACACACACACACACACAAGATCAAAGTGGCATGCAACATTTTAGTCTGTTTTTGCTAAAAATGAAGATGTAAGATCTACTGTGTATGAGAAATGTCTTTTGAAGTACGGAAGAGTTGGGGATCTCTTGTCTAAACGTCTGGAAGCCGAAGGCTTTCTACTTTCCAGGTTGTCAGATTTAGCAACACTTGTATAGATTTTATGGCATCCTTAATCAGAAAACCAGAAATCCAAAATGCATCTGAAATTTTTTGTTCATCATATAAATACTTCAAAATTTTCCTATTTTCAGCCAGGCATCGTGGCACATATCTATAATCCCAGGAGGTAAGAGACCGAGGCTGGGAAGACCATAAGTTAGAGACCAACCTAGGCTATATAGTGATATTCTGATTCAGAGAAAGACGTTTCAGATTTTGGATTTACAAATTAGAAAATGTTCTGCCCATAATCTCATTATTATGATATTTTAGTTTATTGTTTCAGGGATATTTAAGGTACTAATATCTTTTGTAAAAAAATGTTTATCTGAAATTGTAAAATCTTTCATATCATGAACTTTGGATTTTGATATTTCTACTGAATTTAATCAAATTTACTTTCCTTGCATTGCTCTTAAACAGCTTTCCTCCTGAGAGTTGGGTGTATCCTGTCTCTGACTCATTCCACCCAATCCCTCTCTAACTCTCATTTTGTCTATCCCTCAATTAGACTTCATGTTTGGGATTAAAGGTGTGCACAAAAGGGTTCCAGCCAGCCAGAAGGATTAAAGGTGTGTACTAAGGGCGTGTCTGCATTCCGTCCAGATCACAGAGACCTAGAAGGTCTTCAGATGAGATCAGAATAGCCGTGTTGATAGATTAAAAATCCTCTACAGATGCTCATTACAGAAAATATATTTTATGATATACTTTGGATCAAAGATAGACAGTCCTTATGCCAAAAGAACAGTGTTAGTTTGGCAACTGATTGTTGATTCAAATCAGAAGTGGAGTCATTATACTTTCAGGTCATCAAGAATGAATAAGGGTGGCCGGGCAGTGGTGGTGCACGCCTGTAATCCCAGCACTTGGGAGGCAGAGGCAGGTGGATTTCTGAGTTCAAGACCAGCCTGGTCTACAGAGTGAGTTCCAGGACAGCCAGGACAGCACAGAGAAACCCTGTCTCAAAAACAAAAAACAACAAAACAAAAAACAAAACAAAACAAAAAGAATGAATAAGGTAACTTCTTTTTCTGTAGAACATGATTTTAATATTTTCAACTGTTGATATTCAACAAGCAGAATAGTTATTTTAAGATATACTTTGTTGTTATGTCTCCCTTTTCATTTCTGATTTTATTAATTTGGATACTGTCTCTGTGCCCTCTGGTTAGTCTGGCTAAGGGTTTATCTATCTTGCTGATTTTCTCAAAGAACCAGCTCCTGGATTTGTTGATTCTTTGTATAGTTCTTTTTGTTTCTATTTGGTTTGATTCTTTCCTGTTGTCTGCTTCTCTTGGATTTATTTGCTTCTCTTTGTTCTAGAACTTTCAGGTGTGCTGTCAAGCTGCTAGTGTAAGCTCTCTTCAGTTTCTTTTTGGAGGCACTCAGAGCTGTGAGTTTTCCTCCTATCACTGCTTTCACTGTGTCCTCAAGGAACTTACACGGGTTACTACTCCCAAGAGGTAAGTACAGCATTCAGGAAACATTGGCTTTGCAGCAGGGAGTTAACAGGAGCACAGCATAAATCAGGGCTGGAACAGTGAGTGGTCACAGGAAGGAAGCGGCAGGCTAAAAAGCACCCTCTGTAAGCATCCCAGAAGAGGTCTGATTTAATTTTGTTCATTTATTTATTTAGCTAGGAGCTTGGGTGGAACTTTCCTCCAACAGGGCCTATTGGCCTACTTCTAAGTGCTGAGAGAAAGGGTACCAGCCCACTTGGAAGAGCCCCAGTTGGGAACTCATCAGGAAAGCTGTATTAATACCATAATACTCTGTAGAACAGTCCAAGGAACTCTGTGATCTTTTGGAGGTGGCAATGGTAGCCAACCAAAAGAGACTAAAATCCAAATCCTTTAATTTTTCTTCCTAATCAAGTAGCACAATTTCCTTTTGGGAGATCGTTTTTCATAGATGTGGCATTTTTCTAAAATCCCATTTTCTCTCTATTAGAGAGAATCGTGTGAAATATTGTAAATATTTTCTAGAGCCTGTGGAATTTCAGATGTCATCGGGAAAGGTGCAGATAAAGTCACCTTGTTCTTGTCATGGAAATGACCACCTTGTTCTAACTCGTGACCTTTACATTGTTTTCTCTTGGGAAAAAAAATGCATAGAGGACGGTCATCTCTGCTCAGGACAGCAAGAACAAGTCATTTGCCTTTGAACCTTTTTCCATATTAGGATCATCTAAGGCACCTCAGGGAAACAGGCTAATCCAAAGTGGTAATGGGTGGTTTGGGAGAAAGGACTCATTGTCTTCCACGGTTTTCCAGAGACAGGCTAAGTGTCAAAGTCCATAGCTGGCTTGCTAAAGCCAAGGGCAGACTTTACACAGACCAAGTGTGTGAGAGGAAACCATAAAAACAAACCCCATTAGACAAGCTTCTCTGGATGCCAATGTGACCTTAGAAAAACAGTCGTCACCTGAGTGTCTCCGTCTTTTATCTGCAACAAGCTAATAATCCTCATGAAGATGTGTGTGCCTCAACTCTCAGGTTCGAAGTGTGTATATTATATAGTGTTGAGATCATTGTTGAAGCAAAAGTCAGTATAGTATGATGAAGTACCATTTATAACCTTTAATTAAGCTAAAAAGAGACTTGTAGAGAAAGTCTGAGAGAATAAGACCCAACTATGAAAAGGAGGCTGTGTGTTGGCTGCTCGGCTCTCTGCTACTGCCCTGCTGGGTGTGGTTGTGGACACCTGTAAAAGCAGAGCTCGGGAAGTGGGGACAATGGGTTTCAGTTGATGAATGATTAGCTCTGTTGATTTGTGCCATCAAATGATAATTGATAATGCAGTACTTCGAGGCAACAGCATTTAGGGGAAAGCACATATTTGTTGCAAATCTGGGAGCAGAAGAGAGGGAGAAAGGAGGCCATGGCCTCAATAACCTGATTCAAAGGCCTTTTAATATTTATTCAAACTCAGTATTTCTCTCACTCCATTTGCGAACTCACCAATTGACAAATAGACATGGCAGGGGGATTCTGACAAATGAATAGTTTATGTTGTTCCCCAGATGGGGCATGCTACTTCCAAATTGCTCTTGTGAAGGTTTGGGGGTGATCTAGAACCAAGTACACTAGAGGATAAAAAAAAGAGGATTGTGCTTCCACACCAAAAATTCAGTAACACACCAGTGGTCTCCTAGGTCCTTTTTCAAATCAGATAGTCAACCAATTGACACCAAGTGACATTTTTTGAGTGTGTATTTTAAATCCAGATACTACAGTGAGTTATGTTCAAACAAGATAAAAAGACAGATGTTTGCCTACAATGAGACTTATGTCATAGGCAAATATGATGATTCCTGTTTCTATCCTGTCCTCTTCAGACAAATTTTACCAATGCAGCCCTGGCTCCAGTGATCCTCTTTCCATGGGCTAGTTCTTTCTTACCACCACACACTAGAACAATGAAGCTTGGCATGGTGGGCATTGGATTTGAGGACTCAGGAAGGTAAGACAAGAGGGCTACACATATGAAGCTAGCATAAGTTGCACAGCAAAACCCTACTAAGAAAGGAAGAGGAAACAGAGAATAAGAAAGCGAACAAAGTGGGGAGGAAGGAGGAGAGGAAGGGGAAGGAGGAAGAAGAGCCAGTTTCTCATAAGACTGTGTAGCCTAATGGTTAAAGCTTGAGGATCTGATGTTAGACCAAGTCTATGCCTACCACTTGTTCACTATGAATTGCGGGCAAGCATTTTAATCTACCTGTGGCTCTGTCTCCTCGATAATAAAAGCAAGGCTCTGTGGGGTAGAAATTCTCAGAAGGTTTCCTTCTGAGAAGATGCCACGAGTTGAATACTCAGAACACTTGCTAACTGTTAAATTATCAAAAATAATAGCTAGATGTGTAAAATAGCCATCTGTGGATAACAGACTGTTCCCAAACTAGTAGGAGATGAATGAATATATGACCATCTAAGGGTAAAAGACCCTGAAAATCATTCCACAAATTTTTAACACAGGGTCATAATGGCTCAGCATCTTGCCTGAGGTCAGGCAGGTGGTCAGCTGCCACACCAGTACCCAGCTCTCTGCCACAATGTCATTGAGAGAATGCACAAGAACTCAAATGTGACCCTTTACTTACATATATGTCATAGGGATAGATGATTTTTACTAACAGAGTGTTAAAGGTCTTCCTGCATATGTCAGGTCTATTACGAGAACAAGACAAGGTTCTAAACAATCACACCCCTGTAAAAGATTTCAAAGTGGCCTTTGTTAATGAAAAATAATGGCCCAGGGTACCAGGCCACTAGATCAGAGCTAGAAGACATCACTGCAGATGTTCACATTGCCAGGTCCTGCTGAGCATCTAGCCTAGCCCACCCGGGCTGCAGGAGGAGAGCGTGTTGGACAAGCTGTGGAGACCCCAGAAATGAATCATTTCCCAAAGCCACTACTTGGCACTGGTGTCAGGTCAACTTACCATGCCCATATCAATCTGCTTCACAATCTCTCCTTCACTGGCAACCCCACCCCTCTCAGGGTGCTTGCACTTTCAGCAGAAAGCTTACCTCCATCACACACACACACACACACACACACACACACACACACACACACACTTCTCATAGATGTTCTCAATGCTCCAAGGATAGCTCCACACTTTCCAGCACTTGAACCTTTGCCATATTTTGCCTTGCTCCTAGATGCTGTCTCAGCCCTACGACCCCTTCCCACCACCACCCCTAAAACAAACTAGCAACCCTCCCTCCCAGTACAGGGGAACGCCAGGGCCAAGAAATGGGAGTGGGTGGGTAGGGGAGCAAGGTGGTGTGGGGGAGGGTATAAGGAAGTTTCAGGATAGCATTTGAAATGTAAATAAAGAAAATATCTAATAAAACAGAGTACATAAACTGAAAAAAAAAAAAAGAAAAGAAAGAAATGGCACTGTTTCCATGAAACCAGCCTACATTCAGATGGCCTTTTCTATCGTATACACTCCAGAACCTTCTACATCTAAGGCCCCAACCAGTTCTTCTTTGCTATCCATTCATGAAGCCTTTTCTTTGACAACCTTGCATCATGCCTTGGCTAGCAAGTTTGCGGAACTGAATAAATCCTGGTTTCTAGGAGGGAAGTCGGAATGCTATTGAAGAAATGCACAGAAGCCGGGGAGGAAGGCAATAAGGAATGAATGCCAGGCTAGCCTAATAACTGGCATGCTTTAACTCAACACTCTAGACCTCATCAGTATGTATGATTGCTTATTATTAACACATTATAAAGGAGAAAATTGGGGAACAGCGCTTTACCCAAGATCTACTGTGAAACTGTGAATGGGTCAAGACGAGCTAACTCTCATTGCCTCTTTGCAATAATACCCTTCTAACCCAGCATTTCTAAATCCTCTGAAACTGTTCTACCTTTGTGGACAAAAACATGCTCTAAAAGTAATCATTTCTGCTCTAAATTCCCAAATGGTGCTTTAAGAGCCAGAAGCTAAAGATCTACTTGAGTCAAATCTTCCCCAAACAGTAACCAGCATGCAACAGAACTCTGAACTTCGGAACATTACTCAGGCAGAGGGAACCATAGATGTTTCAGAAGGAATGGGCCTTGAGCCACCAGCAGGTCAGCATTTTCCACCACCTCATTGCTAAATCATGACGTATAAAGTAGAACTATCTGTAAGCGCGCACGTATAATAAACACCGTGGATATTATTTTTGATGGAACAACAGGTTAAGTATGTAATTATAGGATTGCAGACACACAGAGAGGTCTATCACTTATTTAATTATTTTGTTAGTAACCTAAGAGGAATTTAGATCTCCCTCTTTGAGATATGATATTGGCACTTTCAACTACAAACTTAAGTGAAGGATCCAGTAAGTCCTTTATAAGATTCAAGTTTTAAATAATTTGTCAAACGTTGTGTTAATTCTAAATACACCAGAGAGTTTTCTCAGTCATCCATCAAAATAGTGGAGGACAGGAGGGGGAGGAGGAAGAAGAAGAGCAAGAGAATGAAGAAGAGTTAGAAGAAGGAAGAGAAGGAGAAGAAGAGGAAGAAGAGAAGGAGGAGGAAGAAGGAGAAGGAGAAGGGAGGAAAAGAAAGGAGAAGAAGTCGAGAAGAATAACTTTAGGATGAAGAAAGGTTTACAACAAAACACCAGTCAAAATTTTGTTCCCAAGAAATCTTATATGAGCACCAACTCTCCAACCCTCATCAATTTTAAAATGCAAACCAAACATTTCCCCAAAAACAGAAAAGAAAGAAGCCCGATATCCTTACAGTCTTTCCCAGCATGAGATGTTTTTCTCCCCTTAACAAACAGAAGTCTGGCAAGAAGAGCAAAGGCACAGGCTAGAGAGCTCAGCAGGACAAGGAGGAAGATGTCCCCAAGTCTCCACAACTTACCCAACTTGTCCTGTTTGCGCACACCTTACTCTCCCCACTTTGTCAGTTAGGATCAGAAGGCAGCTGAGCTTTGGTTGCTGTTTCTGTTCTTTTGATCTCAAAGCCCCATGAAAACTAAACTGTGTTGAATGTGATGTGGCCTCGCCTCACATGGGGGGTGGGGGGGAGGGAGAGAAAAAGATTCAAGCGTGGGTTGCTTATTGCTTCTTGGGGAAAAAAAAATTAAGTAGTAAGTGGCTAGCAGGAGGCTACGTGGGGGACGTGCCTTGCGGGTGGCAGGCCTGGAAGAGGCCCACAAACTTTCTCAGCACAGCTGTCCAGATGTGCTTCATCTGGTTTCCCCGGCGGGGCACTGACTGGGGTTGCAGTTGGAGGCAAAGCCTCCTCTCTGATTGCCGATTGGTGGAGCAGCCCGCCACTCCTGCGGGCTCAATCTGCCTCCACCCACTGGGCCACTCGCATCCTAGAAAGGAACTTAGCTGGGCGCGCTGTGCAGTCGCTGATGTGGCACTGCGTGGCAGTGGGGTCTGGGGTGGGGTAGTTGGAAGGGTCGCTAGAACTCAGAGCTTGCCCCTGCCCTTGGTCCGTGAGGGCAGGCCTTCTAAGGGACTAGTTTGTTTAAGCAGGGGGGTCGTTATCGTTTGGGACAAGAATCAGGATGAGTAGCTTAAGGGGGCAGGCATTTCCAAATAGAAGGGGTTGGAGAAGTACCGTACCCACGCCTTCAAATGGGCGGTCCAGTCCCGCCTCAAAGATTTTCTATCCACACCTTCTCTGGCAAAAGAAAAGTGGGTGTCCGAGAGCGCTATTTTGGGATAAAGGTTCAGGAATAATGAACCTTTTAGTAAGACGTGAGCTATTCAGAAATGTGGTCGTTTCTGTGAAGAAGCCCTGGGTGAGTGCAAAAAAAAAAAAAAAAAAAAAAAAAAGCTTAAAAGAAAAGGGCGGTGGGGAGGAAATGCTTGAGGATCTTTTACAGCTGAAAGGAGTAATGGTTGGGAAGACATCGCGAACTCTCATTTTGATGTCTGAGGACTGTAGAATTGCACCAAACATGTTTGATTGTGTATGAAGTCATTCGTGTCCTGTGGTGAGCTTTCAGAATCATCTGTGCTCAGTGGTGCACATTCTGTCATGGGAAGCTGCTTCACAATGGGCTGGTCATCAAGGAAGGATTAGCTAGCTTTTCATACATTACCGTCAACAGACATCATGTTTGTTGACTACTAGGACAGGCTCCTCACAAAAGAAAAAAAGATTGCTTCCGTTTGCAGGAATGTAGATTCAAGTTTCTCATGGCTATACATAATTGGCCCCCTTGGACATCTACAGAAGCCAGAAGGAAGAGACTCTGGAAGGCTGACAGAAGGTAGACCCACTAGAAATCCCAGCATTCAGGGAACCACATTATGGTGAGGCCATAGGCTTGGCTTCTAATCCACTGACGCTGAAGATGTCAGTCTGCACCTAGAATGTCCACAGAGGACATGTATTAAAGCCTGAGAAAGTGGAACCATTAACGTCAAGACATGATAGGAAGAAGTTAGACCACTGTGAAGCGTTATCTTTCTTTCTTTCTTTTTTTTTTCTTTTTAAAAATATTTTAACTTATTCACTTTACATCCGGCTTACTGCCCCCCACTCCCAGTCATCTCCTCTCACAATCCTTCCCCCATCCTTGCTCCCCTTCTACTCTGAGCAGGTGGAACCCCCCCCCCACACACACACACATACAGTGTCCCCCAACCCTAGCATTTCAAGTCTCTGCAAGCCTAGGTGCTTCCTCTCCCTCTGAGGCCAGACAAGGCAGCCCAGCTACAACATATTCCACATACAGGCAACAGCTTTTGGTATAGCTCCCATTCCAGTTGTTTGGGACCCAGATGAATAACAAGCTGCACATCTATTACATATGAACAGGAAAGCCTAGGTCCAGCCCATGTATGTTCTTTGGTTGATTGTTCAGACTCTAGAGCCCCCAAGGGTTCAGGTTAGTTGACTCTGTTGGTCTTCCTGTGGAGTTTCTATTCCCCTAGGGGCCACAATCTTTCCTCCTATTCTTCCATAAGAGTCTCCAAGCTCCATCCAATGTTTGACTGTGGCAGAGCATGGTCTTAAAGGATGTATTTGGCCCCAGCCTTTTCCTGTTTCTCTTTGCTGACTAGCCACGAGCAGACTTCCTCTACCATGTGTTTCAGCCATGATAGTCTGCCTCATCATAGGCCCAAAAGTGACTAAGGCTGAAAGCTCTGGAACTTTAAGCCAAAAAAACTTTTCCTACTTTAAGTTGTTTATTTTGTCATGGTAAAGGAAAAGCTGACTGCAGAGTAAGTAACTAAAATGCAAACAGGTATAGAAACATACAAGTGTCTGTCTTTGTCCCTGAGGTGGGTTTCCTGTATGCAGCAAAATATTGGGTCCTGTTTATGTATCCAGTCTGTTAGTCTATGTCTTTTATTGGGGAATTGAGTCCATTGATTGTAAGAAATATTAAGGAAAAGTAATTGTTGCTTCCTGTTATTTTTGTTGTTAGGATTTTGTTGTTAGGATTCTGTTCTTGCAGCCATCTTCTTTTAGGTTTGTTGAAGGATTACTTTCTTGCTTTTTCTAGGGCATAATTTCCCTCCTTGTGTTGGAGTTTTCCCTTTATTATCCTTTGAAGGGCTGGATTCGTGGATAAATATTGTGTAAATTTGGTTTTGTTGGGGAACACTTCGGTTTCTCCATCTATGGTAATTGAGAGTTTTGCTGGGTATAGTAGCCTGGACTGGCATTTGTGTTCTCTTAGGGTCTGTATAACATCTGTCGAGTATCTTCTGGCTTTCATAGTCTCTGGTTGGGTATAATTCTAATAGGCCTGCCTTTATATGTTACTTGATCTTTTTCCCTTACTGCTTTTAATATTCTATCTTTATTTAGAGCATTTTTTTGTTCTGATTATTACGTGTCAGGAGGAATTTCTTTTCTGTTCCAGTCTACTTGGAGTTCTGTAGGCTTCCTGTATGTTCATAGGTATCTCTTTCTTTAGGTTAGGGAAGTTTTCATCTATAATTTTGTTGAAGGTATTTACTGGTTCGTTAAGTTGAATGTCTTCATTCTCATCTATACCTATTATCCTTAGGTTTGGTCTGCTCATTGTGTCCTGGATTTCCTGGATGTTTTGAGTTAGGATCTTTTTGCATTTTGCATTTTCTTTGATTGTGGTGTCCATGTTTTCTATGGAATCTTCTTCACCTGAGATTCCCTTTTCCATCTCTTGTATTCTGTTGCTGATGCTCTCATCTATGGTTCCTGATTTCTTTCCTAGGGTTTCTATCTCCAGAGTTGTCTCACTTTGGTTTTTCTTTATTGTTTCTACTTCCATTTCTAGATCTACCTCAGAGTAAAAGTCTGGAAAACAATTTTCCAAGCAAATGGTCCCAAAAGACAAGATGGAATAGCCATTCTAATGTTGAATAAAATCAACTTCCAACCCAAAGTTACCAAAAAAGACAAGGAGGGGCATTTCATACTCATCAAAGGTAAAATCTTCCAAGATGAACTCTCAATTCTGAATATCTATGCTCCAAATGCAAGGGCAGCCACATTCATTAAAGAAATTATAGTAAAGCTCAATGCACACATTGTACCTCACACAATAATTGTAGGAGACTTTAACACCCCACTCTCATCAATGGACAGATCCTGGAAACAGAAACTAAACAGAGACACATTGAAACTACCAGAAGTTATGAAACAAATGGATTTAACAGATATCTACAGAACATTTTATCCTAAAACAAAAGGATATACCTTCTTCTCAGCACCTCATTGTACCCTTTCCAAAATAGACCATATAGTTGGTCATTAGCCCAGAAACTCAGAATACCCAACATACAATTTGCAAAACACTTGAAACTTAAGAAGAAGGAAGACCAAAGTATGAATACGTTGTTTCTTCTTAGAATGGGGAACAAAATACCCATGGAAGGAGTTACAGAGACAAAGTTTGAAGCTGAGACAGAAGGAAGGACCATCCAGAGACTGCCCCACCCTGGGATCCATCCCATATACAACCACCAAATCCAGACACTATTGCATATGCCAGAAAGATTTTGCTGACAGGACCCTGATATAGCTATGTCTTGTGAGGCTATGCCAGTGCCTGGCAAATACAGAAGTGGATGCTCACAGTCATCTATTGAATGGAACACAGGACCCCTAATGGAGGAGCTAGAGAAAGTACCCAAGGAGCTAAAGGGCTCTGCAACCCTATAGGAGGAACAACAACATGAACTAACCAGTACCCCCAAGACCTTGTGTCTCTAGTTGCATATGTAGCAAAGGATGACCTAGTTGGCCATCAATGGGAGGAGAGGCCCTTGGTCTTGCGAAGATTATATGCCCCAGTACAGGGTAATGTCAGGGCTAGGAAGTGGGAGTAGAAGGCTTGGGGAGCAGGATGTGGGGAGGATATACGGGATTTAAAAAAAAAAAAAAGAGTTCGAGACCAGCCTGGTCTATAGAGTGAGTTCCAGGACAACCAAAGCTACACAGAGAAACCCTGTTTCGAAAATAAAAAAAAAAAAAAAAAAAAAAAAAAAAAAAAAAGAAGAAGAAGAAGAAGAAGGAAGAAGAAGAAGAAGAAGAAGAAGAAGAAGAAGAAGAAGAAGAAGAAGAAGAAGAAGAAGAAGAAGAAGAAGAAGGAAGAAAGAAAGAAGTTCTCATCTATGGAGTGAAATTGTCTTGTTTTCTGTGTAAAAAGACAATTATAATGTAGTCTAATATGTCTAATAAATAAATGCACATGAACACTAAAAAAAAACAAAAAAAAAAAAAAAACAAAAAAACAAACAAAAAAAAAAAACCACTCCTGTTGTTACTAGCACCCAGTAGAACACTCAGTCATTCAGGATTAACTCTCTTTTCTGTAGCATCTGTGTTAAAACAATTTTCTTCTGTGCATTTATAAATGCAATGCAGCAATTTATAAAAGGAATTACAGACACACACAAGCACAGTTTTCTTCCAGCTATAACAAATTGTACAGTGTTACTTAAAATGTGCATATGAATATATGTCAAAGTAATGACATACAGTGAGGCCCACAAGAGGAAATAACATTTGAATAAGGTCTTTATTGTCGCATTTAGAAATTCACATCTATTGGGCTTAACTGTATTGTTTTCTTCATGAAAAGACAGTTATATAGTAGTCTAATATGTCTAATAATAAATACATGTGAACACTAAAAAAATACACTCTTGTTGTTACTAGTACAGAGTAGAACACTCAGGGGAAAAAGGAAAAAGAAAAAGAAACATACGAGTGGAGGGAACTATAGTAAACTTACAGTTTGTTCCTTCAATAGCCAAGGATAAGGGGAAGGGAAGTCTAGATTTAAAAAAGAATGCTTTAAGACTTCATTTATAACCACTTTGCTGAAACCAAACACCAGTAAAAACTGTAGCCCACTCACATTCACATTCCTATCAAGAAAGCTCCATGAGAATCCTTCCATTGGATCTCCATTATCAGTCCCTGACAAGATAAGGAGGTCAAAACTCTTTAACAAAAGGATAGCAAATGCAATGCAGCAATTTATAAAAGGAATTACACACACACACACACACACACACACACACACACACAGAGTTTTCCCAAAATGTAAGTCTTGTTCAGCACTCAAAAAAAAAAAAAATCAATCAGTATAGTCCATGTTATCAATAGGAGAAAAATAAAGTCATAAAATATCAAATGTGTGGAGACAGGTCTTAGCAAAACTCAGCACCATAAATATTCCAGAGAAACGGGAATAAGGGAGAACTTTTAAACTTTGATCGGCATGTACAAAAAAGCTCTCCAAACTTAATGCGAAGGTCAAGATCATTTTGCACTTGCTTCATGATTGTGCTTAAGTAATGCATTCCAATGACAAACTTGTGAAACAGAGAGCAAGTGAGTGGTTGTTCAGGTTTAAGGAAGGTGAAGGCTGGAAAAGAAGTGGGCGTAGCTATAAAAAGGCATCCTAAGGGATGTTTATGGTAATGGAAGCATTGTGTCACTTGGCTGTGCTAGACTGCAGCAAGGCTCAGCATAGTGCAGCTGGAGGAAACTGGAGTTGGATCCACGATATCTCTTTTGTTTCTACCAACTACCTGTGAAAACAGCTAACTTATTAAAAAAAAAAAGTTTCTGAGTCTGCACCTCATCTCCTCCTAGGCCACATTTCTCTGTACACCAGTTTGGTCCCTTGATGAAGCCCTCTCCAAAATGAAATCATCTTTTTACTGCTCCTAGATGACCTCCTAGAAGAAAGAAGTTGAGGATTCTTTAAAACCAACCAACCAACCAACAAACAAAAGCAAACAAAAATCGGAAGTTTGGAACTCTTCCCTGACCATCACGGAGCATGATGTTCGTTATTCCTTTCATGAGAGCACCAGGCTAACTGGATGGTTCCCCCTATAGTATCTAGTCGGACTTGCTAAACTGACGTGGACCTAGATAATAAGGACAGGGAACACTTGGCTGGGTGCTCAGCTCACTGAGTCTGACCACAGGAGGATGCGTACTTTGGGCTATCTATAGGCTTTATTACAAGGTACACATCCTTCTTGTACTTGACCGTCTTGACAAAGAAGCTTGATGTGAATAAGGAATAAAAGGAAAAGGGATGAGGCCATGGACACATTGGCTTGGCAGTGGTCAAGGTAAACCAGAAAATGTCATGAGCATGAGCCATACCTTAGACTGTGAGACATACAGAAGAAGGGACATCAATGAAAACGTTTTTTCTCTCAGAATTGTCCTGAAGCTTCCAAGGGAAACATCTTGATACTGCTCTCTCAAATTGCTGTACGTACGTATCATATGATCTGTCATCTCATCGGTATCCACTGAAATTTAGCCAAGTGTATTTAAAACAACAAGCAGCAGGGGATGGCATATACTCCTCATACAAAGCATATCTTAATGCCTTTGGATGTCTTCTTTACCTTGCCTATCACACTTTGGTATAAATTATGATGTTCAGCTAGTTACATGGACAAGTAGGGCAATGTGGATCAGCTACACTAAAAATCATTCTTCATTAAAAAAAAAATTGGCCACAGTCATTGTAAATTAACTGGAGCCCTAACACTTACCAATTAGTGAGCCAACAGGCCACAATGGAAAACACTAGGAAATGTGCCCTGACTCATTCTCCACTGAGACAAGATCCTCCAAGGACCCCAGCAATGAAATGGAATTTTTAGTAACACCCTGCATATCCCCAAGGCTGCATATCTTGAATGAAGCCAGGCACTAGTTTCTTTCTCATCCTAAAACATAGTGATCTCCATCTTAAAGGGGGTTATAAGAGGTCTATACATGTTTTAACAAACATAACCAAGTCATTTTGACTGCTGAGGTGATCTCTCTAGAAAAGAAGTTAAGGGCTGGAGAGACAGCCTGAGGACCAGGCTCTTGCTGCCAAGCCTGATGACATGAGCTTGATCTCCAGAACTCACAAGGCGAAACAAGGGAACTGACTCCCATAAGTTGTCCCCTGACCTTCATACACACAGCTTGGCATGTGTAAACACATGCACTAAATAAACAGAAAAATCAAAATTTAGAGTAGGGAGCTTCCCTTAGTTCCTTGGAGGAACTTAACAGAGAATTGAGTGGTACCTTACTTGTGTGCATCCTGTTGGCAGTTTTAATGACAACAGTAATTACTCAATTAGAAAAAATGGTTTACGTTTTATCACATGCTTTAAATTAAGTCATTAGTGATGTCAGCTTCAAGTCATTCAGGTTAACTTTAGCTTGCAGGCATTAGCATGCACAGTAGTCTGTATAATCACTAACCCACCTTGTGGAATCTGCATAAATGTTGGGTACCAAGAGAAATTGTGAAAAAAGGGGGGGGGAGGGAAGAGAGAGAAGAAGGCAGCACCACTGGCTTTACAAGGTAGAGTCTAATGGCTTATTACAAGTATCCACCTGATTTGATACAGGGGCCTCTGCAGGAAGAGAGTCTTGGATCTGTATGACAGGGATGCAGATACTTACAGTGCTGTTGACATAGAAAATCCAAGACCCATCTCCATATGTGTACTTGTATCAAACAAGTGAGGTAGATTTTTATCCCTGCCTCCATTGATTGTATTAATCAGATTGGCTGGTGGTGACAGAAGACATTCATGAAAATGTGTTCTTAGTAAAGATGGTGTAGAAGCAAGGGATGGATGTTGTTAGGAGACAATTTTCTCCATAGATGTCCCAATAACAGTGGCACTGACAACTCTTTTTCCAACATATTCTCAAGAACGTTTGTGCAACCTAGAAAAATGTCTCTTGGTGAAAACAACCTTTCAGTTAATAACAAAGATAATGTCTCATTCCAGTGAAAAACAGGAAAGATTTTCTTTCTAGACTAGGGCTTTCTAGAGTTAGGAAGCCACTAAATAAATGTCCATTCACCCCCTGATACTCATTGCATATCCTGGAGGGTTTGGGATCCTGGAAATGATCACAAATACTGATGCTTGAGCTACTGATGTCACTATATATAAGCTATCCTTAATCTTATTACTCTTATTTTTAGCCTTTAAGAAGGAAAAAGAATGCAAGAGAAAGAAGAGGAAAGAGGAGAGAGGAACAGAAAGGGAGTGTTAACTAATGATTTTTAGACCAGATTGTTAATTCAGCATTGGATAAGGAAGGAACTGAAGGAAAAGGAGAAAAAGAGGAGAAAAAGAAGGAGAGATAGAGAGGGAGAGAAGAGAGAGAAGTAGGTATGAAGGGATAAAAAGACAGAAATGTCACAGGTTACTACAATATAATTTCTTGAGGTACTCAAAACTGCTTCCTAAAAACCACAAAAAAGGACCTAGACCTTTAGCAAAATTCAGTATCACTTCATGATCATAGTCATGGCAGACTAGGGATGGAGGGAGCATACTTCAACATAATAAAGGCTACAAATGACAAGCTTATAGTCAACTTAATACTTACTGGAGAAAAACTTGAAGTATCCTCATTAAGGTTAGAAATAAATCAAGGATGCCTACTCCTTATACTCCTATCCAACATAGTACTTGATTTCTTCTTACCTAGAATAATAAGACAAGAAAAATAAATGGATACAAATAGGAAGAGAAGAAAATAAAGTAACCCTACTTGAAGATGATAAATCTATTTATGAGACCCTTCCTCCCCCTCCTCCCTTCCTTCTCTCCCTCCCTGTGGGGCTGTGAGAGGCAGGCTGTTTTGGTTGAATGAGGCTTGTTCCGGAGACACAGTAGGAAACTACAAGGGATGGACTAGGGAACCATGTCCCAGAGACAGGTGCCTGACACCACAGAGCCCCCAACTCCATAATTCTGTGACTATTAGTCACGCAGACAATGTCCCAAGCTCCTGGCATTCTGGCTAGACTCCACCCCCACAGTTACCTGACAATAGCCAGGTAGGCTCATCCCCACAGCTACCCTGCAACTACAAGATAGCCCAGCCCACTCTAAAAGGGGCTGCTTGGGACCTCCTCTCTTTCTTTATGTTCTCACCTTTCTTACTTTCATCTCTAGCCCTCCTTCTCACTCTCCCTTCCCCCTCTTTCCACACGGCCATGGCCAGCCTCTCTCTTTCTTTCTACCTTCTCTCTTTCTCCCTGCCTTTCTACAATAAAGTTCTAAAACCACAGACAATCTCTGCTCATCGAGGCCTTCCGTGCTTAAACGATGGGATAGGTTTTCCCCTAAAGAGCCACATCTAACCTCCCGCCAGAAGGCCTCCCTGCGCTCCAGCCAAGGTCTGGACCAAGGACTTTCACCAGTGTGGGAACCACCCAGATCCCCCTCTCTCTGTGCCCTCTCCTCCTTTTGGCCCTGAGGATGACTAAGCTGCCCCCGGGGACCTCATTTTGTTCTCAGCTCTTCTGTGGTGTCCAGTGGCGTCTGGGATGCCCAAGACTAAGAACCTGTTATCTCTGGCTTCCATGAGGCCCAGAGACCTCAGACTGCCCCTTGTCCACCCACCATGGGCTGGGTCTGTAGCTTCCCACAGCCAGACACCCACCCGAGGCCGCTTGGAAAGCATGAGGCAGTCCTCCCAAGTCTGTCCACCCAGAGCACTGGAACTCTGACAGGACGTGAGTTTTCTCCCACTCCCTTTATTCCCCCATGTCCACTGCCACACACCTCCCCCTGGTCTCATTTCCCCATCTCTTTCCCTCTCTCTTTCCCTCGCCCTCATCTTTTTTTTTTCTTTTTTGTGGCAGTGTTAAGGGCTCAAATCTAAGGCTCTCGCTCTCACTAGTCAAGCACTCTATCATTGAACCACATCCTCAGCCCTGCAATTATTACTTAATTTTGGATTCTTGGAAGGAAATTTACCGAATCAAAGAATAATAACCTTTATATTGCTCTTGTTACAAAATTTATTTCCAAGGAAGATTAGAGTATTTGGTTATTTTAGTGTATCATTTTTCTACATTAAGCTCCAAGAATCATTTTTATTAAAATTTAAAACTTTGTTTCAAATAACCTCTTCTTTCCTTATTTTGTTACAAATGACCTCATACTTATTTTTTAAACAATGGCTAACAGTTTTTTATTTGTTCTCTCACACAATACATCTTTACCACGGTTTCCCTTCTTTCCACTCCCCTGACCCCCACATCCCCTGTCCCTTTGATCCACTCCTCCTCGGTTTCCCCTCAGAGAAAAAGCAGGCCTCTTAGGGATATAAACAAAACACAGTATAAGAAGAAACAATACTACTAGGTACAAATCCTCATATCAGGGCACAGCAAGGCAACCCAGTAGAAAGAAAAGGGTTCCAAGAGCAGGCAAAAGAGGAAAAACACCTGTGGAATTCCCACTGTCAGGAGTTCCACAAAAACACCAAGATCACAACCATAACATAGAAGTAAAGGACCTAGCCCAGACCCATGCAGGCTCCATGGCTGCCACTTCATTCTCCCCGCTGAGCTCCTATGAGCTCTGCCAAGTTGGTTCTGTGGGCTGTGTTTTCCTGGTGTTCCTCTAGATACTATGATTCTTCCTCTACCTCTTCCTTGGGGTTCTATAAGCTCCAACAGGAGGGACATGTTGGAAGTTTCCAATTTGATCTCTCTCTGCCTAGTGTTTGGCTGTAGGTCTCTGGATCTGTTCCCATCAACTACCAGAGGAAGCCTTTCTGATGATGACTGGGCTAGGCACTGATCTATGACTATAGTAGACTTATCCCTCATGGCTAACGCTTTAAAGAGAAATTGATGAAAGTTTCATAGGAAGTTACTTAGGATAAGGGGAGGTTGGAACAGTCATCTTAGCTAGGAATACACCATATCTCAAGTAACTACAATGACATCATTCAGGAGTGTGCCATGCACTGGGCTCAGTTGGCCTCTCTCAATCCATGGGAAATCAGAGTTTCAGACAGATGGGCAAAGAGTTGGCGAGAAAAGGGTGACAAACCCACACAGACACAAGGGAGTGCTGAATCCGAATGTAATTTTTTCTAAGCAAACACCAGGCTTTTAATACAGAAGAAAAAACCAAGAAAGCCAGGTGAACACATCCGCCAAGTTACATCGACACAAAAAAAGAAGATGCATACATAAAAAGATGGCGGGAGCAAGGCCATGTTTACCGCTGAGAATAGGAAAAACCCTTAATTAAAATCAGCTAAACACAGGAGCCAGGTGAATGCTCTGATACAATGCTAGTCTATTGTTAAACCTGCCACCAGGGTAAATACTTGATTATACTATTCCTCTGGGCCTAGTGAAAAAACCTGCTCCAGGGGAATTCCCTTCTACTAACTCTTTCATACTACAATCCACCTATTTCCTAGGCCATTGTGTATTCCTGTGTTTGGGTGTGACTCGGCTATTATCCTAAGTAATTACTATGTAGACTAGCCCCAAGCTTTTCTAGCGCTATACAAATAAACTGTAATGCCTAATTAGTTTCACTGTCTCTACTAGAAGTGAATTTGAATGTTACTGAATAGGTAACATTCTTACTGAATTCCAAGCTCAGGGTTGGCTTCTAGGACTTTATAGGAACCATTGGAACATTGGCAAAGGCTTAGCTATATGTCAAAATCAATCCTTAAAGGCACTTATAATAAAACAATACTGAAAGAGAGCACACGGATCCATATACCAGACTAACATGGGGACAGGTTTTGAGTATATGGGCTATAGGAATGCCAAGGTTCCAGGAGGCTAAGTTTCCTTGAAACTCTGCCTCGGGACTGCTTCCAGGTTTCTAAACCTGTAATGCATGTCACTACTGGAGTGGATGTAGCAGGAGTGGGAACAGAACTTTTCTCCTAAAAACCTGAGTGGGGTGAAAATAGTGAATGACAAGTCAGAACTAGGAAAAGTCTTTGTTTTATTTGGAGGATGGGCAGTGACAGGAGGCAGAATAGTGCCAATGTCAATTATTAAAATTCTACCAAGCTGGGATATCTCTGGTATTCTAATAGTCCAGTAGAAGGAGTTTCTGCCTCAAATAGTTAATATCAAATCTATTGGGCTTAATGATATTTTACTCATATTCTCTCCTTTACATCTTTTCCATTTGCTTCTGTACTTCTCTGGAAACCGTGACTTCTTTTTCTAGTTACAAATCAAAGGATACAAAGAAAAGCCACTGTTCATAAGAACAGAGTGAGCAATGAATACCCAATAGGTGACCATAGTTAATAGAGACATTTCAGAGATGACGAGAGATTCCTGGAGCAACATTTGGCTCTTTTAACATATTAAAAGGATTCATGATCAGCTCAAGATCTTTATTACCGTTTTAATTATGGGTTAGTCAGTGTCCATCCCAACTGGAAAGCCTTAAGCAAACAGACACAATAACCATTTAGATTTCACTTGCTTATATCTATTCCTCCACCAAAACACTTGGAGTCAGTTTATACCACAGCAATGAGTATGTCCTGTGATGGGAAATAGACTTTGCATTCAAAGAGAAGTAGCCTGAGAAGGAAGTAAAGAGTTTGAAAAAAGTTGCCATCTTTATTAAGGTTTGGTAGCCAGTAAAACTGAGGATTTGAAGCTATAGGGAGTGCTTTTATTTAATTCTATAATTTATATAGAATCTACCACCGGGTTGTTTTAAAGACAAAAATTCAAGCTATTCGATTTTACTGAATGAAGACTCAAGAGCCAGACCCTGTAGTGAAAAAGCATCCTAGCTCAGAGAGACAGAGAAAGCACCCAGCTGACCTCCCTACTCTACTACCATCCCAGAAGGAAAAAAGTCCTACACCTTCTAAATGCTGTCTTAAATCCCTTCAACTCAAAGACACCCCACCCCCACCCCTTTATGTTTACTTATGTTCACTCTCTGTCAGTTAGTTTCTTGCTTGGGCTCTTGACCTAGGGTTGACTATATTTAGCTCTTGGATTAAAGGTATGTGCTAGGATTGACCCACACAAGTAATTGTTTGCAGTAAACAGAAAGCTCTTGATTAAAAGGTGTGTGCTAGGGCTGAGGCACAACATAACAAGGTCTTTCTAGTTTACAGTCTTGAGGCTCACAGTGTGATCAAATATCCTGCAACACCACAGTTTTCAAACCTGAACGAGAGATGGTCTTCCATTTTGCTTTTTTGCATCAATTAACTTAGTGAAGATGGCGGTGGAGGATCACACAATGAGAAAAGGCTAATGATTATGTTAGAAATATAGTTCATGATGGAGTACCTGCTTGTCATACACAAAATCCCTGCTACCACAGTTCAGCCCCTAGTGCTGTTGAAGCCTGCTCCCCTGGCATAGCTGTGGCCATTTCGTTTCATGCCTGCCAGCTGTTTCATATTGTTGCCATCATATGGCTCTCAGTCACCATCATAGCTGGATTCAGAGATGACCTGCAACCATAAAGCTATTTCCTGATACCAACAGTTTCGGTTTCAAGTTTATCTTTGAGTTTCTTCCCTGACTACTCTGTAAAGACCTATAACCTTATAAATTTGAAATAAACCATTTCCTCCTCTAGGTTACTTTCAGAGGGGCCGGCAGAGTTTATTATCCCAATAGAATGAAACTAGAACAGTAGAAAACAAATAAAACTAGTGAAAAGAAAAATCACTAAAGGTTACTGAAATATTTGAGATAGATAACAATATCAACTTTGTGGTATGTATGGATGCAATTGTTAGAATGATTTGAAATTTCAAGCTTAACTCATTTCACATTTTTAGGGTAGGCAACTGAAATTTGTCCAATATCACCTCTTTTCTCATTTAATGTTACATTAAACAAAATGAAGACATTATATTTAGCAGATATTTCCTTGGGGATAAAATCCATATGAATTTTTTTAAGGTTTGATTTATTTTTATTTTTGTGAAAGAGTGTGTATGTTTGGGTATGTGCACTTGTATTTATATACTTGTACAGACCAGAAGAGAATGTTGGGTCCTCTGGAGCTAGGGTTACAGTCAGTTGTGAGCACCCTGAGTGGTTACTTGGAGCCAAATTTGAAACCTTAGCAAGAGCAGAATGTACTCATGCTCTTTAAGCCATCTCTTCAGCCCCTCAAAGGAATTTTTAAAAGGTTTTAATACACACTTAATACAAAAAAAAGACCCTGAAAAGAAAGTTTAAGAACAAGAAGTCGCCAAATTCTTCTGTCTATTCATTGCCTCAATAACTAAAATTTGTTCACTTGCTGCTGGATTTCCAAACACTAGAAATACAAAAGTAAATGAGAAACACAAAGTTTTCAATTAAAGTCTTAATTGAAATTATCATAATTTGTTCCAGCCTTATGCAGAACAGTTCGGGATTTGGGAATTTAAACTCAAGAATTTAAGAGTAAAGCTAGTGTTGGGTCCAACAAACCCACCCACATATTCCCAATGGATAAATAAGTGAGCTCCCATGATGCGTTATTCCTAACAGCCAAGATGAAGAAACAACGTACATTCTACCCATGGCTATAGGGATAAAACCAAACCGAAATCCAGAGATCAATTCAGGAGTTGGTATAACTCTTAAAGCAACCCACTCTTTCCCAAGCTCAGAAATCCCAAGGAGGATACATCATTCCCTCAATATGAGGATGGCTTCCCTCAGGACTCAGACCTCCTGTCAGGGCCTCCACTTTTGTTCTAGTACTACAGCACTATGCTCAGGGCCCTGGCTTGCAATGTCTGAGCATCAGTGGGGCAAATACCATTATCAAACCATAGCGGCTCTCCCTGGTAGCTTTCTTCTTCTAACTATGTCTTTACTTACTATCAATGTAATCCATCAAAATTCTTAGCTTTTAAGTGAATTTGGGGTTTTGTTCTTTACTGTAAAAAGAAAACACTTTATTAAGTTCCCCTTCCTGGAGATGCCACCTACCACTCTCCCTTAGTTGCAGATTTCCATTCATTCTCATGGCCATTAGGCCATGCCCCTCCCCCTCCTCATAGCCAACCCCAAACTCCCTACTACCCTCCCAATCCCTTCTCCTATTCAGCTCCATTCCTCCATCTGTCTTCAATGGTCATTCCATTCCCCCTTCCAGGTGAGACTCAAGCATCATTGCTTATTCCCTTCTTCCTGTCCATCCTCCTTGGGTCTGTGGAGTGTAGCATGGGCATCCTGCATTTTATGGTAAGTATCCATTTATACGTGAATACTGTGCATGTCCTTTTGGGACTGGATGACCTAACTCGGGATGATATTCTCAAATTCCACCCTGAAAAATTCATAATGTCTTTGTTTTTCCAGCAGAGTAGTATTCCATTGTGCAGATGTACCAAATTTTCTTTATCCATTCTTCAGTTGAGGGACATCTGAGTTGTTTCCAGTTTCTGGATAAGTTTTAAGTTAAATAAAACTACTATGTACATAGTTGAGCAAAGGTCCTTGTGGGATGATAGAGCATCTCTTGGGTCAATTGAGCATGGGTGGTATAGCTAGGCCTTGAGGTAGAACTATTCCTAGTTTTCTAAGAAATTGCCAAATTGATTCCCAAAGTGATTGCACAAGTTTGCACTTCCACCAGCAATGGAGGGGTGTTCCCCTGTTCTACATCCTTGCCAGCATATGCTATCACTTGAATTTTTGATCCTTACCATTCTAATGGGTGTAAGATAGACTCTCAGAATTGTTTTGATTTGCATTTCCCTGATGAGTTGCCATGCCCTCCGGTCAAGTCTGCTTGACAGGCTGAAAAGTCTGTAAGCACTTATGAGGAAAAGAGTTTCATGGAAACTCACCTCCTGGAGCTTTGGCGTTCTCATTTACCCATATACACATACCCTATTCCCGTGTTAGTCTGGTGTATGGAACTACGAGAACTCTTTTAATATTTTATTATAAATGCCTTTTAAGATTAAATTCTGTTATAGTTAAGTCTCCCCAGTGTTCCAAGGTCCCAGAAGCCTACAAGCTTGAAATCCAGCAGGAATGCAGAAAGGAAGTTACCTATTCAGTAACTAATTAAGCATTACAAAAGATGGAGCCAGTAGTTCAGAGCTGGTCGGCAAAATATTTACCAAGGACAGTAGCAAATCTCACTCAAACAAGGGAATACCATAATAGAGCTAGGAAATTCCACTGAGACAGAGATCTTCTCTACAGCTAGGTATAGCAAGCTTCACATTAGAAGCATGTTGGTAAATTCTTCTGTAGACCCAGGAAATATGGGGGTTGGGGTATTGCAGTATTCATGAAAAGGTCTGCTAGTGCAGAACCCCTGGTGGTGGGTTTAACAATAGACGAGTTTACACCTGGCTCCCTTCTTTGCGGCAGCAGCCTGGTCCCCACCTTCTTTTGATGTATACATTCCTTTTGTATTGCGTCACTGTAACTTGGTGGATTGTATTTTGCCTGGTTTCTTGTTATTTCTTCGGTATAAAAAGTTTGATGCTCGACCTGACAAAATACATTCAGATTCTACATAATCTCGCATGTTGGTCTGTCTGTCACTCACCATGCCTTGCCATCTGCCCCAGAGACCCGTTCCATGAAGACAAAGGAACCCAGAGGGTCTGCAGCAATGACTAAAGAATTTCAACATTTCTTTAAGTGCTTCTAGGCTATTGGAGATTCCTTTGTTGAGAATTCTCTGTTTAGCTCTGTGTCCCATTTTTTAATTGGGTTATTTGGTTGTTGGTGCTTACCTTCTTGAGTTCTCTATACATTTTAGATATTAGCCCTCTGTCAGATGTAGGGTTGGTGAAGATTCTTTCCCAATTTGCAGGCTGCCATTTTGTCTTATTGACAGTATCCTTTGCCTTACAGAAGCTTTGCAGTTTTATGAGGTCCCAATTTTCAATTGTAGATCTTAGAGCCTAAGCCATTGGTGTTCTGTTCAAGAATTTGTCTCCTGTACCACTATGTTCACATGTATTTCCTACTTCCTCTTCTATGAGACTTAGTGTATCTGGTTTTATGTTGAGGTCCTTCAACCACTTGGATTTGAGTTTTCTGCAGGGTGATAATATGGATCCATTTTTATTTTTCTACATGTAGACATCCAGTTTGACCAGGACCATTTCCTGAAGATACTTTCTTTTTTTCCACTGTATGGTTTTTGACTCTTTTTTTTTTTTTTTAAGATTTATTTATTTATTATATGTAAGTACACTGTAGCTGTCTTCAGACACTCCAGAAATGCCAGATCTCATTACGGATGGTTGTGAGCCATCATGTGGTTGCTGGGATTTGAACTCAGGACCTTCAGAAGAGCAGTCAGTGCTCTTAACCGCTGAGCCATCTCTCCAGCCCCTCTTTTTTTTTTTTTAAATCAGAAATCAAGTGTCCATAGGTCTGTGAGTTTATTTCTGGGTCTTTGATTCCATTGATCAATATGTCTGTTTCCGTACCAGTACCATGCAGCTTTTATCATTATTGCTTTGTAGTACAACTTGAGGTCAGGGATGGTGATTCTGCCTGAAGTTCTTTTCTGGTTCAGAAATATTTCGACTATCCTGGGTTTTTTTGTTCTTCCATATGAAGTTGAGAATTGCTCTTTCTAGGTCTATAAAAAATTGTGTTGGAAGTTTGGGATTGCATTGAATCTGTAGATTGCTTTTGGTAAGATGGCCATTTTTACTATGTTAATCCTACCTATCCATGAGAATGAGAAATTTTTCCATCTTCTGATATCTTCTTTAATTTCTTTCTACAAGGACTTGAGTTCTTGTCATACAGGTCTTTCACATCCTTGGTTAGAGTTATGCCAAGAAATTTTGTATTATTCATGGTTATTGTAAAGGGTTTTGTTCCCCTAATTTCTTTCTTGGCCAGTTTATCATTTGTATAAAGGAGGACTACTAATTTCTTTGAGTAATTTTTGTATCCAGTCACTTTGCTGAAGCTGTTTTTCAGCTACAGGAGTTCTCTGGTAGAATTTTAGGGGTTGCTTATCATATTATCTGCAAATTGTGACTCTTTGACATCTTTTTCAATTTGTATCCCTTTGATCTTCTTTAGTTGCCTTATTGCTCTGGCTAGAACGTAAAATACTATATTGAATAGATAGGCAGAGAGTGGAAAGCCTTGTCTTGTCCTTGATTTTAGCAGAATTGCTTTAAGTTTCTCTCCATTCATCTTGATGTTGGCTCAGGGCTTGCTGTGAATTGCTTTGATTATGTTCAGGTATGTGCCGTCTATCCCTCATCTCTCTAAGACTTTTAACATAAAGGGGTCTTGAATTTTGTCAATGGTTTTTTTCAGCATCTAATCCTGTGATTATTTTTTCAGTTTGTTTACATGGTGGATTATGTGGATGAATTTTTGTATATTGAACCATCCCTGTGTCTCTGAAATGAAGCCTACCTGATCATGATGTTTTTTTGATGTGTTCCTGGATGTGTTTGGTTTGTGAGTGGTTTATTGAGTATTTTTGCATTAATGTGCATAAGATAAATCAGTCTGAAGTTCTCTTTGTTTGTTAAGTCTTTGTGTGGTTTAGGTTTCAGGCTGACTATGGCCTCATAGAATGAGTTTGTCATTGTTCCCTCTGTTTCTATTTTGTGGAATCGTTTGAGTGGTATTGGTATTAGCTCTTCTTTGAAAGTCTGGTAGAATTCTGCACTTAACCCATCTGGCCCTGAGCTTTTTTTGGTTGGAAGACTTTCAAGGACTGCTTCTATTTCTTTAGGAGTTATAGGGCTTTCTAAGTAGTTTTTCTGATCTTAATTTAACTTTGGAAAGCGGTATCTGATTAAAAATTTTGTAAAGATTCCCAATTGTGTGGAGTACAGATTTCTGAAATAAGATCTAATGATTCTTCGAATTTCTTCAGTGTCTGTTGTTATATCTTCCATTTAGTTTCTGATTTTGTTTATTTGGGTACTTTCTCTCTGCCTTTTGCTTAGTTTGGCTAAGGAATTGTCTATATTGTTGATTTTCCAATGAACCAGATCTTAGTTTTGTTGATTTTTTTTTTGTATTGTTTTATTTGTTTCTAGTTGATTGATTTCAGCCCTGATTTTGATTATTTCCTGCCTCTTCTTCCCATCTTTGGAGTGCTTTCTTCTCCTCCTCTTCCTCCTCCTCCTCCTTCTTCTCCTCCTCCTCCTCCTCCTCCTCGTTCTTCTCCTCCTCCTCCCCCTCCCCCTGCTTCTCCTCCTATTCCTCCCTTCTTTTTATTTGCTTTCAGGAGTACATTAAATTGCTGGTATGAGAACTTTCTGGTTTCTGTATGGAGTTACTTAGTCCTATGAACTTACCTCTTAAGACTGCTTTCATTGTGTTCTATAAATTTGGGTATGTTGTGCCTTTATTTTCATTGAATTCTACAAAGTCTTTAATATCTTTCTTTATTTCTTCCCTGGCCCAGAGATCATTTAGTAGAGTGAGTTGTTCAATTTCCATGAGTTGGTAGGCTTTCCAGTGTTTCTGTTCTTGTTGTAGTCCAGCTTTAATCCACGGAGCTATGATAAGATACAAGACATTGTTTCAGCTTTCTTCTGTCTGTTGAGGCTTGTTTTGTGACCTACTAAATGATCAGTTTTGGAGAAGAGTTCATGAGGTGCTGAAAGGAGGTATATTCTTTTATGTTTGCATAAAATATTCTGTAGACATCTATTGGGTACATTTGATTTATTGTGTTTTTTAGTTTTGTTATCTCTTTGTTTAGTTTTTGTCTGGGTGACCTGTCAATTGGTGACAGTGGGGTATTGAAGTCTCCTACTGTTAATTGTGGGGTTCAATGTGTGATTTAAGTTTTAGCAGTGTTTCTTTTACAAATGTGTGTACCCTTGTGTTTAGGGCATAGATGTTCAGAATTAAGATATCATATTGGTAGTTTTTTTTTCCTTCTGATGAGTTTGAAGTGTTCTTCCTTGTTTCTTTTGATTAATTTTGGTTGAAAGTCTATTTTACTAGATATTAGAATGGCTACTTGAGCTTGTTTTTGGGTCCTTTTGCTTGGAAATCTTTTTTGATTCTCTCTTCCACCTCATATATTCTGTTAGTGATGCTTGCATGGTTTACTTCCAAGCTTCTGTTTAACTAGGTTTTTGTACAACGTAGGGACCTTTGCTTAACAACCAAGAAAATCCCACAAACAAACCCATAAGCCAATCTGATCTAGGCAATCTCCCAACTGAGACTTTCTCATATAACTCTGGGCTGTGGCAAGTTGACTGCTGAGGCTAACTAGAAGAACAAGTGTTTCAACCTCTGAGATATATCTCTAATTTACTATTGTGTGTTGAGTACTATCTGCAGTAATAATCACTATAAAGTAGATAATTCACTCTAATAATAAAAATAACAAGTGGTTACAAAACAGACCTTTGTTACTTATTAGGGAGTGAAAGGATACCTATGCTATTGTGTTTACTATTATCTTAGTGTGAGTCTAAAGGAAAAGAAAATAGATAAGCAGAATGAGACTATTAATAAGTATTAGTATGTTAGGTACCAAGTAGCCAGGAGAAACAAGACAAGCTGGTCTGGAAATAATCAAGGCAAAGGGGAAAATGGGTAGATATGTGGAAGTTTTGGTGAGTAGTGGACTAAAATGGAGAGGTAAGGATATATAGCCTGATATCATAAACCAGACCAGTCTCTGGGTTTTGAGAGCTGTAACAGTAAAAAGAATGAATATGGGGGAAAGAAAAGAAAGGAAGAAAAAGTAAAAAGAAAAAGGAGAGGCAGGGATACAATGGCCTGAACTATATAGACAAAAAATATCTGTGGGCAGCAGGGTTGAGAGCTGGGAGTACATAGAAGATAATGGATTTCTGACAGATAATAGCAGTAGGCAAGTAGGAGAGCTTGGTGGGAATATAAGAAATGAGATTAAGGGCCTGAGTATTGATTTCCATTCCTTGGCTGATCTGCCACTTTGCCCCTTGGTCCTGGTCTGGACCATATTTCATGTTGGTTTTAAATAATCAGTTTTTCTCATACGATGGCCACTCCCAACCCCCATCATGTAAAGGCTTTTAAAAATTGTTTTTCTAAGTATATAGAGGACTGAAGCAAATTCCAAGCATCTGTTTGCTGCATTTTTGCAGGGTTAGGGACTACTGGTGGCTGGGCTGTGCCCAAAGCACTGTTCAGAGTTTGTGTTTAGTTTCTACAACTTCACCTCTTCTGAGTGAACACTGATGATGGATTGGGTAACACTGGCTGGCACTCCCCTCTACCAAATCCTTACCAGTGCCTATCTTGTCAACTTCCTAGTAGGAATCTTTTAGCCCAATTTGCAGCTTGCAATCACAGCAGCAAGTCCACTGCTATAGTAGAGAAAGTTCATGTGTTCCATGGTAGAAATAGTCCCATGGGAATTCCCATGATTCTGGGACTGGAGTTATAGAAAATATTCCTCTTTCTTTTAACTACCAAACTGTAATCATCTACCCATTCTGACGTGGCTTCTACTTCTCCATCATACCTGAAGTCCTTATTCTTTCTTAGCCTGTGTTTTCTTTTTGTTGCAAGACATTATTCAACTACAGCCAACAAAACAAAACTTCCTGGAGATTCCACTTTCAGGAACTCTCTCACCTATACATACATATATAACATGAGTTTGAAAACAGGTTGTAAATACTTTTCTTCCAATTTAATGACACATAGAAAATCCCTAACCACTTCCCTTGTGCCATCACCCTCGAACCTAGAAATAGGCAAACTTCCCAGATATCTTGGCTAGAGTAGGAGGTGACAACTGACTACCTATTGAGCCAAGGTAGTTCATGGAGGCCTCTGTTTCTCAGTGGAAGACCATTCTTCCCCAGATCTTTCTCTAGGGACCAAAACAGATGAACCTGATACTTGATTGGCATGACTGAAAAGTGGCTAAAGCCAGAGCAGAAAACAGTGGTTTTTCCTGTGACTACAATTCAAAGCTGATAAGTGATGCCCCATCATGTCCCTTAGTGGTAACACTCACCATATGATAGCTTGATATTATCTCTCATTTTGCAGATATTTGTGTGTGCACATGCACACACCAAAATGTACAATAGCATGTTTAGCAGACGTTATGAAGATACTGAAAGGATGAAAGTATAGCTGTATAAAAAATTAAAAGGTGCCAATCAGTATGATTAATACTTTGCTTTTAAAACACTTTTTTCTGTCCTGTTTTGCCTTCTCCTGTGAGTTTTCTATATAATGTCACTAAGTTGTATAAGTCATCAACCACAGTATCAGTAATGAGTTGAGAAATTTCCTTTACAAAATAGAGAGTCAAGCTGCCCCTAAATCTGAAGATTTATGTCAAAGACAAGAAATAAATGAGAAATTATTAGAAAGTTGAGGAATCCCCTAGATACACACACCCCAGGGAGGAAAATAGAAGTAAATTAGTCTTCTTCTTCTTCTTCTTCTTCTTCTTCTTCTTCTTCTTCTTCTTCTTCTTCTTCTTCTTCTTCTTCTTCTTCTTCTTCTTCTTCTTCTTCCCCTGCCCCTCCCCCACTCCCAGTCGCTCCAGCTCCCCCTCCCCCTCCCCCTCCCCCTCTCCCATATTGTGAATGGGCTCTGGCCGTAACTCTACCTCCACGCCAACAAACCACATAACTTTCTAGACTTCTGTTTCCTCAACAATAGAGTAAAGGGAAGCATTGTTTTGTGATTATGGCAGAGGAAGACAGCTCGATAAGCATTGATTTGGTGTGAGCCTGTTTCTGGAAGAGATTGGTATTTGAGCCATTAGGCCAAAAACTAAGAATCTGCTCTCTATATGTAGTGCTGCCCACTTGGCTGAGGGTCAAGGCAGAACAAAAAAAAAAAAAAAAAAAAGAAAGAAAGAAATGGAAGGTCAATTCCCTTTCAGAGAGAGGGTAGAGCTGCTTTCCATCCCTGCGTTGCCATTTAGCTGAGGATGCTTTTGATCAATTTGGATAAAAGTCATGAAAGTGTTGCTCCCGTGGTGTTACCAGCTCTGGCTGCTGTCCATCTGGAAGTAGTGTTACCAGCTCAGCCTGTTTTGTCTGAGATTAAAATCAAGGACGGCCGAAACATAAACATCAAAAGAATACTTTATCTAAACTTGTGCTTGGCCTCCAAACGAAGAAGCACAGGGCACACTGGAGATACTGCTCAAGTATTTTGATTGGATTTGTTCTATTGAACCCAAGCTTCCATATTCTGAAAATCAGATCTGCTTGACATTTACATGGAAGGATGCTTTTGAAGGTTCCCTTTTTGGAGGATCTGTAAAATTGCCTCTGGCAAGCTTAGGATATGAACCAAGCTGTGTGTAGTTCAATTGTGCTGCCTTAGCATAGTCAGATTGCTACAGAGCAAAACCTGGATAATGATAAAGGTTTGAAAACTGCTGCTAAACAGTAGCAGTTTGCTGGTGGTGCCTTTTTACATATCAAAGTCATGCTTTTGTCTGCCTTAAGTCGAGAGCCTATTGTGGACCTGTCTCCATATGCTCTTGGGGACCTCAGTGTTATGCTGGCCCAAGCTCCAGAAGTATTTTTCTTAAACGTCACAAGAAATAGTGTGAAAGATGTCATCATAACTTAAGCTTGCAAATTGGGCTTCAGATTATATTGATGATGCTTTCAAACAGTGTCAATGCAAAGATACTCTCTTCAAAGAGGTGTCCCCCATCCTGGCTGCAAAGCATTGCAACATGCACTGATGCTGAGTACTACCAGTCTCTCCTGGCCAAGCAGCAGAAGAGGTTTAGGAAAGAGATCCTGACCGGGTTCCGGAACAAATGCAGTGATATAGTGATTGAACAGAAGATAGAGATGGGTTCCTGAAGGATTTGCAGCAGAGTGTTGCTAGGGAGCCCAGTGCTCCTTCCATCACTCTCCTCCCATGTTGAACATTCTCTATAAATAGATGGATGCAGGAATAGCCCAGTGCTATGCTGGAGTAGCTGCTGGCCTGATCCCTCCTCCCTTTGGCTCTTTGATACATTTACACTTCCCTTTAGACCTTTTTATACACACCCTTTCCCCAAGAGAATATTTGAGCTAATGTGTGTGTGTGTGTGTGTGTGTGTGTGTGTGTGTGTGTGTGATTTCATGCACATGAAAGCAGGGGAGAAGTCATGATAAGTGAAATCGTTATCCTTCTTTGCTGCAGTAAGAAGAGGCTCTTGGAAGCACAGGACATGAAGGCAGAGTTGGAGGTTGATAGGGGATCATTTAGCAGGGGAGGTTCTTGGAGGTGGAGAAGGAGCTGTTACTTGTCCTCCTGCTGGGGAAGACTAATGTGTGGTGTCAATCTCTGAGCTGGAGAGCCATTCCTCTGCTTCTTAGTTGAGAAAAGCAACCACATGTCACTACACAGCAGCCAGCCTCTGAGATGCTGAGTCCACACTCCAGCCTTGGGAATCATGCCCCCCAGTGTAAATGTGGATATCACAGGTATATCCCCACCTCTGTCCCAGACAGCTGCCTTTTCCTAGTCAAAACAGATTGATGTTTTTTACATTGAGCTTATAGTTTGCAAACATTACTTTGTATATATTTCCTAAGGTCATGAGCAGGATAAAATGGCAAACAGGCCTCAGTTCACTAATGGGAAGTTTTAAATCAGTGACTAGTGTATCTTACAACCTTGGTACAGCCCTGCGGCAAATCATTTCCAAGCCTTGTACAGTTGTTAGTTGACTCATAATATAGAACAGGGCACAAGCTGGACCAAACCTTTGCATGAAGAGTTAAAATTGCTGATTTAAATACAGACTTCAGAACTATATAGGAGAGCAAAGAAGGAAATTGCTTTTTAAAAAAAGTTTGTTCATTTGTTTTTTGTATGTGAGTACATCGTCGCTCTCTTCAGACACACCAGAAGAGGGCATTGGATCCCATCACAGATGATTGTGAGCCACCATGTGGTTGCTGGTAATTGAACTCAGAGCCTCTGGAAGGGCAGCCAGTGCTCTTAACCGCTGAGCCATCTCTCCAGCCCCAGAAATTGTATTTTGTAACAAAAGAGAATATATATAATTCTATATTATCACATAGAGTTTTTTTTAGATTCCTTTCTGGTTACAAACACTGCTGGTAGTTGAATTGCATTTCTATTATATTCATTTCTCTTTTGGGAAAAATTGAAGTCGAAAGATTCTTACTTAGAGAGAGAGAGGGAGAGAGAGAGAGAAGGAAGGAAGGAAGGAAGGAAGGAAGGAAGGAAGGAAGGAAGGAAGGAAGGGGGGACTTGTGCATGTGCAGTGTCTCAGGGTGAGTAGCATGCTCCTCTTGGATGTAATTGGAGCTGTCTGAGGTTCTTTAAGTGCTTTAATAAAGCTGTGGATCAGAACCATCTGACACTCATGGGTGAAATTTCTGCCACCAAAATAAAAGCCCCTGAAACACTCCTGGATGCTAGGACAGTTGTCTAGTATGGCTATGAGGTATTTGAGTGGCCCCTTCCCCAATTACAAGTCAAGTATCTTCTAGGCAAGGTCAGGCCCTTCAGACCCAGAGAGAACTTATCAGGAGCATCCCTGGTCCTAAGAGTTTTGAGCTTACCCTGGACATGCTGAAAGCTTCTTTAGCATACTGACAGCCCATCATGAGACTTTCGTGCCTCCATAACTATGCGTGCCAATTCCCCTAGTAAATCTACTCTTTTGCATTGTGGACTTGGAATTTGAAGATGCAGTCTCTCCCACAATCTCATGTTGGATGCTTTGTCCCTAGCTGGTGCTGATGTTTTTAGAGGTGACAAAAGTTATTAAGAATGTCTTTGATGCCCCCACCCCTTCCCCATCCCTGCCTCCAACCCGTTTGTTCCCTCCTCCCATCCATCTCTGATATCTATTTTGTTTCCCCTTCTGAAAAAGATTCAAACATCCTCTTCTATGCCCTCCTTGTTATTTGGCTTCTTTGGGTCTGTTGATTATAGCATGGTTATTATGTACTTTATGGCTAATATCCATAAGTAAATGCACACCATGCCTGTCCTTTTGGGTCTGAGTTACCTCACTCAGGATGATATTTTCTAGTTCTGTCCATTTGCCTGCAACACTCTCGATGTCCTTGTTTTCAATGGCTGAGTAGTATTCCATTGTGTAGATATACCACACTTTCTTTATCCAATTTTCAGTTGAGAGACATCTAGGTTGTTTCCAGTTTTTGGCTATTACAAATAAAGCTGATATGAACATAGTTGAGCAACGGTCCTTGTTGGATGGTGGAGCATCATTTGAGTATATGCTCAGGAGTGGTAGAGCTGGATCTTGAAGTAGAACTTTTCCCAATCTTCTGAAAAACCACCAACTTGATTTCCAGAGTTGTTGTATAAGTTTTTACTCCCACCAGCAGTGGAAGAGTGTTTCTCTTGCTCTACAACCTTGCCAGCATGTGCTGTACTTTGAGTTTTTGATCTTAGGTATTCTAATGGCTGTAAGGTAGAATCTTAGGGAGAGAAAAGGGAGATTAGCTGCGGTGGTGGTGGTGGTGGTGGTGGTGGTGGTGGTGGTGGTGGTGACAATCTCTAGGAGGTTCCAGAGACCTAGGATTGGGAGAGCCACCAAAGGGTCTAAGGGTGTGACTCTAACTGAGATTCCTAGCAGTGGGTGATATGGATCCTGAAGTGGCCAATTCCTCTAGCCAGCCAGGACTCCTAGTAGAAGGACAAGGACAGCAACCCACCCACAAAGTCTTTGACCCAAAATGTGTCCTGCTTACAGGGACAGAGATAGAGCAGAGACTGAGGGGATGACCAACCAATGACTGTCCCAAATTGAGACCCATCTCATGAGTAAGAACCAATCAACGAGTAGTGATACTTAGTTATTCTTGCAGAGAGGAACCTAGTATAACTATCCTCTGAGAGGTTCCACCCAGCAGCCAGTAGAGAGAGATGAAGAGACTCACATCCAAACATTATATGGAGCTTGAGGAGTCTTACAGAAGGGTTGGGAGAGAGATTGAGGGACTCGAACATGACATGGACTCCACAGAAAGATCAACAGAGTCAACTAACCTCGACCCTTGGGAGTTCCTAGAGACTGAATCACCAACCAACAAGTGATCACAAGCTAAACCTAGGCCTCCTGCACATATGTAGCAGATGAGCAGCATGGTCATCATGTGGGTTCCCCAAACAACTGGAGCAGGGGCTGTCCCTGAGCCTGTTGCATGCCTGCCTGCCTGCCTGCCTGCCTGCCTGCCTGCCTGTCTGCCTGCCTGCTTGCCTGTGTGTGGATCCTGCACTCCTATATGGGCACCTTGTCTGACCCCAGTGGGAAAGGATGTGTCTAGTCTCACAGAGACTGATGTACGGGTGGGTGTGTGGGAGAGTGATGACACTTAAAGCGGAGCTTCTCCTTCTCAAAATAGAAGGGGAGGGGGAAATGGGATAGGACTTGCATGTGGGGGTACAATGAAGAGAGGAAGGGCTGATATAGGGTTGTAAAGGGAATAAATAAATAAATTAAAAGAAAAAATAAAGAATATGTTTGAAGGGCATATTCTGCTTTTTCTATTCCTGTCTTATTCTGCTTCCTGGCCACCATGGTGTGGACTCCTCCGTTCCATCATACCCTGTCTGCCAAGAAGTAATGGCACCTACTAAACTATAAAACTGAAGTTGCTTATGCCAGGAATTCTGCCACACCAGCAAGAGAGCTAATAAATGCTATGTCCTTTTAGGTCTGAGTTTCAGAGAGCCAATACAAGGCCTCCCTTCAGTGTGTTAAGGATTGCTTTAGATAATGTGTTAAATCATTCAGGGTAATACTTGTCATGTTAATTGGTAGTTTTCATTAAGTGATGGCTATTATACAGCTTAATTACCTGGAATAAGGAAGTAAGGTTAGAGACAAGGACTTTTGTTTAGGATGATGTGGGAGGTTAATAAGGAAAAGGTGATGACATATAAGTGACTCATTAGAAACCAAATTTTATAATATCAGGAATTCCTTTATTTTATTCAAATACTTTTTCTTCTTACCACAGAAAGACATAAACATTGTACACTCAAGATGCCAGGGGCAGTTGGAGCAAAACACAAATCATGTTGAAAAGCAGCCATTCTAACTGCTCACTTTTGTCTCAACATCTGCTAATACCCTTTCCAGATGTCATTCTGCAGGAAGTTCTAGGTCTCTGAACAACCAGTGACGTCTGTCATTGGCAATGTTGAAATGAAGTGTTACTCAGGCCCCCTTTCAATCAGAGGATCCATGGGTCCGTCTCCATCCTTCACTGAGCTCCTCCTGTCCTCCACCCTCTTATAGGATCTCATGGTAGTCTCTAGGCAATGTCTTTCATCTCTCTCCTTCTTCCCCTTGGGTCCCTGGAAGAATATCAGAAAAGGGTAAAATGCACAAGATGTTGACCAGGTCTCACATTTGTCCCAACAACTGGAAAGGAAGAAAGCTCTGAATTTGTAGCATACATCCACGTCTTACTTTCTAGCACATAAATTGACATCACCCCAATTTAACATCTCAGTAAAGGTCTCAAACATAAAAAGGAGCATTTGCTATAGTGTAAAGTAAGAGCTACATGAGCAATTTGGTGTTTTGGAAGGACATCCAACCAAATCATCATTCTCTAATAGATTGGCTGGTCTGAGAGCGGTGGGGCCGTTTACAGTACTTCACTGATGTATTGAACACACACTGTTGTTCTAGGATCAGAATATACAGCAGTAAATAGATTCTACGTTCTGGACACTCCAGCTATATGGAGTGAGACAAAGCACCAGTGTATAAGCCTAAAGGGAAATGAGGAAACTGGCTGGCGGTGCACTGACAACTCCAATAAAACTAAATGGCAGGGGACTGTTGGGGAGAGTTCTTTAATTTTGACACGCAAATGGTGCCTGCCTTTTAGAGGAACTTTTGGAGCAAAACAATGACATTGATAACTGCCATATCTATGTATATTTATGCATTTATGTAAAAAACAGAAGAATCCCTCTTCCCCTTATCTGAAGTAGAAAATGAAAAATCATTGTCTATGGGACTCATGCCTCACATGCTTTGAGTGGCAGTCACATGACTCCCTCAGCCCTACTGGGGCAAAGTTATGGAGGTGTCTGGTTCAACTGGTTGTCATCTTGGCTCCTTCATTAAGGTCAGAAAGAAAGATAAATAATGAAGCTGAGATAAAAATTAAGAGAAAATTAAAAATCAAACCAGAAATGTTCTGAGGAATATTTTTCATTAGATCCAGGACTTATATCCACATAATCAAAATGCATATTTAGGAGTCACCAATGTCTCTAACACTTGTCAGATCCAAATAAAAAGAAAAATGACAGTGATGATCCTCCCCAGATTAGCTTTCCTCCTACTGAGATTATCTGAAAAACACTCATCAGTGAAGACCTCACTTCTAGCCAGCCAATGGATGAAGGAGGGATTCATAAAGCTCCAGCCCTCGGGGAGGAGCAATTGTTGAGTGATGGTTGCTGGAGATGGAAGAATTAGTTTTCTTCAGGGGTGTGGTTGCAAAAGGGACTGTTGTTAATGTTCCAGCAGGAAATGGTCCTACATACACACTCACACACACACATGTACACATGCACCCCCCACATAGAGACACACACACATACATACCCCCTACAGAGATATACGCACACATGTACACACATACACCCCACATGGAGACACACACATACACACCCCACACAGAAACATACACACCCCACGCAGAGACATACACACACATGTATATACACACACCTCACATGGAGACACTCACATACATACACTCCACACAGAGATACACACACACACACACACACACACACACACACACACATACACACACACACATGTACATACACCCCCCTCCACATGAACATGTACACATACTCCATACAGAGATATACACACACACAAACACCCCACATGGAGACACACACACACACACATACACCATAGGAAGCTCTAAGTAGACTCAGTGGGTTTAACATAAAAGATGGAGAGAAAGCACAGAAAACTGAGAGCAAAAAGTGGTTGGGGCTAAAAAAGGAGTTGGAAGTGAGAAAATAGGGGGGTAGATTTGATCAAATCACATTCTATCCATGTATGAAATTCTCAAACAATAAAAATGCTTTCAAAATAAATGTGTAATGAGACTAATAACAGCTGATGACAACATAGCTTTATGGATAGGTCATAACCATTGAGTATATCCTTTACTTGAATGGATTTTAGGGTGTGTGCGTGATATCTCAATTAAAATAGCCCAATTGAGTTTTAAAATCAAAATAGAAGAATTTAACCAGGCATGTTGGCATATGCCTGAAATTCCAACACTCTGGAGGCTGAGGGAGGAGAATCAAGTGTTTGAGTCCAGTCTGGGCTAAGCAACAGGCTCCAGGATAGCTGGACCTTCACAGTAAGACCCTATCTCAAAACAGAAAGGAGAAGATGGTAGGACAAACAGAAGGAGGAGGAGCAGAAAGATGAGGAGGAGGAGAGAGGAGGAGAGGGAAGGGAGGGTGAGAAAAAGGAGAGAAGAAAGGAATCAAATATAATCTAACATCATTGGTGAAGAATAGGCCACAAATGCAGGTTTTGGCTCTTTTCCTGCTCAGATTTATAAAAATATTGAGTCCACATGTTATCACAATTCTGTCTTTAAGCAGAAGATACCAGAAGGCCTTTCCTAGACCTGAGCTCCACATCTGTGAATTCAACCAATGAGTTACCAAAAATATTCAGGGAAATCTTTCAGGAAAAAATAGTTGTTACAATACATTGTAACAACTTGGCTTATAAGCTTGTACATTGCGTTAGGCATGAAAAGAAATCTTGAGATAGATTACATGGAATTCCATGTTTCCATGTTTGTATTCCAGTGTTTGATATATATGCTTTACATATTATTGGCAAATGCCACTCTTTAATGTAATTATCTTAAAACTACTATGTGGATTATGAAACAGAAAGATCTTTAAAAGAATATGTATTCTAAAAATTCTTATTTTTTACTGACACTTTTCAGTTTACTCTATTTAGAGCTAATATGGAAATAGACATTTAATATTAAGTTATCATAAAAATGCTGAATGGTATGTTCCAGTCACTTGTGCTATGAATGCAGAAGTTAGACTTCCCTCCTCAAACCCAAAGAAGACTTCAGGTTATGGCGTAAATAATAACAGTTCTGTCTATCACGTACCACAGAATGAGAGGGCTTGGTTTGAAGGCACAGGTGTCTTTCAAAGGACTCTGAAAATTCCTGCATTTTGGAATGGGCTCTTCTTTGTGATTCTGTTGGCTCCCGGAGTGATCCATCCACTGAGCATTTTCTGTGATGCCGCGTGGGAAGATGGCTTCGGGATCCCTGGTCCTCATGAGAATGTCTTCTAGGGTGGCAGTCAGATGACGTAATGCTGGGAAATGCAGGAAACTAAGAATACAGATTTTTTAAAAATTTACCTCATAAAGGAAATGTGGACTAACACAGAGACAGGACACACATAAACTAATAACTAAAGGAATAATTTGTTTTAGGAAAATGTTATCTTCTTTGTCAGAGAGCTTCCTCTTGCCAAGTGGCAGCAGAATCAATTGTTAGAATATCATGCAGAGTATCTCCAGACGACCATCGTTGCTCGCTGTTCTACCAACAGGACAGTGAAGGTCTCCAAGCCCTGACCAAAATTGCCAGAATAAGTTTCTAAAACCTTTAAAATTTTAGTGAGACTACAAATGTTTCAGAAATAATGTAAAGATGAACATTTACGGAATTGTAAAGAAAAATAATGGAGGAATTATGAAGAACAATTAAATTATATATATATGTATATATGTATTTATATATCACTAACATCAAAAGAAATGTAAACATAGACAAAAACTTTTTAAAAAACTAGCATATTCTCAATGCCTAACTAATAATGAGAACATATACAATTTTATCATGAGGGCTTCCAGACATGGAGGTCACATAATATAACATCAATGCTGGAGTCACAGTTGGTAAAAAACAAAGGTCAGAGGTCAGAGAAGCCAGACTTCCTGGAAAAACCATGATGCTCTTTCCGTCACTCTCACACTCCAGTACATTTCAATGTAGGCTTTGTGCTAAGGACATTTATCTACGTGTTGCTAAATTCTGCACACTCTTTAGTCTATCTCTGTCACTGGGTCTTATCCAAGTTAGCTTCCTATGGGGCCTTCGGGAAACATTCCTTCTTCTCCCTTTCATCACTGCACATCTTTAGCATTCTTTGATCTTTCTGCCACAGCAACATGGACATTTTTGCTCACTAACCCTTCGGCTCATGAGTGTGGGAGGTCACAAGGTTCTAGGTTAGACCCTGCCTTTTCTTTCCCTTTATATTCTATACTATCTCCCTAGGCATGTCCAAATATCAATTTATAGCTATAATCCTGATTGATATCATTAACCCTGACCTCTCCTCTGAGGAGCCTACTCAATTCCTATAGCATTCCACAGACTCTCAAGACCTAAAGTATCTTCTCATTAATCAACAAATCATTGTCCTACCATTTTGTCACCTTACCCCACCTTTTAAGAAAAGTAACTTGGGAAGGACTCATCTGATTCGCTTTCCTTTGTTTCTGCTGTTTTTCATCCTCTCTGTGTCTTTAAAACCAATGCCAGCCCATCAGAAGACACGTTACATTATGTAGAATGCAGACATGGAGCACAATGATGGACCCACTATTAATCTCTTCCCTATAGATGCATCAATCTGAGTAAAATCATGCACCAGACTGCAGGATCTAACGGAGCCAGGAAAGAGTACATTAGTGCCTAGGGTCAGAATGTAAGCGGGAAGGGCACAATGAAGAAGACAAGACGTGTCTCTAGCTGTCCTCTCTCAGCTCTAAGCAGTGTGAAGCCTGTAGGTAGGAGAAGGAGGAACTAAATCAAGGCCTTAGACTCAAAGCCAGGTATCAGGGCCACTACAGTGAAAGCCAGTGTCACAGATCCATAGCCTCTGTGCCCTAGACAGTGCCCACAGATTAAACCTCTGAAACCACGTTAGGCAGGCAGCCAAGACAGCACCACCACTCCCTTAACGTTGAGCAGCAGAGGAAGAAGATTGAACATTGTGGAACAGGACATAAAAGTTAACCTCAAGACTTTGTAGTTCAAGACCAGGGCTTGCCACAGTGATGCCCACACCAAACCCAACCTTATATAGTAAGCCTCTACGTATCCCACAGCATCTGATGGAGATCTGTACACACACAGAACAGATCTATGTGTCTGCACACAGACTTCAGATCTTCGTGGCCGTAGGACCCTAAGCTAACCAGCTTAGCATTTGCCTGGAAAGCCAAGGGACCCTATCAACAAAACCACCCACAACTTTAGACAGCACAACAGGGAACAAGAGTGTATTTGCCAGGAGCATGAGTGCCACGAAGACAGGACGGCCCTAGAACTCAGTGTCAGACTAGTGACCTAAACAATTTGAGACTCTGCAACAGTCCCAGTGCCGGAGAAAGACATGTCACCCAGCCATTACTATCTGTAGCTAGTTACAACAGTCTGGATCCATGTGCCTAGCTCAGCACCTGGCAATATATAGAAGTGTGGCCCTTTATCTTGCATGGGTGCTACTCGGTCTCAATAGGCTTTGAGCTCGTGCTGAGGGTGTTAGCCAACATATTACTTTCGGTCATCACACAACTGCTTGTCCCAGTTCTTCCCAAAATCCAAACAGCATAACACAGAGAGAAGACTTTCCACTAAAGGAATATAAAGGGACGCATGTGCCAAACTGTAGAATGAGAGCCTGAAGTTGGTTCTTCCACAGTCAGGAACTGGGCAGATTCCCACAAGGATTATGGACAAACTCTCTGGATCTACCTAAGGCGAGGGTGCGGTCGTGGGAACAGAGCACCCTTTTCCCCATCAAATTATTTGATTATTCACTTTATATCCAAATTGCAGCACCCCACCTTCCTAGTCCCTGCCCCACCATCACGCACAGCTTCTTCCCCTATGCCCACTCCCCTTCTCTCCTGAGAAAAGGTAAGTCTGCTCTGAGTACCAACCCACTCTGGTACCTCAAGCCACTGTAGGCTCAAGTCACTGGAGGACTAGGTACATTCTTTCCCACTGAGGCCAGACAAGACAGCCCAGTTAGGGGAATAGGACCGACCCACAGGCAAGCAACGGAGTCAAGGTAAGATTCTGCTCGAGACCAAGCTGTACATCTGCTACATACGCGCATAGCACCTTTTTAAAGTCCTGCTTCATTCCAGTTAAGCAGCATTCCAATTTAGGGTTTGGAACAAACTGAGCCTGGATCTCCCTCTAGTGTTGAAATATAATAAAACACCAACTGAGGGGTTTTAAACAATTCACCAGTGCCATCTAATGATAAAATTGCAGAAGGCACTCTAGGTAGGAAAATTAAGCAAGCACAAATACTTAACCCTTCAATGTGCAGACAGCATTGAGCATCAACAGGCACTGCCAGAGATCCATGGTCTTACCTAACGTTCAAAATATGGCGCCAGAAATCGATGACATTAGACTACATCGTAACTCTTAGTGGAAACCTCAGAGCAGCTGTTTCAGGAAACCCTTGGAACAACTTTGAGGAAACACAGAGAAATGAATAATCTAACAAAGAAATTTCACAGAAACATGAGGGCAATATTTAAAAATCAAGCTAAAGGGCTGGAGAGATGGCTCCGTGGTTAAGAGCACTGACTGCTCTTCCAGAGATCCTGAGTTCAATTCCCAGCAACCACATGGTGGCTCACAACCATCTGTAATGGGGTCTAATGCCCTCTTCTGGTGTGTCCGAAGACAGCTACAGTGTACTCATATAAAATAAATAAATAAATATTTTTTTTAAAATCAAACTAAAATCTTTGAGGTGGCTGATACACTAAGCAAAACTTAAAATTTGATGACAGGAGCCAAGAGCAGAATAGAGCCAAGGAAAGAAAGGATAAATGAAAACAGGCAACTTGAAAATGCAGAGAAGTTAAGAAGAAGTAACAAGGAGAGTGTGGGATCTGCTGGGTACCATGAAAAAAGAAGATATTCAGCTTGCTGGGGCTTGGTGCTGGAACCTGTGAGTATCAGAGGGAAAGCTTATCAGGGTTATAAAAGAAAACTCCTCAAACATATCCCCCAAATCAGATAACTAGATCAGAAGTCACAGTCAGACTCAACTCAAACACGTGGGCTGTAACTTATAGTCAGTTCCCCCAAGCACACTACAGGAGTTAAAAGTGAATTTTCTCAAAGGTTGAGGATAAAACAGAAGACTACAAAGTCAGAACAAGTAAAGAAACAAATAACATGCAACGTGTGTGCCTCATACCGTATTTCTTAACAGAAATGTTACATGTCTGGAAAGAGTGGACGGGGATTTTTATGGTACTAAGGAAAAATCAAACCTGCCAACCAAAAACATTAGGCCTAGCACAGCAGATCTTTAGAAGTGACGGAGAGATAGAGATCTTCCTATATGTATAAAACATGGGTAGGTTCCTTAAACAGAGGAAAACAGACACTAATGGGCAAGAAAAAAAGGACTAGATGGCATAAAACTTACTGGTAACATTCACAATTCAGGCCAGTGCTCTACTACACTAAACATGGTGTGAAACTCATGAGTGTGTTCCGTAGGAAGACTAAGGGACAAAGAAAGTAAAGTAGTAAGCAACCCAATAAGCTGATGAGTTCACCAACATACTAATAATTACACCAATGCGCTAATACGCATACCAATCTGCTAATAGGGAGACAGCATACAGATGTGGAAGGGGGCCTCACAGGTGAAGCTCTGGGGAAACAGTGAATATGCAGAAGTCTTGCATTAGAATATATTTCTATATCTGTTTCTTTACAATAATGGCAGTTGCTATCTTTCATAGTAATTCACTATATCTAACTAATGGTTTTTGTTTTCTGAATTGAATTGCTGCTGAAATCTAGAACTGGAAATGAAGTCAAAATCTTCACCTTCTTATGTCACCTTATTGCTCTTAAACAGGTCTGTCATAATTCATTCCCAGTGTCTTTCAATGTCCCCACATTCAGTGGACGGCAGGACATTCACTTGGTTCCATGACACTGAGCAGTTGCCTCAATACCCAGATGTGCATTCAGCAGATTCCCCTTCTCAAGTGTCTCTCAAGACCAACCACTTCTTTAGTCCACGTCATCAGTGTAATCCTTCATTTGTGCCTAGTGCTGTTCCCCAATGCACACTCCTGGGGGTGCACACCTGTGTCTGCTTGCACTTCCTTCACTTTCCTTTTCTGAAAGCAAACAGGATAGTTAGAACAACAATGAACTCAGGTCCGTCATCTTCTCATTTTGCACCATCTCAGCTGAGTGACCTGTGTGTTCCTTAAAGAGAGTTCCAGCTCTCCTCTCCTGCCCAGGGCCATACTATGGAGGGAGTCAGTCCTCCCTACAGTGGCCTCATCCACCACCATCCCTCTTCACTTCCCTAAGGGCTGTGAAAATCACTGAGAAAGGCAGAGTGTGATGGCTCACACCTTTAAGCCCAACACTTACTGGGCACAGGCTTGTGGCTCTTTGGGAATTCTAAGCCAGCCAGGGTTCCCTAGTGAGAGCCTAACTCGAAAATAATAAAATAAAAGAAGAGAATTACTGACATGAAGATGCCCTCTATCATGCCAAGCTGAGATAAAATTCAGCAAGTGAGAGAGATGTGTTCATACTCTACCTGCCTGATCAACTATCTCAAAGTGCTCCTCAACCAAACATAAAACAAAACAAAACAAGACAAGACAAGACAAGACAAGACAAGACAAGAAAACAGAACAGAACAGAAAGTCCTGTGTAGAAAGGATGACTTTTCACACCTCTTACACAAATCCATATTTACCCTCTTTACCCTCAAATCCCTCTGACTGATTTTCCTGAAAGAGGTTCCATGCGGAACACAGACTGCTCTGTACCTGAGGATAAGCCCCACACTCGGGTAGGAACACTGCTACAAATCCCTCTTTACCCTCATCCATAAAAAGTGGCACTCTTAGGAGGCGTGGCCTTGTTGAAATAGATATGGTCTTATTAGAGGAAGTGTGTCATTGTGGGGCCTGGTTTTGAGGTCTCCCATGCTCAAACTACACCCTTGCCACACAGTCTCTTTTTGCTGCCTAAGGATCAAGATGTAGGCCTGTAAAAAAATAAGTCAAGATTTTTCCCAGCCACTTAGTCACCAGAAATAATGACTGTTTATTAAGAAATGTCTAAGCCATACACTTCAGCTTCTTTTCTGACTTGCTCTTAACTTATTTTCCTTTTATTCTAACCTGGGTTCAGGTACCTGCTAGTTTATATCTGCCTCCCCAGCATTCCAGAGAGAATCTTGTCTGCCTCTGACTAATTCCCAGAATTCTCTCTATGGATGTCCTACCTCCTATTGTCTGCCTCAGCTCATTGGCCATAGCTTTTTTATTGACAGGTGATGAAATTCTTTGTACATAGAATTCTCAGCTCTTTCTCCAATACCACACCTACCTTCATTCTGCATGCATCCCACAGTGATTATAATGGACTAAACCTCTGAAACTGTAAGCCAGCCCCAATTAAATGTTTTCTTTTATAAGAGTTGCTGTGGTCATAGTGTCTTTTCACATCAATGGAAATTAAATAAGACATTCATTTAGGGGAAAACATCAGTTTTAAAGTTGATTAAATCCCTGAGGTAACTTTGTTAATCTGTTTGCTGTGGTTCAGACACAGTACTTGGTGACGTGGAAAAGGAAGAGATCAGATAGGCTCAGCACTCTTCTCTTCTATCAGGATTCGCTTAAGAGACAGGCATTGTACAAACATGGCATAGCACTGTATTCTGGCTGAATGCTATATAAATTTTGACATTGCAATATAACATCATCTTCAAAGTTCATGCTCACAATCTCATGATCAAATTACCAAAACAAAAAATTGAAAAAAAAAGCCTCAGTGATTTGTCTTGGATGTCATGTTATGATTGTTCTCAGCTGCATTCTCAGGACTGAAAATGCAGGGGAAAGAACAAGATATAAATATAACTACACAAAGCAACAATAAGGTCAACTATTTATATTTGCATAGTGCTGGGGACCTGGATGGGGGAATAAGGGAGACTTCTGTTAATGTGTGATGACTGATTTTCCTGAAAGAGGCTCCATGCGGAACACAGACTGCTCTGTACCTGAGGATAAGCCCCACACTTCGGTAGGAACACTGCTACAAAAGAGAGATTGCTGCTGGGCTAGAGTAATTGGTCTAAGGAGGAAAGAAAAACAGGAGTGCAGATATGTAATGGACTTCTAGCAGGGCCATGGTGCAGGTGGGCAATAGCAATGCAAACTAAAGCATCTAAGGTTTGCTCTGTGCTGTGGGGCATTTTCTTCCTTCTCCTTTCATTGTTCAGCAAGGTTTGACTATCTCTAATAATAGTTAAGTATTTATTTGGTACCTGGTGCCGTATTGAGTAGTTATGTCCACCAGTCGTTGTAACATGTATGTACCTTTATGAGGGACATACATTACCACCAGTCCCATTTATGGTAATTTAAACAAAGATATTAAAGCCCTTGTTCAGAGCCATACTGCCAGTGGAAGCAGAAGGCACCACGAAGAGCACCTTCCAAACCCATCACCTTCTTCCCTGCATAGAAGCTCCCCCATCGTAGCATCCCAGAAAGGAGAGTAAAAGCATTATGGTAAAAGCTTCACTATAGCCCTTCACCCCCTTGAATTACAGAGTGCTTACCTATTAAAACTGAATATGAATATAATGTAAAGTATGAGAAGCCATTCACTGCCAATCATGGAAATAGAGCAGTAAGTTTTCTCTCTAGCTTTTTGAGATAAACCTTTGAGCTCCAGTTCCAATCTCCCCTTCTAGTGAACAATGACAGGAGAACCTCTACAGGAGTGAGCACATAACCACCCTAGGATCATCATGAACAAAGGTTAAAATTTTGAGAATTTACTACTTGAATTTGAAAATGTGTCAAAAGAATATAAAATAAGGAATTAGGCATAACTTTCCACCCCTACTCAAGTAGCTATTGGCAATTCTTAGCTGCTAGAGAAGGAAAGGTTATTTTATCTGAAAGTATACCCTCTGACAGGCTGACCAAGCTACAGTGCAAGGTCACACATCCAGAATATCTAAGCAGCTTAAACTACATCTTGGTCTTGATGGGAGGGTGAGAGAATGAAGAGACACAAAGTTGAATAGAAAAGGAAATTTGGACAGATCTGGAAGGAGGAATGGGAAGAAAAGCAAAATATGATAAAAAACCACACTGTGTGAAGTTCTCCAAGAACTAATTTTAAAATAAAACAGAAAACAACATTGATCAAAAATAGGAAAACTCTTAGCCCATTTTGATAATAAAACATAGATTTGACTCCCAAACATACACATTATTTACTTAAATGGGAGAATCAGAATACTTGTTTTCTATGACCATGACCTTGTGTCCTCTAGACCATGGCCATGTCAACTGTGTCCTCTAGAACCATGGCTGTGTCAACTGTGTCCTCTAGAATCATGGCCATGTTAACTGTGTCTTCTAGAACCATGGCTGTGTCAACTGTGTCCTCTAGAACCATGGCCATGTCAACTGTGTCCTCTAGGACCATGGCCTTGTCAACTGTGTCCTCTAGGACCATGGCCTTGTCAACTGTGTCCTCTAGGACCATGACCTTGTCAACTATGTCCTCTAGGACCATGGCTGTGTCAGCTGTGTTCTATGATTTGTGTTCTGTTCTGAATCCTCTTTCCTATCACTCACATTTTAAATTTTATTCCACATTTTGTCTCTTAAAGTAAATATAAGCATGGTAATATTTTAATTATGAAATGGTTTACTTGGAGACTCTAGCCATGTTCAGCTAAGAAAATGGTTAAATTAGAGATGAGCAGAAAATATACTATATATCTATCATTGAGAAACACTATTTACAATAGATCTGCAGTTCTCCAACAGTTCAAGGGAAGAAAAATATTGCAAGCTCAACATGAATTTTCTAAACAGAGTAGATTATGTATGTGTTTAAAAGCATAAATAAACTGTAGTTTATTCAGGAAACTATATTTTGTAATGCAGGTTGCTTTCTTTATTGTCACATTCCCTGTGACACTAGGAAGCCATTGCAATGACCAGTAAATCTCAAATTCTCTCTTATTATCTTTGCTTGGCTCCCATATTTGCAAGCTTCAAACTAATTGTATTCCCGATTCACAGATTCTGAAAATCTCATTAGATCTGGAACATTTCATTGTGTTGAAAATAAATGAGAGCTCACTGTGCAGGCTTATTTCTTTTTTTTTTTTCAACATTTTTTTAAATTAGGTATTTTCCTCGTTTACATTTTCAATGCTATCCCAAAGGTCCCCCATACCCACCCCCCCCAATCCCCTACCCACCCACTCCCCCTTTTTGGCCCTGGCGTTCCCCTGTACTGGGGCATATAAAGTTTGCAAGTCCAATGGACCTCTCTTTGCAGTGATGGCCGACTAGGCCATCTTTTGATACATATGCAGCTAAAGACAAGAGCTCCCGGGTACTGGTTAGTTCATATTAGGCTTATTTCTTTAACAAGAGGAAAAATGGAAAGATGGAGCTGGGTCTCACTGAGAGCATCCCCTCCAACTTCATTCTTCACCTAAGGCAATGGAAGTGAGAAAGTGTCCACTCATGTGCTAAGGAGCTAGCCTATTTCGAAGCGTTTGTGTCTCAGACACAAGGTATTGGTCGATGACAGTCAAAGCAATCTCCTCACACACCCTACCATCACTGTGATTCTGAGACCCTGGAACTGGCCTTAAATAGGTTTACTCTCAAGCTTAATTGGTTCTGGGGTTTGCAAAGAAGGGGTTTGGGTAAGCTAGACTCTACTAGCTTAGGACTCCAAGTGGCCATTGAAAAAGAACTGTCATCATTATTTCTCTATACATGGTGATAACATGTGTATTTCTCTATACATGGGGATAACATGTGTGGAGACTTCCAGCACTGCAGCTGAACACAGGACTGTGTTGGCCATGTACAGAAGAGTCCTTACCTGGCCCAGGCTGCCCACCCCTTCCTGGGTGCGTCCCTCCAGCATTGTGCTCCCTGCCTCTCTGCAATTGGAAAGGACTGAGGACTCTTCCCTCTCTAATCATTAAAAACAATGGCAACCAAAGGTGTATCATACTTAGCAAAGGCAGTGTTTTGCTATGTGGAATCACCAGCTCCTTAAAGGCCATCATATACATGAGCTAATTTCACTATTTCGAAGAGACAACTGGACATCACATATTGACCCATAACACCTCCACAGAAAAACTACAAATTCCTCTCCTTTGACCAAAACGCCATTACTCAGTGGGATGCTTTCTGACTCATCGGGGACTGTGAACTACATAGTTCAAGATCTCTTAGGTTACTGAAAATGAAGTAGCCCTTACTTAAAACATTAAAAACAATAAGTCTTAAAGGGCAACTCAAATAGGTAAGTTTTTTTAAAAATAAGAATGAATAAAGGTTTGGAAATATTAATTTAAGCCAAAGAACCCCTCAAATATTCTCTAAGAGACCCCCTTGTCCCTGCCACTCCAGCTTCCCTTGACTTAATGGTAACTCACTGGGCAGGGTAGCGAAGCCTTCCTGTAGCTTGCTTCTTGTAGTTGTTGGTGGTCCCGGAGTCCTCGCTCATCTTTGTCTCTCCAGCTGTGACCCCAAAAGCTGCTCATCCACTTGGCAAAGGACACATCATCGTTATCATCATCATCATCTCTGTGCTCCATGGAAATGGGATTCTAAATATTAAAGGCCTGCCCTTAAAACTCAAGAAATACAACCCAAGATTTGAGGAAGCCCACCAAGAACACTAAATGAAACTGGTATTTGAAACGGTTTCTGATAATGGCATCCTTAAAAAAGAAAAATTTACCAAACAACCACTTCATCATCAGGCAGCCTGGAGCACTGTCTATTTATAAACTGTGCAGCCCACACTCCCCTCCCCCTTGTCTCTTTAAATTGAGAGGCTTTTTAATCCTCCTGTTTCCAGGGCTGTGCCTTCGCAGCCTAAGGGTAGGCAGCACACACAGTCCACTGCCTGGTTTTCCCTGAGCCTCTCTGCCAAAGGCATGCGGTGGCATCTCCAGCTGTCAATGGTGATGAAGCATGACCCTCACAATATGCTTGTCAGCTCCAGGCTGGCTCTGAAATAGGGCCACATCCAAGAGACAGACAACTGCACTTCTCAAGGTGGTGAGCTATTGGCATGCATGCCAGATCCAAAGCTAGAGATGATTCTTTAATAAATAAAAATGATATAGGAAAAACTCTATCTCCAGGTCAAGTTGGATACCTTTTTTTTATTTAAGTATTATCTGTACATACATGTGAGTGACATACATACAAATATACAAATCTTAGGTGTACAATGTCTGTACACCTAATTAATGTCTGTACAATTTAATGCATTTTATGTCTGTATACCCCTATGCTACCAGCCACTGTAATTGGTTAATCACTGAACATTTTCCAGAAGCTAAGAAAGCTCCTTTTAACTCCTTCCAATCCCTATTTTTGAAAAGGTTACTACATCTAGCGTCTACAAATTTATAATCCCAGAGACTTCCTATTCTCTCTAAAGTAAACAAAAAAAGTTACATTTACAGAACTCTTACTTTGTAATATATACGATGACAAATATTTTACAAATGTGATTTTCATTAAAACAATTCTACAATTGAGAGCCTTACGTCATACTTTGTGGATGACGAAATTGAGATTCAAATTGACCATCAATCCAAATTCAAACTACCAATAAGCACTATGGCCGAGTTTAAACCATGAACCTTTTTATCATCCTGTTGATATTCTAAGAGATTTGAGGAAATATAGCTTCAAAGAAAGGGATCCTAACTAGTTATCAGATGAAAATCTTTCCTGAAGCTGGAAAAAAAGGTCGGCTTGAAAGCTATGCCAATATTCCTAGAGCTTTGTTTGTAAAATGTGACTTGGGAGTGGGCCTTTCTTTGATTCTTCCTAAGGTAAATGTTATATAGCTCTTACCTGAAAATGAAATGTTGCCCGACACCCAAGAAGATGAAGAAGGTTCATAAGTCTGAGGAAGTAAACAAAACATAAAAGCCTCAGAAAGGCCATGAAACTTACAAGGTCCAGGAAGCCCCTCAAAGTTACAAGATTTTCAAACTCCTTGTAGACAGGGTGATAACTCAGTAAATTACAGTTACTAGGCAAAGCAGCCTCTGGCTGGAAAGCCGCCTGTAAAATAGGCAAGGAACTCATGGATGAAGCCATGGATGAGTTGTGCTCCATGCTGGGCTTTTCAGTGGTCTATTGACAGCTGTCCTTGAATCACCCATGCTTCTATTAAGAACACCTCACTTAAGCTCTTGTAAGTAACTATGATAAACTCACTGTTTCCTTAAGCCATACTTGGTATCATCATTTCATTGGACTTACATCAATGCCTTGAGTTGACTAGATGTTTACATTTCTTCAGGTAAAGTTAAGACAGTAAAACTAGTACCCAAACGGGGCCTAATTGAACCAAAGATGAGTTAAGAAGAATGATTGCATGGCCCCTATAGTGTATTCTGAGACATTCATGTGAGGATATAACATCTGTGATTTCCTTTCCTTATGTAGTATAGGAAGCTGTACTGCCTAGTTTTATGTCAACTTGACACAAGCTAAAGTCATCAGGGAGCAAGGATGTTCAATTGAGAAAATGCTTCCACAAGATCAGGCTGTAGGCAAGACTGTAGCACATTTTCTTGTTCTTTTCCTTCCTTTCCTGTTTTTAAAAGAAACTATTTGTTTACTTATTTGTTTGTTTGTTTGTTTATTTAATGTAGGAGTGTTCTGTCTGCAGGCATACCCGCATTCCAGAAGAGGGCATCAGATACCCTTATCGATGGTTGTGAGCCACCATGTGCTTCTTGAAATTTGAACTGAGGACTTCTAGAAGAGCAGACAGTGCTCTTAATCACTGAGCCTTTTTATTATTCCTGTAGGGCATTTTTCCGGGATTAGTGATTAGTGGTTGATGAGGGAGGGCCTAGCTCATTGTAGGTGATGTCATCCCTGAGCTTGTGGTCCTGGGTTCTATAAGAAAGCAGGCTGACCAAGCCATGAGGTGCAAGTCACTAAGCAGCAAAGCCCTATGTCCTCTGCATCAGCTCCTGACTCCAGTTCCTTTCCTGTGTGAGTTCTTATCCTCACTGTTTTTGATGATGGGTTGTTATATGAAACTGAGCAAAATAAACCATTTTTTCCCAAGTTTCCTTTGGTCATGATATTTCATCACAACAATAGAAAACTTAACTAAGACAGATGATGTCTCTCTTCCCTATGGTGGCAGCTGAATGCTTCCTGCAATGAGTAGAACATGCAACCAAAGCCAAGTCATCTGAGAATGAAGCACCCTTGAGGAAATCTCAAGGTATCCATTATGGTGCCCATGGGGAGTGGCACTATTGGGAGGTGTGGCCTTGTTGGAGTTAAGTGTGGCCTTGATGGAGTAAGTGGTAACTGGAAGTGGGCTTTGAGGTCTCAGACGTTCAAGCCACACCCAGTGTGACAGTCTTTTCCTGCTGCCTGTGGATCAAAATGTAGAACTCTCAGCTCCTCCAGCACCATGTCTACCTGCACACTATGACTCCTGCCATAAAGCCATCCAGTGGCTTACAGTTGAGCAGGGTTTACCTGAAAGGAGGGCTGGAAATGAGGGGCACAGGGATGAGAGAAGATGAACTCAAGACAAGGTTCTGATCAAGGCTCAAAGTTTAATATTCAGCACAGCGTATATAAAGGGAAAAACCATAAAACCCATGCCCAAAACAGTAATGATGGGTATCAACAGCACAGCAGTCAAGCTGATAGGTTTCCATTTCTTGCCAACTCATTAATTCCAGTACATCAAAGCTCAAAGCTGCAGCCAAGGCAGGTGTCTCTGTTCAGGCAGATAAAGCCTACAGTTCAGACATTCAAGGTCTGCTTAGCCAAGGTCTGTTCAGCCTGCCTGACAAATGCTCAAGGTCTGTTTGGCCTGTACAGGCTGGGGAGGTCACATTGCTATGACAAAAGTGGCCTAAATCTCTAAACTGTATGCCAGCTTCAATAAAACGTTTTCCTTTCTAAGAGTTGTCGTGGTCATGGTATCTCTTCACAGCAATAAAATCCTAAGACATCTGTCTTTCTCTATATGGTATGGAGTGACATGCCCTTTTGATAAACAGTGTCTGCGATGCAAGTACAAAAATGCCCCCAAACTGTTGATAGAATACAGAATATATTGCAATCTTAAAGTACCAAGGTTGGTATGATATAATAGGAAGGCTGTGATGCCAGTTGTGTGGCCTTTGTTGTAAATGATAAGAATTGCTACTCAGCCCCAGATGCCTTTTCAGAGTGAGTTTGTATATATAGTGAAGGAACAGGGTAAAGACACGTGGATGCCATCCATTGTATTAGACTCTGACTTGACAGGAACAATGAAGGGAAAAGGAGAAATTTAAATGGATGTTTTGTAGCTGGGTCATGTTGCTGGAATTTCCAACTTTAGTTAGCCCATATAAAAAACACACAATCCATATCTAATTATAAGCTCTATGTCTAGACTGGGCAGATCTAGCACTACACTTATTCCCTAGCTATAAGACCCCTTGCTACTTGAGGTTTCTCCTGACCACAGGGCTCCAGTCTATAGTGGCTTCTCCTCCTCTTCTTCAATCCCCTCTCTCCCTCTGCTGTCCTCCTCTTCCCTCTCTACCTCCAATCCCACTCCCTCCCTCCACTGCTGAAAAACAGGCTCTCGACTTTTATTGACTAGTCAAGATGGGGAGAAGGTTCACAGGGCATCACCTGAGTACTTGACAGGCTGCTTGTCTGGGGCAACCCCTCTTGAGGAAGTAGTGTTAACATCAGAATACAAACAGCATCAGGCCAACCCACTACAGGATCCTTTTATGCAATGGAAAGGGAATATAAATTAGATCTATGACAAATTAGTCCTTTCTAGCTTAAAAACTTGCAATCTGTGAGAAGAACTGAACAATAGGGGGTAAGGGAGAATAGAAGATAACCCTTAGGTCTGGTTTTTACAAAAATGGAAGGAAAATCTGTGATTTATCATGTAGACAAGGGCTTTTTTTAGTTAGCTGCTATTTTCCTGATAGACAATAGAAAACGACTTGGGGAGGGAGGAAAGGGTTTACCTCGTCTTACAACTCTCAGGTCATACTCTATCATGAGGTTCTGAAAAGTGTTAAAGCCTATCCAACGGTTCAGAGAAGACATGAATAAGCAAATAATGCAGATGACCTCGGAGCATATGATATACGTTGTTTCCCTTCAAGAAGGTTCGCTTGGGGTAAAGATTATTTGTTTACACAAACAAACAAACAAACAAACAAAAGATTATTTGTTCAGGATCGGGGTATATTGCCCAGCAAAGGATGTGGTACTGGCCCAGAGACTGTTTGTGCCTCGGAATTCAAGACCTTCAGGGAAAATCCGGAACTTTTCTTAATTTAAAAGGTAAGAAACAAAGCTATTTTATTTATAGCAACATTGTGGCAAACCTCCTCCTTTTCCAATCTGAGAGCTATACTGCAAAAGTGGAAGGCAGGGATTTTAGAGGCACAAATAACAATTGTCTCAACTCTGATGATTTTTCTACTGAGAGAACAATCGTCATGTTTTTGTTTTTGTTTTCTTAGCAAGCAGCCTGTAAATAAGATTACAGAGACAGAATGAGCACTTGCTTAATATTTTAGGAGAATGATTACATAATAGGGGAAAGATGGAACAAGTTTTGGGAAATGAGCCACTCTAAGATGTCTCCTCTCAAGACTCACGTGTTGAAGGGGCTGACCTTAGGGTCATGGTCTAGACATCCTGTGGTTAGCAATCCTTAGGATAAGAGTCAAGTCCTGCTGAACCTGGAGGTTGTCTTTTTAAAAGACACAGTAACTTAGTAACTCAAGTTGAAACTTGGTTTGAAATGGAGCTACTTTTATAGCATCACATTAGAATTCTGGGTGAGCCAGCTCTAGTAGCAGGCATGACAGGCAAGAATGCAGCCCTGCTCTACCTTGATCCTGAAATAAATTGTGCAAAATGAACTATGAATAGTCAACACTATTGGGGGATGAATCTGATGCATGTTTGCCCTATGGAAGCTGCAGTAGCCCAGGGAAACAAGGCAGACCGGCTCCTGGAAAATGACCGTGGACTGTAAAGGGCTAAGTGCTTGGGGGGAGAGGTTCATCCCACTCTCCTGGCTACCTTATTACATAGCCCCAATAATGGCATGCTTAACTCTCCTTCAACACAGGGTATTCTCATAACTCCTGTTTGGTGTCTTCATCCTCACATTCCTCTTGTTCTCTCAAGATGACCTATTCCCCACTGCCAACCATTCTCAATTAAAATAAATTTAACTTCTCTCCTCACACTCCTTCTGTCTAAATGACTGCCAAACATCCACCACCAACTGACCCCCTAAATTTATTAACTGTCTAGACGTGCTCAGACATCAAACATTCTAAGCAAATCCAACACTCTCAAGTACAAGATATAACTAACCCCAAGCCATCCAGCCATCCATATCCTCTCCAAAAACCACTCGAATGAACATACTCCATTCTCTCTCTCTCTCTCTCTCTCTCTCTCTCTGCCAAAGCTTCGATCTCGCCTTCAATGCCCCCCCTCCACTGTTTTCTTTACATCTTTCTTCAAAGCCCTCCATTAGTCAAGGTCCTTCTTGCTACCAATACCCCAAAATGCCAGTGCCCAGCTTCCACTACTGACTGCTTGTCTTCTTGACCATCCAAACCCCCTTCTGGGAACCAAAGGCAAGTTCTCTCAACCTTTCCACACCAACCTCAAAACCTCATATCATCCTTTTATTGCTTGACAAGAGCCTCCCCAATCATCCATGTTCTTGAATTTTTTCAATTTCAGAACTCACCTGAAAAACCCTGGGAAAGTCTATTCCTTTTTTTTTTTTTCCATTTTTTATTAGGTATTTCGCTCATTTACATTTGCAATGCTATACCAAAAGTCCCCCATAGCCACCCACCCCCTCTCCCCTACCCACCCACTCCCCTTTTATGGCCCTGGCGTTCCCCTGTACTGGGGCATATAAAGTTTGCGTGTCCAATGGGCCTCTCTTTCCAGTGATGGCCGACTAGGCCATCTTTTGATGCATATGCAGCTAGAGTCAAGAGCTCCGGGGTACTGGTTAGTTCATAATGTTGTTCCACCTATAGGGTTGCAGATCCCTTTAGCTTCTTTGGTACTTTCTCTAGCTCCTTCATTGGGGGCCATGTGATCCATCCAATAGCCGACTGTGAGCATCCACTTCTATGTTTGCTAGGCCCAGGCATACTCTGACAAGAGACAGCTATATCAGGGTCCTTTCAGCATAATCTTGCTAGTGTATGCAATGGTGTCAGCATTTGGAAGCTGATTATGGGATGGATCCCCGGATATGGTAGTGTCTACATGGTCCATCCTTTTATCTCAGCTCCAAACTTTGTCTCTGTAACTCCTTCCAAGGGTGTTTTGTTCCCACTTCTAAGGAGGGGCATAGTGTTCACACTTCAGTCTTCATTTTTCTTGAGTTTCATGTGTTTAGGAAATTGTATCTTATATCTTGGGTATCTTAGGTTTTGGGCTAATATCCACTTATCAGTGAGTACATATTGTGTGAGTTCCTTTGTGAATGTGTTACCTCACTCAGGATGATGCCCTCCAGGTCCATCCATTTGGCTAGGAATTTCATAAATTCATTCTTTTTAATAGCTGAGTAGTACTCCATTGTGTAGATGTACCACATTTTCTGTATCCATTCCTCTGTTGAGGGGCATCTGTGTTCCTTCCAGCTTCTGGCTATTATAAATAAGGCTGCTATGAACATAGTGGAGCATGTGTCCTTCTTACCAGTTGGGGCATCTTCTGGATATATGCCCAGGAGAGGTATTGCTGGATCCTCCGGTAGTACTATATCCAGTTTTCTGAGGAACCGCCAGACTGATTTCCAGAGTGGTTGTACAAGCCTGCAATCCCACCAACAATGGAGGAGTGTTCCTCTTTCTCCACATCCACGCCAGCATCTGCTGTCACCTGAATTTTTGATCTTAGCCATTCTGACTGGTGTGAGGTGGAATCTCAGGGTTGTTTTGATTTGCATTTCCCTGATGATTAAGGATGTTGAGCATTTTTTCAGGTGCTTCTCTGCCATTCGGTATTCCTCAGGTGAGAATTCTTTGTTCAGTTCTGAGCCCCATTTTTTAATGGGGTTATTTGATTTTCTGAAGTCCACCTTCTTGAGTTCTTTATATATGTTGGATATTAGTCCCCTATCTGATTTAGGATAGGTAAAGATCCTTTCCCAATCTGTTGGTGGTCTTTTTGTCTTATTGACGGTGTCTTTTGCCTTGCAGAAACTTTGGAGTTTCATTAGGTCCCATTTGTCAATTCTCGATCTTACAGAGCAAGCCATTGCTGTTCTGTTAAGGAATTTTTCCCCTGTACCCATATCTTCAAGGCTTTTCCCCACTTTCTCCTCTATAAGTTTCAGTGTCTCTGGTTTTATGTGAAGTTCCTTGATCCACTTAGATTTGACCTTAGTACAAGGAGATAAGTATGGATCGATTCGCATTCTTCTACATGATAACAACCAGTTGTGCCAGCACCAATTGTTGAAAATGCTGTCTTTCTTCCACTGGATGGTTTTAGCTCCCTTGTCGAAGATCAAGTGACCATAGGTGTGTGGGTTCATTTCTGGGTCTTCAATTCTATTCCATTGGTCTACTTGTCTGTCTCTATACCAGTACCATGCAGTTTTTATCACAATTGCCCTGTAGTAAAGCTTTAGGTCAGGCATGGTGATTCCACCAGAAGTTCTTTTATCCTTGAGAAGAGTTTTTGCTATCCTAGGTTTTTTGTTATTCCAGATGAATTTGCAAATTGCTCCTTCTAATTCGTTGAAGAATTGAGTTGGAATTTTGATGGGGATTGCATTGAATCTGTAGATTGCTTTTGGCAAGATAGCCATTTTTACAATGTTGATCCTGCCAATCCATGAGCATGGGAGATCTTTCCATCTTCTGAGATCTTCTTTAATTTCTTTCTTCAGAGACTTGAAGTTTTTATCATACAGATCTTTTACTTCCTTAGTTAGAGTCACGCCGAGATATTTTATATTATTTGTGACTATTGAGAAGGGTGTTGTTTCCCTAATTTCTTTCTCAGCCTGTTTATTCTTTGTATAGAGAAAGGCTATTGACTTGTTTGAGTTAATTTTATATCCAGCTACTTCACCAAAGCTGTTTATCAGGTTTAGGAGTTCTCTGGTGGAATTTTTAGGGTCACTTATATATACTATCATATCATCTGCAAAAAGTGATATTTTGACTTCCTCTTTTCCAATTTGTATCCCCTTGATCTCCTTTTGTTGTCGAATTGCTCTGGCTAATACTTCAAGTACTATGTTGAAAAGGTAGGGAGAAAGTGGGCAGCCTTGTCTAGTCCCTGATTTTAGTGGGATTGCTTCCAGCTTCTCTCCATTTACTTTGATGTTGGCTACTGGTTTGCTGTAGATTGCTTTTATTATGTTTAGGTATGGGCCTTGAATCACTGATCTTTCCAAAACTTTTATCATGAATGGGTGTTGGATCTTGTCAAATGCTTTTTCTGCATCTAACGAGATGATCATGTGGTTTTTGTCTTTGAGTTTGTTTATATAATGGATTACATTGATGGATTTTCGTATATTAAACCATCCCTGCATCCCTGGAATAAAACCTACTTGGTCAGGATGGATGATTTCTTTAATGTGTTCTTGGATTCGGTTAGCGAGAATTTTATTAAGGATTTTTGCATCGATATTCATAAGAGAAATTGGTCTGAAGTTCTCTATCTTTGTTGGATCTTTCTGTGGTTTAGGTATCAGAGTAATAGTGGCTTCATAAAATGAGTTGGGTAGAGTACCTTCTACTTCTATCTTGTGAAATAGTTTGTGCAGAACTGGAATTAGATCTTCTTTGAAGGTCTGATAGAACTCTGCACTAAACCCATCTGGTCCTGGGCTTTTTTTGGCTGGGAGACTATTAATAACTGCTTCTATTTCTTTAGGGGATATGGGACTGTTTAGAAGGTCAACTTGATCCTGATTCAACTTTGGTACCTGGTATCTGTCCAGAAATTTGTCCATTTCGTCCAGGTTTTCCAGTTTTGTTGAGTATAAGCTTTTGTAGAAGGATCTGATGGTGTTTTGGATTTCTTCAGGATCTGTTGTTATGTCTCCCTTTTCATTTCTGATTTTGTTGATTAGGATTTTGTCCCTTTGCCCTCTAGTGAGTCTAGCTAAGGGTTTATCTATCTTGTTGATTTTCTCAAAGAACCAACTCCTCGTTTGGTTAATTCTTTGAATAGTTCTTCTTGTTTCCACTTGGTTAATTTCACCCCTGAGTTTGATTATTTCCTGCCTTCTACTCCTCTTGGGTGAATTTGCTTCCTTTTTTTCTAGAGCTTTTAGATGTGTTGTCAAGCGGCTAGTATGTGCTCTCTCCCGTTTCTTCTTGGAGGTACTCAGAGCTATGAGTTTCCCTCTTAGAAATGCTTTCATTGTGTCCCAAAGGTTTGGGTACGTTGTGGCTTCATTTTCATTAAACTCTAAAAAGTCTTTAATTTCTTTCTTTATTCCTTCCTTGACCAAGGTATCATTGAGAAGAGTGTTGTTCAGTTTCCACGTGAATGTTGGCTTTCCATTCTTAATGTTGTTATTGAAGATCAGTCTTAGGCCATGGTGGTCTGATAGGATACATGGGACAATTTCAATATTTTTGTATCTGTTGAGGCTTATTTTGTGACCAATTATATGGTCAATTTTGGAGAAGGTCCCATGAGGTGCTGAGAAGAAGGTATATCCTTTTGTTTTAGGATTAAATATTCTGTAGATATCTGTCAGGTCCATTTGTTTCATAACTTCTGTTAGTTTCATTGTGTCCCTGTTTAGTTTCTGTTTCCACGATCTGTCCATTGATGAAAGTGGTGTGTTGAGGTCTCCCACTATTATTGTGTGAGGTGCAATGTGTGCTTTGAGCTTTACTAAAGTGTCTTTAATGAATGTGGCTGCCCTTGCATTTGGAGCGTAGATATTCAGAATTGAGAGTTCCTCTTGGAGGATTTTACCTTTGATGAGTATGAAGTGTCCCTCCTTGTCTTTTTTGATAACTTTGGGTTGGAAGTCGATTTTATCCGATATTAGAATGGCTACTCCAGCCTGTTTCTTCAGACCATTTGCTTGGAAAATTGTTTTCCAGCCTTTCACTCTGAGGTAGTGTCTGTCTTTTTCCCTGAGATGGGTTTCCTGTAAGCAGCAGAATGTTGGGTCCTGTTTGTGTAGCCAGTCTGTTAGTCTATGTCTTTTTATTGGGGAAATGAGTCCATTGATATTAAGAGATATTAAGGAAAGGTAATTGTTGCTTCCTGTTATTTTTTTTGTTAAAGCTGGCATTCTGTTCTTGTGGTTGTCTTCTTTTAGGTTTGTTGAGGGATTATCTTCTTGTTTTTTCTAGGGCGTGGTTCCCGTCCTTTGTGGTTGTCTTCTTTTAGGTTTGTTGAGGGATTATCTTCTTGTTTTTTCTAGGGCGTGGTTCCCGTCCTTGTATTGGTTTTTTTCTGTTATTATCCTTTGAAGGGCTGGATTCGTGGAGAGATAATGGGTGAATTTAGTTTTGTCGTGGAATACTTTGGTTTCTCCATCTATGGTAATTGAGAGTTTGGCTGGGTATAGTAGCCTGGGCTGGCATTTGTGTTCTCTTAGTGTCTGTATAACATCTGTCCAGGCTCTTCTGGCTTTCATAGTCTCTGGTGAAAAATCTGGTGTAATTCTGATAGGCTTGCCTTTATATGTTACTTGACCTTTTTCCCTTACTGCTTTTAGTATTCTATCTTTATTTAGTGCATTTGGTGTTCTGATTATTATGTGTCGGGAGGAATTTCTTTTCTGGTCCAGTCTATTTGGAGTTCTGTAGGCTTCTTGTATGTTCATGGGCATCTCTTTCTTTAGATTTGGGAAGTTTTCTTCAATAATTTTGTTGAAGATGTTTGCTGGTCCTTTGAGTTGAAAATCTTCATTCTCATCCACTCCTATTATCCGTAGGTTTGGTCTTCTCATTGTGTCCTGGATTTCCTGGATGTTTTGAGTTAGGATCTTTTTGCATTTTCCATTTTCTTTGATTGTTGTGCCGATGTTCTCTATGGAGTCTTCTGCACCTGAGATTCTCTCTTCCATCTCTTGTATTCTTTTGCTGATCCTGGCATCTATGGTTCCAGATTTCTTTCCTAGGGTTTCTATCTCCAGCGTCGCCTCACTTTGGGTTTTCTTTATTGTGTCTACTTCCCTTTTTAGGTCTAGTATGGTTTTGTTCATTTCCATCACCTGTTTGGATGTGTTTTCCTGTTTTTCTATAAGGACTTCTACCTGTTTGGTTGTGTTTTCCTGTTTTTCTTTAAGGACTTGTAACTCTTTAGCAGTGTTTTCCTGTTTTTCTTTAAGGACTTGTAACTCTTTAGCAGTGTTCTCCTGTATTTCTTTAAGTGAGTTATTGAATTCCTTCTTTATGTCCTCTACCATCATCATGAGATATGCTTTTAAATCCAGGTCTACCTTTTCAGGTGTGTTAGGGTGTCCTGGATTGGGCGAAGTGGGCGTTCTGGGTTCTGATGATGGTGAGTGGTCCTGGCTTCTGTTAGTAGGATTCTTACGTTTACCTTTCGCCATCTGGCAATCTCTGGAGTTAGTTGTTATAGTTGTCTTTGTTAAGAGATTGTTCCTCTGTTGATTTTGTTACCCTCTATCAGCAGGCGTGGGAGACAAGCTCTCTTCTCTGAGTTTCAGTGGTCAGAGCAGTCTCTGTAGGCAAGCTCTCCTCTCTCAGGGAAGGTGTACAGTTATCTGGTGTTTGGACCTCCTCCTGGCTGAAGGTGAAGGCCCAAAACAGGATCTTTCCCAGAAGCTGTGTTGCTTTGGCCAGGAAGGTGGCCAGTTGTCTGGAGTCGAAGATGTCGCCGCCTCAGAAGCTCTGTGGCTCTTGTCTGGAAGGAGGCCAGCCGTCTGGAGCTGAGGTTGGCGCTGCCTCAGAAGCTCTGTGGCTCTTGCCGGGAAGGTGGCTGGTTGTCTGGAGCTGAAGATGGCGCCGCCCCAGAATCTCTGCGACTCTCTCGCCCGTCCCAGAAACGGCTGGCACTCTGTATTCCACACGGTCACCCGTGCAGCCTGCCCTCCGCGGAGTCCCGGAGCCAAGAAGGCTCCCGCCGGCGCCTGTGCCACAAACCTCTCAGGCCAGGCAGACCCCCGTGCTCTCACCAGGAAGGTGGCCGGCTGTCTGGAGCTGAAGATGGCGCCGCCCAGAAGCTCTGCGACTCTCGCCCGTCCCAGAAACGGCTGGCACTCTGTATTCCACACGGTCACCCGTGCAGCCTGCCCTCCGCGGAGTCCCGGAGCCAAGAAGGCTCCCGCCGGCGCCTGTGCCACAAACCTCTCAGGCCGGGCAGACCCCCGTGCTCTCACCAGGAAGGTGGCCGGCTGTCTGGAGCTAAAGATGGCGCCGCCCAGAAGCTCTGCGACTCTCGCCCGTCCCAGAAACGGCTGGCACTCTGTATTCCACACGGTCACCCGTGCAGCCTGCCCTCCGCGGAGTCCCGGAGCCAAGAAGGCTCCCGCCGGCGCCTGTGCCACAAACCTCTCAGGCCGGGGGAAAGTCTATTCTGATGGAAGAGAAGCCTCTCAAATTGTATTTTCCCCAAAATAACAACACCCTGCTTTCAGATAACAGTTGCTCCCCCAATTAACCTTATGTAGCCAATCTAGATTTTCCTTGATCCTTTCCAGAACACTCAAACAGACTCTAGATAAATGTTCTTGCCAACAAACAGCCCAAGTTTTCCTGCATATTGCCTACTAGTAAGCATGGGGTGTATCCCCCTTTCCTTGGCCTTGGGACTCTTCTTCTCAACTTCCAGGGCCATGTGTTGTGGTCACAAAAAGATAAAGAGCTATTTAGATATATTCTGTTTAGGTGTAGGGGGAGAGGGTGTCTCAGAGGACCCATGCCAAGGCATCCCTTTCCCCTGAGGGACCAGACACATACTGGTATAGTATAGAATAGAGTTTATTCAGGGCATGGGGAGGGGAGTTAAGAGGGTAGCAGATGCAGAGACTGGCAGAGAGAAGGAGAGTGTAGATAAGTAGAGGCTGGCCATGATCACATGGAAAGAGGGGGAAAGGGAATGTGGATTCTTCCTAGGGTATTCTTTCCTTACAGATGTTATCACTTCCTGTGATTAATGAAGGGAAGAGGACTGTTGGAAGAGTGAGCTATATCAGGGTCCTGTCAGCAAAACCTTGCTGGCATATGCAATAGTGTCTGGGTTTGGTGGTTGTATATGGGATGGATCCCGGGGTGGGGCAGTCTCTGGATGGTCCTTCCTTCTGTCTCAGCTCCAAACTTTGTCTCTGTAACTCTTTCCATCAGTATTTTGTTCCCCATGCTAAGAAGGAACAAAGTATCCACACTTTGGTCTTCCTTCTTCTTGAGTTTCCTGTGTTTTGCAAATTGTATCTTGGGTAGTCTAAGTTTCTGGGCTAATAGTCACTTATCAGTGAGTGCATATCATGTGTGTTCTTTTGTGACTGGGTCACCTCACTTAAGATGATATCCTCCAGAGCCATCTATTTGCCTAAGAATTTCATAAATTCATTGTTTTTAATTGCTTCTGGGTTGATTTTAATCTCTCCTTGCCTCTTCAGAAATGTGGTTTGGGCAGGGCAGTGAGCACTCGGTACTGGGTGATTGTCCTGTTCCAGGTGAGTTAGGAAGTTTGGGGGACTATTTTCTCCTCTGTGGCCATTTTCACTTCAGGAGAAACTAAGAAAAGAATGATGATAATTTCTAACACTGGAAGCTACTTAGTGGCTCACGCTCAGCGGGGTTTCTGAGTCTCTGATGAGAAAGGATGGTAAGGCTACACAAATCTCTTCACATGTGTGATTTTCACAAGGACACTGTGAGTTTGGCCTTGTGAATAAGGCATGATTTCCAGAAACACAGAAGACTATGGAAGGAGGATTGACAGAGCAAGTCCTCAAGACCATTCTTATAAGAGAACATTCACCCGGCCACCCACATGTGGTCTTTACTTTCTGACTTCCTCTAATGGAGTTCTGCCTTTCTCTGTTTTCCATGCTTTTCCTTAAGCTTTCAGTCCCACTAAAGCTTCCCCTGAGTAGAGACATCATCTGGCACCCTAACCCCAGCCAGTCTGAACTAATCCTGGCAAGTAACATTTTGGATTCTTTGACCGGAGGTCACATTACTCATCTGTGACTAGAAGCTAATTCTTCAACCTCTGCCAACAAACACTACTAACTGTCCTAATAAAGAATGATTCATTAGCATCTGAAGCACCTGTTGACTCAGAGCCAACAACAACCATTCAGAATAATTTACCTAGACTATTGAATATTAATATCATCCCCACTGTCCTCAAACTTCAAAACACTTCTTCATGAAAGGCTGATACTCTGTAACAAGTGAGCCTGAGAATTTTCTTTTGTAGTTTGTTTTCCAAACCACCCCCTCCCTCATTGCACAACTTTCAGCACATACGGAACATAAAGGATTGGCTTGTTGGATGGCTAGTTTCATTACTGAAATTTCTTGTGGAATTAAAGTACATGTAGTTGCTTATAGCAAATTAATTATTTAAATGTTCTCTCTCTGTCTCTCTGCCTTTATCTGTCCCTGTCTCTGTCTCTATCTCTGTCTCTGCCTCTCTCTGTCTCTCTGTCTCTGTCTCTGTCTCTGTCTCTCTCTCTCTCTCGCTGTGTGTGTGTGTGTGTGTGTGTGTGTGTGTGTGTGTGTGTGTGTGTGCCACATGTATGAAGATACCCTGAAGGGTAGGAGACAGCATCAGATATCCTAGAAAAGGAGCAAGAAGTGGTTGGGAGCCAGAAGACTTTGGTGCTGGGAACCAAACTGGAGTTCTCTAGTAGAGCAATAAGTGTTCTTAACCTCTGAGCCATTTCCCTAGGCCATGAATTATTAACATAGCCCCAAGTGACTTCATCTTCACTCTCCCTGATTTATGTGTGCTCTTATCACAAGCCACCAAAGTCACATTCAGAAATCTTTACCAGGATCTATTTTCCTCTAGTAGTGCTAAGGTTTAGAGATGCAGAGATGGCCTCCAGGGAACAAGGGAAAGCTAACAAACAAGGATGGAAAATAATCTCTTGTCACAAGAATGGAGCAAATTTTAGGGGCTAGGATCAGAATAGATATATTCTCTTGATCCTATATATTCCCTTCACACATATGAGTTAACTGGATATCTTGCCAGTTAATGCCATCAGTCTGGTATTTGGAGAATCTATACTTTTACTCATCAAGCTGGCTCATATAAATCATCATTTAGAAAACTTGTTTTTAATTGGTTGCTATTTTCTGTACACAGGGGAGATTTTCTGAGATAGTTCTGTGCAACAGGGGACCTTAAATGCAAGTAAGCTATATTAGGTACATAAGAAGATTTCTGAGAAGATAGCTCCCAGATATAAGCAGTCTAATTGAACCTACAGAGATGAGATAGGATGAGACTTGGTTTGAACTGTCACCTTAGGAAACTGGCACAGATCTCATTCTTTAGGGATTTTGGGAGTGACAATTCCATATCTTATTTAGACTGCATGACAATAATTGTGCTATGCCAAACCAGTTACATAATGTTTGGTACTTCATCGTATGTGGATGAAATGCAAACCCCTGGCGAAGCTCTATGTACCAGATTTGTGATACCTATTATCCTGAATTTCAAGGTTGAATTAGCCAGCCATTTAATCACAGAAAGGTAGTGCTGAATCTTGATAGTATCTTTTCAACATCAAGATAAGCGCAAAACTAAAAAGTATATAAGATTTTCTTTCAAACCAATGAAGGCTGTATGCTGTATTCTGTTTTATCTGGAACACTGATCTATTACATATAAACAAGCACTGACTTTGTATCTGCTGTAAAATTAGCAGTATGCCCTTATGACAGCTAGAGATAGCAAGTATAACTATCATGAATAAACTAGTAGTCAGTACCACTGTTGTTAAAACATCTGGTAGATGAAGAAGGTTGGAGAAATCACAGGAACTATGAAAGAAGAAATAACCACTTAATGTGACTATTCCAGGTAGCAGGGAGTGCCTGATTGACAAGGGTAGAATTAAATGTTAGGGAGAGAGAAAGACAGGCAATGATGACACACTAGAAGAAATGGATACTACAGTTGAAGAAAATATTAAATTTATAAAATCTTGGCACAAAACATTGAGAAAATCTGGGACAATGCGAAAAGACAAAAATCTAAAAGTGATAGGAATAGAGGAAGGAGAAGAAACCCAAGTCAGTGGCACAAAAAGTATTGCAACAACATTTTAGAATAAAAGTTCTACAGCCAAGGGTAGGCACTGAAATCATTGAAAATAGAAAGCTGGTAAAGATGTAATAGAACAAGGGGGCCATGTTCCAGCCCCAGCAAACAGCAGAACTTGGCAGCTTTGGCATGTGACTCTGGCTTTAGAGTCAAGAATAGAAGAAGGAGTTATAAAAACTAACATCTTCAACTAAGAAAAGTCACTGGGGCCAGATATGTAGCAAGGGTGTTCCTGCAAGGAGGACCAGGTAGGCCACTGTGTTATAGAATCTCCTTCCATGGCTAAGAAAAGTTTCTGAGGTCACTATATAGCAGGTGTGTCCCTGCATGGAGGCCCAGAGATACCATTGCATGAAGTTGTGAAGTTGATGTTGCCTTGGAGATCTGAAAATGTTAGAGATGCCAGAGTGGTAGGATACCTACTGAAGAAAGCTTCTAGAGAAAGTGAAACAAGCCCAAGAGAAAGAATTGTGCTGCACTCAACAAAGCTGAAAGAAGTTGGAAATCTGAAGGGTATTTCAACATCAGATGTGGAGATGCAACGTTTGGAATTTGCCCAGCTGGTTTTCAGTCTTGCTTTGGTCCAGTATTGCCTTACTATGCTCTCTTCCATATGTTTTGGAATGGGAATGCATATCCTGTGATGTTGCAAGTATATGATCTGCTTTTTTCTTTTGATTTTATAGGGGATTACAGTTAAGAGATTCCATGAATATCAGAAGAGACTTTCAACTTTTAAACATTGTTGAGACCGTGCTAGACTATGGGGACTTTTGAGGTTGGACAAAAATACATTTTGCCTTATGTTATGTCTACAAGTCTATTGGGACCAGAGTGTGGAATAATGCTGGTTTGAGTAGGATTTGGGTTTTGTTTTGTTTTGTTTTGTTTTTTGTTTTTTGTTTTTCCCTCAAAGATTCATGAGTTTGAGTGGTCGGCCCATAGGGAGTGGCACTAAGGTGTGGCCTTGCTAAAATGGGTATGGACTTGTTAGAGGAAGTGTGTCACTGTGGGTCTTGAGGTCTCCTATGGTCAAACTCTCCACAGTGTGGAATTCCTGTCTTCTCCTGCTGCCTTTGGATAAAGATGTAGAATATTCTGTTTCTCCAGCACCATGTCTACCATGCTTCCCACCACAGTGATAATGGACTAAAACCTCCGAAACTGTCAGCCCCAATTAATTGTTTGCCTTTGTAAGAGTTGCCTTGGTTATGGTGTCTCTTCACAGGTGTCATAAAATCCAAATTATGACACCACTCTTGGACATACACCCAAGGATATTTCATCTCACCACAGAGACACTTGCTCAGCCATATTCATAGCTGCTATGTGCATCATAGTCAGGAATTAGAAACAGCCTAGATGTCCCTCCACAGATGAATGGATAAAGAAAATATAGTACATTTATACAATGAAATATTACTCAATCATTAAAAATTAAAATGTGTCAAATACCGTTGTTAATTAGTTTATGAAAGGAATTCCAGTCAAGATTATAGGCATTTTTCACAAACAACTATTCCAACTTACATAAAAAGAAATGCTGCAACATATAAAAAAGAAGGTGTAAAACTGATGATTTCACAATCCTGAGTAAAAACTTCCTGCAAAGAATGTCCAAGTTTGTTGTTTAATGTTAAAACTAATAATGAAGAGGGACTTGGAATTCAATATAGTCTACATGAGGTAGAGGACTTTTATCTGAATATCATACACGCAATGATGTTAAGATTGGGAGAGGGAATTCTACTTTTAAATAGAGCTGCTTATTTGACACTATGCTACCTAAGTAGGGTCAAACAACAGAATTGAGGGCATAGAGAGAGTTCTTTTTTTATTGGTTATTTTATTTATTTACATTTCAAATGTTATCCCCTTCCCAGTTTCCCTTCTGCAACCCCCCATCCCATCCCCATCCCCACTGTTTAAACGAGGGTGCTCTCCCACCATTCACTCATTCCTGCCTCACCACCCTAGCATTACCCTATTCTGGGGCATCAATCCTCCACAGGACTAAGAGCCTCCCCTCCCATTGAAGCCCAACAAGGCTATTCTCTGCTACATATCAAGCTGGAGTCATGGGTCACTCCATGTGTACTCTTTGGTTGGTAGTTTAGTCCTTGGGAGCTCTGGAAGTTCTGGTTGACTGATATTGTTGTTCTTCCTATGGGGTTGCAAAGCCCTTCAGCTCCTTCACTCCTTCCCCTAACTCCTCCCTCCACTGTGGTCCCCATGCTCAGTCCCATGGTTGGCTGTGAGCATCCACATCTGTACTGGTCTGGCTCTGGCAGATACTCTCAGGGAACAAAGGCTTTATAATTACACCCAGCAAAAGACAAATTCTTAGTGCTGGTATCAGGGAACTGGTCAATTTTCACTGCTGTGTAAGCATAAAAAAAATGATCTCCTACTCTTTTGGTGTCAGGAAAATTGTTTTGTTTGTTATTTTTATTTATAAATGGTGGTGTAGTAATAATTAGTTCAGTAGTTAAAGGCTCCAGCCTGATGCCCCAAGATAAGTCCCTGAAACACAGGTCGAATGCATTTGTAATCCCAGCATTTCTATGGCAAGATGGAAGAAGATAATAGAATTGTCTAGAAGTTAGTGGGCCAGCTAGCTTGGAGTTTGCTATTTAACAGCAGAAACTCCCTCAACAAGATGGAAACTGATATCCAATTTCCAAAACATTACCTGACCTCCACATACATAGCTGCACACAGACACAAACACACAACACACACACAATTGATTAATCACTTTAATTTTAAAAATTAACCTAAGCTAGGTATGAGTGATTTCTGATTTTGACAAGAGGTATTATAAAGAAAATCAAAACAGAACAACAACAACAAAGAAAGAGAAAGAGAGGAAGAGAAATTTTCAGCTAGTGCTAAAATAACCTCGGGTGTTAATGATCAGCTTTGTCAATACAGGGTAAACTGAGGCAGGCAGCTGGTGGAGGTCAATGCTGAAAGCAGCTGACAGGGGTGAATCCAGATACTGACAGGGGTTGCTGCCTACAGCAGCCATGAATTAGAGAAATTACTCAGCAGACTTTCCTCTGAGGGAACAAAGCTTAATTTACTAGAACTGGCATACCCTTTGACCAGTGGAAAAACTATTCTAACTATTCGCTTAATTCTTTGGAGACAGTGAAAAAGAAAAGGAAAGAGAGAAAATTCACACACACACACACACACACACACACACACACACACACACGTATATAGATAGATGATATAGACATAGACATAGACATAGATATAGATATACACACACATACACACACACAGAGTTGGTAGATGGAGCAAGCTATAACACACACCCAAACAAGCTTTACAAATCTGCATACATATATCCATATATACATTTATACTGTATACTATACTATAAACACAAAGACACACATACACAGTTGATTGTAAAATGTTCCAACAACTTTACTCTTTCTCCCAGGCTTATATATCCTAGCAAAATCTTTCAAGCAGTAAAAATTACAATATGATTACATTCTATTTTTCTTCTACTGAATGACTATAAAAAAAGAACAGTCTGTTCTTCAAACCTTTACAAGAAACAACAGTACATAGTACAGATAAAGAAAACAAATTGTTCCAAAGAACCCATGGACATTCGTAACTAAGCAACTTGGTATAGATTAACGAAGTGTGCACAAGCAAGGGAGATTACTCAGCCAGTTTCTCTTACTGTCAGACAGCAATGTTTGGTTACAAAGAAAGGATTGTTTTATTATTTATCTTTATACAATTTGCAAAACACATGAAACTCAAGAAGAAGGAAGAACAAAGTGTGGATATTTTGTTCCTCCTTAGAATGGGGAACAAAATACCCATGGAAGGAGTTACAGGGACAAAGTTTAGAGCTGAGATGGAAGGAATGACCATCCAGAGACTGCCCCACCCGGGGATCCATCCCATAAACAACCACCAAGCCCAGATACTATTGCATATGCCAGAAAGATTTTGCTGAAAGGACCCTGATATATCTGTCTCTTATGAGGCTCTGCCAGTGACTGGCAAATACAGAAGTGAATGCTCACAGTCATCTATTGGATGGAACACAGGGCCCCCAATGAAGGAGCTAGAGAAAGTATCCAAGGAGCTAAAGGGGTCTGCAACCCTATAGGAGGATCAACAATATGAACTAACACCCTCAGTACCCCCCCAAGAGCTTGTGTCTCTAGTTGCATACATAGCAGAGGATGGCCAAGTCGGCCATCAATGGGAAGAGAGGCCCTTGGTATTGCGAAGATTATATGCCCCAATACAGCAGATGCAAGGGCCAGGAAGCTGGAGTGGGTGGGTTGGGGAGCAGGACAGGGGGACGGTATAGGGGACTTTCAGGATAGCATTTGAAATGAAAATGAAGAAAATATCTAATAAAAAAAAGAAAAAAGTAAAATACAAGAAAAAGAAAATTAAAAAAGTAATCTTAGAAGAATCTTAAAGGTATCACAAATCTAAACTTTTATATCAAAATCAGTCATATGTACTTTCAATCCTCAGAATGAACATTTACTCATCATCAATTCTTATTAAATCATAACAGGAATCTGAGTGTAAAAATGGGCACAAGAAATTAGTCATCAGCAGTCCAGCCTCACGTCACGTGACGTGAGAGTCACGTCAGCCAGGGCTGCCGTTGTTCTTGTTCCCTAGCCATAAAAGGTCCCAAGTTAACTAATAAGAGTGTGCCTTTCTGAACTTCAAATTGTTCCCTAAGATTTTCTGCATCAGAGCCAGTAGCAAAAACATCTTAACCTAGCTTCACTAACAATTTTAACATTTTTTCCCAAATGTTTTCTAGGGATGGTGGACATTGCAACAATCTACATTTCTAAGCTCTTTCCTAGGGAGGTGATAGAATCATTAATATGTTCCAGCAGCAGTGCCAGGAAAAGATCAAGTATTATTTGGTGTGCCAGAGATACTTCCCAGTAAGGGGCTGGAAGGCCCCTTAGAGTTTTCATACAATTGCTGGATTAGGAGAGAGTCCCTTTCCTTATTTTTTTTCTCTATACTTCAAGGTCCCCTGCATGTCTTGGCTTCTGTGTTTTCTCCAACTTCAAGACAGCAGCACAGCATCTTCAACTGTCTCTCACTAAACCTGACCGCCATCCTCCTGTGATTTTGACCCTCTTATCTCTGCCTGACCTATGAAGGCCTTGTGACTACATTGAACCAATTGGATACCATTAATATCTTCATCCCAAATCCTTAATACCATTCACAAAACCCATGTTAACTACACAAAGCTACATATTCTTGATTTCCAAAGGTTAGGGAAACTTATTCTTTTTTTTCCATTTTTTATTAGGTATTTAGCTCATTTACATTTCCAATGCTATACCAAAAGTCCCCCATACCCACCCACCCCCACTCCCCTACCCACCCACTCCGCCTTTTTGGCCCTGGCGTTCCCCTGTACTGGGGCATATAAAGTTTGCAAGTCCAGTGGGCCTCTCTTTCCAGTGATGGCCGACTAGGCCATCTTTTGATACATATGCAGCTAGAGTCAAGAGCTCCGGGGTACTGGTTAGTTCATAATGTTGTTCCACCTATAGGGTTGCAGATCCCTTTAGCTCCTTAGGTACTTTCTCTAGCTCCTCCATTGGGAGCCCTGTGATCCATCCATTAGCTGAATGTGAGCATCCACTTCTGTGTTTGCTAGGCCCCGGCATAGTCTCACAAGAGACAGCTACATCTGGGTCCTTTCAATAAAATCTTGCTAGTGTATGCAATGGTGTCAGCGTTTGGATGCTGATTATGGGGTGGATCCCTGGATATGACAGTCTCTACATGGTCCATCCTTTCATCTCAGCTCCAAACTTTGTCTCTGTAACTCCTTCCATGGGTGTTTTGTTCCCAGTTCTAAGGAGGGGCATAGTGTCCACGCTTCAGTCTTCATTTTTCTTGAGTTTCATATGTTTAGGAAATTGTATCTTATATCTTGGGTATCCTAGGTTTGGGGCTAATATCCACTTATCAGTGAGTACATATTGTGTGAGTTTCTTTGTGAATGTGTTACCTCACTCAGGATGATGCCCTCCAGGTCCATCCATTTGGCTAGGAATTTCATAAATTCATTCTTTTTAATAGCTGAGTAGTACTCCATTGTGTAGATGTACCACATTTTCTGTATCCATTCCTCTGTTGAGGGGCATCTGGGTTCTTTCCAGCTTCTGGCTATTATAAATAAGGCTGCTATGAACATAGTGGAGCATGTGTCCTTCTTACCCGTTGGGGCATCTTCTGGATATATGCCCAGGAGAGGTATTGCTGGATTCTCTGGTAGTACTATGTCCAATTTTTTGAGGAACCGCCAGACTGATTTCCAGAGTGGTTGTACAAGCCTGCAATCCCACCAACAATGGAGGAGTGTTCCTCTTTCTCCACATCCATGCCAGCATCTGCTGTCACCTGAATTTTTGATCTTAGCCATTCTGACTGGTGTGAGGTGGAATCTCACGGTTGTTTTGATTTGCATTTCCCTGATGATTAAGGATGTTGAACATTTTTTCAGGTGCTTCTCTGCCATTCGGTATTCCTCAGGTGAGAATTCTTTGTTCAGTTCTGAGCCCCATTTTTTAATGGGGTTATTTGATTTTCTGAAGTCCACCTTCTTGAGTTCTTTATATATGTTGGATATTAGTCCCCTATCTGATTTAGGATAGGTAAAGATCCTTTCCCAATCTGTTGGTGGTCTTTTTGTCTTATTGACGGTGTCTTTTGCCTTGCAGAAACTTTGGAGTTTCATTAGGTCCCATTTGTCAATTCTCAATCTTACAGCACAAGCCATTGCTGTTCTGTTCAGGAATTTTTCCCCTGTGCCCATATCTTCAAGGCATTTCCCCACTTTCTCCTCTATAAGTTACAGTGTCTCTGGTTTTATGTGAAGTTCCTTAATCCACTTAGATTTGACCTAAGTACAAGGAGATAAGTATGGATCGATTCGCATTCTTCTAAATGATAACAACCAGTTGTGCCAGCACCAATTGTTGAAAATACTGTCTTTCTTCCACTGGATGGCTTTAGCTCCCTTCTCGAAGATCAAGTGAGCATAGGTGTGTGGGTTCATTTCTGGGTCTTCAATTCTATTCCATTGGTCTACTTGTCTGTCTCTATACCAGTACCAGGCAGTTTTGATCACAATTGCTCTGTAGTACAGCTTGAGGTCAGGCATGGTGATTCCACCAGAGGTTCTTTTATCCTTGAGAAGAGTTTTTGCTATCCTAGGTTTTTTGTTATTCCAAATGAATTTGCATATTGCTCCTTCTAATTCGTTGAAGAATTGAGTTGGAATTTTGATGGGGATTGCATTGAATCTGTAGATTGCTTTTGGCAAGATAGCCATTTTTACAGTGTTGATCCTGCCAATCCATGAGCATGGGAGATCTTTCCATCTTCTGAGATCTTCTTTAATTTCTTTCTTCAGAGACTTGAAGTTTTTATCATACAGATCTTTCACTTCCTTAGTTAGAGTCACACCGAGATATTTTATATTATTTGTGACTATTGAGAAGGGTGTTGTTTCCCTAATTTTTTTCTCAGCATGTTTATTCTTTGTATAGAGAAAGGCCATTGACTTGTTTGAGTTAATTTTATATCCAGCTACTTCACCGAAGCTGTTTATCAGGTTTAGGAGTTCTCTGGTGGAATTTTTAGGGTCACTTATATATACTATCATATCATCTGCAAAAAGTGATATTTTGACTTCCTTTTTTCCAATTTGTATCCCCTTGATCTCCTTTTGTTGTCGAATTGCTCTGGCTAATACTTCAAGTACTATGTTGAAAAGGTAGGGAGAAAGTGGGCAGCCTTGTCTAGTCCCTGATTTTAGTGGGATTGCTTCCAGCTTCTCTCCATTTACTTTGATGTTGGCTACTGGTTTGCTGTAGATTGCTTTTATCATGTTTATGTATGGGCCTTGAATTCCTGATCTTTCCAACACTTTTATCATGAATGGGTGTTGGATCTTGTCAAATGCTTTTTCTGCATCTAACGAGATGATCATGTGGTTTTTGTCTTTGAGTTTGTTTATATAATGGATTACATTGATGGATTTTCGTATATTAAACCATCCCTGCATCCCTGGAATAAAACCTACTTGGTCAGGATGGATGATTGCTTTAATGTGTTCTTGGATTTCGTTAGCAAGAATTTTATTGAGGATGTTTGCATCGATATTCATAAGAGAAATTGGTCTGAAGTTCTCTATCTTTGTTGGATCTTTCTGTGGTTTAGATATCAGAGTAATAGTGGCTTCATAAAATGAGTTGGGTAGAGTACCTTCTACTTCTATTTTGTGAAATAGTTTGTGCAGAACTGGAATTAGATCTTCTTTGAAGGTCTGATAGAACTCTGCACTAAACCCGTCTGGTCCTGGGCGTTTTTGGCTGGGAGACTATTAATAACTGCTTCTATTTCTTTAGGGGATATGGGACTGTTTATATGGTCAATTTGATCCTGATTCAACTTTGGTACCTGGTATCTGTCCAGAAATTTGTCCATTTCGTCCAGGTTTTCCAATTTTGTTGAGTATAGCCTTTTGTAGAAGGATCTGATGGTGTTTTGGATTTCTTCAGGATCTGTTGTTATGTCTCCCTTTTCATTTCTGATTTTATTAATTAGGATTTTGTCCCTGTGCCCTCTAGTGAGTCTAGCTAAGGGTTTATCTATCTTGTTGATTTTCTCAAAGAACCAACTTCCCATTTGGTTAATTATTTGGATAGTTCTTCTTGTTTCCACTTGGTTGATTTCACCCCTGAGTTTGATTATTTCCTGCCTTCTACTCCTCTTGGGTGAATTTGCTTCCTTTTTTTCTAGAGCTTTTAGATGTGTTGTCAAGCTGCTAGTATGTGCTCTCTCCCATTTCTTCTCGGAGGCACTCAGAGCTATGAGTTTCCCTCTTAGAAATGCTTTCATTATATCCCATAGGTTTTTGTACGTTGTGGCTTCATTTTCATTAAACTCTAAAAAGTCTTTAATTTCTTTCTTTATTCCTTCCTTGACCAAGGTATCATTGAGAAGAATGTTGTTCAGTTTCCACGTGAATGTTGGCTTTCCATTATTTATGTTGTTATTGAAGATCAGTCTTAGGCCATGGTGGTCTGATAGGATATATGGGACAATTTCAATATTTTTGTATCTGTTGAGGCCTGTTTTGTGACCAATTATATGGTCAATTTTGGAGAAGGTCCCGTGAGGTGCTGAGAAGAAGGTATATCCTTTTGTTTTAGGATAAAATGTTCTGTAGATATCTGTCAGGTCCATTTGTTTCATAACTTCTGTTAGTTTCATTGTGTCCCTGTTTAGTTTCTGTTTCCACGATCTGTCCATTGATGAAAGTGGTGTGTTGAAGTCTCCCACTATTATTGTGTGAGGTGCAATGTGTGCTTTGAGCTTTACTAAAGTGTCTTTAATGAATGTGGCTGCCCTTGCATTTGGAGCGTAGATATTCAGAATTGAGAGTTCCTCTTGGAGGATTTTACCTTTGATGAGTATGAAGTGTCCCTCCTTGTCTTTTTTGATAACTTTGGGTTGGAAGTCGATTTTATCCGATATTAGAATGGCTACTCCAGCTTGTTTCTTCAGACCATTTGCTTGGAAAATTGTTTTCCAGCCTTTTACTCTGAGGTAGTGTCTGTCTTTTTCCCTGAGATGGGTTTCCTGTAAGCAGCAGAATGTTGGGTCCTGTTTGTGTAGCCAGTCTGTTAGTCTATGTCTTTTTATTGGGGAATTGAGTCCATTGATATTAAGAGATATTAAGGAAAAGTAATTGTTGCTTCCTTTTATTTTTGTTGTTAGAGTGGGCATTCTGTTCTTGTGGCTGTCTTCTTTTTGGTTTGTTGAGGGATTACTTTCTTGCTTGTTCTAGGGCGTGATTTCCGTCCTTGTATTTTTTCTTTTCTGTTATTATCCTTTGAAGGGCTGGATTCATGGAAAGATATTGTGTGAATTTGGTTTTGTCGTGGAATACTTTGGTTTCTCCATCTATGGTAATTGAGATTTTGGCCGGGTATAGTAGCCTGGGCTGGCATTTGTGTTCTCTTAGTGTCTGGATAACGTCTGTCCAGGCTCTTCTGGCTTTCATAGTCTCTGGTGAAAAGTCTGGTGTAATTCTGATAGGCCTTCCTTTATATATTACTTGACCTTTCTCCCTTACTGCTTTTAATATTCTATCTTTATTTAGTGCATTTGTTTTTCTGATTATTATGTGTTGGGAGGAATTTCTTTTCTGGTCCAGTCTATTTGGAGTTCTGTAGGCTTCTTGTATGATCATGGGCATCTCTTTCTTTATGTTTGGGAAGTTTTCTTCTATTATTTTGTTGAGGATATTAGCTGGCCCTTTAAGTTGAAAATCTTCATTCTCATCAATTCCTATTATCCGTAGGTTTGATGTTCTCATTGTGTCCTGGATTTCCTGGATGTTTTGAGTTAGGATCCTTTTGCATTTTGTATTTTCTTTGACTGTTGTGTCGATGTTCTCTATGGAATCTTCTGCACCTGAGATTCTCTCTTCCATTTCTTGTATTCTGTTGCTGATGCTCGCATCTATGATTCCAGATCTCTTTCCTAGGGTTTCTATCTCCAGCATTGCCTCGTTTTGGGTTTTCTTTATTGTGTCTACTTCCCTTTTTAGTTCTAGTATGGTTTTGTTCATTTCCATCACCTGTTTGGATGTGTTTTCTTGTTTTTCTTTAAGGACTTCTACCTGTTTGGTTGTGTTTTCCTGCTTTTCTTTAAGGGCCTGTAACTCTTTAGCAGTGCTCTCCTGTAATTCTTTAAGTGACTTATGAAAGTCCTTCTTGATGTCCTCTATCATCATTATGAGAAATGTTTTTCAATCTTGGTCTAGATTTTCGGTTGTGTTGGGGTGCCCAGGACTAGTTGGGGTGGGAGTGCTGTGTTCTGATGATGGTGAGTGGTCTTGATTTCTGTTAGTAGGATTCTTATGTTTGCCTTTCACCATCTGGTAATCTCTGAAGCTAGCTGTTATAGTTGTCTCTGTTAAGAGCTTGTTCTTCAGGTGACTCTGTTAGCCTCTATAAGCAGACCTGGGAGGGTAGCACTCTCCTTAGTTTCAGTGGGCAGAGTATTCTCTGCAGGCAAGCTCTCTTCTTGCAGGGAAGGCACCCAAATATCTGGTGTTCGAACCAGACTCCTGGCAGAAGTTGTGTTCCTCTCACTAGAGGTCTTAGGATCCCGTGTGGAATCCTGTGTGGGCCCTTGCGGGTGTCAGACGACTCTGCTGGCAAGGTACACTGGTGCTCGAGTGGAGGGGAAGGGACTTGTGCCCCAGGTCAGGCCCGGGTAGTCTGCTTCCCTATTTACCCCAGTCTCAGGTTCCGCGCGATTGGATTGGGGTAGATGCTGTGTTCCACTCACCAGAGGTCTTAGGATCTGGTGGAGAATCCTATGTGGGCCCTTGCGGGTGTTGGACGACTCCGCTGGCAAGGTAGCCCGGGACTCGAGTGGAGCGGAAGGGGCTTGTGCCCCAGGTCAGGCCTGGGTAGTCTGCTTCCCTATTTACAGCAGTCTCAGGTTCCGCGCGAGGGAAACTTATTCTTGAGTATCATTCATGGCTTTACCAAAATCCCCCTAAGAACACCAATTGTGGTGGTTTGAATATGTTTTGACTCTCATAGATTCATGTATTTGAATGCTTGTCCCATATGAATTGCCACTATTAAGAGGTGTGGCCTTCCTTGGTCCTGAGAAGCCTTGATGCCCCAGTGTAGGGGAATGCTAGAACAGGGAAGCAGAAGTGGTAGGTTGGTGAGCAGAGGAAGGGAAGATGGGATAGGAGATTTTGGGGAGGGGAAACCAGTAAAGGGGATAACATTTGATATGTAAATTTAAAAATACCTAATAAAAGAAGGCTGGAGGAAGGGCACAAATAAAAATAAAAATAAAAATAAAGAATGAGGTGTGGCCTCATTGGAGTAGGTGTGGCCTTGTGTATGTAACTATGGGGGTGGACTTTTTCCATACTCTACTCAGTATAGAAATCTAGTCTCCTCCTGAATGGCTGCAGATCACGATGTAGAACTCTTGACTCCTCCAGCATCATGTCTGCCTGGATGCTGCCATGCTTACTGCCTTGATAATAGTGGACTAAACCTCTGAAAGTATAAGCCAGCACCAATTAAATCTTTCCCTTTATAAGAGTTGCTGCGGTCATGGTGTTTCTTCACAGCAATAAACCCTAAGACATCACTTAAAGGAAGAATCTCTGATATTAATAAGGAAATTTTTATCATTATTACTAAGATACATTGAAAGAAAACAGGAGTAAAGCAAATTCTGCAGTCTTATAAGTTTCAAATTAATGTGTGGGCAGAAGAGCTGTGTTTGCTGGATTTCAACACCAGCTCCCATTAGGATCTTCTGGGAGTTAATTAAAGTGAAACTGAGTAAATAGATGGAGGGAGGAAGGTTCTTCCTGGTATCAGCTTAATTTCCTCATGTCCTGTGACTAAAGTGCGTGGGACTCTGGGATAATTCTGACAAATAACTCTACTGGAGGTATATCATGTGTGGCCCTGTACTTTCTACTTGAAAAGCTATGGCTTCTGAGAGAAGCATTATTACCTGTGAAGGGTTCTTCCAATTAAACTTGTTTCTATTAATATATAAACAACACATATGAAACTTATAACACAGTAGGTTTCTGAAGGGCTCTTTCAAGCATCTTTAGTATTAGTTATCATCTCTCTCTTCCCATCCTTACTTCTTCCTTTTCCTCACTTAAACCTCGTTGTCCATTATTCCTTTTTCCTCTTTCATATTAGACACATGAGGGGGAAAAGTCATCACCCACATTACCTAGCTGTAATGCTGTAAGCTACAATAACAGCCAATCTGGCAAAGCATGCCCATGAGTGAAAGACTGGCATAAATGGTGTGCCAATTAAAGGGGCGCTGGGGAAGAGGGGGAAGGGAGGGTAGCCCATGTCTGGCCAGAGTTCCTCCTATGCTCTGGGCAGGTGGATTCGGGAGGGCTGCCAGACACTTTCCACTCGGCCCCGGGTGGGCATCTAAGCCTCTGACCCCACTCGATGGGTGATGGACAAGGGGCAGCCCCCAACTCGGGTGGGGGGAAGGGGGGAGGAAACTGTGGCAACACCCTGTCTCCCCCAACACCCTGTCTCCCCGGGGGTTATGGGAGAGAGGGCTTAGGGAGAGAGGTTCCCAGGCAAGAGTCTGTGCAGTGGGCCTTGATGAGCAGAGGCTGTGTATGGTTTTAGATCTTTATTATAGAAAGGCAGGGGGAAGAGAGAAGGTAAAAGAGAGAGCGGATGGCCATGGCCAAGAGGAGAGAAGGGGGAAGGGAGAGAGAGAAGAAAGGCTAGAGAGTGAGAAGAAGAGAGAGGAGAGAGAAGAGGAGAAGACAAAGAGAGAGGAATGAGAGAGCAAGGAGGGGCCAAACAGCTCCTCTTAAAGTATGCTGCTATCTTTTCTGTTGCTAGGTAACTGGGGAGTAGTTTAGCCTGAAGGTCAGAAGCTTGGGACATTGCCTATGTGACTGCTAGCCATGCTTCTCTTGTGGAGGTTGTGGGGGCAGTAACTTCGACAGGGTCCAGAGTTTCAGGAGCATGAGGGAATGCCTACCTTGTCATGTAGGTGAATTATCACTACTCCAGGGTTCCACCTCAGTTCAACTGGAGACCAGCCTGGCTGTGCATAGCCCAGTGCCCCACAAAATGATATGGAGGTAAGCAATCACTATCTTAATGGGTTCATGGCTCACTCTGAAAAAGTATAATGTAAAAGCAAAATTCTAGGCCTTTAGGCCCAGGCTTGAGAATGTGACCTCTGTGACACAATGCTCAAGGTATGCTAATCATAAAACAGTGATGTTACATTCCTCCACCCACCCTCTTCCTGGGTTCAAGGAGTGTTCATTCAAAGAAAGTCACCCTGACCCACCCTGACTATTGCTGGAACCCGCTATGCAAATGTGCTATTGTTAGGGGCTCTTAGAAACTGTCTTGAGAAATAATCCGCACAATTACCAGGTATTCCTTGTGACTCTTGTGACTTTGCACTTCCTTGTGACTCTTGACTGGTATTTTTAGTATTTTTCAACAACACCCTCCCCACCTTGAGTTGTGGTTTCTTCCTTTAAATACCCCCTTACCCAGCTACTCAGGGTGCCACGGACCTCTACCCCTGCATGGCGTATGACTGTGGGCCCGAGAGCACTCTCAAAATTAAATGTCCTCTTGCAGTTTGCAGCAAGACTGTTTCTCATGAGTGATTTGGGGTGTCACCTCTCCTGAGTCAGAACGTGGGGGAGTCCTCACCTTGTGGGTCTTTCAACTCCACAGGAACTATAAGTTTCACTAAGAACCCAGGGTTTGGCCTGCGCCAACTTGGGTGCAAACTCAGCGGACCCAAGCTCATCTAGGACCTTGGGATCACTGGTGAGTGGAATGCAACATCTTTTCCAAAAAAAAAAAAAAAAAAAAAAAAAAAAAAAAAAAATCCCAGAGGGTCTTGTGCCAGTAGGAACAGGGACAAAGGAAACCCGCCGACCATTGGCTGGGGTTTGTTCCCACCAGCACCAGCCCTACGCCATCTTGGGCACAAACTTGGTGGAGGGTCCCAAGGTCCCCACAGGACTCTCCACTCTGCAGGCACCCTAGCACATCCAGGAACTTGAGATCACTGGTGAGTAGAGTGTAACATCTGTTCCAAAAAACCCAGAGGGTCTTGTGCTAGCAGGAACAGAGACAAAGGACAAAGGCAGGCCCTAGCACACCCAGAATCTTGGGTTCACTGAGTCCAGTCTACACAGGAGAGCACATGGGCAGCAGAAACAACAGAGCTTCTTGGACAGGGTGAAGCTTCTCTTCAGGCCTTCACCCTCAGCCAGGAGGCAGAGCTGAGACCCAGATTTCTGTGCACCTTCCCTGCCAGAGGAGAGTCGGCCTCCAGGGAGGGCTCTGATCCCAGGACTCAGGAGATGGATCTGAGCTCCAGATTTCTATGCACCTTCCCTGCAAGAGGAGAGCTTGCCTGAAGAGAGTGGTCTGACCACTGGGACTCAGGAGAGAGTTGGTCTCCCAGGAGTGATGACAGAGGCTAAAGAATCACAGGAGAAACAAGCTCCAGCCAGAAACAGCTAGACCATCTAACACCAGAGATTACCAGATGGCAAAAGGCAAAAAACATAAGAATCTTACTAACAGAAACAAAGACTACTCAGCATCATCAGAACCCAGCACTCCCACCACAGTGAGTCCTGGATACACCAACACACCCAAAAAGCAAGATTCACACTTAAAATTATATCTCATGATGCTGGTAGAGGATTTTGAGAAGGGCATTAATAACTCAAAGAAATGTAGGAGAACACTGCTAAACAGGTAGAAGTCCTTAAAGAGAAATCACAGAAATGCCTTAAAGAAATAGAAGAAAACACAACCAAACAGGTGATGGAATTAAACAAAAGCATCCAAGATCTAAACATGGAAGTGGAAACAATGAAGAAAACCCAAAGGGAGACAACTCTGGAGATAAAAACCCTAGGAAAGAAATCAGGAACCACAGACGTGAGCATCAGCAACAGAATAAAAGAGATGGAACAGAGAATCTCAGGTGCAGCAGTTTTCATAGAGAACATGGACACAACAACCAAAGAAAATGCAAAATGCAAAAAGATCCTAACTCAAAACATCCAGGAAATCCAGTATACAATAAGAAGACCAAACCTAAGGATAATATGTATAGATGACAATGAAGATTTTCAACTTATAGGGCCAGTAAATATCTTCAACAAGATTATAGAAGTAAAACTTCCCTAACCTAAAGAAAGAGATGCCCATGAACATACAAGAAACCTACAGAACTCCAAATAGACTGGACCAGAAAGGAAATTCCACCAGACACATAATAATCAGAATAACAAATTCACTAAATAAAGACAGAATATTAAAAGCAGTAAGGGAAAAGGTCAAGTAACATATAAAGGCAGACCAATTAGAATTACACCAGACTTCTCACCAGAGACTATGAAAGCCAGAAGAGCCTGGACAAATGTTATACAGACCCTAAGAGAACATACATGCTAGCCCAGGCTACTATACCCAACACAACTCCCAATTACCATAGATGGAAAAAACAAAGTATTCCATGACAAAACCAAATTCACACAATATCTTTCCACGAATCCAGCCCTTCTAAGGGTATTAAAGGGAAAACACCAACACAAGGACGGATTTATACCCTAGAAAAAGCAAGAAAGTAATCCTTCAACAAACCTAAAAGAAGACAGCCACAAGAAGAGAATCCCAACTCTATCAACAAAAATAACAGGAAGCAGCAATTACTTTTCCTTAATATCTCTTAATATCAATGGACTCAACCCCACAATAAAAAAGACATAGGCTAACAGACTGGCAGCATAAACAGCAACTTTTTGCTGCTTACAGAAAAACCCACCTCAGGGAAAAAGACAGACACTACCTCAGAATAAAAGGTTGGAAAACAATTTTCCAAGCAAATGTTCTGAAGAAACAAGTTGGAGTAGCCATTATAATACCAAAAAAAAAAAAAAAAAAAAAATCGACTTCCAACCCAAAGTTATCAAAAAAAAAAAAAAAAAGGAGGGGCAATTCATACTCATCAAAGATAAAATCTTCCAAGATGAACTCTCTGATTACGCTACAAATGCAAGGGCATCCAAATTCATTAAAAAAACTATAGTAAAGCTCAAAGCACACATTGTACCTCACACAATAATAGTGGGAGACGTTAACACGCACTCTCATCATTGGATAGATCCTGGAAACAGAAACTAAACAGAGACACATTGAAACTAACAGATGTTATGAAACAAGTAGATTTAAGAGATATCTACAGAACATATTATCCTAAAACAAAAGGATCTGCTTTCTTCTCGGCACCTCATGGCCCCCTCTACAAAATCGACCATGTAATTGGTCATAAAACAGGCCTCAACAGATACAAAAATACTAATATTATCCCATGCATCCTATCATATTACCACAGACTACGGCTGATCTTCAATAACAACATAAATAATAGAAAGCCCACATTCACGTGGAAGCTGAACAACAATCTACTCAATGATAAATTGATCAAGGAAGAAATAAAAAAAAGAAATTAAAGACTTTTAAGAGTTTAATGAAAATGAAGCCACAACATACCCAAACTTATGGGACACAATGAGAGCAGTCCTAAGAGGAAAATTCATAGCTCTGAGTGCCTCCAAAAATAAACTAGAGAGAGCATACACTAGCAGCTTGACAGCACACCTAAAAGCTCTATAACAAAAGGAAGCAAATTCACCCAAAAGGAGTAGAAGGCAGGAAATAATCAAACTCAGGGATGAAATCAACCAAGTGGAAACAAAAAGAACTATTCAAAGAATCAACCAAACCAGGAGCTGGTTCTTTGAGAAAATCAACAATATAGATAAATACTTAGCCAGACAACTAGAGGGCACAGGGACAGTATCTTAATTAACAAAATCAGAAATGAAAAGGGAGACACAACAACAGAACCTGAGGAAATCCAAAACATCATCAGATCCTACTACAAAAGGCTATACTCAACAAAACTGGAAAACCTGGATGAAATGGACAAATTTCTAGACAGATACCAGGTAACAAAGTTAAATCAGGATCAGATTAATGACCTAAACAGTCGCATATCTCCTAAAGAAATAGAAGCAGTCATTAAGATAACTAACCAAAAAAAAAAAAAAAAGCCCAGGACCAGATGGGTTTAGTGCAGAGTTCTATCAGACCTTCAAAGAAGACCTAATTCCAATTCTCCTCAAACTATTCCACAAAATAGAAACAGAAGGTACTCTACCCAATTCATTCTATGAAGCCACAATTACTCTGATACCTAAGCCACATAAATAACCAAGAAAGAAAGAGAACTACAGACTGATTTCCCTTATGAATATCGATGCAAAAATACTCAATAAAATTCTCTCAAGCCAAATCAAAGAACACATCAAAACAATCATTCCACGGATGCAGGGATGGTTTAATATATGGAAATCCATCAACCTAATCCACTATATAAACAAACTCAAAGTAACAAACCACATGATCATCTCATTACATGCTGAGAAAGCATTTGACAAAATCCAACATCCAACACCCATTCATGAAAAAAGTCTTGGAAAGATCAGGAATTCAAGGCCCAGACCTAAATATAATAAAAAAATATACAGCAAACCAGTAGCCAACAACAAACTAAATGGAGAGAAGCTGGAAGCAATCCCACTAAAATCAGGAACTAGAGAAGACTGCCCACTTTCTCCCTACTTATTCAATATAGTACTTGAAGTCCTAGCCAGAGCAAGTAGACAAAAAAAAAAAAAAAAAAAAAAAAAAAAAAAAAAAAAAAGGATGTCAAGGGGATAAAAATTGGAAAGGAAGAAGTCAAAATATCACTATTTGCAGATGATATCATACTATATATAAGTGATCCTAAAATTCCACCAGAGAACTCCTAAACCTGATAAACAGCTTCAGTGACGTAGCTGGATATAAAATTAACTCAAACAAATCAGTGGCCTTTCTCTACACAAAGGATTAACAGGCTGAGAAAGAAATTAGGGAAACAACACTCTTCACAATAGTCACAAATAATATAAAATACCTTGGTGTGACTCTAAGGAAGAAAGTGAAAGATCTTTATGCTAAGAACTTCAAGTTTCTGAAGGAAGAAATCAAAGATGATCTCAGAAGATGGGAAGACCTCCCATGCTCAGGGATTGGCAGGATCCATATAGTAAAAATGGCTATCTTGCCAGAAGCAATCTACAGATTCAGTGCAATCCCCATCAAAATTCCAACTGAATTATTCACAGAGTTAGAAAGAGCAATTTGCAAATTCATCTAGAATAACAAAAAACCTAGGATAGCAAAAACTATTCTCAATGATAAAAGAACCTCTGGTAGAATCACCATGACTGACCTCAAGCTGTACTACAGAGCAATTGTGATAAAAACTGCATGGTACTGGTACAGTGACAGACAGGTAGACCAATGGAATAGAATTGAAGACCCAGAAATGAACCCACGTATGGTCACTTGATCTTTGACATGGGAGCTAAAATCATCCAGTGGGGAAAAAAAACCAGTGTTTTCAACAAATGGTGCTGGCACAACTGGCGGTTAGCATGTAGAAGAATGAGAATTGATCCATTCTTATCTCCTTGTACAAAGCTCAAGTCTAAGTGGATCAAGGAAGTCCACATAAAACCAGAGACACTGAAACTTATAGAAGAGAAAGTGGGGGAAAGCCTGGAAGATATGGGCACAGTGGAAAAATTCGTGAACAGAACAGCAATGGCTTGTGCTGTAAGATCAAGAATCGACAAATGGGACCTCATAAAATTACAAAGCTTCTTTAAGGCAAAAGACATTGTCAATAAGACAAAAAGGCCACCAACAGATTGGGAAAGGATCGTTATCAATTCTAATTCTGATAGGGGACTAATATCCAATATATATAAAGACCTCAAGAAGCTCGACTCTAGAAAATCAAATAACCCAATTTAAAAATGGGGCACAGAGCTAAACCAAGAATTCTCAACTAAGGAATATCAAATGGCTGAAAAGCACCTGATGAAATGTTCGACATCCTTAATCATCATGGAAATGCAAATCAAAACAACCCTGAGATACCACCTCACATCAGTCAGAATGGCTAAGATCAAAAATTCAGGTGACAGCAGATGCTGGTGAGGATGTGGAGAAAGAGGAACACTCCCCCATTCTTGGTGGGATTGCAAGCTGGTACAACCACTCTGGAAATCAGTATGGCGGTTTCTCAGAAAATTGGACTATCGGAAGATCCATCAATTCCTCTCCTGGGGATATACCCAGAAGGTGTTCCAAATGGTAATAAGGACACATACTCCACTATGTCCATAGCAGCCTTATTTATAATAGCCAGATGCTGGAAAGAACCCTCAACAGAGGAATGGATACAGAACATGTGGTACATTTACACAATGAAGTACTACTTAGCAATTAAAAACAGTGAATTCATGAAATTCTTAGGTAAATGAATGGATCTGGAGGATATCATCGTGAGTGAGGTAACCCAATCACAAAAGAACACACATGATATGCACTCACTGACAAATGGATATTAGCCCAGAAACTTAGAATATTCAAGATGCAATTTGCAAAACACATGAAACTCAAGAAGAAGGAAGACAAAAGTGTGGATACTTCGTCCCTCCTTAGAATTGGGAACAAAATACCCATGGAAGGAGTTACAGAGACAAAGTTTGGAGCTGAGATGGAAAGAAGAACCATCCAAAGACTGCCCCACCCAGAGATCCTTCCCATATACAACTACCAAATCCAGATATTATTGCATATGCCAGAAAGATTTGCTAACAGGACCCTGATATAGCTGTCTCTTGTGAGGCTATGCCAGTGCCTGGCAAATATAGAAGTGGATGCTCACAATCATCTATTGGATGGAACACAGGGTCCCTAATGGAGGAGCTAGAGAAAGTACCCAAGGAGTTGAAAGGGTCTGCAATCCTATAGGAGTATCAACAGTATGAACAAACCAGTACCCCCCAGAGTTGAGTCTCTAGTTGCATATGTAGCAGAGGATGGCCTAGTAGGCCATCAATGAGAAGAGAGGCCCTTGGTCTTGTGAAGATCATATGCTCCAGTACAGGGGAATGCCAGGGCTAGGTAATGGAAGTGGATGGGTTGGGGAGCAGGGTGGGGGGAGGGTATAGGGGGTTTTGGGGGTAGCATTTCAAATGTAAATGAAGAAAATACCTAATGAAAAAAAGAACCCAGGGTTTGGGGGCTCAGAGGGACAATGAGTGAGTATGCTACTATTATTTTGCTGATTGAACACAGTATAAGACTACCCTCTCAATTCCTAAGTCTATGCTTATAAATTAATGCAGCTCCCAGCCTTGATCAGAGGAATTTCTTTGTGTAGTAGATAGTGTTTAATACAGAGGTTTACAACTAATCAAAGTAAAGATAATAAAGTATCTTTGAGGTGCTCAGCCACAAATAGTACATTTATATCACACACAGGGACCCTGGCCTCTATTCTCTGTGATTCTGAACATCAAGGAAGAGGGGACAGAAAGATTCTCAGAGCCATAGGCTGGGGAGGACCACAGCAAAATAGTGTCTGGACATGATATGACTGATCCCACCCCCCACTAAATTTATAATAGCAGCCATTGCCATTGAGGATTTGGCTATTCAATATTCCAGCAAGAAGTAGGGCGGGACTATTCTAGAAGAGGAGATGTTGACCACTGATTCAACTCTGGGGAGACATAGTTTTTCTAAGGGTGTGCCCCTTGGTGTGTTAACCATGTTCCAGTGGACGGCCCCACACCCATGAGTATAAGGGGTGTTCAGCTTGGTTGCAGTGGAAATTTTATGGAGAGAAACAGAGACAGAGATACAGAGAGAACATAAAATTTGGAGGTGATAGAGGGTTGAGAGCTCAATCTGGAAGAAATTAAGGGAAGGATTATGGGAGTAAAAATGACCAATATACATTGTTCGTATATATGAAATTCTCAAAGAGTTAATAAAAATATTGCAGTTCCCAATGGACTCTCTATCCTACCAAAAGGACACTTACACAATTATGTTCATAGCAGCTTATTCATGATAGCCCCAAACTGGGTACAACTTAGATGTCTTTAAATGACTAATGGATAAAGAAAATGTGGTACATTTACACAATGAATTATTACACAGGCATTTAAAAAGATGACTCATGAAATCTACAGGCAAATGTGTAAAACTAAAAGAAAAAAATATCCTGATATAACGCAGATCCAGAAAAACAAACATGATATGTACTCATTTATAAAAAATATTAGCTCTAAGTAAAGGATATCATTTTACAATCCACAGACCCTGGGAGACTAAGTAACAAGAAGGGCTAATTTGGGAGGACACATGGATCTCTCTGGGAAGGGGAAATAGAATAAATTATGCACTGGGGACAATTGTGGATGGTAACATGGTGATTAGGTGGTGGGGGAGGGTTAAAGAATACTGGGAGAGACAATTGGAATTGGGGGGCATTTGAGGGGCAAGGTAGAAACTTAGTCCAGGGAGGACTTCCTGAATTCTACAAGGATGACCTAGTGAACACTCCTAGTAATAGGGGACATGGAGCCTGAACATCTTATGGAGCCAGGTAAGACTTCCATGAGAGGGACTAGAACAAGCCCAGCCACAAAACTTTCTACCTACAATTTGTCCAAAGACGTGCTGGGGTAAAGGTGGCTCAGAGCTTGCCAGTGACTGGTCCAACTTGAGACCTATGCCACAAAAGGGAACCCAACCTTGATACTGCCTAGAGGGCCAGGAACCAGAATTTCTGGTTATCCCAGAGATTTATCCTCATAAAGAAGAGCCTAGCATAGTCATCATTAGAAAACTTCATCCAGCAATTGATAGAAGCAAATGCAGAGACCCATAGTCAAACATTAGGCAGAGCTCAGGGAATCCCACAGAAGAGGGAAGAGAAGGATTGGAGGAGCCAAAGAGGTCAAGTATATTACACAAACATGGCCCACTGAATCAATTAACCAGGGATCATAGGGGTGCACAGAAGCTGAACCAATAATCAGGTAACCTGAATGGGTCTGACATAGGTCCTCTACATATATGTTAGAGTTGTACAGCTCAGGCTTCTTCGTTGTCTTCTCCTTCTCCTTCTCCTTCTCCTTCTCCTTCTTTCTCCTTCTCCTCCTCCTCCTCCTCCTCCTTCTTCGTCTTAGTTTTCGTCTTCTTCATCTTCTTCCTTTTTTACATTTGTTTATTATTTTATTTATTTACATTTCAAATGTTGTTCTCCTTTCTTAGTCTCCCCTCTGCAAACCCCCATCCTATCTCTCCTCCCCTTTTCCTCTAAGAGGGCACTCTCTCAACCAACCCTCTCCTCACCCCTCCAGCATCCCCCTTCACTGGAGCAACAAACCTCCAGAGGACCAAGGGCCTTAACTCCCATTGAAGCCAGATAAGGCCATCCTCTGCTACATATGCAACTGGATTCACAGACCTATCCATGTACTCTTTGGTTGGTGGTTTAATCCTGGGAGCACTTAGGGGTCAGGTTAGCTGAAATTGTTGTTCTTCCTATGGGGTTGCAGTCCCCTTCAGCTCCTTCAGTCCTTCCCTAACTCTTCTTCCTTTGGGGTCCCCAGGATCAGTCCAATGGTTAGCTGTGAATATCTGCATCTTCGTCAGGGGCTGACAGAACCTCTTAAAGGACAGCAATACTAGGCTCCTGTCTGCAAACACCTCTTGGCAATAGCAATACAGTCAGGGTTTGATGTCTGCAGCTGGAATAGATCCTCAGGTGGGGCAGACTTTGAATGCCCTTTCCTTCAATCTCTGCTCCATTTTTTGTCCCTTTCTTTCCTTTTAGAGAGTAACAATTTTGGGTTAAAACTTTTGAGAAGGGTGGGTGGCCCCATCCCTCAACCAGGGGCCATGCCTATCTACTGGAGTTGGTCTCTTCAGGTTATATCTTCCCTCTGTTCTTACATTTCTGCTAATGTCATCCCCACTGGGTCCTGGAGGCTCTCACGTCCCTGGTGTCTGGGATTTTCTAATGGTTACCCCTGTTCCCCATCCCCCACAGATTCCTATTTGTTCTTCTGGCCCTCTGGACTTCTCTCCTGTCTCTTCCCATACTTGAACCTGCTCCCCCTTTCTTTCTCCTCCCCTTTCCCACCCATAACACTCCCTCCCTCTACTTCCCATGATCATTTTGTTCCCCCTTCTAAGTGGGATTGAAGCATCCATACTTTGGCCTTCCTTCTTGTTAAGCTTCACATGGTCTGTGAGTTGTATCATGTGTATTCTGAGCTTTTGGGTTAATACCCATTTATTATTGAGGGCATACCATGTATGTCCCTTTGGGTCAGGATTACCTCACTCAGGATGGTATTTTCTAGTTTCATCCATTTGCCGGAAAAATTCACGTGGTCATCATTTTAAATAGTTGAGTAGCATTCCATTGTGTAAGTGAACCACATCTTCTGTATCCATTCTTCCACTGAGAGACATCTGGGTTGTTTCCAGCTTCTAGTTGTTATAAGGTTACTGTAAACATAGTGTAGCACGTGTCCTTATTATATGTTGGAACATCTTTTGGATATATGCCCAGGAGTGGTATAGCTGGATCTTCAGGTAGAAAAATTTCTGATTTTTAAAGAAACTGCCACACTAATTTCCAGAGTGGTTGCACCAGTTTGCAATCCCACCAGCAATGGAGGAGTGTTCCTCTTTCTCCACATCCTTGCCAGTATCTGCTATCACCTGAGGTTTGTTTGTTTGTTTGTTTTGATCTTAGTCATTCTGATTGGTATAAGGTGGAATCTCAGGGTCATTTTGATTTGCATTTCCCTGATGATTAAGAATGTTGAACATATTTAAGTGCTTCTCAGCCATTTGAGATTCCTCAGTTGAGAATTCTCTGTTTTAGCTGCATCTTCTTTTTTTTTTTTTTTTTTTGTTTTGTTTTGTTTTGTCTTGTTTTGTTTGTTTTTCGAGACAGGATTTCTCTGTATAGCCCTGGCTGTCCTGGAACTCACTTTGTAGACCAGGCTGGCCTCGAACTCAGAAATCCTCCTGCCTCTGCCTCCCAAGTGCTGGGATTAAAGGCGTGCGCCACCACCGTCCAGCATAGCTGCATCTTCTCGAGGGACAACTAGCAATGGGAGAAAATGTTGTCTCTGACTATTTTGCCTGCTTTTGGGACCCTTTTTCTCCTATTGGGTTGCCTTATCCAGCCTTGATATGAGGGTTTGTGCCTAGTCTAATTGTAACTTGTTATGCAGTATTCAGTTGATATCCATGGCAGACTGCTCGTTTCTAAAGGGAAACAGGAGGAATGGATCTGGGGGAGTGGGGAGACGGGCAGGAGAGACTGGGAGGAGAGGAAGGAGATGAAACTGTCATCAGGTCAAGATATAATAAATGAGAGAAGAAATATATATATATTGCACTTCCAAAGAATCCTGCCAGTACTTGAGCCACAATCAGAGATTCTAACTAAGTAATCAGGGTAGAACCAGAAGTCGTCATGCTCAAATCCCTCCTAGAAGATATTTAAGAGGCAAGGATCAAGAACCCATTATTTGCATTCAAGGGCAACTCCACTATTGTGTATTTGATCCAGAACACATATTTAAGCTACCTCACTTCATTCTAAGATATATGAACAATGTTATTAATAAAACTCTCCTGTACAGCTGAAGATAAGAAGGCATTCACACATATCCTTGCCATACAGAAGTCACTGCCTAAAGTCAAAAGTTGTTTCTGTCTAAAAAACCACATAGCTTTACAGGGTAATGTCTTATATTACCTGAGGCAGGAACCAGGGGATTTCTGTGTAGCACAATTACAAAGCAAAGTATGGGAGATACTGAACAGACTCTCCTCTGCCCTGTGTCATTAAGATGCTCTTTAGAAGTGCTCACTCCAGTGTGCCAAGGGAATGGTAGCATTAGGACAACTGCTGCAACTCTCCTCATGGCAGAGTGCATAATTTAGAAGACTAAAATTGAGAAAGGCTGGAGCTCCCTGTGGGAAAAATTTGATAAGTTGTGTGGTCAACAGTGGTCAAGGCTTTGCTCTCTGCTAGAGTAGTGCTTCTCTGCCTGGTCACATAAAGAAAACATATGAAAAGCCATATGCGAACTTCTGAAGAGTCATAAAACATGAATGATGTCTAATCCCCATCCCAGATTTGTTAAATCATAATGTCCATGGGTGAGGTCTGAGAACGACCTATCTTTCTTTTGTTCTTTGGTTATAGGATATTTGAACCTATTTCTACTTAGGGTCTGGCTAAGCCCTTACTTAGCACACACCTTTAATGCCTCTGGCTGGAATACACATACACCCTTAGTAGTCACCTTTAATCCCAAATAATGAAGGTAAAGGTAGCTTGTAGAAGGAGGCGCCCATATTTGAAAGTGATGTCTAATTGAGTGGCAGAAAAAGTGATGAATCAGAAAGATTTGACAGAAAATAGCTAGGATATGCTCAACTCTCACAAGAAGAGAGAGGAAAGGGAAGCTACTTAAGGGAGAGACAGACAGTACAGGAGGAAGAGCATACAGTGCAGGAATATAGTAGTGTGTGGAGGCAGTACAGTAGAGTTGAGAGGGAGAGTAGAGTGACACAGTGAGGGAGGAGGCAGGGTTTGCCTGAAGAGTTTTACAGAGACAGATTAAAGAGAACAAGTTAGACACAGGTGAAGACAGAATGAGCCAGAGAATGAGAAGGAACCAGATTAAAACTTATTGTTAAAGTCAGCATGGGTCCAAGGAGAATAATTCAGGAGAAGCTGAGAGAAGCCAAATTGAATTAGCTAGTGTGGAGAAAAGTTTTGAATCAGAACAGCAGAAGTGAATCAGTCAGCTAGAGTTCAGAAAGAACTAGAAAGGCTGATCTTATTCAGAAGTAAGTTTCAGCAGTAAGTTTTAGGAGCAAGTTTTCAGCAGCTGAAAACACTCAGGGCCTAGATAACATTGTACAGAAACTAGAAGTTTCCAGGAGTCGGCCTAGGTTAGCAAACACAGAAGACAGTAAGCCTCCAAGATAACAATTACTACAGGAGAATAAAAGTTTCTTTTACAGCCTTTCTTCACTTCATTTTTCCTTTCTTTGTAATCTCTCAGATGTCAATTCTTTTATGCCTCCTTTGTAAGGTTGATTGGCCATACCAACATTACTGCTAAATGAAGGAAAGAAGAATAAACATGGGTGGATAGCAACCAGATTTTCAACATTTACCAAGACGTCTTAACATGCACTAATTAATTTAATGATCCTAATCACCACTCCTCACTCAAAGGTAATAATAAAAATCTGAATGCCACGGGAGATTATAATATACTTTGCAATTGTGTTATTATAAAGCCAAATGTCAAAATAGAAATCTGCCTAAAATGAATAAGGCAAACAATTTACATTTATTGGATACCACCTATCGATCAGTTACACAATGCTCTCAGTCCCATGAGATTGACCCCTCCCCCTGCCCCCATCTTTATACTTGACATGACTATATCAGGCTAAGGAGCTTGCTTACTTGCCACATAGCTCATAACAGGCAATGCTGGGATCTTAACCATCCACATCCATTTCTCACACCTCACTGTATTTCTCTCTTTACATTTCCTATTCTCCATGTCTTAAAATTTGATAGTAGCAGCTGCAGTGAGAGCAATGAATATTTACCAGGTACCATATCTGTAGTGAGCACTTCACTGAGATTTATACATGCATTATTCAAGGGAAACATGATTATAACCTAAAGACAGAAGTTGATTTTTGGGGGGGCTTTCTTTTTTTTAATTAGGTATTTTCTTCATTTACATTTCAAATGCTACCCCAAAAGTCCCCCAAATCCTCCCCCTCACTCCTCCCCCCCACTCCCACTTCTTGGCCCTGGTGTTCCCCTGTACTGAGGCATATAAAGTTTGCAAGTCCAATGGGCTTCTCTTTCCAGTGATGGCCGACTAGGCCATCTTCTGATACATATGCAGCTAGATACACAAGCTCCAGGGAGTATTGGTTAGTTCATATTGTTGTTCCACCTATAGGGTTGCAGACCCCTTTAGCTCCTTGGGTACTTTCTCTAGCTCCTCCATTGGGGGCCCTGTGATCCAACAAATAGCTGACTGTGAGCATCCACTTCTGTGTTTGCTAGGCCCTGGCATAGCCTCACAAGAGACAGCTATATCAGGGTCGTTTCAGCAAAATCTTGCTAGTGTGTGCAATGGTGTCAGCGTTTGGGGGCTGATTATGGGATGGATCCCCAGGTATGGCAGAAACTAGATGGTCCATCCTTTCATCTCAGCTCCAATCTTTGTCTCTGTGATTCCTTCCATGGATGTTTTGTTCCCAGTTCTAAGAAGGAGCAAAGTGTCCACACTTTTGTCTTTGTTCTTCTTGAGTTTCATGTGTTTTGCAAATCACAAAAGAACTCACATGATATGTACTCACTGATAAGTGGCTATTAGCCCAGAAACTTAGAATATCCAAGATACAAGATACAATTTGCAAAACACAAGAAGTTGATTTTTTGAAAGTTTTTTTTGCCCATCAATCAGTATTACATGCTGTGGGAATGTCACCTGGGGGAGTTAGAGAAATGAAAACTTTAAGAGTCCCAGATGGCTCAAACGCATATTAAAGGAGAAGAAATAGTTCTCTCTCTCTCTCTCTCTCTCTCTCTCTCTCTCTCTCTCTCTCTCTCTCCCTCTTTGTGTGTGTGTGTGGGGGAGGGTTAGGGGAAATTTTTCTTGTGCTTTCTTTTCATTTTCCCAAAAGACTTTTGTTTATTATTAGCTTTCAGGGGGAGAGAGGTTATCACTGATTTGTATGTAGGATTTCTGTTTACTGAGCCACACAAAGCATCAGAAAAAAAAAATACACAGTGGACCTTATCGTCTGTTCTGTGGTCTGCAGAAATGCAAGAATAAGTAGGGAGGGCATATGCCCAAATGATCCTCCAACATATAACAAGGACATATGTTCCACTATGTTCATAGCAGCTTTATTTATAATAGCCAGAAGCTGGAAACAACCCAGGTGTCCTTCAACAGAGGAATGGATACACATTTACACAATTGAGTACTACTCAGCTATTAAAACAGTGAATTCATGAATTTTTTAGGCAAATAGATGGAACTAGAAAATATCATTCTAAGTGAGGTACCCCAATCACAAAAGAACACACATGGTATGAACTCACTAATAAGTGGATATTAGCCCAAAAGCTCAGAATACCCAACATATAATTCACAGACCACATGAAGCTCAAGAAGAAGGAAGACCAAAGTGTTAGTGCTTCAGTCCTTCTTATAGGGGGTAACAAAATATTCGTGGGAGCAAATACAGAAACAAAGTGTGGAGCAGAGACTGAAGGAAAGGCCATCCAGAGACTGCCCCACCTGGGGATCCATCCCATATACAGTCACCAAACCAAGACACTATTGTGGATGTTAAGAAGTGCATGCTGACAGGAGCCTGATATAGCTGTCTCCTGAGAGGATCTGCCAGAGCCTGACAAATACAGAGGCAGATGCTTGCAGCCAACCATTGGACTAAGCATGGGATCCCCAGTGAAGGAGTTAGAGAAAGGACTAAAGGAGCTAAAGGAGTTTGCAACCCCATAGGAAGAACAACAATATCAACCAACCACAGCTCTCAGGGTCTAAATCAACAACCAAAGAGTATACATGGAGGGACCTATAGCCCCAGGTGCATATGTAGCAGAGGATGGCCTTGTCAGGCATCTATGGGAGATGAGGTCCTTGGTCCTGTGAAGGCTCAGTGCCCGAGTGTAGGAGAATTCGAGGTTGGGGAAGTAGGAGTGGGTAGGTCGGTGTGGCGACATACTCATAGAAGCAGGAGGAGGGGGATGGGATAGGAGGATTCTGCGGGGGGGGGGGGGATTGGGAAAGGGGATAACATTTGAAATGTAAATAAATAAAATATCCAATTAAAAAAAAAAGAGAGTGACTAGGGACATCAGCTTTTCACAACACCATCTCGCAAGGTTCCAGTGCCAAGGTGTGGATCACTAATTCCAAATATCCTAACAAAAAGTCACAAGATGAACTGTGATGAGTTTGGCCACTTCTGCACAGGAACTAATATCTTGTGACTAATAGATAAAAGGCTTTTGAAAGTTAAGTAACTTAGCAGACCCACCTCCCCAAAAGCCACAGTCATCATCAGATGTCATCTTAGGCTTACAGAAAAGCTCCTTCTGTCTTGCTGAATCTCTTCTCTGATGAATGTACCCACCAACATATTTTAAACTTACCTTGATTTTCTGACCTTCTTTGGTCTGTAAAACTATAAAAAAAAATCCTCATGATGCTGCTTTCAAGTTGGAACATAGAAGTTTGAATAGACTTCATCTGTGACCTGGCCTGTGGTCACTCATATATGCCCCAGAATAAACTCTGTCTTTTAGTCCTTTGAGGTGAGAACTATTTCTTTCAATGACATTAGTTAAAGGCCAGGACGGAATGGCTAGTTAATTTGGAGCCAGAAAGGACCAGATAGTTGCATTTGCTGCCATCAGCCTGTGGGGCTCTGGCATTCGCTGAAAGGCCAGTGCTGGTTTATTTTTAATGTGACAGTGTGAACAGAGCTTGAAGATGAATTACTAGCACCGTTGAACTTGAACTTTACTTCTTTTTTTTTAATGTTCTGACTCCATGCCTGCACTGACAGACTCAGCAGGAAAAGCCTTTACCCCACTGCCTTTAGGAGTAGAGCTCTGGGGACATATAAGGTCCCTATCACATTAAAAGGACTCTTAATGTTTCCAATTTTCTTACCTTGTCCTCTGGTATGTCACCAAACTCCTTATCTTTTGACTTTAGGCTGGCCTTCTGTAAAACAGGGTTTGTCCTCTAACACAGAAGGACTCATGCCTCTGAAGATTTCCTCTTATCTGGTCTTCATATGAGAAGTACCCACTCTCACTTCCAGAAGAGGACTAACTGACTGCTTGTCATTTGCTTTGTAGAAAGTATAATTGACATTATCCATGAATTTGTCTCATTACCCATGCAGAAGCTAGCATATGGCTATTCATATGTCTCTGGTACAGAGCAAGAGATTGGTACCCATGGAACTCTACTCTCTTTCTGCCTAGCATCCACTATCATTAAATGCCCATAAAGAGAAACAACAACCCTCACTGTCTGTAGTCTTTGCTATTGTAACATAATACAAACACAAGGAATAAACAAAAGGCAAAAGGAAAAAAAAAGGAAAAGGTAAGAGGAAAGGGGAAGGGGGAGGGAAAGGAAAAGGAAAAGGGGAAGAGGACATCAAAAGGAGAGGGAAAAAGGAAAAGTAAATCAAAAGGAAAGAGAAAAGGGAAAGAAAAAGGGAAAGCGAAAGGGGAAGAGGGGAGGGGAAGAGGGAAGGGAAAGGGGGAAGGGAAAGGGGAAGAGAAAGGAAAAGGGAAAGGGGAAGGGAAAAGGGAAGGGGAAGAGAAAGGGGAAGGGGAAAGGAAAGGAGGGAAAGAGGAAGGAGAAGGGAAAGGGGAAGGGGAAGGAGGGAAAGGGAAGAGGGAAGGAGAAGGGAAAGAAGGGAAAGGTGAAGATGAAGGGAAAGGGGAAAGGGAAGGGAAAGGAGGGAAAGGGGAAGGGAAAGGTGAAGGGAAAGGGAAAAGGGAAAGTAAAGGAGGGGAAGGGGAAGGAAAAGGGGAAAGGGAAGGGAAAGGAGGGAAAGGAAAGGGAACGATGAAGGTGAAGGGAAAGGGAAAAGGGACAGGAAAGGAGGGAAAGGGGAAGGGAAAGGTGAAGGTGAAGGGAAAGGGGAAAGGGAAAGGATGGGTGAAGAGAAAGGGCAAGGGGATGGGAAGGGAAAGGGAAAGGAAAAGGAAAAGGGAAAGGGAAAGGGAAAAGGAAAGGAAAGGAAAAGGAAAAGGAAAAGGAAAAGGAAAAGGAAAAGGAAAAGGAAAAGGAAAAGACATCTGCATTTGAAACTCCCACTGCCCAAGAAAATTTTCTCCAGGCTATAGCCAAGGCAAAGCAAATGCCTATTTTTCATTCTAACTTCTCTGTTTTCTTCATTGCCTGATGTCCAAGGGTATAGAATGCATTTTTAATGTATTTCCCCTTTTATTTTTCATTGTATTAGGCAAATATAAATCTGGTTATTTTCACCTTCACCAGTCAGAGAACTTTAAAGTTTAGCCTCCTCTTACTCAATACATAAATCATATATAGAAGTCATAGCACTTTACCCCGTATTTGCGAAGCATGGTCCTGAAACCATTTACCTCAGTCTTTGAGGATGATTCCCAAAAATGCATGTTGATATATCCCTAAATCCATTCAATATAAATTCCCTGAAAATAATATGAGACATGTCGTTATTGCTATAACAATTAGTTAACAAAGACGATGAAAGTCTAGATATCACTGGTTGGGCATCACACTACAAGCCAAGGAGGGTATTAAATATCAGTTTTCTAGAAACAAGGGCTCCTTCTGCTTCAAGGAATCCTGGAATGCCTCTCCCCGAGGGGCCTCAGTATCCTCAGGTATATCATGAGGTTTTCCCTGTCAGTCTTGCCTCTGATGTGGTGACTAGGCCCTGAATTCCCACTACTCTGATAGACGTGGCACTAATAAGAGAAGCTGCCAATGTCTTTGGCTCAGACTCCCCTTATTGGCCTAGCTGTCTGAAGCTGATATCTGGGTGAACCAGTGGCTCATTTTGGAATCTAAGCTTTCTGCTCTCAAGGAATTAGTCTTGGACCAATTAGCTTTGGGTCATTTGGAATGCTCAAACAGCAGACATAATACTTCCATTTTTGTCATTAAAAAAAAAAAGTCAGGGAAATATAGGCTTCTACCAGATCTGAGAGTCATTAATGAACATATGGGAAAATACTTAAGCAAGATTGCCTCAACCTAGTGCTAGCTCATCAAATGCCATGTGATGATCCTAGATAGTAAGGATTGCTTTTTGCCTGATCCCTCTGGCTCCCCAGGATAGATGCCATTTTGCCTCCACAGTATGAAAGCCTAGTATGAATAAACCAGCTGAAAGGTATCAGTGGACAGTCCTGCCTCAGGGCATGAAAAATAACACAGCCATTTGTCAACCATGTGAGGCTGAAGCCATACAGTGAGTCCCCAGGGATGACCTGATAGTCTATTACAAGGATATTATCCTTGCACACCTTAGCCTGCCGGATCTTGAAAGAGTATCCTCTTAATTTTTTTCCTAACTTGGAAAAATTCAACTTTAAGGTTGTTCCCAAATAGATTCAGAAAGTTCCACCATGTGCCTCCTGAGTTTTTCTATTTCTGACAAGATCAAGCCCCTGGCCATCTCCATCATGGCAAAAGAATCCTACCCCTTTGTGGAACTACAATTGTGTGAAACTGTTAACCGGCTCAAACTTTTCCTGCCTATTCTGGACCAGAAGATGAGGCTCCTCTTTTCTCTTTTCTCTCTTGGAGGAGCCTAGCAGCCCTTCCACCAGGGTTAAACTAACATCTGAGGCTAGCAACCTACTACAGAAAGTTATGGCATTCTTTTCTGTATCAACTCTGGGAAGGCATGATCCAAGGAAACCCCTCCTGGCCATAATTCTGTGGTCCTTTAAGGGGGTCCTAGGAGTATTATGGCAGAATGGGCCTCTCATGTGGTTGCACCAGGCCCACTGTGATCTAGTTAAGGTCACCTCAGAGTTTGAGACTGCCTTCTGCCTTGCCCTTAAGGCAAGAGGCTTGGCAAGGAGAATTTATAACAGGGAACCAGACAAAATAATTCTACCATTCTCCTTATGATATTCTCAATCAGTTTGGGCAGATTTTATTCACTTTCAAGAAATGGTGGTGGGGTTCACAGACTCTCTGGGTAATCACATGCTACCGGGGAAGCATCTTACTGCTTTATCCCACCTGCTAATTATCGTTAAACCCCATAGCATACCTAGCTCCCACTCCATTCCCATGGCCTTTTTTGTTGATAATAAAGCCAGATATGGGGTTCTTATACAAAGACCTGGGGAAAAGGACACAACTCATATTCTCCCTAATCCTGGCTCAGTGCAACTAGGTGAATTATTTAGACTCCTAAAAATTTTTGAGTGTTGCCAACAAGAGCAAGTTAATATTTTCTCAGATAGCCAATATGCAGTACAAGCTCTCTGTACCCTGTCCTTCTCATATATTAAAGAGCAAAACAGCCCTATACGTGTCTGCATGTGTTCTCTCCAGAAGGCTCTAGAGAACAGGGCACATCTCTGGTTCATCTCACAAATAAGATAGCATTCTAGATTGCCTGGCATATTAGTAGAAGAAAATGAGAGAGCTGATGCCCTGATTCTGACAAGGAATTGCTAGAACAACCCAGAATAGTACACCAGCAATTTCACCTTTCCCCTCTGAATTTACATAAGCTCTTGCCCAAGTTGTCTAGGTTGCAATGTAAACATCTTGCAAGGTCCTGTGTTACTGTGCCCACCTCTTGCACCACTGGGGCCCCAGCAGGTGACCTAGAGGTCTACTCTCCAGTGCAATCTGGCAAATGGATGTCACCCATTACCCAGCCTTTGGTGATCTTAGGTATGTTCATGTTCTGGAACATACTTGCTCAGCCTTTGTACCCTTGCTTCGGGGCCTTCTTATCCTTTTGGAGGATCAGCCAGTCCTTTGGGATACCCTATAATCCTCAAGGCCCAGAAACTTAGAAAGAGCAAATCGTTCATTGAAGGCAGCATTTGCTCAGGTCACCTCTGCAGAATCCAAAAGAGATCCACACCTAGCATTGGTGGAGGTCCTGTTCCATGGAAACTCCCTCTTCTTCAGTGAGAAAGGGCTGAGCCCTGCTTACAAACATTGGGCATTTTTGCTGAAGGGCATTCCTTTCCCATTGGTTAGATGGAGGAACCCAATAACCTCTCAATGGCAATGTGCCGGCTCTGCTTCTGACAAGGGGGTAAGGTTATGCTTGTGTTACCTCCCAAGATACAACTGCTCCAATATAGGTGTACTTGAGAGATGTTTGCCTGGACATGGACCAGACAATGATGAAGGAGCTAGAAGACCAGGACCAAGAGACATGATGTACATACTGTTTTTATTAATTCTTCTTCAGCTTTGGAGGACCATTGAGCTCCAGGCTTTGGTGCCTCTGGCCTCCATTCTTTTCCCTGTGGGCAGTTAACTCACTGGCCTACCCTGTTCTTTTCCCTTCCAGTGTAAGTTTGGGTTTGCCCTTCATGGACCTAGTCACTACTACAGGACAATTAGAAGGCACCTATCCCACAGAGGAAATTCTCTCCATTAACACCAATGTCTCCTCTGTCAGCCCTTGTATCCAACTACATAATATAACCATGGGGGACTTTCATGGTAATCTAATTTATGGCACCACATTAGGCATGGAATTCATATTCCCCTTACTGATTACAAATCCCCAAAGGATCCTCCAACTGTATCAGATACACCCGTGCCTTGCTGCCCAAGGGTCCCTCAAATGCCCACTTTAATAGGATTTTCTAACCCTTGGGAGCACTTCCAGCATGCACTAGGTATAAAATTCACTGGAGATGACCTGATATTGTCATCTAACCTCACACTTGGCATGTGACAGTTTACATGATACTTCCAATACTACTCCCTATGTTAACATGTATCCCATTAGATTCTGGTATGACTGCATTATGATCAATTGGAATTTTTGTGGCCTCTCTGTTTGAACTTATACCCCCTAACTCTCCTAAAAGGTGCCCATCTCTTTAATAGGATGTATTGCCATATAAATCTGTCAGCGAAAATGTAGACTTGGGTGACACATGTAAATGTGACCATTGGCACCCAGGTTGACTAGAAAGCTACCCCAGTCTGTGTCTGACCTCCCTTTTTCTTTCTGGTCACAAGTACCTCCATTGTCAGAGACAGCCTTAACTTCTTCAACAACAACAACAACAAAAATGTGTCTTGACTACCTGCTAGATGGGGTATTCAACAAAGGCTATCCTGATGAGGGAACCAACAGCCACTGGATGCCTATGGTAAATATCACTCCTCTTATATGCCATCACTCTGATGGCCCAGACTTATTTACATCCCCTACACAGGGGAAGTGGGGGTTTTGTTATTACAGCTGCCATCATCTCAGCCATCATTGTAGGCATTGCTGGGGCAACAACAGCTGCTCTTGCCTTGACCCAGAAAGCCACTATGGTGGAGACTGTCAATGCTGTAGTCTCTGGGTCAGCTGAGGTGCTATAGGCACAGGAAGTACTAAATTAACATCTTTATCAAGCCACCTACATTTTACAACAGATTGACTTAATGGCAGAAGAACTGGCCCTTGTTAGGGATATGTCTCTATTGGCATGCAACATAATGGTACATAATGCCAATGAAGTCCGACAACATATCTTGAAGGTAACTGATCAGACAAATTTCTTAACTATTCTGTGCTGTTAAGTGAATACATAGCCAACCTCAATGCAACCAAGGTATCTGTGCTTTTCCTAGATGCTGAATTCTTGGGGGAAATTGTGGGATAATATTAAGAGGCAGTTTGATCCTTCATGAATAACCACTAATGCTTTTGTTTAAGTGTCTCACACAGCATGTTTCCAGGCAGCACTTCATAAATAGGTGACCCTCCAGGTGCTGATGGCTCTCAAAAATCATGACTGCAGCTTCCCCCCCCCCCCAAGTAAGAGATCAAAGCCTGGATGGTAGAGATCCATGAGGCCACTATGTAGGCTGTTCCTCATCTCCCCCTTAGGTGGCATGCCTCCAGAGTGATATCTCTTTCATGGTTGGTAGTTAATGATGGGTAAGATCCTAGAAGACAGGACAGCTTAAGACAGGCACAGTCCAGTATACTGGGGATACTCTGAGGTGGGGTTAACAATGTGGAGACAATGGCACCCTGTCTCCCACTGGGTTGTCAAAATCTAAAAAATGAGTGGGTGGAAATGTAGAAAGAATGACCCAGCTGCCTCTGCATAAATGCACGCAATCTCAAGGGCATCTCCTGCAGGAGGACCTAATTGAAGACTGCCTGAAAGAGCAAGGATTACTGATGCAGACAATGCCAACCATTTGGGAACTGCTGTTTAGAAGAGATGCTTTCTTGGGATCAATGGGGTGTAGGTGGAAGGTATTATAGGAGCTTGCAGCAGTGTTCAGATGAACTTGCTGCCTGTCTCACCTGCTCCCAGATTCTGTGCTGTTGATTCCGTGCCACCTCACCTCCAATCCCCAAAAACAATTAGGGTTAAACATCAGGTAGTTCCAGGGCACAGGCAGCATCTGTATGTATGATTCTTTCCTGCTTTTTCTCACTAGCTCCAGGAAGTACTTTGCTGGCCCTAGAGAATCAAGCTTTGTTTCCTCTGAGAAATGTCTGCTGAGTGATTAATCATTGACTTGATGCCCAACTTCGGGTTACCCTGGATATCAAAGATGGCTTTTGACAGGTATGAGAAACCTGAATCCTGCAGGAAGTGCAAGACATAGGATTGGAATAAATAAAATAGGATGTATGGAGCAATTTAGATCTAGCATGAACATGGACCAGAAAAACAAAATCCTAAGTAACATACTGATGAGAGGAGAGATCATTGCAAAGCAGGGAGGAGGCAATGTCCCTGAGATAGAGAAGATAGGCTCTGGCATTGTTGCTTTGAATAAACTGGTGTGGAGCACATGAGTGCAGGCCTAGCATGTGGACTGAGTAGGCTCTGAACATATGGACTTGGTCATGATCTGCATGGACTCATCGATGGCATGGGCTTTGGCATTAACCACATAGGCCCACTGGACCTGGACCACATGACCTCCAATATTGAGCACATGGGCCAGATCATGGAGTTCATTGGGTCTGACATCTAGCACATGGGTGTCTGCATAGGCTTTGGCCTGGAATGCATGGTTGGACCTATTGACTCTGTGGAGCAAACCATTGAGAGTATGGGCTCTAGTATAGAGCACATTGACTCTGCCATTTACAGCATGGATCTGCACATGATACCCACAGACATGGGGCTGGCTTGGAGTGTATTACTCCTGTAATGGATGCTATGCTTGCTTGCCTGGAGCACATGGGTGCCACCAACCTAAAGCACATAGGTCTTGAGGACTTACAAGCCAATAATCTTGAGCACATGAGCCTGGAGCAATTGTTGCCAATAGCCTGACGCACATGGGCCCTGCCATGTGCTCAGCATTGGGCATTGGCATTGAGCAAATGAGCCTAGCCTTGAGTGACAAGTTCATGCTAACTTTGATTGAACCATTGAGATGGAGCAGAGCATCTTTAGAAGAAGATTTCTGGGTTCCTTTGGGAGAGCTGGTGGCCATGTACCCAGGGCAGCCAGGAAAGCCTACCAGATATTTGTGAGAAATCTCCCTTTTGGTTTTATATGGAGGATACTAAAGGACAAATTCAATAAATGTGTCCATGTGCTGTACGCCTACATCAAGCTGAAGAATGTAAAGTCCAAGCAGTTGCAGTGGTTGAGTCTCCAGAGGTGGCTGAAAGAGTCTGCCAGATGATGAATGTCACAAAACTGAGAGACCAAGAAATTGATGTTTGAATCGATAGGCATGCTTAAGTAATGTTTTTTATAGACATCAATACCAGACTTCTTGTTAATCATTTTAATTTGTTAGGTGGATGTACAAAGACATTTTTAAAACTCGGAGGCTTTTGACTATAATGGAACTACTTCTTTAATAACTGAGGTTCCATTTGGTTTTATAGAGTTGCAATGTGCACCATTTGTGTGTGTGTTTGTGTGATCTTATTAACATCTAATATGACTTTGATAATAAATACCAGATCCTGAGGAAAAAGAAAAAGAATAAAATCTCAAATGTGTTTCCAATGAAGCGGTGACCATTGTGGGAGGAGGTAGAGGACTGAAAACTGTCTAAAAAAAATACAAAGTCCAGGCAAAACAAAATGGCATCACATTGGTCATGTTAAGTGTGATACATTTTCAAGTGTATCAACAGTTTTTAATATGACCTCCTTTGAGCTTTGCTTTGTTTTGATTTTTTTATGTAGGGACTTTGCACTATGAATTTGCCTCTTCAAACTGCCATAATTGTGTCCCAAAGTTTAAGTATGTTATATTTTCATTTTCATTCAGTTCTAAAGGTTTTTGGTTTCTTTCTTCATTTCTAGCTTAACCCAATTTTTATTCATTAATGAGCTGGTTACCTTTCATAAGTTTGTATGCTGTCTGCCATTTCTATTGTTCTTGATAACCAGCTTTAATCTATGGTGGTCACATAGGTTATTTGGGGTTATTATTTAATTTTCCTATCTCTGGTAAGACTTGCTAATATTTGGACAATTTTGGAGCAAGTTCCTTGGGTTGTTAAAAAGAAGCCCAAATAAATGGTAATATGCTACAAGGGTTGACTGAATAGGACGGCAAGGAAGTACTGGGGGGGACTATGCCCACACCACAGGTCTGAGTCCAAAGGGGATGGAGGTAGACTGAGAGGAGGGGCTTAGGTGTGTGGGAAACAGTAAGCTGAAGAGTACTGTGGAGGATAAAGAATGGAGAGTAAGACAGGCACATTTAGCATAGTTGGATCACAGCCAAATGTGGGGACTCTGGGATTCCTGATAGAGAGTAGTTCTGTGGGTCAGCAGAGAGTCACAAAGAAATGGTGATGAACTAGTGGGAATGTCTGTAGGGGAGGCTAGGGAAAAACTAGGGAAGCCCATGTTTTCCTGAATATCCACCTTAATAATAGGCACAGGACCCTGAGACACGAAATATAGAATGTGAGCTGAACACTGGCATGCATTCATCCCTCTCCACTGCAGAGCTCGTGCTAGGATGAGCTGTACCTTTACTCTCATGTTGCTCTTGTTGGGGTGTCTCATCTTTGCTCTCTTTTCTTCTGTGTATGTGAAAAATATCAAATTGTAAATTTGGAAATAAAAGGTTCAAGCAAATAAAAAAAAAAAGCACTCAGTGTAGAGTCTGTGAATGGAATTGATCAGATGGAAGACAGAATATAAGGGCTTGGGGACAAAGCAGATGAGTTAAGGCATCCAGACAGTAAAAGATTATTAATAATAGGACATTAGAAGCTGAGCAAACAAGATTTATTTAACATCATTTAAAGATCAAATTTAGGTATTATGGGCATAGAAGTATAAGCTAAATGTATATGAAGTATATTCTAGAAAATCATTGCAGAAAAATCTTCCAAATCTAGAAGGAGATGGCCGTCCAAACACAAGTAGCATTTAGAAAACCTCCCCACATCATATTATAGTTAAAATACTAAGTATATAAGACAAAGAAGTAATATTGAAAGCCACATAAGAGAACTACCAAATTACACATTTTTTTAAAAAATCACATATACAGTAGTTATCTCCACATGACTCTAAGATCCAGCAATAAGAGTATTTAGGGTAATGACAGACTCCTTGGAGTGTGTATATGTAACATCACAAACATATTCATATTATTTCTGGGATATGTTATACTACAGTAGAACAGCTTTTGTGCCATTTTTAAACCATTTCCCCATTGATATTGATAACAGAATTACTATGAATAACTGCTGCTTTAGGGACTAAATATTTTGTTAAAGAAGATACCATAAGTTTCTGAGTAAGGTACTAGGTGGACTTGGTTAGTTAGGCTTATTTATTGTTAAGCCATGCCATTAGTTTTATTGGAAAAGAAAAAATGGTTGTTTTTTTTTATTATTATTGATGGGTCATATTTTGTGTAATAAGAAGAAAGTCTTTTTACACAATGGTCCATGTTGTAATCTTTATACTTTGGCTTTAAGGTTTCCTTATTTGTATTATAATAAAAAGATGATTTTGAGAGGAAAATAGATTTAAAAAAAAAAGGCAAAGGTAGCCATGTTTGTACCTGACCTGACAAACTGAAATTCTGTGGTGATTTCAATGAGAAATGTTCCCTACAGGCTGGTTTATTTGAAAACTGGGTCTCCAGTTTCTGGCACTGTTTGGGAAGATTATAGAAGGTTCAGGAGGTAGGGGCTTAATGGAGGAAGTCACTGAAAGTGGCCTTGCCCCTCGGTCCTTATTTTGCTTTGGCTTTCCTTTTTTTCTTTTTCATGCCTTTTTAAAAAATATTTCAGATGGTCTTTGGAAGCCCCCCAAAGCAGAAAAATTCCTTGTACAGCATGATCATCCTGACTCTGGGCAACAGCAGGATATCCACAATAAGTCCAGTATTTATGGTGTGTCAGAAATGAGAAATCTGGAACCAGACAAATGTCTGATTGCAATGAATATTTGCATGTAAAGCTGTTTGGGCAGAAATGTGTGTGGCACACTGCAGTGTCCAATGCCACTAAAACAACTGAATATGTTATGGAGAGGTGGAAAAGATGGAGTGATGAAAAGGTGGCTGTGCAGTGGGGAAAGAAGGCTGTGTGTTACCACCAAGGACCATGTGCATGTTTGTGCTTTATGATGCTTCCTGAATCCATGTTGATGTTCATAGGCTATAGTGCTGCAAGAGGAGGTGGGCACAAGGAGGGGAATGTTTATGCCCGTAGCTTGTGCTGCCACCCAGGGCTATACCAAGGGCTATATTGTTATCTGTGGCCTGTGCTGTGGCAGAGGGCCAGGCTGGTGACCCTGCTTTATGAGGCCAATGGTGACCATGTGTGAGACCATGAAAGGCAGCCTGTTTTCTGGTTAAGCTAGGCTTAAATCCCAGAGACCCAGCAAGTGTTCCTGAAAGTGACAGAAGGCCATTTGCCGTGCCACAGATATCAGGCTCCTGACATGAGACCTCAGTTCCATAATTCTGTGGCCATCAGTCACATAGGGCAACACCCCAGGCCCCTAGTGTTCTGTCTGGACTCCACCTCCACAGTTACCTGGCAACAGCCAGGTATGATCCTCCTCACAGTTACCTGGCAAAAGCCAGGTAGGCCTGGCCCACTATAAAAGGAGCTGCTTGCCCCCTCCTTCCTCTCTTACTCTTATTCTCTTACTCTAGCCTCTTTATTTCTCTTGCTCCCCCTCTTTCAGTATTCCCTTACCCCCTCTCTCCATGTGGCCATGGCTAGCCTCTACTTTTCCGTCTCTCTGCCTTTCTCTGCCTCTACTACCCTCTTTGCTCCTCTTCCCTAACCTCAGGCCTGCCCTGAGAAAAGGGAGTACGGTTTCACTCACCACAACTCTCCGCCATGATAGTAAATGCCTTAAAACCATGGACTGCCTCTTCTCATCAGGATCCACAGTGCTGGAGCAATCGAGCAGGTCATCCTCTAAAGAGCCTCAGCGTAATCTCACATGGGAGGCCTCTCTGCATTCTCAGCCATGGCTTTCACCAAGCCCAGCCGCCCACCGAGCAAGCCAGAGACACTCATCCTCGAGAGAACCAGCCGGAGCTCTCCTCCTTTTGCTCTTTTCCCTTTGGCTCTGGGCCAGAGCCAGCCCTGCAGGCCTCCAATCTGTTCTCAGCACTTCCAGGGCACCCAGCGGTATCTGTGGTACCAAGAATCCAAGCCAACTCTGACAGGTCTGTGGGAACCTCAGGCTGCTCTTCCCCATCCTTGGAACGGGGTCCTGTGACTTTTCACAGCCTGATACCCGCCTGGCGGCAGCAGCATAAAATGTACACAGTCCAACTTCTGCCTCCATGAGCAGCCCTAGCCCTGTGGCAGGCCGGACGCAGGACACCATTTTAACCCACAACCATGCTGAGGTCCATGATTTGTAATGTCACCAGAAACTATGCAGAAGTCCATGATCCATGCTCCCTTTAACTGTAAGGGGCAAGGAAGTTACTTTTACAGTGGCATCCATGACTGCAGACTCACAGTCGAGAAACAGGGACTTGGAAGGCTTTGGTGAAGACCCTACCTGCACTCTGCACCATCCCGCCCCCCAAAAAAAAGTAGCAGCCTAGACAGAAAACCATCTAAGAGAACTCTTAGAATTTGTGATAAGGGGCTGAAGAGATGGCTCAGTATGTAAGAGCACGGGTTGCTCTTCAAGAGGACCCAAGTTCAATTCTCCACAGCCACATGGCAGCTCACAACTATCTGTAACTCCAGTTTCTGGGGATACAACACCCTAACAAGGACACACATGCAGGTAAAACACCAATGCATATAAAATAAAATAAATAAATTACAAAAACAAACATAAAATGTGATAAAGATGCTAAGTATTGATCTCTACAACTGAGGGCTGCTGATGGAGGTGCTGGTGAGAAAAGACTCAGGTTTCTTTAATGGGCTAGACTGGGAGTTGGACCATGCTCCAGTGAGCATACAGGCAACACAAACTGGACTTGCATGGTTGTGCTTGTTATCATCATCATTGTTGTCGTCGTCCTCCTCTTCCTCCTTCTTCCTCTGAGGGGGAAGTTCATAAGGGTGGGGCTGACCTAGTAGGGCTGTGAAGTAAGTGTGATCAGGGGGTGGGATTTGAAATTCCCAAATAATCAATAAAAGTATTATGGGGAGATATCTATCGCAGTATTGTTTCTTTTATAATACAAGTCTTTTTCTGATTCTTATTTCTAGTTTTGTGAGGAATTACATTATATATTTGATAGTCATTCCATAAAATCCAAAGGTTATTTTTGTAATACAGTTGTTTTCTCACTGTTAATTCTCCCAGTCAAGAAGTATGAATGTTTTTCCATCACCTATTATCTTCTGTGATTACTTTTCTCAGTGTCTCTGTGTCATGGCGGTCTTTAATGTGTTTGGTTGACTTCTAGGTTTTCTCTCTCTCTCTCTCTCTCTCTTTCTCTCTCTCTCTCTCTCGACTATATTTCCCACTTCCTTTCTCAGCAGGCTTGTGATTTGTATATATGAAAACATATATGTTGATTGTTGTTTGTTTGTTTCCTGCAACTATACTGAATGTGTTTGTTACATTTGAGAATTTTGGGGGGTATGACTTAGAGCCTTTTAAATATCGAATTAGGCCCTTCCGCTCCACTTGAGCCCCGGGCTACCTTGCCAGTGGAGTTGCCTGACACCCGCAAGGGCCCACACAGGATTCCCCACGGGATCCTAAGACCTCTGGTGAGTGGAACACAGCGCTGGCCCCAATCCAATCGCGTGGAACCTGAGACTGCGGTACATAGGGAAGCAGACTACCCGGGCCTGACCTGGGGCACAAGCCCCTTCCGCTCCACTCCAGCCCCGGGCTACCTTGCCAGCGGAGTCGCCTGACACCCGCAAGGGCCCACACAGGATTACCCACGGGATCCTAAGACCTCTAGTGAGTGGAACACAACTTCTGCCAGGAGTCCGGTTCGAACACCAGATATCTGGGTACCTTCCCTGCAAGAAGAGAGCTTTCCTGCAGAGAATACTCTACCCACTGAAACTGAGGAGAGTGCTACCCTCCCAGGTCTGCTTATAGAGGCTAACAGAGTCACCTGAAGAACAAGCTCTTAACAGAGACAACTATAACAGCTAGCTTCAGAGATTACCAGATGGTGAAAGGCAAACGCAAGAATCCTACTAACAGAAATCAAGACCACTCACCATCATCAGAACGCAGCACTCCCACCCCACCTAGTCCTGGGCACCCCAACACAACCGAAAATTTAGACCCAGATTTAAAAACATTTCTCATGATGATGATAGAGGACATCAAGAAGGACTTTCATAAGTCACTTAAAGAATTACAGGAGAGCACTGCTAAAGAGTTACAGGCCCTTAAAGAAAAGCAGGAAAACACAGCCAAACAGGTAGAAGTCCTTAAAGAAAAACAGGAAAACACATCCAAACAGGTAATGGAAATAAACAAAACCATACTAGAACTAAAAAGGGAAGTAGACACAATAAAGAAAACCCAAAGCGAGGCAACGCTGGAGATAGAAACCCTAGGAAAGAGATCTGGAACCATAGATGCGAGCATCAGCAACAGAATACAAGAAATGGAAGAGAGAATCTCAGGTGCAGAAGATTCCATAGAGAACATCGACACAACAGTCAAAGAAAATACAAAATGCAAAAGGATCCTAACTCAAAACATCCAGGAAATCCAGGACACAATGAGAAGACCAAACCTACGGATAATAGGAATTGATGAGAATGAAGATTTTCAACTTAAAGGGCCAGCTAATATCTTCAACAAAATAAAAGAAGAAAACTTCCCAAACATAAAGAAAGAGATGCCCATGATCATACAAGAAGCCTACAGAACTCCAAATAGACTGGACCAGAAAAGAAATTCCTCCCGACACATAATAATCAGAACAACAAATGCACTAAATAAAGATAGAATATTAAAAGCAGTAAGGGAGAAAGGTCAAGTAACATATAAAGGAAGGCCTATCAGAATTACACCAGACTTTTCACCAGAGACTATGAAAGCCAGAAGAGCCTGGACAGATGTTATACAGACACTAAGAGAACACAAATGCCAGCCCAGGCTATTATGCCCGGCCAAACTCTCAATTACCATAGATGGAGAAACCAAAGTATTCCACGACAAATCCAAATTCACACAATATCTTTCCATGAATCCAGCCCTTCAAAGGATAATAACAGAAAAGAAGCAATACAAGGATGGAAATCACGCCCTAGAACAAGCAAGAAAGTAATCCCTCAACAAACCAAAAAGAAGACAGCCACAAGAACAGAATGCCAACTCTAACAACAAAAATAAAAGGAAGCAACAATTACTTTTCCTTAATATCTCTTAATATGAATGGACTCAATTCCCCAATAAAAAGACATAGACTAACAGACTGGCTACACAAACAGGACCCAACATTCTGCTGCTTACAGGAAACCCATCTCAGGGAAAAAGACAGACACTACCTCAGAGTGAAAGGCTGGAAAACAATTTTCCAAGCAAATGGTCTGAAGAAACAAGCTGGAGTAGCCATTCTAATATCGGATAAAATCGACTTCCAACCCAAAGTTATCAAAAAAGACAAGGAGGGACACTTCATACTCATCAAAGGTAAAATCCTCCAAGAGGAACTGTCAATTCTGAATATCTACGCTCCAAATGCAAGGGCAGCCACATTCATTAAAGACACTTTAGTAAAGCTCAAAGCATACATTGCACCTCACACAATAATAGTGGGAAACGTCAACACACCACTTTCATTAATGGACAGATCGTGGAAACAGAAACTAAACAGGGACACAGTGAAATTACCAGAAGTTATGAAACAAATGGACCTGACAGATATCTACAGAACATTTTATCCTAAAACAAAAGGATATACCTTCTTCTCAGCACCTCACGGGACCTTCTCCAAAATTGACCATATAATTGGTCACAAAACAGGCCTCAACAGATACAAAAATATTGAAATTGTCCCATGTATCCTATCAGACCACCATGGCCTAAGACTGATCTTCAATAACAACATAAATAATGGAAAGCCAACATTCACGTGGAAACTGAACAACACTCTTCTCAATAATACCTTGGTCAAGGAAGGAATAAAGAAAGAAATTAAAGACTTTTTAGAGTTTAATGAAAATGAAGCCACAATGTACCCAAACCTATGGGACACAATGAAAGCATTTCTAAGAGGGAAACTCATAGCTCTGAGTGCCTCCAAGAAGAAACGGGAGAGAGCACATACTAGGAGCTTGACAACACATCTAAAAGCTCTAGAAAAAAAGGAAGCAAATTCACCCAAGAGGAGTAGACGGCAGGAAATAATCAAACTCAGGGGTTAAATCAACCAAGTGGAAACAAGAAGAACTATTCAAAGAATTAACCAAACGAGGAGTTGGTTCTTTGAGAAAATCAACAAGATAGATAAACCCTTAGCTAGACTCACTAAAGGGGACAGGGACAAAATCCTAATCAACAAAATCAGAAATGAAAAGGGAGACATAACAACAGATCCTGAAGAAATCCAAAACACCATCAGATCCTTCTACAAAAGGTTATACTCAACTAAACTGGAAAACCTGGACGAAATGGGCAAATTTCTGGACAGATACCAGGTACCAAAGTTAAGTCAGGATAAAGTTGACCATCTAAACAGTCCCATATCACCTAAAGAAATAGAAGCAGTTATTAATAGTCTCCCAGCCAAAAAAAGCCCAGGACCACACGGGTTTAGTGCAGAGTTCTATCAGACCTTCAAAGAAGATCTAATTCCAGTTCTGCACAAACTATTTCACAAAATAGAAGTAGAAGGTACTCTACCCAACTCATTTTATGAAGCCACTATTACTCTGATACCTAAACCACAGAAAGACCCAACAAAGATAGAGAACTTCAGACCAATTTCTCTTATGAATATCGATGCAAAAATCCTCAATAAAGTTCTTACTAACCGAATCCAAGAACACATTAAAGCAATCATCCATCCTGACCAAGTAGGTTTTATTCCAGGAATGCAGGGATGGTTTAATATACAAAAATCCATCAATGTAATCCATTATATAAACAAACTCAAAGACAAAAACCACATGATCATCTCGTTAGATGCAGAAAAAGCATTTGACAATATTCAACACCCATTCATGATAAAAGTTTTGGAAAGATCAGGAATTCAAGGCCCAAACCTAAACATGATAAAAGCAATCTACAGCAAACCAGTAGCCAACATCAAAGTAAATGGAGAGAAGCTGGAAGCAATCCCACTAAAATCAGGGACTAGACAAGGCTGCCCACTTTCTCCCTACCTTTTCAATATAGTACTTGAAGTATTAGCCAGAGCAATTCGACAACAAAAGGAGATCAAGGGGATACAAATTGGAAAAGAGGAAGTCAAAATATCACTTTTTGCAGATGATATGATAGTATATATAAGTGACCCTAAAAATTCCACCAGAGAACTCCTAAACCTGATAAACAGCTTCGGTGAAGTAGCTGGATATAAAATAAACTCAAACAAGTCAATAGCCTTTCTCTATACAAAGAATAAACAGGCTGAGAAAGAAATTAGGGAAACAACAACCTTCTCAATAGTCACAAATAGTATAAAATATCCTGGTGTGACTCTAACTAAGGAGGTGAAAGATCTGTATGATAAAAACTTCAAATCTCTGAAGAAAGAAATTAAAGAAGATCTCAGAAGATGGAAAGATCTCCCATGCTCATGGATTGGCAGGATCAACACTGTAAAAATGGCTATCTTGCCAAAAGCAATCTACAGATTCAATGCAATCCCCATCAAAATTCCAACTCAATTCTTCAACGAATTAGAAGGAGCAATTTGCAAATTCATCTGGAATAACAAAAAACCTAGGATTGCAAAAAGTCTTCTCAAGGATAAAAGAACCTCTGGTGGAATCACCATGCCTGACCTAAAACTTTACTACAGAGCAATTGTGATAAAAACTGCATGGTACTGGTATAGAGACAGACAAGTAGACCAATGGAATAGAATTGAAGACCCAGAAATGAACCCACACACCTATGGTCACTTGATCTTCGACAAGGGAGCTAAAACCATCCAGTGGAAGAAAGACAGCATTTTCAACAATTGGTGCTGGCACAACTGGTTGTTATCATGTAGAAGAATGCAAATCGATCCATACTTATCTCCTTGTACTAAGGTCAAATCTAAGTGGATCAAGGAACTTCACATAAAACCAGAGACACTGAAACTTATAGAGGAGAAGGTGGGGAAAAGCCTTGAAGATATGGGCACAGGGGAAAAATTCCTGAACAGAACTGTAAGATCGAGAATTGACAAATGGGACCTAATGAAACTCCAAAGTTTCTGCAAGGCAAAAGACACCGTCAATAAGACAAAAAGACCACCAACAGATTGGGAAAGGATCTTTACCTATCCTAAATCAGATAGGGGACTAATATCCAACATATATAAAGAACTCAAGAAGGTGGACTTCAGAAAATCGAATAACCCCATTAAAAAATGGGGCTCAGAACTGAACAAAGAATTCTCACCTGAGGAATACCGAATGGCAGAGAAGCACCTGAAAAAATGTTCAACATCCTTAATCATCAGGGAAATGCAAATCAAAACAACCGTGAGATTCCACCTCACACCAGTCAGAATGGCTAAGATAAAAAATTCAGGTGACAGCAGATGCTGGTGTGGATGTGGAGAAAGAGGAACACTCCTCCATTGTTGGTGGGATTGCATGCTTGTACAACCACTCTGGAAATCAGTCTGGCGGTTCCTCAGAAAATTGGACATAGTACTACCGGAGGATCCAGCAATACCTCTCCTGGGCATATATCCAGAAGATGCCCCAACTGGTAAGAAGGAAAAATGCTCCACTATGTTCATAGCAGCCTTATTTATAATAGCCAGAAGCTGGAAAGAACCCAGATGCCCCTCAACAGAGGAATGGATACAGAAAATGTGGTACATCTACACAATGGAGTACTACTCAGCTATTAAAAAGAATGAATTTATGAAATTCCTAGCCAAATGGATGGACCTGGAGGGCATCATCCTGAGTGAGGTAACACATTCACAAAGGAACTCACACAATATGTACTCACTGATAAGTGGATATTAGCCCCAAACCTAGGATTCCCAAGATATAAGATCCAATTTGCTAAACACATGAAACTCAAGAAGAATGAAGACTGAAGTGTGGACACTATGCCCCTCCTTAGAATTGGGAACAAAACACCCATGGAAGGAGTTACAGAGACAAAGTTTGGAGCTGAGATGAAAGGATGGACCATGTAGAGACTGCCATATCCAGGGATCCACCCCATAATCAGCATCCAAACGCTGACACCATTGCATACACTAGCAAGATTTTATCAAAAGGACCCAGATGTAGCTGTCTCTTGTGAGACTATGCCGGGGCCTAGCAAACACAGAAGTGGATGCTCACAGTCAGCTAATGGATGGATCACAGGGCTCCCAATGGAGGAGCTAGAGAAAGAACCCAAGGAGCTAAAGGGATCTGCAACCCTATAGGTGGAACAACATTATGAACTAACCTGTACCCCGGAGCTCTTGACTCTAGCTGCATATGTATCAAAAGATGGCCTAGTCGGCCATCACTGGAAAGAGAGGCCCATTGGACACGCAAACTTTATATGCCCCAGTACAGGGGAACACCAGGGCCAAAAAGGGGGAGTGGGTGGGTAGGGGAGTGGGGGTGGGTGGGTATGGGGGACTTTTGGTATAGCATTGGAAATGTAAATGAGCTAAATACCTAATAAAAAATGGAAAAAAAATATCGAATTAGGTCATCTATAGAAGTGTTGTGTCCGGCCAGCAGACCACAATTTGGGTTCTAGCCTGGAAAGGCATTTTGGAAACCTGGAAGAGAAGAGGGGCTAGGTGGCGAGAGAAAGAAATGTAGCCAAGACAGTTATTCTGATCAAAGCTCAGTTTTACTAGTTCCCGACATTTCAGTTATAAAGGAAGGGGGAGAGAACCTGATTCCCGCCGAATAATCTCCGGTCTAGTAGTAGGGTGAGCACGTGGTGGCACCAACAGCAAAGTGGCAGGTTCCAGCAGTGGGCGTGGCAGAACGAATGAGCAGGAAGCTCCACCCCTGAGCAAGCAGGTTTCAGGCTGGGGGAGGGGAGACTACATTTCCTCCCTTTTATTCACAAAATTTAAAAAAAGAAAAAGCTGGCCTGAGGAAAAAAAAATTATCTATGTTCAATAGTTCTGCCAGAATTCTAGGGCTAAGGAAAAAACCTGCTTCCATGGGATTCCTTAACTTTTCTTATGGTCAACTGTATCTGGCTAAGACTGTCCTTTCTTATCCTAGTAAACAACTAACTGAAAAGCCTGGGGCTGTAGGCTCTGACTTTATGATGCTAATTAGTACTGAGTAGGTAACTTTCTAGTTGAATTTTAAGTAGGGCGTTGGAACCTTGGCTAAGTTTGACTGAACAAATTTGAAATACACTATATTAAGAATAACACTAAGTTGATATTCCTCCGCATTTTTGGAAGATAGGTGGGAAACAGGGAGAAGGAGTATGACTGGCTCCGTAGTACAAGGCCAATTGGCTTTTTTATTTGGGTGGGAGGCAGTGAAGGGCTTGCCCTTTCAACAGTACAGTCTCCGACCTCTCTCCCCCCATTAATTAAGTTTAATAAGGCAACGCTTAACTGAGGTGATCAAATGATTTTCTCATCCGTAGATGAGTGGGCTTTTAACCTTGGCTTGGGTGGACATTGACCCGATTCCTCCCGTGGGTGCTGTCATGACCCACACCTGTGGCTCTCGGTATCTTTTGGGGAGGGGAGGCAGAGCCGAAAATATTTTTGGTTTTTAGCTAAAATTTGATACCAACCTCTTTCAAACCGGGTTTATCTCACAGGAAACTCAGAAATGGTCAAGCTGGACCTTCCCCTGCAGTAGCTCTCTGCACCAAGTGATACCCATACTGAATTTGTACGATCACAAACCAGTATGCACAGTTCTGAGTGCTGTGCAGCTCCTAAAGGAGAATTATCAACCTCAGATTTAGCAAGGCCTAAGCAAGAATTATGTCATTAGTAACACCACGACTTGTGGCTAAAATAGGAGCTGGAAGTCGTTCCTCTTCATCCCTGTTTTTTCCACAGCCTAAGAAACTAAGGGGACCTCGCAGTAACAGCAAGGGTGAAAAGCCAGAGGCCAGCTAAGGGACTAAGTCTGTCTATCAAAATAAAAACCAATCTTTATTAATATAGAAATATCTACTTTTCTAGCCCTCTTGGTAAACCTAATTTTTAACTCAGACTGAAAGCCACGTGCTGGAATGTCCTTGGAATGGAGATAACAGCTGCCACCTGTGCGCTCTAGGGGGGGGGGGGGCGGGGATGCACATCTGCTGGTCCGGCTTGAGAATGTTGATTTACCTGCTTGAAAGACAAAATCTCGACAGTGAGAAAGTAGGAAAGCAGAACTTCTTTTGGGGAAGTCCAGGTACTTTATTCAAATGCAAATTGTAAAGCTGAGGCTAGTCTCCTGCCTCCTGTCGGGGAGCTGGCTCAGAGAGTAGCTTTTTGGGCGCCTGAGTCCTCAAGCTGACTCTTAAGCAAAAGAGGAATTTTAGTCCTCAAGATGATACTTTAGAAGATTTAGAATCTGTGTTCATCTGATGAATTAATCTATCTGGCAGCCACCGCGCTCTATCTTCATCTCGTGAAAAAACACAAACTGAGCCCCTATCCCAAATTACAACCGGATCTGGACCCTTTCATTTGTTAGTCAGGGGGTCCTTCTATTTTACCAATGTATTAAGTGACCAATTGCTCTTTAATAGCTTTTTCCACTAGCTGTAAGGCCAGCAATTTTTCTGAGGTTAGGGATCTAGGGGGAGTGGGGGATGTGCTCTGAATTAACTTTGCTAGGTAATTTAGAATATAGGAATCTCTAACATTGGACTGAATATTAGACCAGTCTAAGATTGAGTTAGAATGGCTGGTCACACTGAAGAAAAGAGAAAAATCATTATGGCTCTATTAAATGACTAATTTTACTAAGTCTGAATATACAGTCTCTGATGTACTATTGCCATAAAGTTAAAAGGTTAGAAGCTAGTCTAAACTGGAAAAATGACAAGTAAGGATGGATCTAAAACATGAATTTAATTTAGTTTTTTAGTCAATTCAATCAGGACATGAGTCAACTTACCTGCCAGCTCGTCACACGAATTAACTAATATGCTTCTGCAGCGTTCTGTGGAGAAAACCTGTTTTTCCCTTTTCTAATAAGGTAGCTGTTTTAGGATCAATCTATAAGCCAATAAGTAGATCTCTTTAAGATACTATAAAGCATTTATTAAACTCTTTGACATTAAAATATTAAATTTTGAAAATAACGGTAAATGAGCGCTCTCATAAGATGATTATTCTTGTAATTATCTTAATTACAGTATACAGGTGAATTAAAGATCTTGAATTTGAAATCAAACTGCAAGCTGCAGTCAATGGAACAATGGCAGTTTTAACCATAATTTTTAAGTTTCTTGTGTAAGGTTAGGATAATACCCACAACCTTGGGAAAGCAAAACCCAAGTTTAAAACCATTTATTATTTTTAAAATCAATATTAGAAGCATTACTATCATATTACGAAGTTTGGATGTCAATTAATACCTATGAATACCTATTAAAGCAAGCTTTAATGCTTTAATAAAAAGATATTGCTTTAAATCTTATCTTAAAGTTTACTATTTAGGATACGAACCACATTAATATTATCTAAACTAGAAATATCTTTAGAGACCCAGCCTCTTGGCCTGCTTTATGCCACGTGTCGGAAGGACTCTAAACTTGAGTTATCAAATTTAACACTAACCATCTGTAGCAATGTAACAATTATTAATCTTAGCCAACAACTTATGAGCTGAATGTGAAGACATGCAGAGCACATTTTCAATAAAAAAGAACCAAATGAAGCAGTTATATTTAGACCAATCAGAGAATATTAATTTTTGTAGCTACAATCATAGAATAAAAAACGCTTTACCATTGTCAAACACATTAATCATGAACCATTTATTAGCTTTTTTACTCTGAAACTAAGAGGCTGTGCACTCGCCCTTATTTCCTAAAACGAACAGTTTTTCTAGCAGGGGCCCTCCTGCCACGTGTCTGATTTTTGGCTGAAACATGTGGCAGCTCTCGGCTTTGCAGATAAAGTTTTTTTTATACCATCTTTATTATCCAACATAAAACATAGAACATTCATTCATACAGACTGGACACAAACATACATGAATTGAGCATGAGAACAGATTGGTGCACCGGACATTAGACAAGACACAAAAGGGAGCAGAGTACTCCTGCTATAAGGCCCAGAGAGAAATTTCTCTCTGCTTTTTGGGAAATTTTCCTCCCCTATGATGCAGTTTTTATTAACTGGGGCAATCTGCCTATTCCTTCAATAAACCCTTTCTTTTCTCACGCCTCATGTAGCTTCGGAGAACCATGGCCTACCGCCTGTTACCCAGCTCCTCACTGCTGAACCTAAGTGAACCAGTGCTCGGGTTTAACGCTGTCTCAGCTTAGCCCATACCTTCTCCGGTATGAATTTCCTTTATCCTTTATTTTATGGAGCTCCGAACCAGCAGTGTCTCTTCCAAAAATCCTTTGCCGTTTCTCAGTCCCGCGTTGGTTCACCAATTGTTGTGTCCGGCCAGCAGACCACAACTTGGGTTCTAGCCTGGAAAGGCATTTTGGAAACCTGGAAGAGAAGAGGGGCTAGGTGGCGAGAGAAAGAAATGTAGCCAAGACAGTTATTCTGATCAAAGCTCGATTTTACTAGTTCCCGACATTTCAGTTATAAAGGAAGGGGGAGGGAACCCGATTCCTGCCGAATAATCTCCGGTCCAGTAGTAGGGTGAGCACGTGGTGGCACCAACAGCAAAGTGGCAGGTTCCAGCAGTGGGCGTGGCAGAACGAATGAGCAGGAAGCTCCACCCCTGAGCAAGCAGGTTTCAGGCTGGGGGAGGGGAGACTACATAGAAGGATAATTTCTTTTTTCTTTCCAGTTTGCACACTTTTTTATGTCTTTTTCTCATCTTTTCAAGAATATTTTATTAGTTCTCTGAGAATTGTATTCACCAAGTTTTTTGATCACAGCCTCCCCTTTCTCCTTGTTCTTCCCAGATAGACAACCCCTTCCCTACTCTCCCAATGTTGTGTCCTTTAACAAAATCACCTGGATAAATTTGTGGTGCCCAGATATTCTGAGACAAGTAGCCTTCCAATGGAGCTTGATTCCGTTGCCAGGGGCTACACTCTTAGAGAAAACTGTCTTCCTCTTCTAGCCACTAACAATTGTCAGTCTCCTCAGCTAGGGTGGAACTTTATGACCAATTCCCATACAGGGCTTGTGGGTGCTGTCACAACTGATGTGAGGTCATATGTGCACTATCCTAAGAAGACACTGTTCCCTGAGTCATTCACTACCACTGGCCTTGGTTACACAGGGGTCTTTTATCTTTGGGAGGAGTAGATGCTATGTTTGTTTCATTATGGGCTGCATGTTCTATAGTCTCTTATTAACTGCACTTTAGCCAGTGTGTACCACTGTACTAATCACCTTCTACTTCAGCGAGGAGCTTCTCAGATGAGGGTTAAAAGGTATATCTATGGATATAATAAGTTCCACAGCAAATGTGTGTGGGTCAGAGAACAACTTTGGGAGTCTGTTCTCTCATTCTACCATGTAGGTCCCAGGGATAAAACTCAGGTTGTCAGGCTCAGATGGAAGAACCTTAGCTGACTGAGCCATTTCACCCGCCCAGGAAAGCATTTTAGGGGTCACCATGTTCTGTAACATGTACAATTAAAGAGGACAATACTCATGCTCAGTATAAAGTTATAGTTCAAGACAGAAAAGAAATCAGGCAGATATGGAGACATTCTTAGCTCAAGGGCATGAGAATTGAAAGGTTAAAATGGCAGACATGAATATTTGAGCAACATTTTTTTAAATCAAAATATTAGGATGGGACATGTCTGGGCATGTTTTTTTACCCGCAACATGTTTTACTGAAAGAAAACAAAGAAAACTTTGAAAGCAGTTGTTCAACATAAAATGGCCTCCAAGCTGGACTATGGAGTGGTGCACACATATAATCCCAGCTCTCAGGAAGTAGAGGCAGAAGCAGAGGCAGGCAGATCTCAATGAGTTTAAAACCACCCTAGTCTACATATAGAGCTCTAGGACAGCCAATACTACACATAGAAACCCTGTCTTGAAAAAAAATGGACTTCATATTTTGTTTTGTTTATGGACTTTTTGCTTTATTTTGTTTGGGTATTTTTTGTCTTATTTTGTGTTTTATTTGTTTTGATTTTGTTGTTCTTGTTTGCTGTTTAGGAAGGCCTTTTATATTTTCTGATAGAGCATGGAGCTGAGTGGGTAGGGAGGTAAGGAGAATCTGAGAGAAAATGGGGGAGAAAAATATATTTCATGGAAAAAAAAAGAAAAGAAAGTACTTTAATATAAACTTCACCTTTAAAGTAGATTGGAATGCACAGTGGTTAACACAGGAGGAAGAGTCAATATTGTCATGGCTACTTCTAAGTTTTAGAGGCATCAGAGATGACTCTATACTATGGTGGATTGAACAATGGTAAAAAGCTGGTTGAGGAGGGGTGCTGTATATATATATGATGCCTGTGTAACTTGCAGTGAAGGCATTAGAGGTTGGTTGGAATCATAACAATACCAGCAAGTTCTGAGTGTCAGATACCCCAGAAAATCTAAGATAAAAGACCATATAAAGTTAGTCATTTTTGTACAAATATGAACCAAAAATAAACAGAAGCATAGGAATTTCCATAATTACTCATCTTCTGGGACATGGACCTCAAGAAATTAGAAATTATAACCATACTGGTAGGGTGAATATACATATATATATATATATATATATATATATAGAGAGAGAGAGAGAGAGAGAGAGAGAGAGAGAGAGGTTTTTCATGTACTTGGTAGTTGGGGCCGGCCTGTGGCTCTCATGTCTGGGTTCAAGCCTGGGAGGCAACTGAGCTGAAAGAGAAGAGGGAATCTAGGCAGGTCAAGAAATAATGGAAACCAAGACATGCTAGTCTGTTCAAGGTTCAAATGTTTAATGGAGGATGTGCTTTATAAAGGAAAGGGGAGGCCCATTCCCGCCAATTCATCCGTGCAGGTGACCAAGTGCAGGATAGGGTGTAGTCTCTGGAATCACTAGGCAGCCTCCCAGCAGGTAGCAGCGACAGTGGCTGAACAATAGAGTGATCTAGGGAGGCTCCACCCTAGATAATCTCTTTAGTGGCAGCAAGGTCGAGGTCTGGCACAGCCTGCTTCAGGCTGAGGGAGGCTACACTTGGTTGAGTTCATTTATAATGAGTAATACATACATACATACATATATATATATATACATATATATATATATGTATGTATATATAGTCATTGAAAGAGAGTTGCATGAACCCATTTGTTTAGAGCTTTTTGATTTTGAGGAGAATGGAGATTGTTTGTTTCATGTGTTTGTTTTTGGTTGGGAGTTGTTTGTGTTGTTTGCAAGCTCTGTGGTGTATACATATAGAAGCCAGAGTAGGACATTTTGTGTCATTTTCTGTTATGTTCCACCTTATTCCCTTGAGATAGAACCAGTCACTGAACCAGAAGCTTGCCATTTTGGTTAGGCTGGCTGGCCAGTAAATTCTTGGGATCTGCCTGTCTCTGTTCCAATGTGTTACAGCTATGCCCAGCTGTTTACATGGGTGCTGGAGATTCTAATTCAGGTCCTTGTTCTTGCAATGGAAAATCTCTTACCCAATGAGCTATCAAAATGCTATGCTACTAGAGTCCTGTAAAAAAATAAAATCTCCACCCGGAATCTCATGATGCGGGGAAAGGAAAGATGGAACCTCTGTTGTCAAGTGGAGAAGGAACTTGCCTCCTAGGAAAATATTCCACCCAGTACTACAAGTTATCAACATACTTTGCATGACTGATTGGAGACAGAGATAGGCCAATGATACATCAATGAATGGGTGAATAATATCTTGATGAGGACAGTTTAATTGTGTATAGTCTTTTATTCTTTTATTTAAACATAATCCTCAGGTCACGTCATTAAAGAAAACTCTCTCTTTTCCAGCAGCCATTAATGTCAATAACTCCTCAGCCTGTAAGTGGGGTTTCATGCCCACCTCCCCTCTTCTAACCTGGGATTGTATCTGGCTTGAACTTGTGCAGAATTTATACAACTGCCACAACCAGTGTGAACTCATATGTGCAACTGCCCTGCTGAATCTGGAAAACACAGCTGCTCTTAACAATCTTTGTGTCCCTTCTTCCATGAAGACCATTATAGGTTAAAAAAAAAGTGACACATATATCCTCTTCAGTGCTGAACACTCCATAGTTTCTTTCTGCACCCTGAGCAATGGAGCATATCATTAATTGCCATCTACCTCAAGGAGAAACTTCTCTGATGAGGGTTGAGAGGTGTGCTAATCTGTGAGTATAGCCTTAAGTGATTAGGAGTTATTTTAATACGTTGTCCATTTAGAAGAGTAATAATACTGGGTTCTCCCCTAGTGCGTATGACCAACCTAGCTACAGATTCTTGGCTTCTTTAACACTGCTTGGATGTGGGATAAATCATTTGGAACAGGCCTTAGATCATTACACCCACAACGGCCATACCACTACTGCTTTAGTAGGCATAATATATCTGGCCAGTCACTATAGTTAGTTTGCAGGATTCTCAGCTGAGTAAGACTGATGAATCCTTTCTTCTCCTGTAGTATGCACAGCTTCTTGCACTACCATAAAAGCTAGCACATAGTAAAGAAGCATCCAAGCATTTACCAGCTTGGTTTCTCCATGGTCTATGAGTGAGTATATGGTATCTTCAGCAATAGGGTCTTATTGTCAAGTTCTGGGTAGTACTCAAGATTAATTCTTTTTAAAGCAGTCATTTTTTCCCTCCATGATAAGACAGAGGATACAGTGGAGCTTTGAATAATTTCCTTTCTAAAACCTAAGCCAATGAAACCAGAAAGAGCTGATCATAAGATAAGCCCTGACTCCGAGGAGGGCAGGCTGCACGGGTGAGGGTGTGGAATACAGAGGCCACCCATTTCTGTGACAGGCGAGAGCCACAGAGGTTCTGAGGCGGTGTCATCTTCGGCTCCAGACAACAGGCCACCTTCCTAGCCAAAGCAACACAACTTCTGAAAAAGATCCTGTTTTGGGCCTTCATCTTCAGCCAGGAGGAGGTCCAAACACCAGATAACTGTGCACCTTCCCTGAAAGAGGAGAGCTTGCCTGCAGAGACTGCTCTGACCACTAAAACTCAGAGGAAAGAGCTAGTCTCCCACGTCTGCTGATAGAGGGTAACAAAATCAACAAAGGAACAATCTCTAAACAAAGACAACTATAACAACTAACTCCAGAGATTGCCAGATGGCGAAAGGTAAACGTAAGAATCCTACTAACAGAAAACAGGACCACTCACCATCATCAGAACCCAGAACGCCCACTTCGCCCAGTCCAGGGCACCCTAACACACCTGGAAAGGTAGACCTGGATTTAAAAGCATATCTCATGATGATGGTAGAGGACATAAAGAAGGAATTTAATAACTCACTTAAAGAAATACAGGAGAACACTGCTAAAGAGTTACAAGTCCTTAAAGAAAAACAGGAAAACACAACCAAACAGGTAGAAGTCCTTATAGAAAAACAGGAAAACACATCCAAACAGATGATGGAAATGAACAAAACCATACTAGACCTAAAAAGGGAAGTAGACACAATAAAGAAAACCCAAAGTGAGGCAACACTGGAGATAGAAACCCTAGGAAAGAAATCTGGAACCACAGATGCCATCATCAGCAACAGAATACAAGAGATGGAAGAGAGAATCTCAGGTGCAGAAGATTCCATAGAGAACATTGGCACAACAATCAAAGAAAATGGAAAATTAAAAAGATCCTAACTCAAAACATCCAGGAAATCCAGGACACAATGAGAAGACCAAACCTACGGATAATAGGAGTGGACGAGAATAAAGATTTTCAACTCAAAGGCCAAACAAATATCTTCAACAAAATTATTGAAGAAAGCTTCCCAAATCTAAAGAAAGAGATGCCCATGAACATACAAGAAGCCTACAGAACTCCAAATAGACTGGACCAGAAAAGAAATTTCTCCCAACACATAATAATCAGAACATCAAATGCACTAAATAAAGATAGAATACTAAAAGCAGTAAGGGAAAAAGGTCAAGTAACATATAAAGGCAAGCCTATCAGAATTGCACCAGATTTTTCACCAGAGACTATGAAAGCCAGAAGAGCCTGGACAGATGTTATACAGACACTAAGAGAACACAAATTCCAGCCCAGGCTACTATACCCAGCCAAACTCTCAATTACCATAGATGGAGAAACCAAAGTATTCCACGACAAAACTAAATTCACCCATTATCTCTCCACGAATCCAGCCCCTCAAAGGATAATAACAGAAAAAAACCAATACAAGGACGGGAACCACGCCCTAGAAAAAACAAGAAGATAATCCCTCAACAAAACTAAAAGAAGACAGCCACAAGAACAGAATGCCAACTTTAACAACAAAAATAACAGGAAGCAACAATTACTTTTCCTTAATATCTCTTAATATCAATGGTCTCAACTCCCCAATAAAAAGACATAGACTAACAAACTGGCTACACAAACAAGACCCAACATTTTGCTGCTTACAGGAAACTCATCTCAGAGAAAAAGATAGACACTACCTCAGAATGAAAGGCTGGAAAACAATTTTCCAAGCAAATGGTATGAAGAAACAAGCTGCAGTAGCCATCCTAATATCTGATAAGATTGACTTCCAATCCAAAGTCATCAAAAAAGACAAGGAGGGACACTTCATACTCATCAAAGGTAAAATCCTCCAAGAGGAACTCTCAATTCTGAATATCTATGCTCCAAATACAAGGGCAGCCACATTCATTAAAGAAACTTTAGTAAAGCTCAAAGCACACATTGCACCTCACACAATAATAGTGGGAGACTTCAACACACCACTTTCACCAATGGACAGATCATGGAAACAGAAACTAAACAGGGACACAGTGAAACTAACAGAAGTGATGAAACAAATGGGCTTAACAGATATCTACAGAACATTTTATCCTAAAACAAAAGGATATACCTTCTTCTCAGCACCTCATGGTACCTTCTCTAAAACTGACCACATAATTGGTCACAAAACAAGCCTCAACATATACAAAAATATTGAAATTGTCCCATGCATCCTATCAGATCACCATGGACTAAGGCTGATCTTCAATAACAACATAAATAATAGAAAGCCAACATTCACATGGAAACTGAACAACACTCTTCTCAATGATACCTTGGTCAAGGAAGGAATAAAGAAAGAAATTAAGGACTTTTTGGAGTTTAATGAAAAGAAGCCACAACATACCCAAACTTATGGGACACAATGAAAGCATTCCTAAGAGGAAAACTCATAGCTCTGAGTGCCTCCAAAAAGAAACTAGAAAGAGCACACATTAGCAGCTTGACAACACACCTAAAAGGTCTAGAAGAAAAGGAAGCAAATTCACCCAAGAGGAGTAGAAAGCAGGAAATAATCAAACTCAGGGGTGAAATCAACCAAGTGGAAACAAGAAGAACTATTCAAAGAATTAACCAAATGAGGAGTTGGTTCTTTGAGAAAATCAACAAGATAGATGAACCCTTAGCTAGACTCACTAGAGGGCACAGGGACAAAATCCTAATTAACAAAATCAGAAATGAAAAGAGAGACATAACAACAGATCCTGAAGAAATCCAAAACACCATCAGATCCTTCTATAAAAGGCTATACTCAACAAAACTGGAAAACCTGGACGAAATGCACAAATTTCTGGACAGATACCAGGTACCAAAGTTGAATCAGGATCAAGTTGACCATCTAAACAGTCCCATATCCCCTAAAGAAATAAAAGCAGTTATTAATTTGACAGTCTCCCAGCCAAAAAAAGCCCAGGACCAGATGGGTTTAGTGCAGAGTTCTATCAGACTTTCAAAGAAGACCTAATTCCAGTTCTTCACAAAATAGAAACGGAAGGTACTCTACCCAACTCATTCTATGAAGCCACAATTACTCTGATACCTAAACCACAAAAAGACCCAACAAAGATAGAGACTTCAGACCAATTTCCCTTATGAATATCGATGCAAAAATCCTCAATAAAGTTCTTGCTAACCGAATCCAAGAACACATCAAAACAATCATCCATCCTGACCAAGTAGGTTTCATCCCAGGGATGCAGGGATGGTTTAATATACGGAAATCAATCAATGTAATCCAGTATATAACCAAACTCAAAGACAAAAACCACATGATCATCTCCCTAGATGCTGAGAAAGCATTTGACAAAATCCAACACCCATTCATGATAAAAGTCTTGGAAAGATCAGGAATTCAAGGTCCATACCTAAACATGATAAAAGCAATCTACAGCAAACCAGTAGCCAACATCAAAGTAAATGGTGAGAAGCTCGAAGCAATCCCACTAAAATCGGGGACCAGACAAGGCTGTCCACTCTCGCCCTACCTATTCAACATTGTACTTGAAGTCCTAGCCAGAGCAATTAGACAACAAAAGGAGATCAAGGTGATACAAATTGGAAAGGAAGAAGTCAAAATATCACTTTTTGCAGATGATATGATAGTATATATAAGTGACCCTAAAAGTTCCACCAGAGAACTCCTAAACCTGATAAACAGCTTCAATGAAGTAGCTGGATATAAATTTAACTCACACAACTCAATGGCCTTTCTGTACACAACGGATAAACAGGCTGAGAAAGAAATTAGGGAAACAACACCCTTCTCAATAGTCACAAATAATATAAAATACCTTGGCGTGACTCTAACTAAGGAAGTGAAAGATCTGTATGATAAGAACTTCAAGTCTCTAAAGAAAGAAATTAAAGAAGATCTCAGAAGATGGAAAGATCTCCCATGCTCATGGATTAGCAGGATCAACATTGTAAAAATGGCTATCTTGCCAAAAGCAATCTACAGATTCAATGCAATCCCCAGCAAAATTCCAACTCAATTCTTCAACGAATTAGAAAAGGCAATCAGCAGATTCATCTGGAATAACAAAAAACCAAGGATAGCAAAAACTCTTCTCAAGGATAAAAGAACCTCTGGTGGAATCACCATGCCGGACCTAAAACTGTACTACAGAGCAATTGTGATCAAAACTGCATGGTACTGGTATAGTGACAGACAAGTAGACCAATGGAACAGAATTGAAGACCCAGAGATGAACCCACACACCTATGGTCACTAGATCTTTGACAAGGGAGCTAAAACCATCCAGTGGAAATAAGACAGCATTTTCAACAAATGGTGCTGGCACAACTGGTGGTTATCATGTAGAAGAATGCGAATTGATCCATTTCTATCTCCTTGTACTAAGGTCAAATCTAAGTGGATTAAGGAACTCCACATAAAACCAGAGACACTGAAACTTATAGAGGAGAAAGTAGGGAAAAGCCTCGAAGATATGGGTACAGGGGAATAATCCTGAATAGAACAGCAATGGCTTGTGCTGTAAGATCAAGAATTGATAAATGGGACCTCATAAAATTACAAAGCTTCTGCAAAGCAAAAGACACCGTCAATAAGACAAAAAGGCCACCAACAGATTGGGAAAGGATCTTTACCTATCCCAAATCGGATAGGGGACTAATATCCAATATATATAAAGAACTCAAGAAGCTGGACTCCAGAAAATCAAATAACCCCATAAAAAATGGGGCTCAGAGCTGAACAAAGAATTCTCAACTGAGGAATACTGAATGGCAGAGAAACACCTGAAAAAATGTTCAACATCCTTAATCATCAGGGAAATGCAAATCAAAACAACACTGAGATTCCACTTCACTCCAGTCAGAATGGCTAAGATCAAATCTCAGGTGACAGCAGATGTTGGCGAGGATGTGGAGAAAGGGGAACACTCCTCCATTGTTGGTGGGATTGCAAGCTTGTACAACCACTCTGGAAATCAGTCTGGCAGTTCCTCAGAAAATTGGACATAGTACTACCAGAGGATCCAGCAATACCTCTCCTGGGCATATATCCAGAAGATGTCCCAACCGGTAAGAAGAACACATGCTCCACTATATTCATAGCAGCCTTGTTTATAATAGCCAGAAGCTGGAAAGAACCCAGATGCCCCTCAACAGAGGAATGGATACAGAAAATGTGGTACATTTACACAATGGAATACTACTCAGCTATTAAAAAAATGAATTTATGAAATTCCTAGGCAAATGGATGGACCTGGAGGGTATCATCCTGAGTGAAGTAACCCAATCACTCGCACAATATGTACTCACTGATAAGTGGATAATAGCCCAGAAACTTAGGATACCCAAGATATAAGATACAACTTACCAAATGCATGAAATTCAAGAAGAATGAAGACGAAAGTGTGGACACTTTACCCTTTCTTAGAAATGGGAACAAAACACCCATAGAAGGAGTTACAGAGACAAAATTTGGAGCTGTGACGAAAGGATGGACCATCTAATGACTGCCATATGCAGGGATCCATCCCATGATCAGCTTCCAAATGCTGACACCATTGCATACACTAGCAAGATTTCGCTGAAAGGACCCAGTTATAGCTCTCTCTTGTGAGACTATGCCAGGGCCTAACAAACACAGAAGTGGATGATCACAGTCAGCTATTGGATGGGTCACACGGCCCCTAATGGAGGAGCTAGAGAAATTACCCAAGGAGCTATAGGGAACTGCAACCCTATAGGTGGAACAACAATATGAACTAACCAGTACCCGGGAGCTCTTGTCTTTAGCTGCATATGTTTCAAAAGATGGCCTAGTCGGCCATCACTGCAAATAGAGGCCCATTGGACTTGCAAACTTTATATGCCCCAGTACAGGGGAACGCCAGGGCCAAAAGGGGGGAGTGGGTGGGTAGGGGATTGGGGGGGTGGGTATGGGGGACCTTTGGGATAGCATTGAAAATGTAAATGAGGAAAATTCCTAATTAAAAAAAAAAGATAAGCCCTGCCCTGCCATCTAGGGTTCCATCTATGGTTCCTGTGCTTTGACTGGTGCTAGACTCAATGCCTGCCAGTGTTTTTATAATCAGGTCATTAATGTAAGTACAGTGAAAACAACCTCAAGCTGTCCCACCCAGGTGGGCAACAGGTCCAAATTCTTTGACACTCCCTGGTCTCCAAATTACCTAGGTGTAGACACAGTAGATCCTGACTAATGATAATGTTTTCCACAAGTGACTCTGTTATAAAAGCCAGTCAGATCAAAGCACTCTGCACTGGTAAGGTAAAGTACAGGAATTGAGTAATCCTACATGCTCTATATTCCCCTACCCCAGCATGCTCGTAGTCACACAGAACGTGTACTCCTCTTTACATAAGTTGCAGCTCTCTGATATAAACGCCTTCCACTTCCCTCTGTGGTGTAGCCCACATCTTCCACTATATACAGACCTATCTCCATAAGTCTGAATCCAAGTCACAATACATTTCCTGGGCTCTCAGAGTTCTACATGATGATCATTTGATGAGCTAGTGGAAATGAGGAAGACATTAGGGCTTTGAAGACATAAAAATCATATTGTCTCACTCTGCTAAGATTATGACTCACCACAACCAGGAAAGACCTAGGGGCCACTTTGCAATGATCTGTTTGATGCCTTAATTGTAGCTACTTTTATAAACTGTATTTTTAGAATGTTGTACTGTGTTCCTATATAGTTCACTGAAGCTCTTTGTTCTTTTAGTTAAAGCCTTCCTGAGAGCTCAGAACCATACCACACATTAGTTGGGATTCAAAAGAAACAGCCCACTGCCATTCATCTTCCTACCCCACCACAGGTGCATAGCCACTGCTCAGGGGCAGGCCAAACTAGGCTAAAGGGCAGATGTAGGTGATGCCAATCAGAAGAACAAGCGAGGGCCACACCAATATGTCCTCACAAGAGCCTAGCTCTCCTACTACAGCAAGCCCTGAGTATCCCAACACAGATGAGGTACAAAAAAAAAAAAAAAAAACAAACCACCTTAAAACCTACCTTATGAAGATGATAGAGGTCCTTAAAGAAGACATGAATAAATCCAGGAAAATGCAAACAATTGAAGGAAATTAATAAATCCCTCAAAGAAAGCCGGGAAAACACAATTAGAGGAAATTAATAAATCCTTTAAGGAAAGCCAAGAAAAAGACCAGTTAAGAACATGAATAAAACTGGTCAAGATCTGGAAATGGAAATAGAAGCATCAAGAAAACACAAACTGAAGGATTTTTGGAAATAGAAAAATCTAGATAAGCAAACAGAAGTTACAGATGCAAGCTTCACAAAGGGAATACAAGAGAGAGAAGAGAGAAGCATAGGCATTGAAAATACAATAAAAGAAATAGATACATTGTAGGAGGAACAGCTCAGCCACCTCTGTATAAACACCAGTTTATATCTGCCAAACCTGTTCGTCATTTGTTTCCTTTGCTCTCCTCATTATGGGTTCCCTCCTCTCCACAATCAAGGAACCCCAGATTAGGGCACTCAAAACTCTTCTGGTTACATGTGGTCTCAAGAGTAAGACTCATTACCTGGACCAATTTGGGGAGGTGGCTGCTATTTTGACCCCTTGGATATCACCAGAGAACATGTAGGACCCTGACCTCTGGGTACTTGTTCTCTTCCTTGCCTGCAAGCTTGAGGTACAGTCTGGGATTACCCCTCCCTTGTCCTTTGTTCCCGTCCTCCTTGCAGTTATCACCAGTTTTAAGAATTCTTCCACAGAGGAAGTGGTACCCACCCATAACAAACACTGTGAGGATCATCTTTCCATGACTGGGAAAAGACTAAAGTTCATTTGCAGGGAGTATGGAGAGATACTGATATTTCTCGTGGCATGGAGCAGTTAAAGGCAGAAATCTCAGATAATAGCAGAAGCCATTTGGATACTTGGAACATTGATGAATTGGTCAGAGATTTAAAAAATAACCTAAGTGCATTGAATCCCTTGGATTGGGTTCAATGTATAATCCTGCTTGCTATTATTATTGGCATTATTTTATTAGTAATCATTGTGTTTCCACTCATCTCTAGATTTCTTCTGAGATCTGTAGCTACAATGAGGTAGGACATTCTGGAACTTCAGCTGAAAAATAAAATAAGAGGGGGAACTGCCACACCCACTCCAGTGAAGTTTGAGTGACAGGCCTAAAAGCCTGGAAGCAGTCCCAAGGCAAAGAGTTTCACGGAAACTTAGCCTCCTGGAACCTTGGCATTCCCATAGCATGTATGCTCCAAACCTGTCCCCGAGTTAGTCCGGTATATAGATCTGTGTGCTTTCTTTCAGTATTGTTTTATTATAAGTGCCTTTAAGGATTGGTTTTGACAAATAGCTAAGTCAGATTAGCCTCCACCAGTGTTCCAATGTCCTAGGCAGTCCTTAAGCTGACCCTGAGCTTGGAATTCAGTAAGAATGTTACCTATTCAGTAGCATTCAAAATTACCTCTAGTAGAGACAGTGAAAGTAATCAGGCATTACAATTTACTTGAATAAAGCTAGAAATCTCAGGGCTAGTCTACAAAGTAAATACTTAGAACAATAGCTGAGTCACTCTCATACACAGGAATTTACAATGGCCTAGGAAGAAGGTGGGTTGTGGTTTTAGGAGGAACTGGAGTATTATATTATTCATGAAAGGGTTAGTAGAACTGAATTCACCTGGTGCATGTTTTTCTCTAGGCCCAGAGGAATAGCATAATCAGGTATTTACTAAGGGACCCCTGGTGGTGGGTTTAACAATAGACTAGCATTGCATCAGACCATTCACCTCTCTCCTGGGTTTAGCTGATCTTAGATAGAAATGTTCCTATCTCAGTTGTAAACACTGACTGGCTCCCCCTAGATTTTTATGTATGCATTTTCTTTGTTTTATGTAAAGAACCATTATGGGTGTACCTTGGTGGATGTATTCGCCTAGCTTTCTTGTTTTTCTTCTGTATTATAAGACTGGTGCTTGTGCCAGTGTGGTGGTGCACGCCTTTAATCCCAGCACTTGGGAGGCAGAGGCAGGCAGATTTCTGAGTTCAAGGCCAGCCTGGTCTACAGAAAAAAAAAATACAAAAAAAAAAACAAAAACAAAAAACAAAAAACTGGTGCTTGCTTTTGAGAAATTACATTCAGATACCACACTCCCATGTGTCACTGTCTGTTTGTCACCCTTTTTTCACTGACTCCTGCCCACCTGAATGGGGATCCTGAGTTCTCCTGCAGATCAAGGGCCTGACTGAAGTCAGTCCACAGCAGGTCATTAAAGTTCTAGAGCAATAAGACAACTAGGGAGATCAAGGGAATACAAATTAGGAAGGAAGAAATCAAAGTATCACTATTCACAGATGATACTATAGTGTGTATAAGCTACCTCAAAAATTTTGCCAGGAAACTTTACAGTTGATAAGCACCTTCAGAGAATTGGCTGGATACAATATTAACTCAAAAAAAAAAAAATCCATAGCTCTTCTATAAACAAAAACTTGACTGAAAAAGAAATCAGGAAAACAACATCCTTTACAAGAGCCATGAATATTATGAAATATTTTGGTGTAAGTCTAAACAAGCACATAGAGCACATAGAATACAAATAAGCAGTCAGGCAGCAAGGCAGAAGAACAGAGAGATTATAATGACTTGGAAAGATAACTTGGAAGATGTGGGGAGAGGTGATACATGCCAGTATTGAATCAGTTTGTTCCACTGGGAGGGACAGGAAATTTAGATGCCACTGAGAAAACCTAAACAGCCCACGGAGACAATATATGTGTTATAGAAAGCATCTCGGCAAAGACAATAAGTAAACTCTATTTCCTCGGGTCCACATTTCTAAAGAAAGGCATCCCAAAGATGTCAAGTGCAGCAAATAACTGCTTACTTAAAGCCAAATGATGTAGAACCTTGCATTTCTAGCACTCCCTTTGCCTAAAGATAAATGACAATCCTTGTACACCCACCTTACAGCTTTATTTACAAGAGAAAACAACTTCAGTGTTTTTTTTTTAAAGATTCTGAGAGAAGTTTGGTGAGGGAAAACCATAATCAGAATATGTTGCATGAAAAATCTATTTTTAATAAAAAATAAGAATATAAAGGGATGAGATATTTCTTAGTAACTTTTACAGCTATAACTTGATGAGTCACCAAAATTCAATATTGTATTATAAAAGCGATTCTCCCTCTGAAGCTCATAACCACACTTTTGTATGTAGTATTTTTGCTCTAGTACATCTCTTGCCTTTAACTTCCTGAATCATGTGAAAAACATGCCTTAATAAACTTCTGTTTCATATTGACTCACCCTATAGTTAATTTTCTCACCAAAACCATGAATTCCAGTTTTGCCTGGGGCTAGCATTGGGTCCCCATACTGCCTACTGCTGATATCTTAAGGCCTTATCAGGATCCATCTGAAGCATTCATTGTTGGTTAGTCTGTCTGCCTGTTTCTTAGTTAATCTGTTCTGTTAGGCCTGGTTTGCATCTTATATTGTTTGGTTTTGTTTTTGCTTCTGTTTTCTGGTCAAAATATCACAGTGTTTAATGAATGTCACTAGTACCAAGTATAAAAATCTGCTAAAGTCATCCATAACCCACTCCTGGGTCAGATGGAACCATATGAAGCTTGGCCATTGGGGTACAGTCTATTATGTTTGGTCTACTTATATCCTAAGGCATTTTGCTATCCCACCCAGAAGCAGCCTGAGACCCAAAAAAATGGTGAAGAAGATACTCTTGAAATTAGGAGGGTTAGTACACAGTGTGTGGGGGTTCCACGTTCTCAGAGAAAGGATGGAGAAAATGTGGGAAGAGGCTGTATTTGGGGTGACTGGGAGAAGAAGGAAGGGTATAATCAGGATGTAAAGTGATAAGTAAATAAGTTAATGGAAAAAATAGCACATTTTAGATCCAAAACACATCAAGAATTGTGTGTTTGTAGAAGCTAGAAGTCAAGTCTAGATATCTTCCCCAACCACTCTATACTATGTTTTGAGACAGGGTCTCTTGATGAACCTGGATTTTACCAATTTTGCTAGACTCAATAGTCAGCAAGACACGGGGATTGTCCTGTCTCTGCTTTCTCAGTACTGGGGTTACAGCATGATTTTCCACATCCAGCTTTTTTATATTTAGGGATCTAAATGCAGGTCCTCGTGCTGGCAAGTGTTCAAATACATGATCCTGAGGGAGACATTTCACATTTGAGTCACAGCATTGATCTTTACAGTTCTAGACTTAATTCAGAGGTGGTGATTTCCAAAGTTCCCAATCAGATTTTGGCACCAATAAGAGCAGCACCAAGTACCTGGAGCTGACTGCTCACACCTTCCTTGGAAATTCAAATTGGACAGACTCAAGAGCTACAGAATTGTGTTTTGCTAAACCAATAGCATACATGGGATAGAACTCATGGCCCCCAGAAAACTATGACATATTAAGATTCCATGTACAGTAGAGTTCCCTTTGTTATTAAGATAGATCGTCACAGACCCATGTATGTGTTCTAACTTCATGTAGCAAAAACAGTGTACTCAGGCCTTGGGATTGAGAAATCCATTAGCCTTCACCTTCAAGGCCACTGTGGAATACAGATGATGGGAATTTGTTGGTCTGTTAGAATGACTGAGAGCCTTCAAGGCTCAGTTGCCCATACATCAGCACCATTGGCACAGAAGACAAAGCCCTTTCATCCACATTTAGATGACATGTCAGGATCTTTTTAATGTCTCTTCCTTGCCCTGCCAGGACATAGACTAGTCTTTTCTAAGTTAGCTGTCCATATATACCTCAACCTGAGAACTGCAAGATGTGACAGCCAGAAAGGATCCCTGATTCAATTTAGGTCTCATAATTTAGAGAGAATGACACAAGGATTCAGAGAAAGCCAAAAGTAGTAGAAGTTGAAACAAGGGTTCTTGGCTTGACACTGGGCACGGTACAGCATGGTAGACTGGGCAAGGTCTAACTTCTTACTTAGACATTCTATAAAAGGATGTATGTTGAACTTTAACAATGGAGCTGGCATGGTGGGTATGATGCAATCCCTTTCTGCTTAAAGCTAACATAACTCCTCTCTCTAGATTTGGTGATTTTACAGTCTTTTAATTTTATCTTGGAAAGTTTATATACCTCATGACTTCTATTCTATACTTCCCAAAAAATAATTCAGTTTCTCAATAGGAAGAACTCATAGAAAGGAATTTATGTACCTTGACCCATTTCTATACTTTCTTTCTCTTATTTATTTAAAAAGAATGGTGTGGCATAAAGGTCAGGTATGTTTCAATAATGAAAACAATTATTTAAGGGTTTTTATTTTCTAAAGACTTATTTACTTATGTGTATGGGTGTTTTGTCTCTATGCACTTTTGCCCATCAGAAAAAGATCAATTCTATGGATCTATAGTTATAGACAGTAGTGAGCTGCCATATGAGAGCTGAGAATTGAACTCAAGACCTCTGTAAGAATAGTCATTGTTCTTGACTGCTGAGCCTTGTCTCCATTTCCTAACACAGAGTCATACACCCATCATTAATGAATCACAGAAGGCAGAGAGGCTATAAATTTAGAGCATATCTGCTAGGCAAATAAAACAAATGTTTCATAATATATGACGTAAATTAAAATGTCATGATGTCAAAACTAACCTACCATCCAAACTATTTGTGAAGCTAAAATTAAAACATTCACACTAAACTGTATTACAAATTTGAAATCTAAGTAGTGCAGAGTCATGGTCAAACAGTTGTTAAGTAAATAAACGGCTCACAAAAAGGAGCAAAACAAAACAAAACAAAACGGAAACAAAATTGAAGCCTAGCAGAAAAAGTCTTATTTAAATGGTCTGGAGGGATCACCAAGAACCTTCACCATTTCTTCTGATTCTTGTTCTTATTCAGCATCTTTCAGGAGCACAGTTTCTAAAGGGCACAACATGCTCAGTTTTCACTGAACCAAACTAAAGGAGATGGAAATCATCATTTGTTTGACAACATCTAACATAAAACCTGAGAGCAATATGTATCTATAATGCAACAAAGTCCAGATTATGTGTAGCAAAAGGGGGAAATCATTGCTGTTAGCTGAGGAGGTACATGAAAATATGTGTATTTCAAGTCATTTTATAAGAAAACAGGTCATATGATGGGGCTTTTTTTCCCGAATTTTTATTAGGTATTTTCTTCATTTACATTGCAAATGCGAAAGTCTCCCATACCCTCCCTCCCCCTTGGCTCCCCTACCCAACCACTCCCACTTCTTGGCCCTGGCATTCCCCTGTACTGGGGCATATAAAGTTTGCAAAACCAAGGGGCCTCTCTTCCCAATGATGGCCGACTAGGCCATCTTCTGATTCATATGCAACTAGAGACATGAGCTCTGGGGGTACTGGTTAGTTCATATTGTTGTTCCACCAATAGGGTTACAGACCCCTTTAGCTCCTTGGGTACTTTCTCTAGCTCCTCCATTGGGGGTCCTGTGTTCCATCCAATAGCTGACTGTGAGCATCCACTTCTGTGTTTGCCAGGCACCGGCATAGCCTCATAAGAGACAACTATATCAGGGTCCTTTCAGCAAAATCTTGCTGGCGTATGCAATGGTGTCTGCATTTGGAGGCTGATTATGGGATGGATCCCCGGGTGCGGCAGTCTCTAGATAGTCCATCCTTTTGTCTCAGCTCCAAACTTGGTCTCTGTAACTCCTTCCATGGGTGTTTTGTTCCCAATTCTAAGGAGCAAAGTGTCCACACTTTGGTCTTCGTTCTTCTTGAGTGTCATGTGTTTTGCAAATTCTATCTTGGGTATTCTAAGTTTCAAGGCTAATATCCATTTTTCAGTGACTACATATCATGTGAGTTCTTTTGTGATTGGGTTTAGGGAGCCATTCCGGACTTCCTGGTCAGCAGGATGGAAATTTGTTCCAGGTAGTAAACAAGCCCATGTTTGGTGGATGGCCCGCCCTTAATCCCTGATTGGCTGAGCAAGCCTGCCTGGTGAGGTGATGTGACCTGTGGTGATTGGTGGGGGCTTGGTTGTGGCTGGAGTGGAGAAAAACACTTGTAACTAGAGAGGCTGGGGGATTTGAAGTAAGTAGCTGCCTGAGTAAACTACATTAAGAAGAACCGGTGGTTGCATCTTTCTTGCTGGTTGAGTGGAACGTGACAATTGGGTTACCTCACTCCAGATCCATCCATTTGCCTAGGAATTTCATAAATTCATTCTTTTTAATAGCTGAATAGTACTCCATTGTGTAAATGTACCACATTTTCTGTATCCATTCCTCTGTTGAGGGGCATCTGGGTTCTTTCCAGCTTCTGGCTATTATAAATAAGGCTGCTATGAACATAGTGGAGCATGTGTCCTTCTTACCGGGTGGGACATCTTCTGGATATATTCCCATGAGAGGTATTGCTGGATCCTCCGGTAGTACTATGTCCAATTTTCTGAGGAACCGCCAGACTGATTTCCAGAGTGGTTGTACAAGCTTGCAATCCCACCAGCAGTGGAGGAGTGTTCCTCTTTCTCCACATCCTTACCAGCATCTGCTGTCACCTGAATTTTTGATCTTAGCCATTCTGACTGGTGTGAGATGGAATCTCAGGGTTGTTTTGATTTGCATTTCCCTGCTGATTAAAGATGTTGAACATTTTTTTCAGGTGCTTCTCAGCCATTCAGTATTCCTCAGGTGAGAATTCTTTGTTTAGCTCTGAGCCCCACTTTTTAATGGGGTTATTTGATTTTTCTGGAGTCCACCTTCTTGAGTTCTTTATATATATTGGATATTAGTCCCCTATCTGATTTAGGATTGGTAGCAATCCTTTCCCAATCTGTTGGTGGCCTTTTTGTCTTATTGACAGTGTCTTTTGCATTACAGAAGCTTTGTAATTTTATGAGGTTCCACTTGTCGGTTCTCGATCTTACAGCACAAGCCATTGCTGTTCTATTCAGGAATTTTTCCCCTGTGCCCATATCTTCAAGGCTTTTCCCCACTTTCTCCTCTATAAGTTTCAGTGTCTCTGGTTTTATGTGGAGTTCCTTAATCCACTTAGATTTGACCTTAGTACAAGGAGAACCTTAGTACAATGGATCAATTCGCATTCTTCTACATGATAACCACCAGTTGTGCCAGCACCATTTGTTAAAAATGCTGTATTTTTTCCCACTGGATGGTTTTAGCTCCCTTGTCAAAGATCAAGTGACCATAGGTGTGTGGGTTCATTTCTGGGTCTTCAATTCTATTCCATTGGTCTACCTGTCTGTCGATATACCAATACCATGCAGTTTTTATCACAATTGCTCTGATGTTCAGCTTTAGGTCAGGCATGGTGATTCCATCAGAGGTTCTTTTATCATTGAGAAGTGTTTTTGCTATCCTAAGTTTTTTGTTATTCCAGATGAATTTGCAAGTTTCCCTTTCTGATTCGTTGAAGAATTGAGTTGGAATTTTGATGGGGATTGAATTTTTTCTGTAGATTGCTTTTGGCAAGAGAGCCATTTTTACTATATTGATCCTGCCAATCCATGTTGTACCTTGTAGCATGTTTTACCTTGGAGGTAACCAGTAGCTGTTTAAGGGGACTTAAGACTCACAATGTGTATCCTTCAAGACCTACTGGTACTATATTTATGCCCGTATTGTCTCTAAAAATCTTTCCATCTTCTGAGATCTTCTTTGATTTCTTTCTTCAGAGTGTTGAAGTTCTTATCATACAGATCTTTCACTTCCTTAGTTAGAGTCAAACCAAGGTATTTTATATTATTTGTGACTATTGTGAAGGGTGTTGTTTCCCTAATTTCTTTCTCAGCCTGTTTATTCTTTGTGTAGAGAAAGGCCATTAACTTGTTTGAGTTAATTTTATATCCAGCTACTTCACTGAAGCTGTTTATCAGGTTTAGGAGCTCTCTGGTGGAATTTCTAGGGTCACTTAAATATACTATCATATCATCTGCAAATAGGATAAATGTATCTTAGTCTTATGACTAATTAAAGTCATCAGGAGATAATTATAATTTATATACTGAGCAAGGGAATCTAAAGGCAGTGGTAAACCAAAATAAAATTGAGGTCAATGGAACTTTACCATCAAAATCACATTGGCCTATATGTTGCTAAAGGATACCTGTCACTGAATCCACTACCTTTCTAAAGGATGGGTCTCAACTCGAGCTGTCCTTTGTCTGTAGAAGGGAAATGATATAAAGTACAGTTTAGTATTGTCTCTAAAGATTGCCAAAACCCTAAGGAAAACAGACTAGATTTCATCTAAGATCAATAGAGGAAGAAGGGATATTTTTTACTCAACCACATAATATTTTCATGAATATTCCTGAGGAATGGAATAGGACCAAGAAAAACAGACAATGAGAAAGCAGAGTGTGTTACACTCAAAGCCAATTAAATCATCAGGAGGCAACTACAGATTGAAATGGGATTCCCCTCACAGGATTTGAATGTGCTATGTAAGAGGCTGAGGGAGAAGGGCAATCCTACCTAGCCATAATCATGACTATACTCAGCCAGCAAGATACAAGTAATGGTACACTAGTGGCATGTTTTACCTTGGAGGTAACCAGTAGCTGTTTAAGGGGACTTAAGACTTACAATGTGTATCCTTCAAGACCTACTGGTACTATATTTATGCCTGGTACTGTGTTCCTAGCCAATTACCCAGGGCTAGAGAGATCACAAGGCCATAGAGGAGACTCTATCTCTGCCATTTTCCTAAACCAACATAATTTCTAACAGAGGTATAAATACTTATGCTTATACTGACAGATAAATGAAGCTCTCACATCTCAGCAAAGAAGCATCTTTTTGAAATAGATGGAGACTATTGTAGAGATCAAAAACTGTTCAACATATAAAGAATGAGTGACCATGGGATATCAAACCCCAACTGGTACATCTACAGTACAATCCCTATATGTAAAGTACAGGAGAGATCATGGAAGAGGAAGCAGAAAGACTAAGATCCAAAAGACCATGAGGCCAGCCATGAGATAATGTATTCTAGACAGGACAAGAAAACTGCTACACATATGAAATCTCAATAGTGATTACTTAAGCAAGACCTGCATAATAACACCATGTGACATGTCAAATGATGGCAGGAAATTTCACAAGGCCTCACCACTAGATGATAGCTACAGGCAATCTATGGCAGCAAAAAGGCAAAGAGAATCAGTTTTCTCATGGGACAAGCTGCCTGGTGCGTTAGCTAAATTCTAAGTGTTCAGCCCTAAACACATGTACACAGGAACAACATGAAATAAACTCAGGAGGTTGGCAAGAGAGGGGTAGAAATAATGTAAATACGAGTGTCTAAAATTCTCAAAAAAAATTAAATTTTAGAAAAATAGGCTGAGCCAAAGTGTAACAGAGACACAGAGTGACTGGGGGCACAGACAGCAATTTATTTAGTCACAGACCCAAGGACAAAGACTGGGTCAAGATACACTGAGTAAGAAGGGTGAGGTCTAGAGAATGGAGAACTACTTTCATCAGAAGATTATATAACACAGTGCTCGGGCATACCTATTGCATTGTAAGAATGTGGAAAACCCACTCGGTGAGATGTTTCTAGTATGGTAGTCACTAACTTCATATAGATTAACTACTCTTGACTGCCATGTTGAATATTATATTTATAAGCACTGTAGAGAACATTTCAACCATAGCTGTGGTCACATCAGATGGCTAATCGTAGTAGGTAACTAGCAAGCCAGTTTGGCAACTTGGCAATAATTGTACTAATAATTGAAATCGTGATCACACCTTTCATTGACACTAATCATTTCAGCTGCACTTTAACTTTGAATTGTGGGGAGTCTTCCAGAACTCCCAATGCACTTTGATCTTCTGCAGTTCCCATTTATTGCACTGTTTTAATTGTCGGTGTTTCTGAGTTAGTCTGAAATGAAAAGGTAAGCATTTAAGATGGGTAGGTTCTTTATCACATTATATTTATAGCAAAGAGAAAAAAAACTGTATGTACAACAAGGAGGTGGTAATGTTGATTGGAACCTTATGTCTGCAGCATACAAAATATAGAAGGCCCTGTTTAGATATGACTACTGAAATTTTATAACCAAAAGCCTAAGTTCTGGCTGAGCAATTGAGTTAAAGGCATGCAGCTAAATAGGCTGCAGAGTGAGGCCTTTAACTTTGATGGATATTTATTATAAACTTGACAGGAGCTAGAATCTCTGGTGCATGATTGTGAGGGGCTATCAAGATTAGTTTAACTGAGATAGGAAGACCCTACCTAAAAGTAGGCAGTGTCATTCTATGAGCTGGGGTCCTAGAATACCTAAAAACAAGGTGTTATCACTATCTTCTCCTTGGTTTCCTCCTGATTACAGACACAGTGTGATCTGATACCTTGATTTCCCAATCGTTACAGGTGGATCCTTATCTAAGAGCTAAAATAATGCCTTATCGGAATTCTTGTTTTTAAAATATCATTTAGTTTTTTTAAAACTATGATAAATTTAATGTCAAACTACACAGATGCTGAAGTGTAATGGGACTCATAAAAATTGTGTAAAAAATCGCTCTAGGCTTAAGAAGTGCTATAACTCAAGTATGTGCATGTTGGCATATATGAACACCTTGCTGCACATAGGGGAACTAACCATTCAGACAAGGAGAGAACATAATGTGAATATTCAGAGTGTGTTAGTCAGAGTTCTCTAGAACTTATGGAAGATTTGTGTTACATAAAGCATGCCCTATCATGTTGTAGAATTTTTTAGTTAATAAATCTATGTTAGTATTTTCTTGTATGTCAATTAGCTTACAGGTAGTCACTAGTCCCTTATATTAGGGAGTTTCCTTTTGACTTAGCATTTCAGCCTCTTAGGTAGAGCAATAAATGGAATACTCTCCTTTCTAACTACCTCCACCTGACATTAGGGCATTGTTACCAGGGCCCAGGAAGGCCAAAAGGCTAGCCAAAGGCTGGGTAATGGGAAATTTACCAGTAGCATCTGATTAGCTGATCTAGCTGAAGAGACAGAGAATAATCACATTGGCGTGACTGGTTTCTATCAACTTTCAGCAATGCCCAGAGCTCAGCAGTTTGTTATCTGCAGATAATCCCTGGATAGAGTCTGTCAGCCAAGAGAAAATCTACTGAAACAAATATAGACTAGGGGCAGATATTAAAATTGCCTAGCAGTTAGGGAAGGGGCAGAATCCCAAGAACAGTGAGGAATTCCATTCTCAGGAACAGACAGGTGTGAAGCTTAGACTGTAATTATCTGGAATCCATTTGACTTGTGGCAGATGAATTCAGGTCTTATGACTTCTTTGATTTCCTGAGGTTTATATGAAATTTTTAGTTTTCAGAAGGATGTATATTTATCATTACCATTTTGTTGAAATTCACACTGTAGAAAAAGCAGTTAACAAGTGTCTGTATGTGGAGAAACCCTCCTTATTAAGGTCGAAGGCTACCATTGTCCAGATAGCCTTCTGAGCTCAAAGCAAAATGGCAGACTCCCTTTACCAGCAGAGCTTCTCTGAACTTGTCTGGGGAGTTTGAAACCCCTCTACCCTCTACCTGTGGAATGCCATGTAGCCTTGGTTAGATTGCAGGTTCAGCTTCCCTTCCCCCAATATGAACCTGATCAAAAGCACCTGAGATTGTTGGAGTGCCTCTGATTGCTACTCAGGCATCTCAGAACCTTAGCCTTCAGTCAATGACCCTTGTCCACTCTGGATATTCCTACCTCCTTCCCCCAAACTATAACCCTTCATTTGCCCTGAGTAAAATTGATCTGTCTCCCCAAAGCTGATCCTTGAATGTGTCATCATGTCCATTCATACTCAGGGGTGGTCCAAAACCCTGTTCAACTCTGATTCCTTTGTCCCTGTGGGCCAGTGGCCAATTACTCCAGGGAGACGAGAGACCCACATCTGTAAAACAGGAGGAGACTTATGCCTTTGAGTCTTAGAAAGTATGGGATGTGTGGTGTGCACAAATCAGCTAATGATGCTCAATGTCTGATCAGGTAAAAGGCATCTGTAAGTCAGTTTGGACTGCATAACCAAACTTAGTGTTATATATCCCTATCTATGCTATATGAAAGGGTGACAAATAATAGTAAGTCATGAGGACCAGGTAGCCACAAAGATTCATTGTCTACTACAGAGACATCCATGTCTCAGTCTCCCACACTGTTCCTACATAGGGAAATCAGCTTTTGTGTCACTTATTTTCTTGTTCTTTTGGGTTTCCTCTTTATGTCATCAGCTGAGATTTTCAGGTCTCCCATGATCAAATTTAATCTTTATTAATTTTGAAGGAATCCACTGTGTTTTGTTCGTAGCCTTTTCCCCAACACAATACATTTCCTGACTTCTATTCTGAGGTTAAAACATCTTTAACATATGTAGGATAGTTTAATTCAGTAGTCTTTTCTGAAATCTAGTGTTTGTCAGCAGCTGTGCTACCTGTCTCACTGACATTTTAAAAACTTAAAGGTAATGAAGCATTATGTAATCTATCTCTGGGAGATCTCATATTCCCCTTCTGAAGCATTATGTAATCTATCTTTGAGAGATCTCACATCCCCTGCTTCATGAGCATCTCCTTTAAAGTGTGATTAGATCTTTCCACAATTTCTTGACCTGCAGGGTTTTGAGATATACCTGTAATCATAATTTGTGTTATAATATGCCAGAGAATTTTCAGCTTTAAAACTGTGTGGGTATTCCCATGATATCCATCACTTGTAATAAATGTGTAATTACAGAATCAGCCTTTTCAGAACTCAAGGCAGAAGTCATTGGAATCCTGAAGACACATTAATTGTATGATGAAAATACTTTAATTTTCCAAACTCTGAAAAATGAAACACATCTACTTGCCAAATTTCATTTCTGTATGGGTGCCTTTAGCTTTACTTCCAGCAGGTAATGGAGTTTGATTTTAGAAAGAACAAGTAGGACAAATTTTTTTAATTTCTTTGACTTGATGCCAGGTTATATTTCCTAGTGCCAATGGTCATGGCAAATCTGCATGAGATCAAATATGATTTATAATAGATAATCTCAGTTTAGAATTAGCTGTTGTAGTTGCATAAATAATAAAGTAAATTCTGAATTATCTGGAAGATACTCAGAAGTTTCTATATGTAAAATAACTCTTTTTGTAAATTGAGAGTCGGTAACTATATTAAGAGATTCTGGAAAATCTAATAAAACCATGAGAATAACATGAAGATCTGATATTTGAATGGAAGTATATGGGCTTTGAGTTACTTATTTCCTGACTTATAACCTGATGTTCCTAAATTTATTGACATCTGTATGGAAGATACAAGATTTATAAATTGGTTTTCCTCTTACTGTATGAGGAAGAATCCAACCCAATGATATATTATATGATATCATATATACTGAAATCACTTTGCTTTGGGGGTATTTGTTGTTGATTTCTCCCCAGAAATTAGTGCAGACACTTTGCCAGTCTTCATTGGTTACACATTATGAAGTAATTTTATTATTTGTATAAGGCACTATAATCTCTGCTGGGTCTGGGTGTGATAATTAGTGAAGTCTTATTCTTCTGTTCACAACCAAATCTGAAACCTTTTCTGAAAAGTTTTTAATTTTTTACTCTGTTTATGCGCCAAAAATATCCAGTCTAAGATATTATCTTCACTCTGCATAAGAATACCTGTGGGAGAATTAAAAGAAGGCAAAATGACTAAGATACAATCAGTGCTTTTTTTTTTTTTTTCCATTTTTTATTAGGTATTTAACTCATTTACATTTCCAATGCTATACCAAAAGTCCCCCATATCCACCCACCCCCACTCCCCTGCCCACCCACTCCCCCTTTTTGGCCCTGGTATTCCCCTGTACTGGGGCATATAAAGTTTGCAAGTCCAATGGGCCTCTCTTTCCAGTGATGGCCGACTAGGCCATCTTTTGATATATATGCAGCTAGAGTCAAGAGCTCCGGGGTACTGGTTAGCTCATAATGTTGTTCCACCTATAGGGTTGCAGATCCCTTTAGCTCCTTGGCTACTTTCTCTAGCTCCTCCATTGGGAGCCCTATGATCCATCCATTAGCTGACTGTGAGCATCCACTTCTGTGTTTGCTGGGCCCCGGCATAGTCTCACAAGAGACAGCTACATCTGCGTCCTTTCAATAAAATCTTGCTAGTGTATGCAATGGTGTCAGCGTTTGGATGCTGATTATGGGGTGGATCCCTGGCTATGGCAGTCTCTACATGGTCCATCCTTTCATCTCAGCTCCAAACTCCGTCTCTGTAACTCCTTCCATGGGTGTTTTGTTCCCAAATCTAAGGAGGGGCATAGTGTCCACACTTCAGTCTTCATTCTCCTTGAGTTTCATGTGTTTAGCAAATTATATCTTATATCTTGGGTATCCTAGGTTTGGGGCTAATATCCACTTATCAGTGAATACATATTGTGTGAGTTTCTTTGTGAATGTGTTACCTCACTCAGGATGATGCCCTCCAGGTCCATCCATTTGGCTAGGAATTTCATAAATTCATTCTTTTTAATAGCTGAGTAGTACTCCATTGTGTAGATGTACCACATTTTCTGTATCCATTCCTCTGTTGAGGGGCATCCAATCAGTGCTTTAAATTCAAGTAATTGACATGTGCATCCTATCATCTCTTTTCTACTAGAGCCAATTATCTCTCAAATTTAGCTGATAATTATCTTGGATTATTTAAATCCAAATCACCTTGTAAAGTTTGAAATAAATTACTTATCTCTTAAATACTTAATCCAGTGGTGGAGCATAGCCAGTTAATATCTCCTGGCAATTTTTGAAAATCATTAGGAGTTTGTAATCTCTCTCTTCTGATCTGTACATTTTTGTGGATGAATTTTCTGTGGACCTATCTTATACTCTAGATTATTGCTAGACTTTCTTCCCTGTATTTTTTTCAGGAGCAATTTTAAATCCTTAACAAGGCAATACAGAAATAACTGTTTTATTTCCAATGGTTGTTGTACAAAATATTGACACAATGTGGGACTGTTTAACACTCCTTGTGATAAGACCTTTCACTGGTATCTTTTAATAGGCTGTCTATGGTTGAATATAGGGATGTTGAAAAACACAATCTTTTAAATCAATCACTATATTAAGCCATGTCTTAGGTAACAAAGAATTTAAAGGGATTCTCAACCAAAGAGTTCCTTATAATTAATAATTAAATATTTAATCATTATAAACACCTTACTATTTGCTTGTAAACCATTTATAATACTCCATTTTCCAGATTTTTCTCTAATGATAAACTAGGAGAATTCCATGGGCTGGTGGACTCTTCTATTTGTTGAGCCTCTAGTGGTTCTTGAACCAGCTTTTCAAGGGCCTGTAACTTTTCCCTACTTAAGAACAATTGCTCCACGCAAACAGGTGGGCAGTTGACCCTCCTTATAAATTTGGAGGGCCAACACCTGCTGTGTCCTGCCTTTGGACAGCCTGGCTGGTCTGTAACTGTTTTTCATAACAATTTTTAATATCTTTATTGGACACATCTTCTATTTTATGGCTTGTCCATGAAGTTGAAGGATGCTAATCTGTTCCTCATTGTTGAAATATGTAGATCTCTTCTCCATAAATTTATGGCTATATCTGTCACTTACAGCCTTCATCTCCCTATCAGACCTTCTGGTCCTATACATTTAATCTATTTTAGATTTTTGTTTTACCTGAGACAATGCCCCAATCCCTAGGAGCTGGGTAGATACTTTTCAAAGTAGTCAAGTAGGATACCAAAATCTTGTGAAATTATTGTTCCATCTTTCCAGGTATCCACTTGGCCTTCAATCTTAATTCCATGTAATTGTAATTTCAAGTTTGGTCTCTGTCTTAGTTAGACTTTTACTGCTGTGAACAGACACCATGACCAAGGCAAGTCTTATAAAAACAACATTTAATTGGGACTGGCTTACAGGTTCAGAGATTCAGTCCATTATCATCAAGGTGGGAGCATGGCAGTATCCATGCAGGCATGGCACAGGCAGAGCTGAGAGTTCTACATCTTCATCCAAAGACTGCTAGTGGAAGACTGACTTCCAGGCAACTAGGGTGAGGATCTTAAGCCCACCCCCACAGTGACACACCTAGTCCAACGAGGTCACACCTATTCCAACAAGGTCACACCTCCAGATGGTGCCACTCCTTGGTCCAAGAATATACAAACCATCTCATTCCACTCCCTGGCCCCCATAAACTTGTTCAAAAACATGAGTCTATGGGGGGGCCATACTTAAACATAGCAAAAGTCCTCATTGTCTATAGCAGTCTCAACAATGTTAAAAGTCCAAAATGTCTCTTCTGAGATTCATCCAATCAATTAGCTGTAATCCCCAAAGAAAGACAGGAAACCAGCAAGGCAAACTCCAAATTCAGCATCTTCATTCCTTTTTCATCTTTGTTGACTACAACAAACTGCTTTCTCCTAGGCTGGTTCCACTCCCTGTTAGCAGCTTTCCTCAGCATGTATTCCATGACTCTGGCATCTTGAACATCTTTGAGTCTCCAAGGCAATTTCAATGTAGCACACTAAGCTCAGGTTGATCCACTCCACTATGGCTACTGTTCTTGGTGATCATCCCATGGTACTGACATCTCCAATACACTGGGGTGTTCCACTCCAACTAGGCTTCACCTCTCATAGGCTGTCTTCATGGTGCCAAGCCTCAAATCCTTTGCATGGTCCCTACAGTCCCGGGCCATCAACTACAACTGAGGCTACACCTTCTCCAATGGCCTTCCATGACCTCTCACAGTGCCAAGCCTCGGCTGTTCTTCATGACACCTTCATGCCTTCAAAACCAGTACCACCTGGGTGACACTTTCACATTACCAAGTCCAGCCGCAGCATGAAGTACAACCTTGGCTATCTCTGGAACACAGCTTCTTTGTGCTCCCAGAAAACAATTCCCAGATTTCAACTCAGTGATGCTGGTCTCTTCTTAATCATTGCTAATTTCTTAGCTCCAGCTAACCAGCATCAATTGTCCCAGTAGTTCCTTCCATTCTTAACTCTAGAGTCAAAGTCACATGGCTGAAGCTGCCGAGTTCTGCTGCTTGCAGAAACTAGAACATGACCCCCTTGTCACTGCCTAAGCTTGGCTATCCTGGATCTTGCTCTGCAGATTGACCTTGAACACAGAGATCAGCATGCCTGTCTCCTGAGATTAAAGGTGTGTACCACCATGCCTGGATCTAATTAAGCTGGGTAGAATCTTACCCCAAAGTCCCACTCCCTTAATCTGTTATCTCCTAGAACACAGGATTTTGCTCCATTTCACTTCCTGGTACTCCTTTAATACTCAAACCATATATTTTATATTTTTCCTTTCTAAGCTTGCTATGCTTGATCAAACTTCTCTTCATAAGACTTAACCAAAGAACAAAGTCTCTGCTGGGCTGTTTTGAAACTTCCTTTGTCAATTTGTTTAATTTGAGTCTCTTCACCTTAGCCTCAGGCAGACTTTCCAGGCAAGGGCAAAAAGTTGCCACATTCTTCACCAAAATACTATGAAAACAGTCTTTATGCCATATTCTGAAATTCTTCTCCTTTGAAATCTTTTGGGCCAGGTCAACACAGTTCAAATTACTCCCAGCAACAAAATCTTCCATATTCCTAGTAGGATGACCCATTAAGCCCCATTTAAAACATTCCATTGCTTTCCAAATTCAAAGTCCTAAAACCCACATTCTTTCAAGTAAAAGCATGGTCAGGGCTATCACAGCAATACTCCACTCCCAGTACCAACTTGTCTTAGAGTTTTACTGCTGTGAACAGACACCATGACCAAGGCAAGTCTTTTTTTTGGGGGAGAGGGGCAAGTCTTATAAAAACAACATTTAATTGGGACTGGCTTGCAGGTTCAGAGATTCAGTTCATTATCATCAAGGTGGGAGCATGGCAATATCCATGCAGGCATGGCACAGGCAGAGCTGAGAGTTCTACATCTTCATCCAAAGGCTGCTAGTGGAAGACTGACTTCCAGGCAACTAGGGTGAGGATCTTAAGCCCACTCCCACAGTGACACACCTAGTCCAATGAGGTCACACCTATTCCAACAAGGCCACACCTCCAGATGGTGCCACTCCCTGGTCCAAGAATATACAAACCATCACAGTCTCTGATCATTTATAGCAATTTGCCACAATATTTGTTCCCTTGTACTTTTAAACTCCATTGTTCTATCCATTGGAGTAGTTAAGCTTAGATAAGTACCGTCTGTCATATCAGGCATTGAGCTTTCTCTCTAAATTTGCTCTCTAAAACAATCTCTCATTGGCTGACAGGGAACAACTTCTCATGTTGATTTTTGGTGGGGCCAAAGCAAAGCCCCTTAGGCAGTTTCTTCATTGTAAGAAATGGCTTCTTATATCTCTGTATGATCTGCAGTCATAAGCCCTGCGTCTTGCCCTTTCCTTATCTTTTATATGTTCCAGGAAGCTTTCTATCTGGATTATCATTAGAAAAAATATTATTCTTAGAAACTGTTCGCCTATAGTCTTTAAGGAAATTACTTGGTCTTCCACAGCGCAGAGCATCAGACACTTTGAGCTCTTATACTTTCAGCAACTGCCTGTCCTATCATAGCAATATTGAAACCACTAGATCCAAAATCCACAGTAGTTTTAATCCATTTATAAACAGGCACAGATCTGACCTTTCAAGTCTAACATACTTTTTGCATTTAGTGTTAGCTTTCTCAAAATCTAAAGATTCAATTAATACTTCTCTTGCATCGGGATATAATATTTCTCTATTTACAGCTGAAGTTGACCTTTGTTAAAAATCAGTAAAAGACTAATTTGAGCCCTTGGTTATCTTGGTAAATAATTCAAATAATTTTTCCTGTTGTTTAACTTTATCCCAAGCATTTAAAGCTACTGCATGCCATGCTCTAAGCTGGCATTATCAATCAGAATCTGCATTCATAACTCAGCATATTCACCTTCTCCTAACAACTGATCCTTGATACTGTTAGTACTTCTAGTCCTATTACACTGCTCCAGAGCTGTATCCTCTTCATTCCCCCAGTTAGCCATTTTAGCTGAGGGCCAGCTTCCAATATAGCTGTCACTAAATCTTTCTCATTTTCTGGAATTATAACATTTGACGTGGTTCAGTTATTTAGTATTTGTTTCACATAGAGTGAGTGTATTCCACATGCTACCATTGACTCTATAAATCTCCTTGAATTTAGAATTCCCATCCAAATTCATTGTAACCTCGTGGGTTCCTCTCATTTGGAGGTAATTGCCTTACAGTGGCTAGAAAAGCAATGGGATTTGGGCTAACATCCTGCAATCTCATTATAAGTTGGTACTGAGGGATCCCTAAGGCCTTTTCCAGTCCCATACCCTCCTTACAGCTCCCCACTCCCACCTGGGGTCAAGGCTAGGCCAAGTTCCATTCTTTACCCACAGGAACATTCTTGAGTAAAACTTCTCAGAAACACTGAATAATGTACTAACTGATAGTCATGTGACCCTCTGGAAAGTCCCAGATAGAGTTCAAATGGGTGTTATGATCTGCCCATGCTTGCTAGCCAATAGATTTAAAGGTCAATATGTTTAGCCAATAAGATTGGACTGTAACTTGCTGATGTAACCTGTACCCCTAAAAAGTATAAAAACTGCTTATAATAGCCATTTGGGGTCACCTTCTAGTCACTTACCTTGAAGGACTAGTCAGCCCCAACACACCAGAAAATAAATCTAAGACAGTACCTGACCGAGGGTCAGGGGTCTTACATTTGGGGGCTCATCCCGGGATTCAAGGTCGCCCCCCCCCCCCCCCCACTCAGCAACCACCGACTAGGCTGACTGAAGGGAAAAGACCAAGCTGAACAACAGGCACCTACTCATAAGTGTTTGTCTCTCTGTCTTTTGCTTTCACTTTTGACTCATGAGCAGGGTGTTCCTATAAAGCCTCTGGTCTGGTGCAGTCAACTGCAGTGGGCAGACGTGTTCCTTAACAGTGTGACGGTGACTGTGGGGAGTCTGGAGGATGCTTCAGGCCCCCTGGAGGGAGGCAGGAGGACTCTGTTCCTTTTGGAAAGGGCAAGATGCAGTATTAGCAGGAGCCAACCAAGTCTCGCTATAACCTGGTTTCTATGCCCATGGCAGGGGTGAATTGGCTCTGTGTTGATTGTCTTTCTCTGTGTTCTTGGACTTTATTTTAGACTGATGTTATTTTTGGACATGGGCCAGACAAATGTACCCCATTAAACATCCTAGTTAACCACCGGAGGGAAGTTAGGGAAAGAGAAGAAAACTTGTCAGTAGTTGTAAACAAGGGAAAGTTAGTTACTCTCTATTCCTCCAAATGGCCCACCTTCAGAGTAGGGTGGCCACCCATAAGGACCTTCGACTTGCAGGTGATCAAAGCAGTAGAGTGAAGAATCTTTAGGCCAGGATCACTCAGGCACCCAGACCAACTGCCCCATGTAGTTACCTTGAAGGATCTAGTGGAGGACACCACCACTCTTGGATAAAAGCCTTTTTGTCTCTGAGACTCTCGCAGATCCTGGCCATGAAGGAGAACACTGTAGAGACCGACAAGTCTTTAAAGAAGAACATCCTCCAGGACCCTTCCACAGTGGATCTGCTACTGGTGGATCCTCCACCCCTTACCCCAATACTATGGCTCCAGTTCCCATGGCCCATCCTCAAGGATCTCCCTTGAGCCCTCATCCAGCATCCCTTTATTCCCCACTTCCTCCAGCCGCAACAAGGAGGGGGTGTGGAGAGGGACCCTCAGAACTGGGACTGGCCATGGGACCCGAGCAAATGGACCATTTCACCCAATACAACAGTGAGCCTCCCCCTCTGAGCCTACAGGCCCATAGATGAGGATGGCAATCAGACCATGCAATATTGGCCCTTCTCTTTGGCTGACTTGTACAACTGGAAGGTCCACCCCTCCCCTTTTCAGTTAACCCCAAGGGACTTATTAATCTTTTTAGACTGTTTTATTTACCCATCAGTCCATCTTGGATGACACACAACAACTTATGAGGGCCCTCTTCACCACTGAGGAGAGAGAATGGATTCTCATTGAGACCTGAAAAAATGTACCCTAGGACACAGGGACTCCTTCCGAAAACTCAGCAGTCATTCAAGCAGGATTCCCTTTAATCCAACCTGATTTGGGACTTTAATTCAGCCAAAGGTAGGGAACACCTTAAGGTCTACCACCAGGCTCTGTTGACAGATCTCAAGGCAGCTGCCTGGTAGCCCACAGATTTGACCAAGGTAAGTGGTAAGTGAGGTTAGACAGGGATCAGATGGGTTACCTGCTGCCTTTCTAGAGTGATTACCTGGTTTACAGACAGGCACAGTTTTCTCCATGAAGGTCAGAGATGCTACCATGGTAGATGGCAAAAATGTCATCTGGGCTAAACCTCTATCCTCTCCCTGCCCCCCCCCCAGCACATTGATGCAGAAAGGGGAGCTAATTGCCCTCACCAGAGCCTTGGTGTCCACTGTCCCCCTTCCGGAGGTATTCCAACTCACTGATAGGAACCTCTTCTTGAGGCTCCAAGCCATTCCATCAATACAACATGAGATTTGGCCCAAACTGTCTGCCTTATATGCTCCAGGGATGCCAGAGACCCCTCACTGCTTCCAGACTGGTGACTGGGTCTATGTCCAGAGGCATCGGGCACAGTCGCTGGAACTCTGGTTGAAGGGACCCTTCCTGATGCTGATAATCACTCCCACAGCCATTAGGGTGGAAGACATTGAAGCCTATGTGCATGCTTTCTTTGTGAAATCTATAGATGCCCCATTTCCCGGGGACCTTTGTTGGATGGTACAGAAGACAGACAATCTGCTCAAGATCACTCGACCTTGATCATTACTGCCTGGTGGTAAATTTGGATTCTGGTTCCTTTCCCCATCCTATGCAGCCCTCCTGTGCCCATCCTGGTATGGCAGTCACTGGCTCCCTTCTCTTGTGGTTGGGAGCCTCTGGGACTGCCACAGGGACCTTTGCTTTGGTCTTACAAGGAAAAAATTATGACACTCTGAGGGCATCCATTGATTTAGATATAGAGTGAATAGAAAATTCCACCAGTCACCTTCAAGAATCATTGACTTCAATATCAGAAGTAGTACTACAGAGTAGGTGGGAATTAGACTTACTTTTCCTCCAACAAGAAGGTCTATGTGCTGCCTAAGCTGAGAAACGATGCTTTTATATAGACCATTCTGGGGTTGTTAAAGATCCAATGGCCAAGGTGAAGACAAAGCAAGGCTAGCCAAGCAGAAGACAAAAAGAGAACAGAGTCAGGCCTGGTTCGAGTCTTGGTTTAACTCCTCCCCTTGGTTAACCACTGTCCTAGTCAGGTTTTCTATTCTTGCACAAAACATCATAACCAAGTAGTAATTAGGGAGGAAAGGGTTTATTCAGCTTACATTTCCATGTTGCTGTTCATCACCAAAGGAAGTCAGGACTGGAACTCAAGCAGGTCAGGAAACGGGATGATGAGGAGGCTAAGGAGGGATGTTTCTTACTGGCTTGCTTTCCCTGCCTTGCTCAGCATGTGTTCTTATAGAACCCAAGACTACCAGCCCAGGGATGGCACCACCCACAAGGGGCCCTTCCCCCTTCATCATTAATTGAGAAAATGCGTTACAGCAGGATTTCATGGAAGCATTTCCTCAGACGAGACTACTTTCTCTGTGATAACTCCATCTTCTGTCAAGTTGACACACAAACTGTCAACCTTGCTGATGTAACCTGTGCCTCTAAAAAGTATAAAAACTGGCTCTGCCGGAGCAGGTGGGGGAGCCATCTTGAGTCCCGGATCCCTCAGAGACTAGTCTGTTCAAATGAGAGTGCAGACTACAGAAGCTACACAGCTCCTGGGACAGACCCCTTTCCAGCTCCAGACATCTAAGCACCTTCCCCACCAGAGGAGAGGTGTCCATCCTGGAGGGTTCTGCCTGAGTAGGTGGGGGAGCCATCTTGGGTACCAGATCCCTCAGAGACTAGTCTGCGAAGGGGAGAGTGCAGACTACAGAAGCTATGTAGCTTCTGGGACAGGCCCTGTTTTGGGCCTTCATCTTCAGCCAGGAGGCAGGTCCGAACAACAGATATATGTGCACCTTTCCTGCAAGAGGAGAGCTTGCCTACAGAGAGTACTCTGACCACTGAGACTCAGGAGAGAGTTAGACTACCAGGTCTGCTGACAGAGGCTAACAGAATCACAGGAGGAGCGAGCTCCAACCAGAGAAAACTATAGCAACTGACACCACAGATTACCAGATGGCTAAAGGCAAACATAAGAATCGCACTAACAGAAACCAAGGCCACTCACCATCATCAGAACCCAGCACTCCAACCTCAGCCAGTCCTGGATACCCCAACACACCCAAAAAGCAGGACTCATATTTAAAATTATATCTCATGATGCTGGTAGAGGACATCAAGAAGGGCTTTAATAACTCACTTAAACACCCCACTGTCACCAATGGACAGATCCTGGAAACAGAAACTAAACAGAGACACATGGACACTAACAGAAGTTATGAAACAAATGGATTTAACATATATCTACAGAACATTTTATCCTAAAACAAAAGGATATACCTTCTTCTCAGTGCCACATGGTACTTCCTCCAAAATTGACCATATAATTGGTCAAAAAAACAGGCCTCAACAGATACAAAAATATTGAAATTATCCCATGAATCCTATCTGATCACCACAGACTAACACTGATCTTCAATACCAACATAAATAATAGAAAGCCAACATTCACATGGAAACTTAACACTCTACTCAATGATTCCTTGGTCAAGGAAGAAACAAAGAAAGAAATTAAAGACTTTTTAGAGTTTAATGAAAATGAAGCCACAACATACCCAAACTTATGGGACACAATGAAGGCAGTCCTAAGAGGAAAACTCATAGGTCTTAGTGCCTCCAAAAAGAAAATAAAGAGAGAGCATGCACTAGCAGCCTGACAACAAACTAGAAGCTCTAGAACTAAAGGAAGCATATATACCCAAGAGGAGTAGAAGCCAGGAAATAATCAAACTCAGGGCTAAAATCAACCAAGTGGAAATAAAAAGAACTATTTAAAGAATCAACCAAACCAGGAGCTGGTTCTTTGAGAAAATCAACAAGATAGATAAACCCTTAGCCAGACTAACTAGGGGGCACAGGGACAGCATCCTAATTAACAAAATCAAAAATGAAAAAGTAGAGATAACAACAGAACCTGAGGAAATCCAAAACATCATCAGATCCTACTACAAAAGGCTATACTCAACAAAACTGGAAAACCTGGATGAAATGGACAACTTCCTAGACAGATACCAGGTACCAAAGTTAAATCAGGATCAGATTAACAATCTAAACAGTCCAATTTCCCCTAAAGAAATAGAAACAGTCATCAATAGTCTCCCAACCAAAAAAAAAAGCCCAGGAACAGATGGGTTTAGTGCAGAGTTCTATCAAACCTTCAAAGAAGACCTAATTCCAACTCTTCTCAAACTATTCCACAAAATAGAAACAGAAGATACTCTACCCAATTCATTCTATGAAGCCACAATTACTCTGATACCTAAACCACACAAAGATCCAACAAAGAAAGAGAACTTCAGACCAATTTCCCTCATGAATATCGATGCAAAAATACTCAAAGGGAAATGCAAATCAAAACAACCTTGAGATTCTACCTCACACCAGTCAGAATGGCTAAGATCAAAAATTCACGTGACAGCAGATGCTGGCAAGGATGTGGAGAAGGAGGAACACTCCTCCACTGCTGGTAGGATTGCAAGCTTGTACAACCGCTCTGGAAGTTAGTCTGGAGGTTCCTCAGAAAATTGGACATAATACTACCGGAAGATCCAGCAATACCTCTCCTGGGCATATACCCAGAAGTTCCAACTGGTAATAAGAACACATGCTCCACTATGTTCATACAGTCTTATTTATAATAGCCAGAAGCTGGAAAAAAACCCAGATGTCCCTCAACAGAAGAATGGATACAGAAAATGTGGTACATTTACACAATGGAGTACTACTCAGCTATTAAAAACAATGGATTTATGAAATTCTTGGACAAATGTATGTATCTTGAAGATATCATCCTTCGTGAGGTAACCCAATCACAAAAGAAGTCACTAGATATGCACTCACTGATAAGTGGATATTAGCCCAGAAACATAGAACTCCCAAGATACAATTTGTAAAACACAAAAAAAAATCAAGAAGAGAGAAGACCAATGGTTGGATACTTCATTCCTCCTTAGAATAGGGAACAAAATACCCATGAAAGTAGTTACAGAGACAAAGTTTGGAGCTAAGATCAAAGGATGGACTATCCAGAGACTACCCCACCCAGGGATCCATCCCATAATCAGCCACCAAACCCAGACACTATTGCATATGCCAGAAAGATTTTGCTGAAGGGACCCTGGTATAGCTGTCTCGTATGAGGCTATGCCAGTGCCTGGCAAATACAGAAGTGGATGCTCACAATCATCTATAAGATGGAACACAGGGCCCCTAATGGAGAAGCTAGAGAAAGCACCCAAGGAGCTGAAGGGGTCTGCAACCCTATAGGTGGAACAACAATATCAACTAACCAGTACCCCCAGAGCTCATGTCTCTAGCTGCATATGTAGCAGAAGATGACCTAGTCGGCCATCATTGGGAAGAGAGGCCCCTTGGTCATGCAAACTTTATATGCCCCAGTACAGGGGAATGCCAGGGCCAAGAATCGGGAGAGGGTGGGTAGGGGAGCCGGGCGGGGAGGAAGGGAGTATAAGGAACTTTTAAAATGTATATAAAGAAAATATCTACTAAAAAATAAAGAAAAAAAGGAAGAAAAAATAAAATTAAAAAAAAAAAAGACAAAACCACAAAGTTATAGGTTAGTGGGAGCCATTTTAATTCATCCTAAGTGCAAAATTTGATTTTATAACAGGCATCTCACAGATGCCTCAGCCATCCAAGCAAGCATTTCATACAAAAGTAAAACTTCATGAAACTGTTAATCTTGTGACTCTCTCTCTCTCTCTCCCTCCTCCCTCTCTCTCTCTCCCTCTCTCTCTTTCTCTCTCTCTTTCTTTCTTTGATATTCTGATGGTGTTGACTAAATGCACAGTCACTCCATAGTTATTTCATCACCACGATAACTGTAAATTAAGGACAAAAGGTCAAACACTTGAATTTAGCTTGTCTTCTTATATATTTTGATTAGATATTTTCTTTATTTACATTTCAAATGTTATCCCCTTTCTTGTACAAATAATTGAGGCAGTGAAAGATTTAAAACAAACAGTAGTTTTAAGAATAGCCCAACTGCACCAGTAAGTTGTCCATCTTAAGTTACCTGGCGGGACATATCCAAGACAGGAACAACTTCATCGTGGCTTAAAAGAAAAATATTTCTATAAGTCTTTTCAACATGGTAAATTATGATGTTTACCATCAGACTCTTGACATTTTTCACACTGATACATCTAACAAAGTCACTTAGTGCCACTTTTTGACAATCAAGAATAAAAAAAAAAAGTTCAGCTAAACAGAATTCTATGGGAAAAGAATAATCTTTCATTCTGACCCAGGACACCATGGTATTCCACCACCTTCATATTGTGAAACCAAACACACTGGGCTCGCCTCTTCTTGAGTACAAGAAGCAGAACACAGGAGACTAGAAGTGAAGAAAGTCACACATACAGGTGGAAATCATGCTTTCTCACAAGTCACAGATGTGAGAGTGGTATGTAAAATGCATCTAGGATAGCAAACTTAACACTTAAATGATATTATAGTGAGTCAATTCACTGTAAGTGACCTGTATTAGGTCTAGTCAAAGAAGGTCAGTGGCCAGCACCTAGCTGAAGAAATGAGGGCTATCTCAGAACCCCTGAGTGAGGGCAATCCAAGAAGAAATAAAGGCTATCTCAGAATCCCAAGTGAGAGCAATACAACTAAGCTGAGACCCTGCTCTGGTGTCAGGGTCCCCCAAGGGGATGGCAGAGAGGTCATGAGAACCTGGATGCAAAGGCACAGTGGGAGATGAAAGCATTCTTGACTAAAATGGTAAACTGAAAAGTAGAGGAGAGAGTCCATGCCAGGTAGCAAACCATGAAAAGAGATCATTTTCCTATGGGAATCATGGAAGCTACTTTCTGAATTTGCCTGATTTCTACTGTTTTTCAGTATGCTTTTGTTCAGTGATCATTTTTACTTACCTAGTTTTTTTTCTCCAAGTTGTAAGACAGTATGTAAGAAAAAATAGTCATAGAAAAATAATGATATAACAAGTCTAAGCTCTATTAGGACTACCTATTTCATAAGTGTACATGTTCTACAGATATACCACTTTTACCATACCCGATCTCATCTGTCATAAATTAACATGAACCCTGTCTTTGGAGGGTTTATAGATCTCTAAATGCAATAAATTTTCTATTAGTTCTGTATTTTCTATTCTATTTGTAACCATACACCCCAGGGAACAACCCTCTTATCCTTCAAAGAGTTCTGATCAGCTTTTCCTCTTGGAGAACTGAAGTAATTGGGCAAAAATAACTTTTTTGACAAAACTTAGTTTTTCTGTCTTTACCTGCAGTCAATGTTTGTTTGTTTGTTTGTTTGTGTTTCCTATCAGCCTGCTATTAATTCTTTTCTTGCCAACTCAGAGTCTCCCAGATCCCTGGGTCTGATGACAGTCTTAGACAGAACCAAATGTTGTTCTTATAAGAACTCCCCAGCTTGTATCTTGTTTGAGTGTGTGTATTTAGAGAATAGATGTTGTGATAATTCGTCCCCTGGGAAGATATAAATTATATCAGATGAGACACCAGAAATAAACCAAAGAAACCAAAGCATGGTTCCACTAAAGTCGATCCTGAAGAACCAACAAGTTTATTGGGCTTATTTATATATTGGGGGTAAGATTTTCCTCACAGGGACTACACCAGAAGATCTTTACCCTGCATGGATGATGGCTTCTCGTATAACAAGCAGGTTTTTCATGTGTTAATCATTCACCTGCTTTAACAGTGTAGGGGCAATCGTGGCTTTCAATGCTGCGGTAGCTTTCTCCTCTTACAGGCACTGCTTTCATTGATGCTCCTTTCACAGTGTCTCATAGCGTTGTTACAATGCACCCCAGCAATCATTCCTCTTATCCTTTAGAGAGATGTGGTCAACTTTTTCTCTAGGAGAACTGAAGTAATTGGGGACAAAAATCACATACCATCTTCTGAGTCTTCTTGCTGTTCATAATCTTTCAGAAATTGAATTTCTGATGGATAAAGCTTGCTAAGTTTCCACTTAATGAACCTGAGGGAAAAAGAAAGCTATCCATGGTTAGATGGCATGAAAAATCAAACCTTAAAGCAATGTAAATCTATAATGAAGCAAACTCCAGATTATTTGTGTAACTGTGGATACAACTCCAAAAGGAAAATAATTTCTATTTGCTTTTGAGCTATTTAAAATTTGTATAGATTAAAGTAAGGTAAAAGCAAGCAGATAAGTTATGGGCTTTCAAAATTATTGTATTAGGACATTATTTAGATAATTTCTAACACAAACAGGAGAATCTACAATCTGTGGAAAGCCTAGATAAAATCTCTATCAGTGGAGTTTCCACAACATCCTATGAATTACAAGAAGATGGCTGCTAACTGAAGAAAGTACATACAGCCATTAACTTTATTATAGCTAGCCCAAGTTAACTTTAATGCCAGGTCAAGTGTAGGCTGACTTTCAACTCTTCCTTGTACCTTCAAAGAAGTACTTTTATAAGCAGGGCACTGGCTGTTTACAGGTGACACCCACATATACAACAAATTGAGAAGTTCAGAGAGGTGTCAAGTTCCTTTCCAGTAGATGTCCAGTCTTAGAATCTATGGGTATATGAGAACCAATCATTAAACACAGTGAGTGCGTTTTTAAAAGAAGGGGTCATGAAGTTGAGAAAAGGGGGTGTCTGGAGAGGTCTTAGAAGAATTAGAGATGAAAAAATGAAAGTGGATGGTGAAAATGCATTATATACATGTATAAAATTCTCAAAGAATAAATCTGTTTTTAAAGTAGATAGAAGTGCCCCCATCCTATGCCCAATGTTAGTACTTTGAAATAAACTCAGATCGAGGTTTGGAGGAAATGGTGCTTACAATGTCCCAACACTCAAAGGTATGAAGCTTCTTAGTGGCCAAATTTGAGCAAGCTCTCTACTTCTATGATCCAAAGGAAAATATCAGTGTGAACCATGCACCTTTTTTCCCTATATATAACTATCATAAGGGCATCGTGTACAGTGGCCACATAAGTAGAACATAATTTCCATAAACCACAGAAAACAATATGTAAACAAATATGGTAAATGAAATAACCAAAATCATTCTCATTTTATGAGAAAATTCTCTAAGCACCTATATCTTGATTTCAATTTTCTGCCTTCCATGGTCTGATGAACTTTGGGCCTGTCACCATGAAGGGATTAGGAATCAAATAGATCCCTAGAAAGTAGACAGACAGGGAAGAGGGACTTTAGTAGATGAATATACTTAATATTTAAGATGGCAGACTTCCTGTTTCTTCTCCCTCTCCAAGACAAAAACTTGGGCCTTTTTCCATCAGAGGGAACTGTTCTAGAGGACATTCAAATATACTGCCAGGAAGGCTCAGGTAAATGTGCTGCAGGATGATGTATATGTCAGAGGAACATCAGAGATACCTATTCCAAGTTTGAGTCAGCATTTACTATTTTTCTGGCAATTTCTGTGCTTCCAGAGAATTTTCTGCTATACTATTTTTTCTTATAGAACAGTAATAGAAGAAACCCATTTGTGGTAAGGATTTAAATTTTAAGATTTACTATTCAGTAGAAACTTGATGATCATATTTGATGAGTGCAAGTCATTAACTTACCAGCTAACAAGAACATAATTTACTCCAATGATGACATAGGTTGATGCATAATAAACACCAAAGTATATGGAAAGAATTATAGTATTGTTGACATCATTCAGGTCCCATGCATGCTCCATATCTTTGGGATACAGAATAAAGCCAATCTGTGTTTTAAAACAAAACAAAATCACACATAAAATAACCAGACACATTACCAAACAGTTATTACAAGTGTTTGACAACTAGATGATTGCCAGCATATGAGACAGCACAGATAAATCATGCCTTTCTACCTAGTTTAGTAACATAGACAGCATCTACCTAGTCATCTTTCTAAACTCTCTTGAAAGAGTATTAATCCCTAAAAGGGTCATCCTTATTATTGCCCTGATTAGTATCAGTTCCAAGGCTCAGGGAACATCTTAGAAGATTAAGCAGAAGGGGTATAAGAGCCAAAGGAGAGGGAGGATTGTTGTGAAATGCTGTCTTCTGAATATGATAACATGGCTGTCCCACTCATAAAATTCAAGGAAGAAGTAGTTATATGTCTCAAACTAGCCACAAAATAAAGCCAAGGATAGCTCTGTTATAGATGAGAAAGGTTCTCTCCAGGCCCTGACATTTCCTGATGAGCTATTAAAAGTTGATAGATATTGGAGAAGAAAGAGTCATTCTCTTTAGAGGATGTGGCCTGTTATGTATTCCCCATGTTATGGATGATCCCACACTGTGTACATATGGGAAGCACTAATTTGAATTAGATTTCAAGAAAGAAAAGATGTGAAGTTGGGAGAGATGGGTTAGGGAAGGATTCAGAGACTAAGAGAGATGAAATGAGAGAATATTATGATGAATTATATGGTCATAATTCATTGTATACATAAATGAAGTTCTCATGTATAGAGAAAATTGTTCTTTAATATGAAAATGGTCAATAGTCATGCAGAAGGTGAACAACATCATTTGTAGTGTGATTTATTTTGCTTGCCTGGCCCTTTAAAAGATCCTCAGTTGTTGTTAACTGTCCCTTTGGGAATATATAGCTGTTAGAACAATTGGACCCTATGACCTTCAGTGTCGATTGCTTCTTGGACTTTTGAGATCATAAGAGGATATAAAAAGCTAGCAGAGGCTGAAAGAGAGGAGTAGCATTGGAGTAGGGTGAGAGTAGGGTTCAGGTGGTGGAAGATTAGGCTCAGAGAGTAGAATTAAAGAAGATACTTGATGCAGGAAGAAAGAATAGAAGACAGTGCAGAAAAGAGATTGAGCAGAGAAACAATAGGAGACTATTGAGTGAGGAGACGTTTGAGCCAGAGAAGGTTATGAGACAGAAGAGCCCACAAAGTAGCAAAAAATAAGAAAAGTTATGATAATTGGGAATTAGAGAAAGGTAAATCAAATGGCAATGGGAAACCACTTACTAGAAGGGCAATCGTAATAATAAATAAAATATTGGAAATGTTGGTGAAGATGCAGGGGAATTGGAATCCATAAATGTGTAAAATGAAACTAGAAAAAGGTTGACAGTTTCTCTGAGAGTCAAATTTTGAATTGCCATGTAACCAGGCAATCTACTATTAGGGATGTCTCCAAGAATTCAATAAAAATAATGTGTACACAAAAGTTCATAGCAGCATGATAATTATCCAAAGATGAAAAAGTGAATTATTAACATATTTAATAACATGGATAATACTTGAAGATATATTGAGTAAAAATGAGCAGAAGCAGTAGATCGTGCTTTGTCCACTTTTAAAGAAAAATATCCATTATATGTGGGTTAGGAAATTAGTGGTTGGCAAAGCCTGGGAGCAAAGACAAAGGGAAATATCTGCTAACTGAGCACAGGGCTTTCTTTGTAGGCATGGGAATGTTTGGGAGAGCATTAGAGGTAGTAATGTATGGCATTTGGAATAGAATAAAGGCTGCTGAATTTAATCCTTTAAAGTTGTGTGTCATATAAACTTTATCCCAATAAAATGGCAGATAGTAGACTGGTAGATTTCAGGTCTCTAGAGCAAAATGAAATATAACAAATCTGGATTATATCATGGATAACTATATAAATGCTATGGCAAGCTGGCCATGTATTTATGGCAGTGCTTTCAAATTCCTTGCAATGGCCTCTTTGTAATGTATTATCACCTTTAATCTGTAATCTTCATTTTACAAATAATGAAATTTTATAGAAAAATATGCACTTAGTCTATATTGAGTAAAGACTTAATTTCATTTCTTCCTTAAATTTCAAATATTCTGAGTTAATCAGTAGAGACTAAGATTTTTTTTTCTTAAATCACTTGCCCCGGTGTATAGATTCCCTTTGGTTGGAATGAGAACTCCAACTTTTATTATCTCATATATATGACCAAGTAATATATGCCATGTGCCAGGCAGTTTATCCTTATGTATGCATGAGCTGTCTGAAGTAATCGTTAGTCTTAAAAAGTAACTTCAATAAGGAGGTCTCATTATCCCTCCTATTATAAAAGGAAGTCTGGAACTCAGAAAGTTCAATAATTGTGACACCAGTCAAAATTTCTGAATGACCCAGACAGTATTCCAAAGTAAGACTGCCTGGCTTCTTCCTTCTGCTGCACATTCTCCATCAATATATATTCTTGCCATGATGGTCAATGTGGAAGGGATGTGCACTGAACAGCCAGGTTAGTCTGGGGAATCTCAGCAGTTTGAATGATCACAGCTAAAAATGGAGTTGGACCCATGAAGGTATGTTACTATGGTACCTCTAGACCTATGAAGATATGTTACTATGGTACCCCTAGACCACATAGTTCCTATTCTGTTGGTCATGACACTGCCCCTTTCCCTTACCTGACAATGCTATTTCAAGTATTTGTATTTCACACGAGTTATAAGAAAGCGGCGTCCTTTCTGGTAACTAAAAACCCCTAGGATGGCCTATTTAAGCAATGCACTGCTTCCATCCCAAATATTCTTTGCATCTTTAAGTGTATACCAAAGCACAATTTATCAGACATCATAAAATATGTATATAATCAATCACTGATTATAATTCTGCTTTTAATAAAATATTGAGGTCAGAGAGTTGACATCATCAAATAGAGAAGCCTAAGGGTTAAGATAAGATAAATTTAGACTTAGATCCTGCTTCAGTCTGTTTGTGTTGCTGGCTGGTTGGTTGTTTGGTTGTTTGGTTGTTTGGTTGTTTGTTTGTTTGGTTGGTTGGTTGGTTGGTTAGTTGGTTTTTAGTAGCTTTGTAAACCACAATGTAAGCCCTAGTAGCAATGTAAACCACATTGGTTCTCAACCTGTGGGTCACAACAACCCCTTGGTGGTCAACTGACCTTTGTGCGATCTGCATAACAGACATTTATATTACAATGCATTGCAGTAGTAAAATTACAGGTATGAAGTAGCAAGTAAAGAAAAATTATGGTTGGAGGTCATCACAACACAAGGAATAGCTTTAAGGAGTCACAGCATTAAAAAGGTTGAAAAACTACCCTAGAGGCAGTAAGTGACCTGAGGTAGAGGTAAGAGGCTACTGGGCTTTCTCCGTAGTCTGATGGCTGAAGTTTTGATATGGTATATATTGCATTCAACACAGAAAGATGCATAACACTGTTTTCATCCTCAGCATTTAACATTTTTCCAGGCCCCACATATATTAATAGAATGGCAAATGGATGAGGCAAAGATGCTGGTTTGAGTGAGGGTACATATTCATTGTTTCTACCATGTGTCAAGCATAGCCACCTCTTGGACCCTATTCATCCAAGATTCCTGTTTGAGTACCCATAATATCCTGTATGTGGTGGCATTGTCTCCATTAACATGGATGTGTGCCTCTTAAACTAAGCTTATAAAGAAAATAATTTAACAGAGAAGTGCCTAGTTTCATTATTGTATGAGCCTTGCAAAATAGCTTAATCTTCTTGATCTTCCTACTAATACGTTGGAAATGAAAATACCTAAATGCTACATTATCATAAATTAGAAAAATTGGATGTTCATAAGAATCCAGTAAAAGATAGACATGGCATACACCTAAATTCCAGCACTAAGGATGCTGAGGCCTTGGATTCTAGGATTCTGAGTTCAAGGTCAACCTGGCATACATAATGAGATACTGTCTCAAAAACTTATTTTTCAATACAATGGCAAACAAATACTTGTTTCTCAATAGGTAACTGACTCCTCGATTTCTTGCCTTCCATATATTTCTGGAGCTCACTACTAACTAGGCAATATGCTGTCTTATGATCAAGAATTGTTAATGACTAATTTCATCAACTCAGGGTTTCTATGTAGTGGATAGTCAGATGCATGATAACTGGCACATCCTACTTCCTGCTCAGTTGCTCTACCAGTGTCCCTACTAGGAATAAAAGGTTATCTCCCTTAAAGATATAAGGGCCTAAAGACCAACAGTTCCACTATAGGCATTATGTCTCCGGAGCCTAGAGGAAAATATCTCAGCCACTAAGGAGAGAAGCCACAAGTAGAAACAAGATAAATCCAAAGATGTCAACTCACCTGAACAAAACAAGCCCCCTGTAGCATGGTGAGACTTGACCTCAGGAGCTCCATAACCACATTGTTCTTTGTGAGGAGGAATTCTATAAAGGCAGCCAGACCAGCCAATAACGCACTGAACTTCAGCAGTTGATGCACATAGCTGTCCACCACTATCAGGCTTTTAGGGTGGTTGTGAATGAGGAAAGCTAGAAGGGTAGGGGGAAATTTGAGTTTTTTTTTTTTTGAATAAAAACAAAAGAGAATCAACTCACCACTTCTTTCTCATGCCCTCCTTCCCTCCCTAGCCACAGAATTTTACACACCTATACAGTGGTAAGTCTCTCTCACGGCAATCTCACGGCAATCTCACAGCAATCTCACGGCAATCTATCTCACGGCAATCTATCTCACGGCAATCTATCTCACGGCAATCGGCAATCTCACGGCAATCTATCTCACGGCAATCTATCTCACGGCAATCTATCTCACGGCAATCTATCTCACGGCAATCGGCAATCTCACGGCAATCTATCTCACGGCAATCTATCTCACGGCAATGCATCTTGGCTTTTTCTTTTTCAGTTACCACTGCCTCTTTAGGATGGAATTATTGAAACTCAATCCTCTGTTTCCTTCTCTAACCTTTCTTTTCTCATTTAACATGACATTTTCAACTAACTGATTTTAAAAGCATTATTATGCAGGCTGATGGATAATAAATACAACAGAGCAGAGAGCTACAATTCAGTGAATACGCAGATGATTAAGCTGAAGCCAGACTTGCCTTAAATTCAATCCCCTGAGAGAAAGTAAACACCCCCATATATCACATCTTGAGAAGTGTGACAATATTAGCAGCAAGTAGCATCTGTGATATTTCATTCCATAAACATATTCCACTTTCAACTTAGTGTTTCTTATTAAGCTAGAAGAAAAGGGTGTTCGTTAAAGATATGAGAACCAAGCTATTAGTTGTTGCAATTTATTTTTTTTTCTGGTCCTTGTCCTCAAAAGGCAGCAGGCAAGAACTATTTTCTTCAGCTGAAAGGAAAGGGGCAGCTGCCTCCTAGCCATTTGTAGCTTTCAGAGATTCACAATCAATCTACATTCTCACGTCTTCATTGAAGACCTCTTCCTTGCCCACCACAGTAGTTTTAGAAAGGAAATGAACAAAACATATGATTTCTCTTGCATTAATCTCTCAAAATTAGGACTTCCAATTCTAAATGATTGAATTTTACAGAATCTACTTTGCACATACTAGCAAAGTTTTACTATATCAGCGATTTAAAAGCTAGTGGTTTGGCGGCAGAATATGTTAACAGCTGGCTACCCCATTTGAGGATTCATGCCTTCATTACTCTGGGTTTAATCTTCTTTCATTGTTGAAAATATTTTTTAAAAAGATAATTGCTAAGAAAGCAAAGGAATAACAAAGATATTAGTGATTCTTCAGGGCAAATGTGAAACACTAGTGAATGACATTAAATGGTTGTATATGCCCAATATTGCAGGATGAGTCAGGAGACAAGAAAAGCCCCTGGCATCCTACAGAGCATACCCAAATATCTTAATAAGGCTGGGATACTTTGCCCTGTCAACCAATACTAAGAAAAGAAAAATATTTTATTATATAAGACGTATTATTGCCCATGTACTTACTATTAGAGACAAGTACAGAAAGAAAGGGGGGAGGCAAACAAACCTCCTCCCACATACTAACCTTCCACAAAGAAGATATTTGACAACATTAATGTGATCAAAGAGACTGGCAGTGATCTAATGGTGAAACATAAGATCTTGGTCACACCCAGCATTGCAAGGACCACGTACATGATGATGTGTTGCCAGTTCCGCAGTTGGGCCTCCTGCATTTCTTTATGCGGTGATGGTTTTATATTTACAATCCAATAAAATTGGCCAACCATTGCTGAAAAAAAAAATCATGTCACAGTTTTGGCAACATTCTACATGATTTTTTACCTGGCATGCACAGGCAGGAAGATATGAGCATTGCTGAGTTCTGCTGTGCCCTCTTAAAACAATACTTCCCCTCTTGGTGGTTCACTAACAGCTGTGTAGAGACACCTTAGACTTCCTTAGAGGATCAAATGCTCACTAAGATAACACATTTTAGTCTAAATCAATGCTCATGACTTTGCTTCGGGTGTCTATTCTAACCTAATGTCCAAGGTTTATGATACTGTCCTATAGAAGGTGACTGTTCATTACTTAGCTACTAGACCTTTGGATAGCCATTAGGTAAAAGACTGGCCCTGGTTCCTGAGTTCAAATCCAAAATTAAGATTTAGCTTCCTCCAGCTGAAGATAAGCAAGAAGCCCCAACCAATATAGCATATGGTATAATCAGCTATACAAGCACTTGAACTTTCTCAGAGATGGCTTGCTTACTAACATATATAAGTTTGCAGATAAGTTATTCTCTTTGGAGACAGTGTGAATCATATTTTAAAATGTAATGGAAAATAGAAGGTTTTCTCTTTTACAACAGACAGGTTACAATGAAACTAAAAACAGACCATTTTTTAGGGAATTCCCAAAGCAATGAGAAGACCTCATAAATTATGTGGCCCAATTATTTTCTCTAATTCAAGAAATTAGAAAAAAATAAAAGGGTGAGATCATAAAACAAGGCCTTCCTCAGCCTTGACTCCCCTCCATAATCTCTCAGCAACGATTTACTGAAGCTTTTAAACAACCACTTGATTATCTTTTTATCACTTGCAAAATAGTTTCTAATAGGGCATATTCTTTCAGAGACCAGAAAAATTGCTATAAAATAATTTCAGAGGATCCAAACAATTTTACAAAGAAAATTCACCATGATTAAATTAGGTAAAATAAATACTACAATTGATTTATTAAGAAATAGGCCTTATATCAAGGACACTTGAATCTCACTTAGAAAGGGGAATAAAATAGTCATAAGAGGCAGATAGAGGAAGGCATCTGGGAGGGATGGGAATGGGAAGGGGGACGGGGGGTTCAGGATCAGGTGTGGGGAAGAACAGGAGAGATGGCTAAAAGGCCATGAAAAGGAGTGGAAATCTGCAACTGACAGGGGTGAGGAGGTGGGGGGCATCTCCAGGAAGAAACAGAGCCCTGGGATAAGGGAGGCACCCAAGAATCAATGGGTATGACTTTAGCTGTGACTCACTACACTACTGGGCTATGGAACTTGAAGAGGCTAACTTGTATCTGGGCAGGAACTCCAGTAAACTTATAGAGACACCAACCCACCCAAAAAATTTCAAGAAAAAAATTACCCTGTCTACAAGAAATTCAAGCATGAAGGATGGAACAGAGACTGAAGGAATGGCCAACCAAAAACCAGTCCAACTTGAGACCCATCCCACTGGCAAGCACTAATTCCCTAATACTATTAGTGATACTCTGTTATGCTTGCAGACAGAAACATGATATCCTCTGAGAGGCACCACCCTGTAGCTGACTCAGACAGATACAGATACCCACAGTCAAACAGTGGATGGAGCTTGGGGACTCTTATGGAAGAATTGGAAAAAGGATTGTGGGCCCCAGTGGGGATAGGAGGTCTATAGGAAAACAGAATCAACCAACCTAGACCCTTGGAGCTCTCAGAGTCTGAACCACCAATGAAAGAACATACATGAAACATACTCTTTGCACATATGTAGTAGATGTGCAGTTTGGTCTACATGTATATCCCAAACAAGTAGAACAGGGCTATCCCAAGAGCTGCTGCCTGTATCCCAAAGTTGGTTAGCCTTGTCTGGCCTCAGTGGGAGAGGAAGCACCTAGCCTCACAGAGACTTTAAGTGCCAGGGTGGGGGAATACCCAGTGGGGGACACCTGCTCAGAGGAGAAGGGGAGAGAGGATGGGGAAAGGATTATGAGAAGGGGTGACCGGGCAGGGCGGGGTACAGTGGGTGGCATGTAAAGTGAATAAGTAAAATAATAATAATAATTTAACTAAAAGAATAAACCTTTGTATAAACATAAAATGCCATCTTTCTACCAAATTATATTACATGGAAATTGTAATTAGAATATTTAATAAATATTTTTGAATAAGACAGTCAGCTTTGGAGTTCCTTAATTTTTGTAACAAAATCTTTTTATGCATATGAAAACAACAAAATTGAGAAAATACAACCCAGTAAGTCAGCTTACCTACTAATACCATGACAATAATCACAATTCCCTCCAAAATTTCTGCTCGAGATAAAAATTGGGGGGTAATAAGGGAGGAAGACCTTTTTTGCTGTTTACAAATATACTTCAAAATACTTTTTGTACTCCACCAGAGACCTATGGTAACTAAAAAGACTCCAGGAAGAATGTGACCTCCAGCATCCCCTGGGACCTACAAAGAGAAGAATATACAGATGATAAGACATTTCACTTGTGGAACATCACCAAATCATTTCTCATCCCCCAAACAGCAGAGTGGCTCCTGATGGTTATTAGCACATAGTAGATCATATTATAGTATCAGCTATGCCCATAGAAAGTTAAAATTCGCTCTCACACTTGATCATGCACATTGTGGGGGATGTTTTAAATGCCATCTCTAGCCAAAGGGATTACTATTGCATTTTCAATTGAGGTATGAGTTTTCAGGAGTTAAATGATCTCCCCAGATCTCACAAGTATTAGGCAAAATTTTGTCAGTTTTAATATAAAACTCAACAAAGATTTCTTTAAAAGACGGTATGCAGTTCGTCAACCACTTGATTTTTAAGTATAAAGGAAAGTCATATGAAACTTGATCTGTTTGTTTAGAATTTGAAATGATACAAAGTTGTCTATGCTTTTTTTTTTCATGTACATGATTTCAAAGTATCAAGGACCAAGTGTGTGAGAGGGGCTATTTGCATCCATCTAACATTTGTCTATTCTTCCACACACTTTTTAAGCCCTTCATGTAGGTGGACTGGGGCTGTGGTTTCAGTTCTAGCTAGCTGACTAAGCAATTAGCACATCACTGAAGGTTGAGTCACTGAAGTCTATGTGTTTCCCTCAGCTCTCTCTTCCTCAGCCCTCTCTTCTGCATTGGCAACTTTCGCATGGCCTGACCGCAACACAGAAGATTGGAAACATACTGCTTCAGATTTCCAAAGAAATAACCTTTCGTTGGTCAAAGAATTGGTCTTGAACAGCATGATTATCTATTTTGTGTGCAGCCCTTTGTTCAAATCTATTGGGACATCAACAGAACAATGATGACACATTCTAAAATCATTCTATGAACCTAATACTAGGTAAGAGCTAAACACAATGAGGAAAGAGGATTTCAGAATATCCTGTGATCAGAAAAGGAGGATTCCCCCAGTTCCGGGCAGCCCCTGTGGGTTACTCCTCTGTGGTGCTAAGGGAAGCACTGGGAGAAACCAGGAAGCTGACCTAAATACTCCAGTATAATTCCTCCATTTAAGACCCCAGATTTTCCTTTTAATGTACCCTTAAATGATACAAACCATCTAACAGTCAGACCTAGTATATCTCACAGAACTGACTGTAGGTTCTTGTCCAAACTCTGAGGAATGGCTTGAGATCTGTCTTTTGGCTTCTCTGATCGGTAGTTCTTAATAAATGGAGAAGTTATTCCCTGTTAATATTAAATATAAATTGGCACAACTTCTTTCAAAAGTAATCTGACAAGTAGTGGGATAGTTTAGAGTTCATATACCTCACAGCACAACAATTCTGTTTGTAATACACGCGCTAGAAATTTGTTATACATGTCTTACTCTCTTATGTATACGTGAAGAATTGCATTGCTACATCAAGAGTGGGAAATGAAACACAAGTAATATTAATATTCACCAATAGATGAATCAATAAGTAATATGTTATATCATACACATATATAATATAAGTATAGATAATATGTTTTATAGATAAATGAATGATCCCTTCCAAGTTTGGCAGTTATGAATAAAAACTGCTGTTAACACTCATGTTCAAGCCCTGGTATGACTAAAACTGTCTTAATTTATTTGAATAAATAAGTATATTTAGCAATATGTATTGATTCTTAATGTTAAGGGTTTTATATTTTAATATCATTTTAATTTATTTATTATTTATGTATAAATTCATTTCATTATATTCATTCCTAAACCCCCTTAAACTCCTTCCAGCCACTCTTATATCCACTTGGTAATCGCATGTTCCTGTTTTAAAATAGCTCATTGAGTGCAGTTACTGAAATCCTTAAATGCCTGGGCCATCCACCACCTTCATTCTAAACAACTATCTTTATATCACCAGATAAGTGTAGCACTCACCCCTCACCAAAATAAAAGGGATTTTTTTGGCAGCAGATGGAGACAACAGAAATTGGCAATTTATCAAAATGCAAAGAACGACTGGGTGTTCGTGGGGTGCCCACCCCTAACTGATGCATCCACAACACAATCCCTGCACCTAAGTCTCATGGAGCACTGTTTAAAAAAAAAAGCTGTAAGAGCTAAAGCAACAAAACGCACACATACACATGGAAGCTGAATAAAACAACAAAACGCACACATACACATGGAAGCTGAACAACACTCTACTCAATGATAACTTGGTCAAGGAGGAAATAAAGAAAGAAATTAAAGACTATTTAGAATTTAATGAAAATGAAGATATAACATATCCAAACTTATGGGACACAATGGGACACAAAGCTGTCTCCTAAGAGGCTCTGCCAGTGCCTGAAAAATACAGAAGTGGATGCTCACAGTCATCCATTGGACAGAGCACAGAGTCCCCAGTAAAGGAGCTAAAGAAAGGATCCAAGAAGCTGAAGGGGTTTGCAGCCCCATAGAAGGAACAACAATATGAACTAACCAGTATACCCTGAGCTCCCTGGGACTAAACCACCAACCAAAGAAAACACATGGTGGGATTCATGGGTCTAGCTGCATATGTAGCAGAAGATGGCCTAGTCGGTCATCACTGGGAGGAGAGGCCCTTGGTCCTGTGATGGTTCTATGCCCCAGTATAGGGTAATACCAGGGCCAGGAAGCTGGAGTGAGTGGATTTTGGAGGGGAAAGTAGGGAAGGGGATAACATTTGAAATGTAAATAAAGAAAATATCAAATTTAAAAAAAACATAAAATGAAAGACAGACAGACAGACAGACAGACAGACAGACAGAAAGAAAGAAAGAAAGAAAGAAAGAAAGAAAGAAAGAAAGAAAGAAAGAGAGAGAAAGAAAGAAAGAAGTGCTAAGAGGAAAACTCATAGCCCTTCAAAGGATAATAAAGAGAAAACACCAACACAAAGACAGAAATTATGCCCTAGAAAAAGCAAGAAAGTAATCCCTCAAAAAAACCTAAAAGAAGACAGCCACAAGAACAGAATCCCAACTTTAACAACAAAAATAACAGGAAGCAACAATTACTTTTCCTTAATATCTTTTAAAATCAATGGACTCAATTCCCCAATAAAAAGACATAGACTTACAGACTGGCTACACAAACAGGACCCAACATTTTGCTGCTTACAGGAAATCTACCTCAGGGAAAAAGACAGACACTACCTCAGAATAAAAGGCTGGAAAAAATTTTTCCAAGAAAATGGTCCAAAGAAACAAGCTGGAGTAGCCATTCTAATACTGAATAAAATTGACTTCCAACCCAAAGTTATCAAAAAAGACAAGGACGGACACTTCATACTCATCAGGGGTAAACTGTTCAAAGATGAACTCTCAATCCTGAATATCTATGCTCCAAATGCAAGGGCAGCCACATTCATTAAAGAAAGTTTAGTAAAGCTCAAAGCACACATTGCAACTCACACAATAATAGTGGGAAACATCAACACTCCACTCTCATCACTGGACAGATCCTGGAAACAGAAACTAAAGAGAGACACATAGAAACTAACAGAAGTTATGGAACAAATGGACTTAACAGATATCTACAGAACATTTTATCCTAAAACAAAAGGATACACCTTCTTCCCAGTACCTCATGGTACCATGTCCAAAATTGACCATATAATTGGTCACAAAACAGGCCTCAACAGATATAAAAATATTGAAAATATCCCATGCATCCTATCAGATCACCACGGGGAAAGGCTGATCTTCAATAACAAAATAAATAATAGAAAGCCAACATTCACGTGGAAGCTGACAACACTCTACTCAATGATACCTTGGTCAAGGAAGAAATTAAGAAAGAAATTAAAGACTGTTTAGAGTTTAATGAAACTAAAGCCACAACATACCCAAACTTATGGGACACAATGAAAGCAGTTCTAAGAGGAAAACACATAGTTCTGAGTGTCCCCCAAAAGAAACTAGAGAGAGCATAAACTAGCAGCTTGACAGCACACCTAAAAGCTCTAGAACAAAAGGAAGCAAATTCACCCAAGAGAAGTAGAAGGCAGGAAATAATCAAACTCAGGGCTGAAATCAACCAAGTGGAAACAAAAAGAACTATTCAAAGAATCAACCAAACCAGGAGCTGGTTCTTTGAGAAAATCAAAAAGATAGATGAACCAGACTAACTAGACTAACTAGACTAACTAGAGGGCACAGGGACAGTATCCTAATAAACAAAATTAGAAATGAAATGGGAGACATAACAACAGAACATGAGGAAACCCAAAGCATCATCAGATAGTACTACAAAGGGCTATACTCAACAAAACTGGAAAACCTGGATGAAATGGACAACTTCCTAGACAGATACCAGGTACCAAAGTTAAATCAGGATCAGATTAATGACCTAAACAGTCCCATATCCCCTAAAGAAATAGAAGCAGTCATTCAGAGTCTCCCAACCAGAAAAAGCCCAGGACCAGGTGGGTTTAGTGGAAAATTCTATTAAACCTTTAAAGAAGACCTAATTCCAAAACTCTTCAAATTATTCCACAAAATAGAAACAGAAGGTACACTATCCAATTCATTCTATGAAGCCACAATTACACTTACACCTAAACCACACAAAGACAAAACAAAGGGAACTTCAGACCAACCTCCCTCATGAATATTGATGCAAAAATACTCAATAAAATTCTCCCTAACCGAATCTAAGAACACATCAAAATGATAATCCATCATGATCAAGTAGGCTTCATCTCAGGGATGCAGGGATGGTTTAATATACGGAAATCCCTCAACCTAATCCACTATATAAACAAACTCAAAGACAAAAACTACACGATCATCTAGTTAGATGCTGCGAAAGCATTTGACAAAATCCAACCATCATTCATGAAAAAGTCTTGGAAAGATCAGGAATTCAAGGCCCATACCTTAACATAGTAAAAGCAATATACTGCAAACCAGTAGCCAATATCAAACTAAATGGAGAGAAACTCGAAGCAATGCCACTAACATCAGGGACTAGACAAAGCTACCCATTTTCTATCTACCTATTCAATATAGTACTTGAAGTCCTAGCCACAACAATTACACAACAAAAGGAGATCAAGGCGATACAAATTGAAAAGGAAGAAGTCAAAATATCACTATTTGCTAATGATATGATAATATATATAAGTGACCCTAAAAATTCCACCAGGGAACTCCTAAACCTGATAAACAGCTTCAGTGAAGTAGCTGGATATAAAATTAACTCTAACAAATCAGTGGCCTTTCTCTACACAAAGGATAAACAGGCTGAGAAAGAAATTAGGGAAACAACACCCTTCACAATAGTCACAAATAATATAAAATACCTTGGTTTGACTCTAACTAAGGAAGTGAAAGATCTGTATGATAAGAACTTCAACTCTCTGAAGAAAGAAATTGAAGAAGCTCTCAGAAGATTGAAAGATCTTCTATGCTCATGGATTGGCAGGATTAAGATAGTCAAAATGGCTATCTTGCCAAAAGCAATCTACAGATACAATGCAATCCCCATCAACATTCCAACTCAATTATTCACAGAGTTAAAAAGGGCAATCGGCAAATTCATCTGGAATAACAAAAGTCCTAGGATAGCAAAAATATTCTCATTGATAAAAGAACCTCTGGGGGAATCACCATGCATGACCTCAAGCTGTACTACAGAGCAATTGTGATTAAAAACTTCAAGGTACTGGTACAGTGACAGACAGGTAGATTGATGGGATAGAAATGAAGACCCAGAAATGAACCTACACACCTATGGTCACTCAATCTTGGACAAGAAAGCTAAAACCATCCAGTGGAAAAAAGTCAGCATTTTCAACAAATGGTGCTGGCACAACTGGCAGTTATCATGTAGAAGAATGCGAATTGATCCATTCTTATCTCCTTGTACAAAGCTCAAGTGAAAGTGGATCAAGGAACTCCACATAAAACCAGAGACACTGAAACTTATAGAGGAGAAAGTGGGGAAAAGCCTCGAAGATATGGGCACAGGGGAAAAATTCCTGAATAGAACAGCAATGGCTTGTGCTGTAAGATCGAGAATTGACAAATGGAACCTCGTAAAATTGCAAAGCTTCTGTAAGGCAAAAGACACAGTCTATAAGACAAAAAGGCCACCAACAGGTTGAGAAAGGATCTTTACCAATCCTAAATCAGATAGGGGACTAACAGCCAATATATAGAGAGAACTCAAGAAGATGGACTCCAGAAAATCAAATAACCCTATTAAAAATGGGGTACAGAGCTAAACAAAGAATTCTCAACTGAGAAATATTGAATGGCTGAGAAGCACCTGAAAAAATGTTCAGCATCCATAATCATCAGGGAAATGCAAATCAAAACAATCCTGAGATTCTACACCAATCAGAATGGCTAAGATCAAAACTTCAGATGGCAGCACATGCTAGCAAGGATGTGGAGAAAGACAACTCCTCTATTGTTGGTGAGATTGCAAGCTGGTACAACCACTCTGGAAATCAGTCTGGCAGTTCCTCAGAAAATTGGACATAGTACTACTGGAAGATCCAGCAATACCTTTCCTGGGCATATACCCAGAAGATGTTCCAACATGTCTTAGGTACACATGCTCTACTATGTTCATAGCAGTCTTACTTATTTCCAGAAGCTGGAAAGAACCCAGATGTCCCTCGACAGAGGAATGGATACAGAAAATGTGGTACATTGACACAATGGAGTACTACTCAGCAATAAAAACAATGAATTTATGAAATTCTTAGGCAAATGTATGGATCTAGAGAGTATCATCTTGAGTGAGGTAACCCAGTCACAAAAGAAGTCACTTGATATGCACTCACTGATAATTGGATATTAACCCAGAAACTTAGGCTACCCAAGATACAATTTGCAAAACACAGGAAACTCAAGAAGAAGAAAGACCAAAGTGTGGATACTTTGTTCTTTCTTAGAATAGAGAACAAAATACCCATAGAAGGAGTTACAGAGACAAAGTTCAGAGCTGAGACAGAAGGAAGGACCATGCAGAGACTGCCCCACCCAGGGATCCATCCCATATACAACCAACAAATCCAGACACTATTGCATATGCCAGAAAGAATTTGCTGACAGGAACCTGATATAGCTATCTCTTGTGAGGCTATGCCAGTGCCTGGCAAATATAGAAGTGGATGCTCATAGTCATCTAGTGGATGGAACATAGGGCCCCTAAAGAAGGAGCTAGAGAAAGTACCCAAGGAGCTAAAGAGGTTGACAACCCTTATAGAGGATCAACAATATGAACTAACCAGTACCCCCCAGAACTGTGTCTCTAGTTGCATATGTAGCAGAGAATGGCCTAGTTGGCCATCAATGGGAGGAGAGAAGATCTTGGTCTTATGAAGATTATATATCCCAGTGCAGGGGAGTGCCAGGGCCAGGAAGCAAGAGTGGGTGGGTTGGGGAGCAGGGCAGGGAGAGGGTATAGGGGACTTTCAGGATAGCATTTGAAATGTAAATGAAGAAAATATCTAATAAAAATGAAAAATAAAAAATTTTAAAAAATTTTTTTTAAATTTACTGCAGTGGAAACTCCCTGGAATCTGTGAAAGTGACGCTAGCAAAGTCTCCAAGTAATGGAGGATATGGAACCTGAACCGGCCATCTTCTATAACCAGGCAAGGTGCATATCAGTGGGTCTGGGACTTTGACCCACCCATAAAACCTTCTATCGCCAATCTGTCCTGATTGCAAGACATACTGGGGCAATTGTGGTTCAGAACTTTTGGGAGTGGCCTTCCCAAGATTGGTCCAACTTTGGCCCATGCCTGGAGATGGAGCCCTGTCTGACACCGCCTGGATGATTAGGAACTAAAGGCAGGACAGCTCTGAGACCCAAAACAGAACTAAAAACAATTGGCATTTAAAAAAATCTTAATAAAATTCTTAATTATATTCTGCTATACTCATAAACTAGTGCCTAGCCCAATTGTCATTAGAGAAGCTTCATTCAGCAACCAATAGGAACAAAAATACAGATCCACAACCAAACACTAGGAATAGCCAGAAGAACCCTGCAGAAGAGGAGGAGGAAGATTTTTAGAAGGCAGAGGGGCCAACGACCAAGGACAGCACAAGAATGTGATCCACATAATCAACTAAGGAGGTCTCACAGGGCCTCACAGAGACTGACTTGACAAGCCTGGATCCTGTATGGGTCAAAGCTAGGTCCTCTGCATATGCCTTATAGCTGTGTAACTTGGTGCTCCTGTGGGAACTTCCAACAATGGGAAAGCGGGTATCTCTGGATATTTTGCCTGTGCTTGGGGCCCTTTCTTCCTACTGGCTTGTCATATGTAGGCATGACATGAGAATTTGTGCCCAGTCTTATTTTATCTTATTAGGTCATGTTCAGTGGCCATCCCTGGGAGGTCTGCTCATTTTTCTTCCTCTTCTCCTATTTTGAAGGGAGACAGAGGAGAACCTGATCTGGAAGAGGTGGGGGGTGGGCTTGGGAGGAGTGGAAGGAGGAAAAACTGTGGTTGAGATATACTGTATGAGAATAACAAAAGGTTTTTTAAAATTAAGGAAATAACTAAGCCCAGGGGTGCAGAAAAAAAAAAAGCCAGAAGATTCCAGGCACACATCTATTAATCAATGTGCAGTTTGACTCTTGTGTAAAGAGAGCTTAAGGACTAAGAATTCACTTCGAACTCAGCACTTAAAACTTAAAATGTGGTCCGGACCAGAGGACAGGTGTCCGCCTGGCTCGGGAGGCGGCCTCAGCCTCAGCAGCAGCGGTCGCCATCTTGGTGCCGGGACTCTGCAGAACTTAGGAATTTAGTCTGCACAGGTGAGAGTCTGCACCACAGAAGCTGACAGCTTCTGGGACCTGCCAAAGCAACACAGCTTCTGAGAAAGGTCCTGTTTTGGGCCTTCTTCTTCGGCCAGGAGGAGGTCCAAACACAAGATATCTGCACACCTTCCCTGTAAGAGAGCTTGCCAGCAGAGAGTGCTCTGAGCACTGAAACTCAGAGGAGAGAATCTGTCTCCCAGGTCTGCTGATAGACGGTAACAGAATCACCAGAAGAACAATCTCTAAACAGAGTCAACTATAACTACTAACTCCAGAGATCACCAGATGGCGAAAGGTAAACGTAGGAATCTTACTAACCAGGAACCAAGACCACTCACCATCATCAGAACCCAGCACTCCCACGACACCCAGTCCAGGGCAACCCAACACACCTGAAAACCTAGACCTAGATTTAAAAGCATATCTCATGATGATGGTAGAGGACATCAAAAAGGACTTTAATAACTCACATAAAGAAATACAGGAGAAAACTGCTAAAGAGTTACAAGTCCTTAAAGAAAAACAAAAAAAACACAATCAAACAGGTAGAAGTCCTTATAGAAAAAGAGGAAAAAACATACAAACAGGTGATGGAAATGAACAAAACCATACTAGACCTAAAAAGGGAAGTAGACACAATAAAGAAAACTCAAAGTGAGGCAACACTGGAGATAGAAACCCTAGGAAAGAAATCTGGAACCATAGATTTGAGCATCAGCAACAGAATACAGGAGATGAAAGAGAGAATCTCAGGTGCAGAAGATTCCATAGAGAACATTGGCACAACAATCAAAGAAAATGGAAAATGCAAAAAGATCCTAACTCAAAATATCCAGGAAATCCAGGACACAATGAGAAGACCAAACCTACGGATAATAGGAGTGGATGAGAATCTACAGCAAACCAGTAGCCAGCATCAAAGTAAATGGTGAGAAGCTGGAAGCAATCCCACTAAAATCAGGGACCAGACAAGGCTGTCCACTCTCGCCCTACCTCTTCAACATTGTACTTGAAGTCCTAGCCAGAGCAATTAGACAACAAAAGGAGATCAAGGGGATACAAATTGGAAAGGAAGAAGTCAAATTATCACTTTTTGTAGATGATATGATAGTATATATAAGTGACCCTAAAAATTCCACCAGAGAACTCCTAAGCCTGATAAACAGCTTCAGTGAAGTAGCTGGATATAAAATTAACTCAAACAAGTCAATGGCCTTTCTCTACACAAAGGACAGACAGGCTGAGAAAGAAATTAGGGAAACAACATCCTTCTCAATAGCCACAAATAATATAAAATACCTAGGCATGACTCTAACTAAGGAAGTGAAAGATCTCTATGACAAGAACTTCAACTCTCTGAAGAAAGAAATTAAAGAAGATCTCAGACGATGGAAAGATCTCCCATGCTCATGGATCGGCAGGATCAATATAGTAAAAATGGCTATCTTGCCAAAAGCAATCTACAGATTCAATGCAATCCCCATCAAAATTCCAACTCAATTCTTCAACGAATTAGAAAGGGCAATAGGCAGATTCATCTGGAATAACAAAAAACCTAGGATAGCAAAAACTCTTCTCAAGGATAAAAGAACCTCTGGTGGAATCACCATGCCCGACCTACAGATGTACTACAGAGCATTTGTGATAAAAACTGCATGGTACTGGTATAATGACAGACAAGTAGACCAATGGAACAGAATTGAAGACCCAGAGATGAACCCACACACCTATGATCACTTGATCTTTGACAAGGGAGCTAAAACCATCCAGTGGAAAAAGACAGCATTTTTCAACAAATGGTGCTGGCACAACTGGCTGTTATCATGTAGAAGAATGTGAATTGATCCATTCTTATCTCCTTGTACAAAGCTCAAGTGAAAGTGGATTAAGGATCTCCACATAAAACCAGAGACACTGAAACTTATAGAGGAGAAAGTAGGGAAAAGCCTCGAAGATATGGGTACAGGGGAAAAATTCCTGAATAGAACAGCAATGGCTTGTGCTGTAAGATCGAGAATCGATAAATGGGACCTCATAAAATTGCAAAGCTTCTGCAAGGCAAAAGACACCGTCAATAAGACAAAAAGACCACCAACAGATTGGGAAAGGATCTTTACCTATCCCAAATCGAACAGGGGACTAATATCCAATATATATATAAAGAACTCAAGAAGGTAGACTCCATAAAATCAAATAACCCCATTAAAAAATGGGGCTCAGAACTGAACAAAGATTTCTCACCCAAGGAATACCAAATGGCAGAGAAGCACCCGAAAAAATGTTCAACATCTTTAATCATCAGGGAAATGCAAATCAAAACAACCCTAAGATTCCACCTCACACCAGTCAGAATGGCTAAGATCAAAAATTCAGGTGACAGCAGATGCTGGCGTGGATGTGGAGAAAGGGGAACACTCCTCCATTGTTGGTGGGATTGCAAGCTTGTACAACCACTCTGGATATCAGTCTGGCGGTTCCTCAGAAAATTGGACATAGTACTACCGGAAGATCCAGCAATACCTCTTCTGGGCATATATCCAGAAGATGCCCCATCTGATAAGAAGGACACATGCTCCACTATGTTCATAGCAGCCTTATGTATAATAGCCAGAAGCTGGAAAGAACCCAGATGCCCCTCAACAGAGGAATGGATACAGAAAATGTGGTACATCTACACAATGGAGTACTACTCAGCTATTAAAAAGAATGAATTTATGAAATTCCTAGGCAAATGGATGGACGTGGAGGGCATCATCCTGAGTGAGGTAACCCAATCACAAAGGAACTCTCACAATATGTACTCACTGATAAGTGGATATTAGCCCAGAAACTTAGGATACCCAAGATATAAGATATAATTTGCTAAAAACATTAAACTCAAGAGAACGAAGATCAAAGTGTGGACACTTTGCCCCTTCTTAGAATAGGAAACAAAACACCCATGGAAGGAGTTACAGAGACAAAATTTGGAAGTGTGACGAAAGGATGGACCATCTAGTTATTGCCATATCCAGAGATCCATCCCATGATCAGCTTCCAAACGCTGACACCATTGCATACACTAGAAAGATTTTGCTGAAAGGACCCAGATATAGCTGTCTCTTGTGAGACTATGCCAGGGCCTAGCAAACACAGAAGTGGATGCTCACAGTCAGCTATTGAATGGACCACAGGGCCCCCAATGGAGGAACTAGAAAAAGCACCCAAGGAACTAAATGGAACTGCAACCCTATAGGTGGAACAACAATATGAACTAAGCAGTACCCCGGAGCTCTTGTCTCTAGCTGCATATGTATCAAAAGATGGCCTAGTCGGCCATCACTGCAAAGAGAGGCCCATTGGACTTGCAAACTTTATATGCCCCAGTACAGGGGAATGCCAGGGCCAAAAAGGGGGAGTGGGTGGGTAGGGAAGTGGGGGGGAGGGTATGGGAGACTTTTGGTATAGCATTGGAAATGTAAATGAGCTAAATACCTAATAAAAAATGGAAAAAAAGAAAGTTATTGTAGTAATTTGAGGGAAAGATAAGCTCAAAGCCCTGCACTCTCTGCCTTCATTCTGTGTCTGTCTGGTTTACTTTTGGTTTGAACTCTGTTTGACTGCATTGGCATGGCAACTCCCAAGGGATCTGAAAGCAATACATGTTTATGAGTGGTTGACAAATTGGATCATAATAAAACTCTCTAACCTAAAAAAAAAAAAAAAAACTTAAAATGTTTTATGTGCAGTGTCTTCTCTGCCCAACTTTAAGGAATACAAATTTCTATTTGCCTCCTGCTATTCAGAGATGATGAAACAATATATTCCTGGGCATGTTCCTCGGGCGGATTTAATAGCAGAGCTCATACTTGAATCTGGTCTGATGACTCCACAGCCTAGGCTCTTGTCAGTATGTTCTCACACATTCCAGAGACAGAGTGGCAGGTTTGAGGGAAAAGGACATTTCTACAAGTCTGAGCAATGCAGGATAAAAACATAAATTTGCCACGGTGGCTAGATTTAAAGTTGGGATTTAAGTCTTCTGAATGTCTGCTAACAATCTTGGTTGCAGGGTGTGTTTCTCTATAACCTGGGGAGGGAAAGTCAAAAGAATGAGAAGCACATTGTATTCCCTCAAACTGCTCCTCAGTCAGGAAGGTATTAAGAAAGGCTTATGAGCAGAGAAGTTGCATGTTCCAAATGGCACTTCATCAGTACTAACTTGTCAGCCATGCCCAGAATATATGAAAGGGAAAAAGGCCTAAAGGCAAAGATACAATTAGAAGGCTATTTTTGATGCTAATTTCTCAGATGAGAAGTATGAGTCAAAACAGGATATTGAGAACATCATAGTGCCACACGTGAATGATAGCTTAACACTCAGCTATTAAAAACAATGAATTTATGAAATTCTTAAGCAAATGGATATATCTGGAAGATATCATCCTGAGTGAGGTAACACAATCACAAAAGAACTCACATGATATGCACTCACTGATAAATGGATTATCAGCCCAGAAACTTAGAATACCCAAGATACAATTTGCAAAACACATGAAACTCAAGAAGAAGGAATACCAAAGTGTGGATACTTCATTCCTTCTTAGAATGAGGAACAAAATACCCAAGTAAGGAGTTACAGAGACAAAGTTTGGAGCTGAGATGGAAAGAAGGACTATGCAGAGACTGCCCCATCGGGGATCCATACCATAATCAACCACCAAACGCAGACACAACTGCATATACCAGAAAGATTTTGCCAGACCCTGATATAGCTGTCTCCTGTGAGGCTTTGCCAGTGCCTGGCAAATACAGAAGTGGATGCTCACAGTCAGCTATAGGATGGAACACAGGGCCCCCAATGGAGGAGCTAGAGAAAGTACCCAAGGAGCTGAAGGGGTCTGCAACCCTATAGGTGGGACAACAATATGAACTAACCAGTACCCCCCCCCCCCCAGAGCTCGTGTCTCTAGTTGCATATGTAGCAGAAGATGATTGGCCTAATCAGCCATCATTGAGAGGAGAAGCCCTTGATCTTGCAAAGATTATATGCCCCAGTACAGGGGAATGCCAGGGCCAAGAAGTGGGAGTGGGTGGGTCGGAGAGCAGGGTCAGGGGCGGAGGGGGGGGGGATATAAGGGACTTTTGGGATAGCATTTGCATTGTAAATGAAGAAAATATCTAATTATAAAAATGTTTTAAAAAATTTAAAATTTTTTCAAAAAAAAAAAGTTAAAAAAAAAAAAAGAATGATAGCTTAACATTAAGCTCAAAGGAAGAACAGACCAGCCCTAGGAACATATGCAATTCAAGATATTGTCATCTTTGATGGCCTGAGATGGGAGAAGAAGGGAGCAAACTCACTGATAGTCAGTGATCCTGCCTACTCCCCAAGGCACTGGCCTTATCCACCCTCCTCTGCACAAGAGCACAAGTTCCAAAGAGTGAGGAAGCCTGCGTGGACCTGTCAGCACCATGGGTTTTCCCAATGCTGAGGACAAGTGGCTGTTGGGTGAGTCTGTTTCAACTTTCCTGGATACTCTGTATAGAAGGGCTCTCTCAAGGCTCAGCACCAGCTGTCCTCAGGAGACATTCTTCTCAAGATAGTTTAAATTACATCATTCTATTTAATGTCCACAGAGACTCATCTTTATGGTATATTTTATAATACGGAATCTTTCGGATTTTCTTTACCTTCTGTTTTTTACCTTCCTTTGCAAGACTGCCAAGCTCAGCTATGTTAGTTTTGCTTCTCACCGCAGAATTCCCAGCAGTCAGAAACACGGTACCCAGCAGAAACAAAACGTAAACTAAAATTTTCATAACCCAGTTACCAAGATGCCTCTTGCATTCAAGTATGGTCACCTGACTGGCCTAGGAACTGACATGGTAGAAGGAGAGTTTAGACTCCCAAAGGCTGTCCTCTAACCCCTAAACACATGCACCATGTGCATGAATGTGGGCATAAACACACAACACACACACACAATAAAGAAATGAATAAAAATTAAATTCACCAGTCATCAAATGTAAGAAGATCACTTCTATAAGTTGCGGAATTAAGCTTAATATTTTTGTAACCAAATATTATCATAAAACAATTTTTCTTTCTTTTTTTCTTTTCCACTTATTTAACATTTCCAAACTACTATGAAAAACACGACCACAGAGTAGGGAATGAAAGCCAAACACACACACACACACACACAAAACAAAACAAAAACAAATGCTCACCTGCCAGAGACCGAAAAGCACATCTAACTCTGACTTTCTATAGAAAAACCCTCCACAGATACACAGTGCTTGGCTATTCTGATTGTAGGAAGGAATTCTATGAGAATAATGTTTGGGGATGCAACCATGTTAGTTACAAACTTGTGTGTGTATTTCACACTGAAAACACATCTCAGATGAGCTATCACACTTCAAACTTGGTGTTGGTCAGGCTCTGACAGAGTCTCTCAGGGGACAGCTATATGAGGTGCCTGTCAACAAGTGCTTCTTGGCAGCAGCAATAGTGTCTGGGTTTGGTGTCTGGATCCCCAGGTGGGCAGTCTGTGGATGGCCTTTCCTTCAGTTTCTACTCACTTGGTAGCCACATGGGGTTAATGGCTACTTGAAGATCTTATGGGTTTCCTTTACCTGTTTAATAAAGACTTGAAAGAGGAGTAGAAAGAGGAGTAGGGAGCAGAGAGGATACACTACTGCTCTTTCAGAGAGTTACACCTTCTCATTCTCACAACAACCCTGGTGCCATAGGTATGAGGAACACCTTTATCTGTGCCCTGAAACTGACAGACAACTTATCCTTGGAGTGAAAGAAGGAGTCAGAATGCCGTCTACCTTCCACATCTTCCACAACCACAGCAGCCGTTCACAAGTTAACTCAAAACAACTACAGATCACACTCTGTCTTGTGGTGACACAGTCTGGCCTCATAAATAAGAAGTTGCTTTAACCTTATAGAGGCTCTCCTTCTAATGCTTGACCATTGCAGGGTAGTGTGGGGGTCTCCTCCTGCTCCTGTTCTGATCCCTGCCTCATTCTCTGTTCTCCACTTGATAGGACAAAACAAAGTAATCCATGTGTCATTCCCCAAATATGATATGCTCCTTAGTGTATCTCTCTGGCTTTACACAGTTTCCCACTGCGTAGAGCCCTTCCCTGTGTTCCTGACCACTGACTCTTCTGTATCTTCTGTATAGCTGATAAGCATTTTTTCCATGAAATAGTTGAATGCACTATGGGGTGCTATGGCCCTTTCTAATTTCACCTACTTAATACACATCCTATATTGGAAGGGAAGAGAAAATAGAAGAAGAAAAGAAGACAGGTCACGTCCTCTGTTTCACCCTCCAGCTGTGAGGTTAACTGATTGTTCATGATCCCAAGATACTCCCGTGTTATTTCTTGTGCATCCATCATTACTTGTTATTCTCTTTGAATAGAGTATGGCCTCCTAGAATGGAGCCTCTCAAGGGACAGCTATATGAGGCTCCTTTGCTTTTAGAGCCTGGGACCCAACTGTTATATATGGTTTTTGTTTGTTTGTTTGTTTTGGGGTGTTTTTTGGTTATTTTATTTGTTTCTGAGATTGGTCTCACTATGTAGCCCACACTAACATCAAACTTGTGAGCCTCCTATCTTAGCTTTCTAGCCGATGGGTATCCACCATACATGGTTCAGCATTTCCTGAACTGGAATACCTGATAAGTAAATGAATAGATGGAGAGAATGATACCTGGCTCATAGAACAATTTAAAGTTACTAAAAAGTAGTTGGTACTGCATAATCCATAATCCAAAATCCCTTGCAATATCTACCTCTGACTCACTTATGGTTTATGGCGTGGTTCATGGTTTATGAGCAAAAAGCATCAACTTAGCACCTCCACAACACATTCAACTATTTCATAGGAAGAAATATCATAGGCTATGCAGAAGATACGTCAGTGGTCGGGAACACAGGAAAGTTACTAGAAACATGTCAGAAACAATACAAAGGCTTACAGCAATGGTTTTCAGCCTTCCTAATACTGAGACTAATACAGTTCCTCATGTTGTAGTGACCCCAAATTACAAAATTATTTCATTGCTATATCATAAGTGTAGTTTTGCTACTGTTATTGTGATGTAAATATCTGATACATATGATATTTGACATAAAACCCCTGTGAAAGGGTTACTCGACCTTCAAGGGTATCATGGTCCCACAGATTGAGAACCACTGCCTTACAGCAATGGTCACACAGCCAAGAAGCCTGATCTTACAAGCCTGTGCATGACAAGCCTGCACGCACATACACCCTGCCAAAGGACAGGTAGATTATACCCAGCAATGACCATGACCACAGTATTAGTTCACCCTAATTCACATCTTAGGTGAGAATATTTACCCTGGGCAATCATCAGGAAAGAGGGTTATAAAAGGGACTCTGGATTGTGTCTCAAGAGTATGGTTTGTCAACACAAGAAAACTACAGAATTAACTAACCTGGGCCAGTGGGGACACACAGAGACTGCATTGCCAAACAGGGATCCTGCATAAGACAGATCTAGGCCCTCTGCATATGTTACAGTTGTCTAGCTTAGTCCTCGTGTGGGTCTCCTAACAGCAGAAGAAGGGACTGTTTGTGACTCTGTTGCTTTCATTTACAACCCTTTGCTCCAACTGAGCTGCCTCATGTAGCCTCAATAAGAGAAAATGTGCCTAGTCTTAGGACAGATTGATATCCATGCAAGGCTCCTTTTCTCTGAAGAGAAGGGGAAGAAGAGAAGATGGAGTGAAGAAGTGGGGTGGGGAGGACTGGGAGGAGGAGAGAAGACTGTGATGAAATGTAAAGTTAGTTAATTAATATTATGCTCTGTGCAATATCTTGGGCTAGAGTGTCTTGGCAAGGGCTTTGACTCTCCACAGTGGATAATGATGTGCCAATAGGAACTGCAGATCCTTCTAAGCCCTAGAAACAATCGGCAAAATTTGAAAGGAAGGAGGACCAGTGCTTCCTGGGTAGTACAACCCTATAATCAAAATAAAGAACGCATACAATCCCTGTACTCAAAATCAATAATACATACATAGAAGTGTTCTTTGGTGTGGAAAGGGTGTAAGGCATTGAATTGTATTTTAGAAGCTGACTGAACAGCACCAAGGAATTAGGAGTTTCAAGAAAGACTTCATTTTGCCAAGCCCAAGATAGAGTGGACATGACAGAAGCCAGGCACAGATCTAGAAACCTGGCAAGATTAAAGGCCCTTATATATAAGTGCAGGCCAGGGCCAGCCTGTTTGTATACGTGTTTCAATGGGCTCTATGGTGAAGGAGAGCCTAAAGTCCTTAGACCATCAAAAATAAATGAATGTGAAAGATGGGGTTCTCACCATGCTTCACGCTGGAAATGCCACGCCCCCATGCCCACTTCTCCCAAATACCTAACTTAGCTAGGCTCCCACCTCGACTTTGCCATCTGGTTTCTTCACTCTGTTGTCTAGTGTGGCTCTCAAGCTCAGAACTGTCTAGAGCACAGTTCCCAACATCACTCATCCTTGACTCCTCATCTGCTTCCCTTCCCCCATCCAGCCATCTGAAAACTGCTCACCTCCAACTCTGCCCAGGATTTGGTGACTTCTCACTATCTCCACTGATGTCACTCCTAGGAAAGCCTTGATTCTTTTAATGATCTCCCATGTGGACTCTATTTCATCTTTGCCTCTGTCAGAATATTCTCAACGCAGGAGCTGGTGCTGCTCTGTTGACATGTAAGTCATTGCCAAGGCTTCAAAGGGGATCCCATGACCCCTCGAAAGTTAGCCCAACACGTACTTCTCCAACATGCCTTGCTCAAAGTCTCTTCTCCAACATCGACACTAGCCTTCCTGCTTCTTTCTTAAGATGCCCAACTTCCTTCCTACTTTGCACATTAGCGCTTGCAGCTCCTCTGGCTGGCAACACTTGCTTTCTTTTCTCTCCCAAGGCTATCTGGACACTGCTTTCTAAATATGAAATTCTTGCAGTGATTTCTGTGGACATGCCTAGATAGACAATATCTTTTTCCTGATTTCTTGTTTATATGAGACATTGCCTTTTAACATGTTATAGAACATACATGTTGTTGTGTTTATTCTCCACTGGGAATCTTGAACCTTGAAGCAAGATTCTACTTTTCTTCACTGATTAATCTCTGGGTTTTGGAAGTATGTCTAGCATATAGTTAAGTGCTGCATAACTGTTGGATAGATGATAAATGATGGCAGATAGAGTATGTGCCAGAAAAACAGAATTATGCTGGTTTCTCCTTTGGTTTAGTCAGATACAACCCATAATAAGCAGTCTAGGAAGGCGTCTGGGGTTCTAAAAATCAGGAGTGCAACCATGCCTCTGGTGCCAAATTGTTATCACATCAGCACATGTGGTTACAAGCTTAGACACTTTTATGATACATATAAATAATGAGTTACCTAAAATTAATTTAACTTTAAAATCAGAAGTGTCATCACTTGGATACAGTTTTCTTTCAGTTTGAATATGAACAGAAATTCTGCATCTTTATTGGTTGAAAACACAATTACACACAAGAATCAGACGCATTTGTTCAAAACAAGTAATTAAAATAATTAAAAAGAGAATAAAGATTTTCTTTTTAAAAAATGGTTTGAAGAAAGAACATATTGACATTGCCAGGACATTGTATTGAGACATAGAATAGCAGTTAATTTTCACAATTAGTGTTTCAGTCTGAGAAGATAATATCCCAAAGTCCCAGGCAACTAAAGAGGAGTATAAATTTAGGAATAAAAACAGAAAACCCCAGCTTTTAGAGTTGGCAAACTTAAGGTAACTTGCTGGGGTCCTTCCAGAGGGTCTTCCCCAGCACAGAGAGGAAAGTCTGGGGGGCTTTTGCTGACAGAGTGGCCTGCAGAGGCCATAAGGAGTCAGTTAGGGGAGGGAGCCAGGCACAAAGGTCAGGGAAATCTCTGACTTGCTAGCAATCAGGCAACTCCTGCTGCTCTGGCTGACTAGCAACCAGGTGCTTCTCTGTTTCTACAAGAACCACAGAACAAAGAGAGACTGGCGATTACCCAACTGGTACAGAAATGGGTTTGATTTTTTCATCACATATCCAGGGTTACAAGTTCAGTCACAATTAGAAAATACAACAGAACAGATTAGTCTTATTATTATCAGCCCTTTAACTCCAATTTAAAGAATCTAAAAAAATGTCTCCTCCAAAGCAAACACATTTATTACACGACAGCCTACTTTTAGGCTGGCAATATTTGCTGTTTGAAAGTATTCCAGACAGAAAATATCTGAACCAGTGCTTTTATGAGCAGCAGGTACCCATTCCTACCTTCTTTTACTCTATGTTTCATCATCTACACTATAAAGCAGGAAAAGTTTGTTTTAGTCAATCTACCTTACTTACTGCAGTGTACCCTGTATGACTCCCTATCTATACTACATTTTTAGAGAGGCCTAAGTCTATAATAAAAAGAGACCTGGAATCTGTACCCTATTCCCCTACCTAGTCAGATTTTGTCAATTGTCTCTGTTTACTCTGCATCAATTATGCTGTTTGAGTTTGCTCAGGGGCAGACACCCCAGGAAGAGTCCTAGAGTATGTTCCCAGCTAGCTTTCCTGAGCTTAATGACCTCCAGCGCATAAAGAAGACTTCCAAATAGTGGCCAGATAATTTTAGGATTTTCCTAAAAGGACTCAGACATAATTTTTCTCAGGAAAAGGACACAAAATAAACCATAGTGAAGAAAGTACCCAGTAACACAACACACAGAGACCAAAACCCCAAAGTGAGAGAGAGAAGGACGGGACTGCAGCCCGCAGCTCAGCTTTGCTGAACGGTGTCCAGCAGCTGTGCTGGCTTCAGGACTCTCGCCGTCTCCAGGGGATGTGGCTGTGCCACTCAACAAGTTTTATTGTGTTCTACCATGTGTCGGCCATTGTATGTTTGCTACCGTGTGGAGTACTGTATATGATGATGATGTTTTCAGCTAAGTGTGTCTCCCTTCGCTTTCCCATCCCTGCTCTCATTTGCATCTTGGACTCTCTGCTTTCATGTGACATGTGTCCATTTGTCCTCTCCCCTCTGCTAGAACCTCTTTGGGTACTCTCTGTGACTCTTTTATACATTTTTAGGCTTTAGCCACATTTATAACCACTTATCGATGGACAGGACACATATAGGTTCTGCACATGGGAGAGGACATATAGTTTTGCTCTTTGAGCCAAATTGTCTTAGGATTTTTTTTTCAGTGCTGGAGAGTACACCAAAGAGCTTTGTGTATATTAGGTGAGCGTTCTACCAACTGAGCTATATATCCCCAGCATGACACGCAGCTTTACCTAACTTTATCTCATAAAAGCCTAAGAAAATGATGTTAGTCCACCCATTTTACAAAGCAGAAATGATGGCTTGTACTATGTCTCAAATACACAGCCTAGAATCAAGTCAGATCTATAATCTAAGTGCTTGGAAGGAAAAGGCAGAAGAAGCAAGAGTACAAGGCTTGCCTCACAAGATAGTGAGCTTGAGGCTAGCTCAGTTATATGAGACTCATCTCAAGGGGGATGGGGGATAGGCTACAGGAAGCATTTTTTGGTTGTTCTTCCTATATTATCAAACCAAAGTTATTCCATAAGTAGAAAACTAACCTTTGGGTGATATGGGCCGACTCTTGCTCCCGAGCCATTCATCTTGCTTGGTACCAATAAATCACACGCTTTAGAACTGACACAACAGGGAGAAGAAAAAAAAGCAGCTACAATTTTGGTTTTGTTCCTCACTTAAAGCTGAAATTTCCTAGAATGAAGAAGAAGAAAACAATAAGCTGAAACTCGATGTCTTACAGACAGCTTTACACAGCCATACACCTGTTTGCGTATGCCAAAGGCAACTAGCATGCAATACTAAAACTTATCACATTTCACCTTTGCCAAATATTACTTACCACACTTAAGCAATTGCGGATACTGCTCATGGAAAGAGAAGTCAGCTTAGCAGGCATCAGCCTTGCAACAGCCCAGAGGAGCGCTATGCTGTTCTCTTACTCTTGCCTTTTCCCCTGGAGGTTTTAACTCCGCCCAAGCTACAAAAAGTCCAGGCCCACAAATTAATGCCATTAATCATAAAAAAATTCTCATTAATCCAGGGCTCAGATAACCTCAATTGTTTAACCTGCCAACTCTGCTGTCTAGAGTGTAAGACTCTGTTGCAGAGTTGGCCTTCCCAAAACCTTACTTCTGTCACTTGAGCCAACCTGTTGCCTAAGCATCCACACTCATTTCAAAATCAAACAACAGAGCAGAAAAATACTGAAGAAACCTCTCTCACCTGAGTTTCCTGTAAAGCTCAAACTTAGGAAGAAATAGCCACAGTTGTGGATGCTGGCTTCAGCATTTGGGCTGAACAGCCAGTGAAAATACCTGTTTGTCCTTTGCTTAGAAATGAGCTCTACTGGAGAAAGGCTTTATGGCACAGATCTTTAATCCCAGCACCTGGGAGGCAGAGGCAGAGGCAGAGGCAGGAGGATCTTTCTGAGTTCAGTTGAAGCCAGACTGGCTTATATAGTGAATTCCATCTTAGCCCAGGTTACATAGTGAGACTCTACCTCAACAAAACAAAGCAAAACAAAAACAAAACACAGAAAAGCCCTAATAGAGTAAATAATAGAGTAAATACGTTCATGAAATGTAAGGATGTTTGTCTTATTACCAAAAAACAGAGCAAGATATTAGAAAATGCTTTCTGTTCCATGCTTTCTGTTCCGGGCTTTGGCTGTAGCTCAGTGAACGAGCATGTCCAGGGCCTTGGCTTCACTCTCCAGCACTGGGAGAAGGAAGTGCATTAGAAAATAAACTTTTTTTAATTAGGTATTTTCTTCATTTACATTTCAAATGCTATCTCAAAAGTCCCCCATACCCTCCCCCCACCCACTCCCCTAACCACCCACTCCCACTTCTTGGCCCTGGTGTTCTCCTGTACTGAGGCAGATTAAGTTTGCAAGACCAAGGGGCCTCTCTTCCCAATGATGGCCGACTAGGCATTTTCTGCTACATATGCAGCTAGAGACACCAGCTCCGGGGGTACTGGTTAGTTCATATTGTTGATCCTCCTATAGGGTTGCAGACCCCTTTAGCTCCTTGGGTGCTTTCTCTAGCTCCTCCATTGGGGGCCCTGTGTTCCATCCAATAGATGACTGTGAGCATCCACTTCTGTATTTGCCAGGCACTGGCATAGCCTCACAAGAGACAGCTATATCAGGGTTCTTTCAGCAAAATCTTGCTGGCGTATGCAATGGTGTCAGCATTTCGAGGCTGATTATGGGATGGATCCCCGGGTGTGGCAGTCTCTAGATGGTCCATCTTTTCGTCTCAGCATCCAGTGCAAAATAAACTTTTAAGGTGTAGTTAATAATGGATTCAAAGGGAAGGCAAGCCCAATGGGAAGGACAAAAAGATGTTCCTCTAAACCAGAGTCTTTCTTAAAATGATGCCACAAAAGACCTGCTTCCTATGGTCACCAGCATCATGATGCCTGGGTACGATGCTCAGAGGGGAGAGGAAAGGCAAGAAATGTCTTCTTTTCAAAAGAGCAGTGCCAACCCACGCTGTGAAGATGTAAACCGTTCTTTTTGTGTGGATCTCTAGTTCAGGAGCTCACTGCCTCTTCAGTTGTGCTTAGAACACCAGGACAATGGCACACTCAACTCATCTTAATTTCTCTCTAACATCCACAGAAGTGGCCTCTACAGATTGCTTCTAAAATAATATACACTGCAACAATAAAGAATGCCAGCTTATTCTGCTCAACTATTCCTAGGACCACAGGGGAGGAAAAATACAAAAGTCTTAGCTTTTGAGGGTGGTGAAGAAGAGAATACTTATAAACACCATTTGCCAACCCAGGAGATAATCTGGTAGATCTTGGCGAAAGAAACATAGTATGCTCCAAGCCTGTAGGTTTTGCTAAAAAAAAAAAAAATCATTAGGAATATTGGACTACTCTAGCCCCAAATATGGAAATATGCCAGATCAATCAACATCATCAGTGACTGATGGAACCCTGAAAGGAACATCTAGTGGCTTAATGAGGCTCATTCCTCCTATGAGAGTCAATCCTATTTTCTGTAAAACAGGAGTCCAAGTTCACACAGCATAGGAGTGGGCACAACCTTCTGTTCTCTTAAGAATTAAATTAATGCCACGTTTATAATGCCTCAAAATATTCCCTCTGTTGACCTCATTCCATCACACACTTTTCAAAACCTACCCCTTTAAAAAGGCAGTATGGGGGCAGGGGAAAGGCTCTCTTGATTTTTGGAAAACTGAAGAATTCTTACATTATTACATAAATTGTATTTCTATGCTAAATATAAGATCCACTGATACAAAGAGCTAAAGTTGCTCATCAGAGCTTCTTCAGAATTATGTGAAATGTCTGTACCAATAAGGACCTTCAGGGATTGCTGACAGAAGGACCCTGAAAGATATTAAAACACAGATTATAGGAAACAGAAGATCATGGAAAAGTGAAAAATACAACTGAGACAGAATAGAATGCACTCAGCGGGGCTGCAATGGTTGAAAGTTGTTGAGGTAATGTTCTTCTAGTTGGTAAAACGTATCTCAGATACAAATCAGTATAAAACATTCCCATCATCATCTCCCAGAAGCAGTTCCACAATCTCCTCATGCCATCCTGTCACACATCACCACCACAAATGAAAACAGCTACAAATATGAAGTCAATATAGTCAACAACCTCTTCCTCCTCCTCCTCCTCCTCCTCCTCCTCCCCTTCCTCCTCCTTCTCCTCCTTCTTCTTCTCCTTCTCCTGTACATTCTTTCTTCTTCTTCTTTTCTACTTTAGTTTATTAAGCCCAGTGTCTGTTGCCCAAATCTCCTGGGTGTGGGTCCTGCCCCAGAGTATGTTTGATCTACTAGGGCAGGGATCATGTCCTTAAAGAAAACTGACTTTATCCTGTTCCACAACCTTTAAATGCCAATAACTCACCTGCCTTTTTGGAACTCCTCTGTGTCTTTCTCATTGGAAAACACAGAACAGAATCCTCTTTAGTTTGTGTTGACACCAAAAAAGTAAATGAATTCACTTATTTTATCTTCTATGTGGCTTTTGGTGTTTGTTGTTGTCATGAAATATTGTAAGCTACTCTGATCCTGGAAGCCAAAATGATGTCCAGGATAATACTGACTGATATCTACCTTATATTCCTACATCCAGTCACCCAACCTCTAATACTCACACCTGAAAATAGGGTAAAGTATTCCAGGACCATTGAGGGACAACCTTCTTCCTAGATTTAAAAAAAAAAAGTGATTTGAATCAGCCTCTCTTCACATGAAAAATCAAATGAAAATGTCTCCAAACACTTTTCCAGCCATATCTCCCAAAGAAAGTAAATACTTGTTAAAATAATGGTAATGATATTCTGTTATGATTTTACATAAGATCTGTAACATAAACTGATACAGACAAAATTTTTAAAGAAACGAATTCTTTTCCCATACTCAAAAGCTTGATAAATTGCATGAAGAAATCCCATGCTGCTACATAGGCAGAGTGGGAACAGACGTCTGGATGCTTAGTACCAGCTGACTGATGGGAATCAATCAGCAACACTCTGGCAACAAGTGGGTAAGATATGCAGAACTAGAGTATCAGATGGCCCTGAGAGTTGTGGAGGTGGTGAGGCAGACCAGATAAACATACCTATGGAGCACATTAAAACTGTCAAACTCCCAGCAGAGACATGCTGGCCTAAAGTGCAGAGCTCAGTAGTGGAGCTCTGCATAACCTCTGACCTCACCTCCAGCCTCTGGGGATAAACATGACTGGGATCTTCAGCCCCTACAATAAGCTTGGTTCTCTCCACTCCTAGCATATGCCTCATGTACCTCACATGCATTCAGAAACTTCTGACTATGGACTGTGGCTTATCCAGTTTGTAAACCTGTCTGAGATTTTTTTTTCTCTCTGGTGTGGCCCTTCATGCATTTTAATTTGGCATCATTCATTAACCTCTGAAAGATAGCACCACCTCATATATCCACTCTTCATAGTCCCATCTTCTGAATTCCATCAGAACACATCATATCACTGGATAATATTTTAGCTTGGCTCATCTTCTTATAAGAAGCTTATAATTCAATATGGAGGGACCAAACATAATGAAAAATATTTTTAAATAGTAATGAGTATCAAAGTATGACCACCTAAGAAACTAAAGGAGTATCAACACAGGTAATGGTTTGGAAATTTCTGGCTTGTTATATACAAAGTATTATACTGAAAGCACTGAAGAAATGATTAAAAATCCATGTGGAAGTATTTCTCCAGAACAATTTGGGGTGGTATACTTCAACTTTTACTAGTTTTCATTCACTTTTTACTAGTTAGTACAAAGTATTTTGATCATATTCATTGCTCTCCCACAACTCTTCCCAGGCCCAAACTCTCTACTTACTGACCTAACTTTGTGTCCTGTTTTGTTTTGTTTTGTTTTGTTTTCTGTTTATATCATTCAAGGCCAACATGTGGTGCCCAGATATTCTAGGATATGTGATCTTCCACTGGAGTATGGTCAGTATACTCAAAAAAAAAAAAAAAAGCCTGTCTTTTCTTCTCACAGCAGCTAACGACTGCCAAATAGCTCCATGGTTAGGGTTAGAATTGTATACCCAATGCCTGTTGCAAGAAACATTTAAAACATGACTGGCAAGCTTCCCACACTACTGCCCGGCACCAGCAACTCTGCCCAGTGGGGCTGACCCGCCATGCACTGGCAGGAATGGTTGATCTGTTGTTATCTCATGGAGACTCTGAGTCAGAGCTGCAAAACCTCTCCACCCAGCTGGCCCCGTGCTTTAGTACCCCCATGGCCTTGGTGGTGCACATCAGGCAAACCCATGCTTTGCCGCCAAACCTTTCTCTCTGGCACCCAGCCGAGTCACCTCGAGAAGAAAAACACCACATAAACTTAGTTCAGAAGGCACAACTAAAATCCTAATCTTGTAAGACTAATTGAATCTAAATCCTCCAGGAGCGAATCCTGACAGAGCTGCCATTGAAACCAGGAGACACTCAATCTTGCCCTCACACTAGCCCTATCCAAAAAGGCTCTAACTCTCGCCTGCTTCCTCTCTTCCTCTGTCCAACCCAGAAGTCCCTCCTCCTTGCTCAGTGATTGGCTCCTTTATTCATTAGGGGATTGGTTCACAAGAATTCACCTGAGTACATGACTCACTCCTTGTCTGCAGCCCCTCGTAGGAAAGCAGAATTCGCATCAAAATACAAACAGCACCAGGCCCATCCACAACAAATGCCTTTCTCCATGCTGTGTGATTTAGACTTAGTCTCAGGCATAGTGTCAGAACCACCATGAGTTCATATGTGCAGTTCTTGTGTTCTGTCCAAAAGACACCATTTACTTGTAGCTATCTACTGCCTTTCAACTTTATATTCTTTCCAAGCCCCTCTTCTGAGTGACCCCTAAACCTTGGAAGTAGTGGAGATAAGAGATATATATTCACTTTAGGGCTGAGAATTCTTCAGTCTCTTATTCTCTGTACCTTGACAAGTTGTGGGTCTCTGCATAAATCATCATTCACTGTAAACAGAAGCTTCTCAGATGGGGGCTAAAAGATACATCAATTTCTGATCCAGTGACAAGTCACTAGGAGTCAGTTTAACCATGTGTGCATTTACCAGCATATTAAATACAACTGCTTTACTCTTTTGAGAATCCAGGCATTGTGGATTTGTTTGGCTATAGTACTGGGTTTTGTATATTACTACAAGTGTGTGAGTATATATAAATGTATATGTATACATACATGTAGAACACTCATTTTCAATTTTAGGGGGGAAGAAGTCTTGCTATGTAGCTATAGCTGGCATTGAACTCATGACCCTGATGCATCGGCTTCCCAAGTCTGGTGGTTTGAATATACTTGACACTAGAAGTGGCACTATTAGGAAACGTGGCCTTGTTGGAGTAGGTGTGGCCTTGATGGAAGAAGTGTGGCCTTGTTGGAGGAAGTGTGTCACTTTGGAGGTGGATTTTGAGACCCTTCTGGGAAACAGACATTTCCTGACTGAAGTCAGATGAAAATGCAGAACACTCAGCTCCTTCTACAGCACCTCATCTACCTGCATGTTGCCATGCTTCATGCCATAAGGCTAATGGGCTGAACTTCTGAAATTATAAGCCAGTCCCAATTAACTGTTGTCCCTTATAAGAGTTGTCTAGTAATTTCATTGTGTAGATGTACCACATTTTTTTATCTATTCTTAGTTGAGGAACATCTGAGTTGTTTCCAGTTTCTATTATGAATAAAGCTGCTATGAACAGAGTTGAACAAATGTCTTTGTGGGATGGTGGAACAACTTTTGGATATATGCCCAGGAATGGTATAGCTAAGTCTTGAGGTAGAACTATTCCCAGTTTTCTTAGAAACTGCCAAATTGATTTCCAAAATGGTTGTACAAGTTTGCACTTCCACCAGCAATGAAGGAGTACTTCAGCTATTAAAAACAAAGGCATCATGAATTTTGTAGGCAAATGGGTTGAACTTGAGGATATCATCCTGAGAAAGGTAACCCAGTCCCAAGAGGACATGCACAATATGTACTCAGTTATAAGTGGATATTAGCCATAAAGTACAGGATAGCCATGATATATACTCCACAGACCCAAAGAAGCTAAAAAGGAAGGAAGTCACAAGCTAGGATGCTTGACTCTTACCTAGAAGAGGGAATAAAATAGTTGTAAGAAACAGATGAAGGGAAGAAATTGGGAGGGAGAGGGGATGGGAGAGTCAGGATTAGGTTTGGGGAGGGACATTAGAGATGGCTAGATGGCCATGAAAATGAATGGAAATCTGAAACTGATGAGGGTGTTAAGGTGGAAGCTTCTTCAGGATGAGACTGAGCCCTGGGAAAAGGGAGGCACCCAAGAATTAATGGGGGTGATTTTAGCTGTGACTCACTACATTAGGGATATAGAACCTGAAGAGGCCACCTCCTGTAGCCAAGGCAGGATCCCCAGTAAAACAAGAGAGACACCAACACACCCACAAAACTTTCAAGCCAAAATTTATCCTGTCTACAAAAAAATACAGGCACAGGGGATAGAACAGAGACTGAAAGAATGGCCAACAAAAAACCAGCCCAACTTGAGACCCATCCCATGGGCAACACCAATTCTTAACACTATTAATGATATTGTTACACTTATAGAAAGGATCATGTCCTCTGAAAGACTCCACCTAGGAACTGACTCAGATAGATACAGACACCCACAGCCAAACAATGGATGGAGCTGGGGGACTCTTATGAAAGAATAGGAGGAAGGATCGAGGTCCCCAAAGGGGATAGGAACTCCACAGGAAGATGAAGCACAAGTCTATCCTGCTCCTTTGCTAAATAGACAGGCTTTCAGATTCATATTCACATTCATTAAACTACTGGTACTCTCAGCTTTCAACAGAGACACTTTCTTCTGTGGGGCAACAATAATGAAAAGATTTTTAACTGATTAAAGTCCTAAGAAGAAATAACTATTTGGTGATCTCCTTGATAAGACACATATCAGTCCTGCTAATTCCCATAGGAAACCACAGAAGAGAGGGATGAAAGACTTGTCAGAGCTTGAGAAAGAATAACAGCTTTGGAAAACTTCCTGATATGTCATGGTCATTGCAATCATCTTGCACACAGCTGCTATAGTTTCCTACACAAGACCTGTACAAGGTTGGGACCTTTAGTAGTTCATCATAGATTATGAAATGTGCTTTTGAGGTCCCACTCCTAGTAGAGGAGCTTTTGGCAATTAATGGTTGCCAGAGATTGTGTCATTGTCTTCAGTGTTGTGACCACTGGTAATGTGAGTATGTCCCAATAATATAATTCTGTACCTATGTTCATACAAACAGTTGTAACTAAACAAAATGAGAATCAGTTGTGGGGAAAGAGGGGTTTCAAAGGGAATGTGAGGGGATTGAGCATAAATGTCTCATCTCTAGCTGAGAGGATACTGGTAATTAATAGCTTCTAGAAAAAGAAGAAATGTCTTCTCTACAGATATAATATAAGTACTACTACCTGGTAGCACTAGTAGTAGGCCTAACTATCTATTCGTAGGTCTAACGTGCTCCAGTGGATGGCTACACACCCAACAGTATATAAGTAGTGCTAACTGTACTTGAAGGAAATTAGAGAAGGAAATGGAGGGTAAATAATACACTGTACGTACACACACACACACACACATGACATTATCAAAAATATGTGTTTGTGGATGTAAGAACACACTTTCACCTTCCAGTCTGGGCCAAAGCCCTGAGCAGACCTTGGACCCGAACTCTGAACCCAGTCCAACAACACCCAGAGGAAACTCCAATCCCAGGCACTCTAACACTCCGAGGATCATAGGATCAGAGGTGAGGAGGACACAACACCTGTCACAACCCCAACAGGAGTATCTGGGACCAGAGGGATCCAGGGACACAGGAATCCTGCACAACCAGTGGCACCAGTTCCTTCCCGTCTGAGCATGAGCCCTGAGCAGACCTTGGGCCTGAACTCTACAGCCAATCCCACAACACCCAGAGGAGGCTCCACTCCCAGGCACTCGAACAGACCCAGGATTCCAGGATCCCAGGGTCTTGCTCACACCTGAATCTCAGAGTCCCAGAGGCAGCTTTACTCCCAGGAGCTCTGACACACCCAGGATCTCAGGATAACAGAGTCCCAAGATCACAGAGACAGCTGGACTCTGAGGAGTTCTAACACAACCAGGATCACAGGAAGGACTAGCTCCAGCCGATATAGTGAGGACAGGTACCACTAGCGAGAACCACAGGCAGGAGGCAAGCAACAGAAACCAAGGTTACTTGGCATCACCAGAACCCAGTTCTCCCAACATAGCAAGTTCTTGATACACCATCACACAGGAAAAGCAAGATTCAAATCTAAAATCACTTCTCACGATGATGTAGAGGACTTTAAGAAGGACATAAATAACTCCCTTCAAGAAATATAGGATAACACAGGTAAAACAGCTAGAAGCCCTTTTAAAGAAGAAACACAAAATTCCCTTAAAGAATTACAGGAAAACACAATCAAAGAGGTGAAGGAAATGAACAAAACCATTCAGGATCTAAAATTGGGAATAGAAATAATAAAGAAATCACAGAGGGGGCTGGAGAGATGGCTCAGTGGTTAAGAGCAATGACTGCTCTTCCAAAGGTCCTAAGTTCAAATCCCAGCAACCACATGGTGGCTCACAACCACCCATAATGAGATCTGATACCCTGTTCTGGTGTGTCTGAAGACAGCAACAGTGTGTACTTAGATATAATAAAATAAATCTTTAAAAAAAGAAAAGAAATTACAAAGGGAGACAAACCTGGGATTAGAAAAACTAAGAAAGAGATCAGGAGTCATAGATGCAAGCATCACCAACAGGATACAAGAGATAGAAGTGAGAATCTCAGGTGCAGAAGATACCATAGAAAACATTGACACAAAAGTAAATTAAAAAAAAACAACAACAACAACAAAAACCAAAAGACAAAAAGCTCCAAACCCAAAACATCCAGGAAAGCCAGGACACAATGAGAAGACCAACCTAAGGATAATAGGTATAGAAGAGAGTGAAGATTCCAAACTTAAAGTGCCATTTAATATCTTCAACAAAATTATAAAAGAAAACTTCCCTAACCTAAAGGAAGAGATGCCCGTGAATATACAAGAAGCCCACAGAACTCCAAATAGACAGGACCAGAAAAGAAATTCCTCTCATCACATAATAATCAAAACATCAAATGCACTAAACAAAGAAAGAAACTCAGTAAGGGGAAAAGGTCAAGTAACATATAAAGGCAGACCTATCAGAATTACACCAGACTTCTCACCAGAGACTATGAAAGCTAGAAGATCCTGGACAGATCTCATACAGACGCTAAGAGAACACAAATGCCAGCCCAGGCTACTATACTATAAACTCTCAATTACCATAGATGGAGAAAACAAGATATTCCATGACAAAAACAAATTTACATAGTATCTTTCCACAAATCCAGCCCTACAAAGGATAATAGATGGAAAACGCCTACACAAGGAGGGAAACTAAACCCTAGAAAAAGCAAGAAAATAGTCTTCTTTCAACAAACCCAAAAGAAGATAGCCACACAAATATAATTCTACCTCTAACAA